>NW_028262290.1:162493325-163102386 GCF_047370975.1 Nipponia nippon
CCATCTTTGTCTTCTTCCACAAAACCAAAACTTTCATCTGCATGTCGCAGAGGAGATAGCTCATGCCAGTATTTTTTGCTTTCTTTCTCAGTCTCTCAGAAAAATCTCCCAGCTGCTCCCCCCTCCAAATTATTTCTTCTTCAGACTCACAGGGTCTCTGAAGTCTGGGCTGACCTGCATAACTCCATGTGATGCTCCATCTGTTGTTGACTTCTATGTGTTTACTTACCAAGGGGAAAACCGAAAACGTGACTTCAAGATCTGGCCGGTGTCACTGTCATTCCTCAAAAATAAGGTCTGCCATGGACTGAGCTCTGATTTTGATCTGCTCGAGCCTGCTTTGGTTCAGCCCCAGGGATGTTGACTGAGGGAGGACCCGTGAAATGCTTCCTCTGCAGTGCTTCATCTTGCGCGGGGCCACCTCAACCCATGGAGAAATGAGGCTGTGAGCCAGGAATGGACAACACTGATCTGGCGTCCACAGCCCCCAGCAGTGAAGTTATGGCTCTTTAGCTCAAAGGAGTCCCCAGGGTACCTGTTCTGTACCCCCTGCTCCACCGTGGGGTGCAAAGCACATCCCAGCATGGGCATCATGGTGGTCACCCTCCCTAAAGGACAGCCACAGCAGAAGCAGCTCTCCAGAACAGACCATAACCCACTGGTTTGAGCTTGGACCAGTACATGTGAACCTGCTTTAATGGGAGTCAGACCTTGATATTTCAGCATAACCAAAACTCTGCATTCAGACTGGACTGAAGGTGTGTCCAGGTTTATATGTACATAATTCCTTTTCTGTTTCTGTTTCCATATCGGCATACATGATGCCAACAGCTGGGCCTCCAGTTCAAGAATATTTAAACATACGGGTATACGTGCATGGCCGGTGTGGTGTATTAAAAACATTTTATTTCAGAAATAGCACCACTTTTCCTGGCGAAGCAGAACAGCTTCTCTTATTTTCTGTGCCACTTGTATTTTTGGGCTTAGCGAGGCAAAATGCCAAGGAGCGACAGCATGTTTACCTAAGAGCAGCTAAAAGAGCTGTGTAGCAATCAAGGTATTGAGTGGGTTGGGCTGAAAATAGATCGGCTTGGAAAGACTTTGATCAAAAATGTTCAGCAGGGGACTGGATGGCAGTGAGCACCGGCAATAACCTCTTGGGGAATATATCCTTATCTTGCCCGAGCTAATTAGCTGCAATGCTTTTGTGGAGTGTGTCCGTGGTCTGCCTCGCTGACTCACTGTGCCATAGTTACCCCCAGCTGTGGGGACTGAACTGTCCTTTCCCATCCTTTGAGGTTTAACTTTCTAGGTCAACACTGAGGTGAAGAGACATGTGGAGGATCCCCTTGCATAAACACTGAGCAAGGTGCACGCTCCTTCCTCCAGTCACTCCTGAACCTTATCATGAAATCGGACTCATTATCAGGAATGTGATCTTTTTTTCTGGGAAAACCTTTTCTGAAAAGGTGTTTGTGGCCTCACTGGGACATCATGAAGTCCTTCACCTCAGCCTTTCTGGGGCAATTATTTTTGCTTAACCCCTTGAAGCTCTCCTGAGCTCTCAGTAATAAGGACTCCAAGCCTTTTCCAAGCTGATAAAGTTTTGCCTCTTCCTTTCTTGACAAGCAGACATGCTCTGCCCTCTGCCAAGCCTAACCTACCTGTGTGATTACCAAACTATTTGCCTGCAGCTTCACATATCTCACTTTATACAAAACCTTTTGCCAGCTCTCCTTTCTGGGCATGCCTACATAGCTATTTTGGCCCAGGGTCTAGGTCTGGCATGTCTCTTGGCATCCTGACAGCCACGACAGATTAGAGAAGAAAGTGTTCAGGTTCTTTTGGCAGCTCCAGGAAAGCTCTCACCCTGCGATAGGAGAACACGAGCACAGCCCAGGCTCTGGCTTTGAAGTTGTGGGTATACGACAGGTCTAGTCACAGGCCCCGGGCCCAGGTCCAGAAAAAACGAACAACATCGCCATGTCTTTGTAGCACTTTGGAAGTGTTTCCGGTCCTTAATTGCTTTATTTTGTAGCAAATGGCTTAGGATGTTGCACTATGAGGCTTTTTACTTTGTGGTTTTCCAGCTGCAAACATCAGGGAGAACTGGTCACCATGTAGGCTGGGAGAAATGTGCCCACCAGCACTGTAAAACCAAGGGCTCTCCTCAACCTGCCAGCTCTGGAGCTCATTCCAGACTTGGGTACCTACTGTTATCATGAAAACCGTGGTTACTTCACAACTTTGCAATTTCAGGGCTGCCAGATCACTAGTTCTGTTCACCATCAGTGGGAAGAAATAAAAGCACCATCTAAGGGTTGTTTGAACGGGGTCCTGCAGCTCCCCGCTGGCTGCAGAGCACGCTGGGCCCGTCGCTGTTCTGGATGATACCGCTCACACCCATCCCCCAGTGCCGCTGATGTTTAAGGCTTTATCAGACTCCATAGGAAGTGGTTTGAATGTGGTCCAAGCGATTACCTGAGGTTTTCCAGCCTCCTGCGTCACATCTGGCACAACCAAGCTGAGGGTGTCAGGATGGCTGGCTCCAGGTCTCCTCTGTGTCATACATCGCAGGTCCTCTGATGGATGGGGTAGTATTTTAGCACTCTATAGGAGGCTTAGAAACCAAATTATTATTTGAACACAATGATACTGGCCATGCAATTCTCCTTGCAGATCTTGAAAATTGCCTTGCTATCCATATCAGTCCTTTCCTGGATCAACTAACAGCACAGACCTCATTGATTCCCATACACACTGCTGCATGCCTACTGCTCTGAAAAAAAGCTTAGGGAGAAAAAACCCCAATCATCATCACTTTTGGGTTGAGAAAGAGGAAGTCAGAGTGAAAAATTAAAAATGCCAGACCTTTGCAGTGCCACTATTTTCATCCTGGGCTCATGATGCTGTTCTGGTGTCCTGCTCTCTAGTAAAGCTGAATAGATTTCAAAACACGAGTATTATGAGGACCAGCAGCTTGCCAGTTGACTTCTCCTCATGAGAGAAACCTGCAGATGGCAGCCCGTCCGTGACATCTCCTAAGTGAGCCCAGAGGGGCTGGGTCCTCAGCCTTGGGAAGCAGCGGGCTGCAGTTTCACGGAAAACAAGACAGCAATGAAATTCGTGACCTTCCAGCATCAATCTGAAGGTCCTTCCTGCCTGATGGAGGAGACAGTAATGGGACTTTTCTGTCCAGCAGCAACTGTAGACAGGGCTGTGTTTTCTCTCTTGCACCCTTGAAGTGAATGTGAAAGGAAATTTCAAGCTTGGTATGGAGACCAAGCATAGGTTTTTAGCTTATGCCTGAATATTTTGGGAGCTGTCTTTTAGGATGCTCCTTATACCACTGGGGCACAGCCTAGGCAATGGGGTTTGCGAACTACTGGTTTAAGGGAGATGATTTCAGAAACTGAGGCAGAAGGTTAGGAGGCACAGCATTACTCCTGCATGAACTTCGTTAGTTACCGTGGATCAGCTGATACTCCTCAATTTGTTAAGTCAGGTAATTTGACCTTAAATCTAAGCCCATAGATGCAACGAGGGAAGGAGCACTTCCAGGACAAGGCTATTTATCCTGTAGCTGTGCATGGAATTACAGCAAGATAATAACCTTGAGATATGGTTTATTTCCCTCTGCTTGCTGTGCCTTTTGGGTGCTCAAAAGGCGGCTTTTTCTTTTCTTTTCTTTTTTTTTTTTTTTTTTTTTTTTTAACTATAGCATTGGCATTCCCCTACTTGCTGACTCCAAGGGTTTCAGCTTTAAAGTGAAATATATTAGAGCTGTCTCAGTGGTAAAGGTACCTGCCAACATCCCGCCCCTGGTCTGTTCATAGCACCCAAATTTTAGCTCCTGTCTCGGCCGATGGACTGCTGGGAGTGACTGTTCATCATTACGGGCAAAAGTACCGTATACAGCACATTGACTACAAAAAATAGATACCGCTGCAGTATGGCTGACTGACTGTAGAGATGCTTTATTTCAGCATGTGATGGGGACACTGAAGCAGTCCATTGCCAGGGGCTCAGGGGCTTGATTCTGCTCACAGACAAGATCCCCAAAGACTCTCACTGTCTGTTATCCCTATCAATGTCGTGCCACTGAAAATCCCAGGTGCCCAATAATCCCTGTATAAGCAAGCACAGACATCAGCCCACCAGCCAGCTCCTTACTTGTTTGTATTCAATGTGCATTTAGAAGCAGGTGAAAAATAAAATACTGGATAATACTCTCTTGAAGACCACCTGTATTTCATATCACCTCAGCCTAATGCCACATTCAAAACTTGCCTGCAAACCTGGAAAACTTATTTGCAGGGCTACTGAAGCTCAAAGAATAGCTCCAGTCAAGGGTCATTTATTCTTTGGGTTTTCCAGGCAGGGCTTGTGTAGTTAACATAGGGATCATGTTGTTTTTTCAGGAAAGAGTTTCAGAAAGGAAAACTGGTGGATGCAGAAAGCAGTTTTGTGTCCTTCCACTAGGGCCCAGGCAGGATGGTGGCATTTTCCCCTGAGTCCCTATGTGAAAATACAAGGAGCCTGTTGCATCTTCTTGATCACAGAGACAGTCAAGAGCTGGCCATGCATCAAAAGAAGCATGACCAGCAGGTCAAGGGAGGTGATTCTGCCCCTCTACTCTGTTCTGATGAGACCCCACCTGGAGCACTGCCTCCAGCTCTGGAGCCCTCAGCACAGAAAAGACATGGACCTGTTGGAGCGGCTCCAGAGGAGGCCACCAAGATGATCAGAAGGATGGAGCAGCTCTCCTGTGAAGACAGGCTGAGAGAGTTGGGGTTGTTCAGCCTGGAGAAGAGAAGACTCCGGGGACACCTTATAGCAGCCTTCCAGTACCTGAAGGGGGCTCATAATAAAGACAGGAACAGACTTTTCAACAGGGCCTGTTGCGATAGGACAAGGGGTAACACCTCTCTTATGAGGAAAGCCTGAAAGAGTTGGGTTTGTTGAGCCTGGAGAAGAGAAGGCTGCAGGGAAACCTTATTGCGGCCTTTTAGTACTTAAAAGGGGCTTATAAGAAAGATGGCGACAGACTTTTTAGCAGGGCCAATAACGATAGGACAAGGGGGAATGGTTTTAAACTAAAAGAGGGAAGATTCAGACTAGATATAAGGCAGAAATTTTTTACAATGAGGGTGGTGAAACACTGGCACAGGTTGCCCAGAGAGGTGGTAGATGCCCCATCCTTGGAAACATTCAAGGCCAGGCTGGATGGGGCTCTGAGCAACCTGATCTGGTTGAAGATGTCACTGCCCATTGCAGGGGGGATGGACTGGATGGCCTTTAAAGGTCCTTTCCATCCCAAAGCATTCTATGATAGATTCTATGGTAATGGTTTTAAACTAAAAGAGGGCAGATTTAGACTAGCTATAAGGAAGAAATTTTTTACCATGAGGGTGGTGAAACACTGGAACGGGTTGCCCAGAGAGGTGGTAGATGCCCCATCCCTGGAAATATTCAAGGTCAGATTGGACAGGGCTGTGAGCAACCTGACCTAGTGGAAGATGTCCCTGCTCGTTGCAGGGGGGATGGACTAGATGGCCTTTAAAGATCCCTTCCAACACAAACTATTCTATGACTCTATGACTCTCTCAGCTCTAAGGAGCCTGCAGAAGTGGCCTGATGCTGAGGGGTGCTGCCATGGGCTGTCTGATGCTCCACCAGGCCATCAGCTGGGAAGCTCACAAAGTCAGATGGTCACAGCTGTAATCCCTGGGTTTGTCATCCCATGTGCCCCTTACAACCAGAGATAACCCTTTTAGGGCACAGCTCATCTCACCCCAAAGGAGTCGGATGAAATTGGTCAAACGATTCCTACAAACCCATCTTGCAGGCTGCTCCCTCCTCCAAGTATATTACATCTCCTTCTCCAGCCATGTGTGAGACCCTCTGCCTGGGTCAGGGGCTGGAGGATGAGGACTGGAGGAGAGGAGTGGAGCAGCTCTGCTCGGCCAGGCAGGAGGCATCAGGGAAGCCACCACGCCTTGGTAACCCTCTCTAAGTTTTGCTCTTAGTAATGGAAAAACCCCACGTGATCCTTTTCAGAACTACTCATGAAATTTATTGCTCCCTTTTAATCTAGCAGAAATGGAAGAAGGGATCTGTTCAGCCCCTCAGAGCACTTATATCCACTATACCTTTAAGTGCAATACTTGCAGCTCTCTTGCATGTGGCCTTTTTAGGGGCCTCTTCTTCTGTGACAGGCATCTGGCTACCCTCCAGGCTGCTCGTCTTAAGTGTCTCCAGCTGATGTTGGGGGGAAAGTGCCACAGCCCAGCTTTGCATCTCTCTTACGTGGATCCAGAAGCCGGGATAGGAAGACTTAGAAGAATGCCTGGGATCTGCTCTGATCTGTGTTGTTCTTGTAGCTCAGCATCCCCCTCTTTATGTCCCTATTTTATTTCCAGCCCTCATGCCAGGGCTTATGTCAGTCTTATATGACCCTCACACCAGGGAAAGCTTTCCTCATAGCTCCTATATGGCCCATACACTTTCCTATCAGGTCCACAGCAGGAAGAAATGTCCACCTCCTCCTCATCTGATTTATACCTCTCCAGGTAAATTAAAATGACGTCTTTTACTCATGCTGACTTTCTAGCTGCCTCCACAGTGCCCGTGTTGGTGTAGAAGCATGGAAAATTGGGGGTTTGCCATAGACTGTTACAGGTAACATACTCAAAGTATTCATCAGCACCTTGGGAGGGTGCTGGCTTTTTAACATCCACCCCAGCAGTCCCTGGCATTTTTGGCAGGAAATCAGGCAGATGTGATCAGGCTATTTCTCTGTCTGCTTCTTGTTCACCGCTTGTGAACCAGATGATTGTTTCTGACCTCGTTTGATGGTACCTTTGCAGTCCTGGAGAGCTGAAGCCTACAAGGTTTGTGCAAACAGGCAGCCAGGTAGAGAGGGGAGGGAGAGCGAGAGAGAAAGGGAGATGATTGATTATTTTTTGGGCACAAGAATCCATCCAGGGGTTCAGCATGAAGTCTTACATTCAGGGAAGACCAGGTCACCTATGGGATCACTCATTCCTCTAAACATCAGTCATGGGGCTTTCCAAGGAGCGAGGGGGTCTGTTACCTACCCCGGTATCTCCACTCACTGTATCATCTCAGGCTGGTTTCAACTGGGGATAAGACCAGAAGAAGAGCCTCTCCAGCTTAAACCAAGTCCTCACCAGCATAAACTGAGTCCTCACCAGCATCCTTGTCCTGCATGGAGAAGATAACCGAGACGTTAGGAGCCACTGGCAGTGATTTGAAGTCTGATGACTTCAACTGCTGGAAAATGCCTGTGTGCACATGTGTAGGTGTTGGTGCACGCACGAGCTGCTTCACAACCAGACCCTGTCCCTGGCACATCAGGCTTCAAGTTATGCATTTTGTTTTCGCTTAGAGCAGCTTGTCTGTCCAGGCGAGAGCACGGTTAGATGCCAAGCCAGGCTGCAGGTACCGAGGGGACGGGAAAGAGCAGCCGTGGGCAAGCAGCAAGCGTTCAACCCAGACCATCTGCTGCTGTTGGATTAATCTCTAACCTGTTCTCTCAGCTGGCCAAGGGGAACTTGTTGGGCTGAATTTATGTCTCTAGCTTCAGGTTACAGCCTGGCATGTTAAAATAAACCAGCACTGACTTTGGGTTAACTTAAAAAGCTGGGCTGTAGATTAGAGATGGAGAAGAAATCGTAGAAGGAACTGTACGTGATCACCAGTGTGGGGAGAAGGAGATAACCCCATGCTACCAACAGCTTGAGCATGGCCAGGGCACGTCCCCAAGAAAAAGAAAAGGATGGAGGTGGCTGAAAAGAGGATTGCACCCATGAGCAAAGACGCTCTCCTTCTGCTCTGGGGTCAAACGTTGTGTACTCTGAAGAAGCAAATTTGAACCATTGTTTCTCTTGTTACCATTGTTTGTCTTGTTTTCTCTTGCAAACAATCCTCTGCCAGAGTAGTAATCTTGAAAACTTGGAAGTATTGTGGAGGAAGGAGGAGAATTATTTCTTTAAAAATTCCCTTTTTTAAATGTGAAATTAAAAAAAAAAATCAGATGTTTTCACTGCCAGAGAAAGGTAAGGACAGAAACAGAGGAGAAACGTCTGGACAAAAGAAAAGCTTTCTCCTAGCTTTGTTGAACGCTGGAGCAGGAGCAGATGGATGAAAAGCACTAATAAGAAAAAATAAGTTTGAGGACTGGACTTGTAAGCTGACTTATTGCTTATCTGATTCCTATGCAAACCAGGCTGGCAGTCTCACCGGGTAGTTTCAGGTAGCATCTGACCGAGTCTCCCAGCTCATCCACATGTGGGTTCTGGGTGTGTTTGAGCTAAGCTAAACCTGCCGGTCATTTAAAGTTTGCTTTAACACGAAGGAGAGCTGGGCTGGTTGGACTGTGCGTTACAAAGCCTCTTTCTAGGAAAGAAGCTTTGCGCAACAGAAGGGAAAATAGGTCGTTGTCAAGGTTTAGGGCATTTGCAAAAGAAAGTAAACAAGTGGTGCTGTGTGGCTGGGTGAGATGGGAGGTCAGCTCCGCGCCGAGCAGGATCTGCCCCTTGCTCAAGACAAGGCTGTACTTGCAGGAGGGTTTGGCTGGGAGGAAAGTCAGCCTCGTGTTTATGGCAGTGGGACTCGGGTCGTTACCCTGCCCTGATTCTCCACGTGATCCCTGGCAAATCATTTAATTGCAGTGCCCCGTCTGGGTACAGGGAGGAATCACCGCGCCGTGACACCCAAACCTTTGGGTGCCAAGCAATGTGGGGCACAGTTTGCACCTGGGCATAATGGATCCAGGGCAAACGGGGCTGTTGGCATGGCTGCGGAGCTGCTGGCAAGAGCGGGAGGCTAAGGGGGATGGGAGGCCCGTGCCAGAGCAGTTGCACCAGCCACGGCAGACCCAGAGCAGAGCCTGTCCCAGAGAGACTCAGATGCAGAAAGAAACAAAAACAAGGCAAAAAATAACAACCACCAACCAACCGCAAAAGCACCGCAGGTCCTTAAAAACGCCCTCAGGCATTTGCCAAGAAAAATCCCAGGGGAGTTCAGCTGCCTTCCTGGGTAATACTGAACCACAGCAAGTTACCTTCCCACCACCCCCCTTCCTGGGGCGCAGGGCTGGGAGGGAGGCTGGGGCACGCACCCGTGCGTCGCCTGGTGCAAGAAGCAACGGATGGCTCTGTCCTCGTAGCAAGGGCTGCAGTTTCACTCTCCCTGGGAGGGGATGGGCTGTGCTGGAGCGGGGCTGTGGCACCTGGGGGGCTGCGCAGGGGCTCTGGAGCACATCTGCCAGCCGCCTGGCCCCCGCCGCCAGCCCGCGAGTACATCTTGTTTGTGTTTTTCTGCGGAGCACACTCCCAGCGGGTTATGTCAGAGGTGAGGAATGCAGGGCCACCCTGTGTCATGAGATCAGACTTACATTTTTAGGCTGAACGCTTACCGTATTTGCTGGGAAGCAGCACGCAGGCGGCACGCGGGGCCCCGGAGGGGTGGGAGATACCCCTTTGCCTCCGTCCCTCTTTTCCAGCCCTCGCTCCAGCAGAGCCGGGTGGAGCGGATGGGGCCCGTCTGCTGGAACAAGCTCTCCCTCTGTTCCTTGCAAGGAGCAAGAAAGGAAACGCAGTGAATTAACGCGAATGAAAAGGCAGCAGTGAAAGGCGGCCGGGCGCCATGCCAAGCGCTCGGAAAACGCTTGCGGAGAGAGGTGGTGGCGAGCTGCTCTCTGCTGCCACTGAAGGCTTCGGCACCCTGGATTGCCCCGTGGGGGAAACTCATCCAAGCACCAGTACCCACAAAATATCACCATCCCAGGGGCTGAAAGCATGAGGAGAGACTCCAGCCCATCCAGGGCCATCAGGGAGGCTGGGAAAGGTGGGCTGGGAGCTCTTGACATGAAGGACACGCACAGGGTCTGACCCAAAGCACCGCACAGATCAGTGACTTTCCCCCAGTTTTGTTGCTGGGAGCCAACCCTTATGTCCAACCTCTCTAAAATTTCTTGACTGCTTTGCAGGAGTCCTTCTGCTCGAGGAAAGCTGGTGCAAAATAACTCGGCTGATGTCCTGCAGAGTCTCTGCACTGCCCGTTCCCTGGATTTCCCACTTAAGACTCAGAGGCTCCTTTGCAGCTCTGCTTCCCACCTAGGGCAGAAAGAGGGGAGCCACTTTGATCCCGGTGCCACTGCACAGAAAACCCACTGAGGCAGGGTTGGACCCTGGCGCAGGGAAAGGCTCCCCTTCTCTGCTCTGGCATGGATTTTGTTTTCCCTTTTTTTTTTTTCCTTTTCCTGAAATAGCTGCAGTAGTAGGTATCCCGAGATCGAAAAGCCAAAAAGCAAAGAGAAACGCTTCCACAGACCACATCCAAACTGAACGCCACTGTTGTTTGTTGTTTTTTGGGTTTTTTTTTGTTCTGTTTTGCCTTATGGAGGGTTTTGACATGGTGGTGTTTTGTTCTGTGTCAGAAGGAAAACAAACCCTGAAATACCAAATTCTTTCATACAATGGACTTTCCTTTCTCTAAACATCCCTGTGAGATGGGCCTCTTGCAGCTCTCTCCTCTTCCCAGAACAAGAGAACAAATACTAGGAAATCTGGAGAGATGAACTGCATGGAGCTGGCAGCAGCGGAGGAGTGCGCACCAGCCCCATGTTACTCAACGTCTCCACTGCCGGCTGGTCCTCACCCGGAGGGGGCAGGTGAACCTCCAGCAAGCATTGATGGTCCCTGTGCCACTGATAGTTTTCTGCTGTGCACCTCAGAATCCTTTTTGTGTCTCTGCAAGTGTTGGCAGGGGACAATTTCAGGTTCTTGTCTATTATTCTGGACCCTCCGTCATCTACTACAACCCTGTTTTGCCATGTCACCTCCATGTGCATTCCCAGACTCCTTTGGTCATGCTACCGTGGTCCCAAGAGCCTCTTTGGGACACTCCTCCTTTCATGGCAAATCCTGTTTCTTGGGTTCTCTCTAGGCTTGTGCTCATTTGGAGGCACCAGAGAGTGTCCTGTGGAGGTGAGAGAGGTGACCAGCAGAGACAGGAGGGACTAGCAAAGAGCAGGAGCTCCTGGGGAACCTTCAGACCCAGCACCCTCACCTGGGCAAGGGGGTGGAGGTCCCACCAAAACGTGAAGGTGATGTGTTGACAGGAAGGTGCTGGTCGCTGGCTCATAAAAATAAGGAGAAAGAGGCTATCGCGTGGGATCCTTGGGAAAATGAGGCTTTTTTTATAGTTTAGGATGTTATCTTCTCTTTCTTCCTGCTCTCTTTGTCTGCCTTCCCTTTCATAACGTTGTGCCTTGATAAGATTTTCTGTTTTATCATTTGGGGTGGAGGAAGTAGAAGTCACAGGACGATCTCAGATTGGGTTTCATTTTCCCTGGATTTGGAGGGGAAGGAAAAGGGGGCTTGAGGCAGCATTTAGCAACAGCCCTGGACACTGAACCAGGGCCTTACAGCTGCCAGACAAGACCTGGAGAGGGGGTGGCAGGTCCACCTTGGCTGATCCAGAAGACTTCCACACTATAAATGACATGAAGAAAGGTTCTTGGCTTTCATTAAATTTTGCAGGTGTCTGGCATGCTTTGAGGAATAGAAATCATCATTAGCAATGATTATATATCTTTAGGCTTGATATAAGCTCAGTTCAACTGCAGTGAACTCATTCGCTTTTGTTACGCTTCTTCAATTTGAGGGAAATACGCTGACACTGCTTAGCAACCTTTAATCATTTTGGCAGAGAAAAATAATCTGGGAAGGCCAAAGTTTATATCTGTTACCCTTCCCCAGATGGTTACTTGATCTCCCAAATAATAAGTTATCTGGCCTTGCCATTTGCTTCTAATTAGCATTATTTTCTGAATTGCAACTGAGCGTCCTGAAATCATAGAATATCTCAGGTTGGAAGGGACCCATAAAGATCATGGAGTCCAACTCCCTGCTCCTTGCAGGACTACTATAAAGGCGTATTGCTCGACTTTAACGTTGGATGATTACTCGTTCTGCAGTGTGGCAGTGCCCCACACTACCTCGGGCAGATCCAAGAATATAAGGCAGTAATATCTCCTTCTGACCCAGGCAGGCAGTCGTTGGTTTGACTCAGCGCTGCTCAGCAGTGGGATGTGCTGTCCCTGCCAAAGCAGATACTGTAGGTTCTTTATTTCCTAATTGTCACTTTTTCTATGACTGCTTCAAACAGAAACAAGGAGCACGGAAAGAACAGTGCTTCCCCTGTCAGGGATGGGGCGGAAAGGACAGAAAAAAAGACTAAAGGAAGAATGTGCTGAAAGGCACCACCACGTCCAGGGGCCTGACTCTGATCTCGCTTGAAGCAGTGTAAACAAGCAGGTTGCAAAACCTAGGAGGTCTGACTGACACTGGCACCAGTAGAACAAGGAAAACATATTTTAGACCAAATATGCTATAGAATATACATGAGATTTTCAAAGCACCTAAAGCCATCATCATCAGGCAGTGCAGTAATTTGAGTTTTAGGGCCAGATCTACACACTAGGGCCACAAGAACCAGACCTTTAACCCGATATAAAGTGACTTCCAACCAAGTATTGGTTGGAAAGATTTTCTATGGTTTGAAAGATCTGTGACCACAAAATCTCTCTGCTGCTCTGCTAACCTCCCTGATGCAGGACACCCTGCAGCTAGCCCAGACCCATCTTCCCCAAGACCTCCACCTATCTTTCTGCTCTCTGTACTCCAAATCTCTAGATAACTCTGTCATTCCTGGTGGATACTCACCCAACCTTTCCTGACCTACTGCTGCATTTCCCCCACTTTTTGTAACCACCAGCCATGATAAAGCTCTCTGCTCAAATTCAGGACAGGACTGCCCTTGCCTGTGCTCCTTCCCATGAAACTCACTGGAAGAGCATCCCACACACTTGGACTCTTGAGCAACTCAACTCACCTACACAAAGAAAAATGACGTAGAGCTGGTAAGTCTGAGCAAGAGGCCCAGGCCAGCCCTTGTGGAGCAATAGGACAGGACCTGCAGGGAGATCTTGTTCCTTGATGTTTTGCAGGTTCCCATTAGGAGCCAGGCAGAGCTACCTGGCTTGTATGGATTCAGCTAGCTGTCCCTCCTGGCCACCTCTCCACTGGTCACTGCTGCAGGCTAGAAACATGGATCTGCTGCTCCACCTCTACCCATGTCCTCCAGGGTAGAGACCTAGAGACTTGGAGGAGCATATAGTCATGACTGATTTGTCTGAAGGCCAAGGACACTGGGAGATATGCTGGTATCAGTGAGGTGCCCTGTCCCTGCCACAGAGAGGTCTCTTGAGCACTATGTTAGGCTAGATGTATTGCTCCAGAGTATGGCCAGGGATTCCTGGAACATCACTTTATTCAGGGGCATCAGGTATCCCACAGTCCCGTGAGCAAGCAGACTGTCATGCCTCAGGATCCATCCTTCCTGGTTCCCATGGAGCAGCGAGAGAGCCACAGAAGCTTCTGGTTCTCATCAGCTACGGTTCATTCCTCCAGTCCTTCTTGCTCTTACACTCTGCAGGGCAAAGCAGAAAAGATCTCAGTACAACGATCAATATAATGGTCCATCTTCCTTTACACTAGCCAAGCGCACACTCCATTGCTGTCCTACAGCTACCCAGGAGGAATGAGAAGACATCTGGGTGCTAGTGTACTGCTGCACAAGCCACTCCAGAAAGGGGTATAGGAAGGGTTTCAGGCAGCAACGGCATGGTGATTTAATCAAGTTGAGCAGGCTCTTTGCCAGGCATATCCTGTCCAGCTTGTGTTGAACTGACTGGCAACGAGGCGAGTCAGTGGCAGCCAACTACAAATGACCAGGACTAGCCTCGTTTCAGTGCTCAGTAGCTGATTCATGCTTTGGTCTTCTGCCCCACCCAGTCTAGAATGAGTTCAGCACGTCGCCCCGAGATTCACTTTCCTGCTTTCAAGGCTCTCCCTCCTCCAGAGATCTTCCCACATTTGCAGCCCAACCCTCTGCCACCAGTCCTCTCTGGTCTCCGGGACTGGACACCATGCAAGGCAGGAGCCAGCAGTTTGCTGGCTTTGACTCATCATCATCTAGGAAAAATGCTGGCTGATCCTGCCGGCTCTGCTTCCTCTTGCACCATCTGCTGTTCATGATAGCCATCCCCAGCACAAAGACTCGGTGTTTATCTCCACCACCCTGTCTCCTGGGGAAAGGCTGCTTCTAGGGTCACTGTTCCTATATGGCACTGCTGGACATGGCATCTGGGAAGTGGAGCTGTGGAAATGGTGCCATGCCATGCCCTAGCAATGCAATGGCATCCTGTTTTATTGCTTTTTCCAAGGCTTTTGCTAAGGCAGTGGCTCAGAAACATCAGCTTATCCTCAAAGCAATGCCCTCCACAAACCTCTCCACCACGCAAGAGCACCCACGTGTCCTGGTGCATCAGGGAATATGGCAGTGCTGGCTGCGATGGCTGGTAGGATGGACAGACTGCCAGTTGCCATGAACACTGCACCACATGCTCTGGATATGGCAAAAAAGCATGGCCACGGGACTGCAGGAACACATATCCCACCAGCTTTGTACCACCAGGAAATGCTCAAGTTTGGTCTCCGTGACTTACCTGTCTATGGTGTGAATTAAGAATCAAAACCTGATGGTTTCTCACAGGACTCAGACTCCTGAATGACATAAGCATTTGAGGTCCCTTTCCTTAAATAACTACAAAGCGGAGCCAAATGGTTTTTCTCTCCAACAGATGGGCTGCTGACAGGTGCTGTTGGAGGCTGAGAGATGGAAAATCAAAGAAGATGCCCTGACGTGGTCTGTCACTAGCTTGAAGAGAGAAAAGCAGGTGAGATCTGGTTTCCGTATTCTGCCAGGCTATTCAGATGCTCTAGCAGTATAATAACACAAACATTAATGAATTTTTCCTCTCTATTTTGGTGGGTCAGGAAAATATTATTACCTTGTCTTAAAGACAGGAGAGTGGAATATGTCTTAAAGATGGGAGACGGGGGTATGTCCTTTGGGACAACAAGGATCTGCTTACGTAGCACAGGTCCCAGAAGAAGCAGGGTTGTGTCAGAATGGCATTCTGTAAAATAACAGAAAACAAAAGCTTTTCTTTCTCCCTAAATAAATCAGTTCTGTGTTTCCTTTGTGGTTCACTTTTAAAGCCTTGCTGAATTCAAGGAGGATGTGGTCACACTCATTGGAAACTCCAGATGCTACAATTTATAAACACAAATCTTCATTAAGCTCACATTTTTGATGAGTTAAATCTCATGTGCTTTCACTCTATTTTTCCTGCAGGGTGATGGCAGGCTGTTATAGTTTTCACGTCCCTTGGAGAGCATTTGCCCAATACCTCTGATATCTCCTCCTTATTTCTTTGACAGGATCCAGTCTTTTGTTATTTACTGATGTCACTGTAGCCTAGGAGAGAAATCAACACAGTCATGAATTATGGGCTATGCTGGTAGGACATTTCACTGTGATTGACTGATTTTAGTGTGAACAAACTCAAGATAATTAAAGATGAGTCCAAGCTACAACACTTCACTTCTGGCTTCTAGTGAGGAGTGTCTGGGTTGAGTACTTTCACATGGGTCATTAGGAAGGTGAGATCCTTCAGCAAACATGGAACTGCATGTAGGTCTTAGTTTTGAAGAAGCCAAGGATTATAGCAATGCAGCTGTATCTCCACTCAGGAAACTTTCACCAGACTTTAAGAAAAAAATCTCAGAATCACTAGGATGAAAATATGTGTCGTTGCATGGCTGTTCTTCAGCTTTAGGCATGGCATCCTCCAACTGCTCCTTCACCTGCAGGACATTTCCATCCCACCTACCACCTTCTGCTGCTGAGCACCTGAGGGAGAAGGAAAGCAGCATCCTGGCCTGTGGGTGTGTGTTTCTGAGATGGGAAAAGCATGAGGGCACTGCCTGCCAGGACATAACGTGTACCGGCTCTGCAAAGGTTACCACCAACACTCTCATTTGCTTCAGTACTCCAAATGTTACCTTCAATCAGGAAAAAAAAAAAAAAGAGAAAGAAAGAAAGAAAGAAAGAAAGAAAGAAAGAAAGAAAGAAAGAAAGAAAGAAAGAAAGAAAGAAAGAAAGAAAGAAAGAAAGAAAGAAAGAAAGAAAGAAAGAAAGAAAGAAAGAAAGAAAGAAAGAAAGAAAGAAAGAAAGAAAGAAAGAAAGAAAGAAAGAAAGAAAGAAAGAAAGAAAGAAAGAAAGAAAGAAAGAAAGAAAGAAAGAAAGAAAGAAAAAAGGCCAGAGTCTTGCTTTCTCCTGGAACAACAAATTTCCTTGACTCCAAAGCAAAAGCAAACTCGAGTCACTTTATTTCAAAATCACTTCAGAAGATGATGTACAGTGCTGTGGTACAACAGTGATGGGGAGGGTGTCCCCAAGCACACAGCCACCTTAGGGCACGATTAGAGGAGTAACTCAGACTTTTCCATCTGAATGCTCCATTTATTATAAATAACCACCTTTTTTAATCTAATCATAACTTACTGCCTGCTGGAGGCCCTGCAGTAATGCTGTTGTCATCTGCAAGCACTGGAACCTGGGGAGGAGATGAGGGTAGGATGTGTTTAGTTATTTGATGGCTTCTTTCATGAGGGCTACGTTCAGATCTACCCATGTGCAGAAAGCACCACAATTTGGAAAGTCTGGGCGGTCTTTGGCAAGGTCCTCTTTGTACACCGAAACTACAGCACCACGCACGCTCCTTAAGATAGTCAAAACATATGTGAATGCACTCTTGCCTACCCTTGGAGTTTATAGCTCTTACTGTTGGTTAAAAATTTGAGAGAATTATGCAAATATGAGGACATTGTGTCTGGAGGATGCCTCAGCTTGGGGTTTGGAGATTTAGCTCACAATTTTTAACTCCTTGACATCACATGGGCAAACGCTTTGCTGTCTGATGAACTCCATGGTTTCCAGCCAAGCATTTGACCCAGAGAGTCAAGCCCATTGCTGTGACTCACAACGTAAAATCAACAACAACAACAACAAAAAGCCTTGGAAATGCAGCCTGACTCAATTGCTCCATAAAATGCCACAATGGCACAATCAGATATGGAGCAGTATTTTTACCACCTGTGAGGAAAGGAGCCATGGACCTTCTTTGGATATGAAATTAAATGCGTGCTTATTTCTAGCAGATTCAGCCTAAATAGATTTGGAGCTTATCTTCAAATTTAGGGGTTCCCTTCTGCCCCACAGGAGCTTCTCGCTAGATCAGGTTGGGTCCATTCAGGGAGCAAAGGGTTTGCATTGCCTCAGGAGAGTCCCTGTGAGGAGCAGGACAGGGAAGGCAGGGGCTCACCCCAGCTGTTGTCAAGAAATTGATTATTGGGTTGACAAGATGAGGGGCATTCTTTGTGATGGGTGGGACAAGGAAGCCACCAAGAAGCTAAAAACAGAGAAGGAACAAAATGAATATTTAAGGAAAAAAAATTGCAGCATCTGGCAAAATATTTTCTCTTTATATCCCTCTATGGGGTAATAGTTATTCACCACCTGAATTGCGCTGGTGGTTGTGACTCCTCTCAGGATGTACATAAGAAGTGCTGCTGTACTGCACGTGTGATGGCCTGGACGGACAACTCAGTCCCTGGGGAAGTGTCCGGTGACTGGTGGCTTTGATGAGACCTACAGGAAAGCCACTTGTGGTGGAGAGAAGCACTTTGCATCCCAGCTGGTTCATGTTTTACGTGTAGTCGTAAAAAATCAAACGATCACTTAGCATGCCATCAGCGGATGGAGTAAGGTTTTTTTTAAGCCAGAACCATAATAGGTCGTGGCCAGTTACTAACCTCTAGCTGTCATGGTCAGAGGTCCCCTCTGATGCCCGGGGGGGACTCTCTTATCGGGCGCCGACACCACGTGGCCTGGAAATCCCTGTGGTCTTGTAGTTCCCCCCCAGGCTCTGGACCCACACATGGGGGTGAAGGCACCGATTGCTGGTCAATGTCCTGTCCCACCAGAGACTGGATGGAAAATATTGATTTCCTTTAAGAGCTGAGGAGAGGCGGTGGATTCACAAATGCAGTTGTCTCCCTGTTCACAAAAGTGGGAGTGAGGGCTGCTGGGACTTCAGTCCATGTAGGCATTGGCCCCGGGTGGGCCGAGCACTGGATCCAACATCACACCACTCATCTGGGGCCTTGGAATTATTGCGGGCTTGTCTCTCCTTGGAAGCAAAGGGAATACAAAGACAAGCCCCCTCCCATGCCATGTTGAAGGCCCCAGTCATGGAGCAGGAGGATAACACTGAAATAAGTCTCCATAACAAGCAAGATCTTGGTCTTCTACACCAAACCACAAGGCAGACCCCTGTCTCCTATGTTGGCCACCATGGAGCCAGCAAATATTAAATAAGCTGCTGTCTGCACCAAGCTGGGCTGAATTCATCCTGGCAGCCCCAAGGTGACATCTCTTGCTGCTCCTTCTACAAAATGCCACATCCTCTCTGGGGGATGTTTTCAAGCCAAGGTGCCCCTTCAGACTTGAGCTTCAAGGCTAGGAACAAGCCACCTGGGATCAGATGTAGAGGCAGAAGAAAACATGACTAAGGAGGCATGAGGTGTTCAACCTGGCGACAGCAATTTGTTTAGATTTGTTCAGCTCATGTACATGTACCGGTGTTGTTAGAAGTGGGACGTAAGAGCATCACCAGTGCTGAGGTGCCACTGTTTTCTGCGTGCTGCACGTGGGTGAAGTTACTGGCTGCTGAGAGAGGTTATTAATCCTTTCCAGTGATTGCCTTGAGCTCCGGAGCAGCGAAACACTTGTTCTGCAGCCCCCCACGCTCAAATCGGCGGCACCCGGAGGGGAAGTCCAAAGAAATGGCTCCTCGGAGGACAACCCACATGCACCCACTTGAAGGACAGAGGCTCCTCTCCAGGAGTGTCCCAGCCGCTTTGCAGTTTGGGAACCTTGAGGTCAAAAGCCCCTCCGCAGCACATACCTAAAGGGGCACTTCATCTTCTTTGGCTGAAGGAATTTGTCTTGACTAAAGTGTTTCAATTAAAAGTCAAGACAGAATCACTGCAAAGTGCCGGAGACAAAAGTCATTAATACTGGAATGCAAGTTTTAAATTATTTTTAATATGCTCTGCAAGGTATCCATAAAAGGCCCTTAATCAATATGCATTTCAATTCCCTGCATTAGGGTTTGCAGAATTTAAATTCACAGCAGAAGAAGCATTGGGAAACCAACCTGAATTGCTATCACCAGAGCTCTTGCACAGCCAAACCTGGGAGATCGCCTGGGTCCAAGCTGTCGGGTGGGCATGACCAAATGGATCAGACTTTTTTAGTGGCCTGTGCCAAAATGAACTGGTGGTCCCAGTCCCTGGAGAACGGGTGTTGGGGCACATCATTGACATGGGGGCAAGTCTTGGAGTCCCTAAAGGTGACGGCAACTGGGATTTTGCTTGGCCACCTCACCCAGTATCAAATATTCACGGGTGCTATTGGCAATTTAAGCATTACCTGACCATCTCCTGGCGATAAAAGCAGAGAGGATGACGATGGGCTGAGCCACAGCCCTTAGCTCTCAGGGCTGTGGGTGCTCAAGCTCGGGGACCCCAGATCTTCACGTGCAGCATTCACGTGCCCTCACGGCATACACCGTAGATTTGGTAACTCTCTCCCTGCATAGGTATGGGGCTAGTTTTGTGGCTGGTGAGCAGCAAAGCAAGCTGATACTCCTGCCTGCTGCTGCCGGCAGCAAGAGGGGGAGATTCATCAGCTCACAGCAGGAGCACGGAGGGGCGCGAGCTTTCCCAAGGCGAGAAAGGACAAGGGGACCCGTCCAAGAAGGCACTTGCGGGAGTGCAGGGGGCTAGGCAGTTTGAAGTTAAGCGTGTGCTTAAGCATTTGGCTGGATCAGGGCCAGGGGTGCAGAAATTTCCGGCAAGGAGAAACTTCTAGGAAGAACCAAACCCTAGAGGAAGCTCAGGGTGAGGTTTGTGTTTCCTATTTCAGCCTTAAAAAAGCCCTGTCTCAGGAGGTGGTGAGTTTCACTAACATCCAGCATGTCTGTTGCCCCACCAGATAGCCCAATTCTTTGTATCCAGAATGGGGGTGACGAAAATAAAGCACGTGGAAGCCCCACAATGCAGATGCACCCTCAGAGCATCCTTCCCTGCAGTCAGCATCCTGGGGCCCAGGGGCAGGGCAGCATCACGCCTTGAAAGGTTCATAGGAGGAGGGATGCACCGAAAGGAGCAGAGATCGTTGTTGCAGCTCACCCAGAGATGAAAACAGGGCCTGGGGACAGATCTATCCCGTGGTTATTTGCATGCTCTCTGCCATGGGTTTGGATGGGGCCAGCTATTTCTCTCCCCAGACAGCCCCCAAACACGGCTTGGGGGAAGCCTAGAAGCAGGCTGGATGCAGCCACCCTGTTTTGGAGGCTAAAAAAATGCAGCCCTATAGAGGAAAGCTAGGTTAAGCCATTTACGTGCATGCCTCAGGCCCTGCTTAGTTTACTGCCAGCCTAAAAATCCCCCGGTGCTGGGAAATCATCTTGAACCTTGTATGCACATTGCTGCAGCTCAGCTTGTGTTCGGAGGGATGCATCTGTCTTTTTTTACTACCTTGATGCTTGAAATGAGCTAGGGAAAAGCAGGCGGCCTTTTGGAAAGGGAGAAGGGAAAAAAAAAAAAACCCCAAAAACAGAAAAGAAAACCAGAAAGAAACAAAACCGGGGGCGGGAGGGAGGGAAAAGGGAGGATTTTGTCTCGGGGAAAGGCAGCCCGGAGGCGTCGGAGCCTCGGAGGACCGTCCCGGCCGTCTCCCCGCATTGCGAAAGACCCTTTTGCTTTGGATTCGGGTGCCCCTCGGTTTTGCAAAGCATCCCGGCACGGAAACTCTGGCCGACGCTGCACCTCCCAAGAACCCAGCGGGAATGCTGGAAAACCGGGAGGCCCCGCTACGGGGCCGGGAAGAGAGGCCGGGCTGCGGGGAGCGGAGCGGGCGGCCGGCGAGGGGCCGCCTGCCATCTAGCGGCCCCGGGCCCGGGGTGCCCGCCCTCCGGCCCAGAAAAACACCCCAAAGCAAAGCCCAAACCCCTCCGACACCTTTTTTCTTCCCCCCCCCCCCCCGCCCCATCCCTCTGCAAGCAGTGGGATCGGTGTCTGGTTCGGGGAGTTTCGGGGGGGTTTCTGCCAGCGGGGTCTTGTGCAGCTGCCAGGAAAATGCACCGAGACGTAAGTGCAGTGGAGCATAAATGTATTTGCAAACACGAGCCAGGCTGAACCAAGGAGTCATGTACTCCTGCCTGTGTGTATTTTTTTTCCTTCCCTCCTGCACGGCTCCTTTCCCCTTCCTTGTGCCCCTGCAGAGGATTTTTTTCCTCCTTTCCCTCCCTTAAAAGAAATCCCCCGTGGCTGGAGCAGGGCTCTCCCCTCCTCTCCATCCCTCCCCATCTCCTGCAGTCTCCCTCCTGCCTCCCATTTTGTGGCCTCGCTGCTCTCACCCTGCTGCCAGCCCCGATGGGGACCCAGAGCGGAGGAGCAGGGGGGGACACAGCCATGTCTCTGTTCTCCCTTCGGTGACCCCATATCTCCTTATCACCCCCAGACCCTTCAGGGGGTGCCGATACCTCTCTGTTTCTGCACCCAAAAGTTTGCAGACTGAAGGCGGGGGGGGGGATGCCTGAACCCTCTTTTCCTTTGCCTCTTCCCGTAAATTCCCTCATGCAATAAATCCCTCTCCCCGCTGTGCTGGGGGCTCCCCGGTGTCACGGGGGTGACATGTCCCATTTTATCCCCACAGCATAGCCTCATACCCAGGGAAGGAAAGGGAGATGGCTTTTCAAAGGCCACCCCAGAAGAGGATGGAGTAACGCTCTCCCTATGATCCCGTCCTGCCCCACAGCCCCGCGGGGTCCTTTTTGGGGGTGCTGCAGAGCAAAGACCCAACACGTGCATCCTCAAACTGCCCTCCCAAGGCGCTTATTGAATGCAAAGAGGCACAGAGCTGGGATCAGGTTTAAAAGGAGGGGAAAAGCTGGGCTCTGGACAGTCATGAGATGTTAACCAGTGGCAATGGTTTGCCCAAGAGCACTGGTGGTTCACCCATCCACAGAGGTGCCAAAAATGAAGCCAGCGCTGGGTCCTCTTAGCAAACCGGCACGAGGCACGGGGCTCTCTGCAGCATCAGGTCAACAGAGATCCTCTGCTGTGGTGGGGGTCTGAGCAGTTTGGCAGCACCTTGGGACCCAAGGGGATGGGGGAGATGGGACGGGCACATACTGGGTCTGTGCCCTGGTCTACAGACCCTCCATTGGCAGTGGGTGCATGAAGCCCTTCCATGCAGCTCTGCACTGATATAAAGCTTTATTTTTAGCTCTGGTATTAGCTTCTTGATAATTCCCAGAAGCATGTAGCCCTTCCCACTGAAATCGGCTTGAGCTGGGGTCCAGCCGACCCCGGGTGTGACCCAGCTCCGGGGGGTCCAGTTTGCTCACGGTCTCTCGTTTGCAGCTATGGTTTGGTGAACAACGCTGCCTAATTTTACTCCCTTCCTGCACAACCTAGCAAGGATCCAGCAATGTGCCTTGGGTCTGAGGACCCTCAATCACACTGTCAGTCTTCAGCAGTTACCATTGCAACAGGGGCAGTCGGGGTTTCCTTGTGTGCTCCCTACCCACCCTCCTCTAACCTTGCTCAGGAAAAGTGTCCACCCTCCTTTTTATTCCCTTTTTTCTTCTTTTATGGCCTCGTTCCTTTATCTAAAAAACCAACACAACTCTAAAAGTTCAAGTTGACTGTACAGCCCAATCCTCGTGCGAGCCCAGAGCATGGGCAATCGCGTGTGTCGTGAAGGATTTATTCACAAGGCCAGGTCTTACAGCTCGGTCTTGCTCCATAGGTGCTCTCAGCCAGATGCTTTTTAAAGTCCTTTGGGAGAAAAGCTGCCTCCCCAGCTAGATGGGAATGGGCAGGGAGAAGGTCTTTTTGGCCCTTGTGTTGATGTTTTCCCATACCGGCCAGTCACGGCGCTGGGAACCGGTCCCAGGCATGTTTCATCTGCAAGGAGAGACGTTGCTGGGGTCAGCAGCGTGTGCGAGGAAGGATTTTATAGAGGGAAAAAGGCTCAAGGCACCAGCCTGGCCTGTCTCCATCCTCGGCTGCAGCTCCACGGTGCTGCCCTGGGGACCAAGCCTGCTCTGCTGCAAGGAAAGGGAGGAAATCATCTAGGAAGGGGGAAAAAAAAGGCATTTGGAGAAGCGCTGCTACCTGATCCTTCAGATTCAGCACAGGAGAACCGAGCTGACCTGGTCGCTGGGGTTTCCCATCTCCCTGGGTCCTGCCCACGTTTCCTCCGTGGTCCCAGCTGGTTTGCCCTCTCCCAATTCCTCCACACGATCCATTTTTTTCCTGGGGCTGATTCCACTGTCTTCACATCTTAGATGGCCGTGACAAGCTAGAATAGGGCTGCAGAGTCCTTACGCTCTTATCAGCATTGGATTAATTAAAAAGCTAATCAGAAACAGAGAAAAGCTCAGCGATAACCTTGCGCTAGAGCGGTTTCCGAGTAGGTACGCCAGCGAAATAAAAACAGCAATTTGCAGCTAAATAAAAATAACAATTAAGCATTTGAAATACAAATATACCCTTCAGAACAAGCAGACAAATATTCAGATGCGTTCATTACGAGGTTGAGGCTGTCTCTCAAATAAACAGACAGGTACAAAATAGCAGCCTGAATACTCCAATTACGCCAACATCACATCAGCGCCCATGCTCCCGGCCCCAGGCGGTGGGAGATGAGGAGGAGGAGGAGGATGGGGGCAACGGGGAAAGGGTGTGTGGGAAGTGTATTTTTTTGTTTGTTTGTTTTAAATTGGTCTTCAATGTTGTGTTGTGTAACTGGTATTTGGATTCTCCTGCATGGAGGGGTTTAATTCCCGAGGACGGGTGGTTGCCTTGTGGCACCGGTCACGGCTCCTCGGTCTGACACGGGGTTGTCCTTCCTCCCACCACGCTCTGCAGAAGAAGCAGCAGGATTTGGCCTCCTGCCCGCTGCCCTAAACCCGGCCCGAGGGGCCCGCCGCCCCGTCCCGCCGCACTCCCCGGGCAGCGGAGGGAAGACCGTGGATCAGCGAAAACCAAAACACCGCCAAGCCCAAAAATTACAAAGCTTTTGGAGCTCAAATGCTGCAGCTGATTGAAAAAATAACACACGCACCCCACCCCACCCCCCCCCGCGCCGAGGCCCTCAGCGCTTCCCCGGCCCGCGGCGGGCTCTGTGGGCGGGGGAACGGCCCTCTTCTTGCGCGCCCCCTAGCGGCGCGCCGCTGCACCGCGCCGTGCCGAATCTGCGGCGGGGCCGGCGGCGGCCGCCGCTGCTGCTGCTCCTGCTGCCGCCGCCCGTGCGGAAAGTGCGGCGGCGGGACGCGGGCCGGTTTTACGCCGGGCGGGATTTCATCATGCGTGGGGGGGCAGGGCGGCGCGCCGCGCCTCTCCATGCCGCTGCCGCCCCGTAGCGCCCTGCCCGCCCTCCTGCGCCGCCTGCGCCGCCTCGCCTGCCCGCCCGCCGCCCCGCTCCGCTCCCGGCCCGCCCCGGCCGCGACCCCCATGGACGGTCCGCAAGCCGAGGCGCTGCTTGCGCCCCTCAGGCAGGCGGTGCGGCATCAGGTAACCCGCCTCGGCCCGGCTGAGGAGCGGGGAGCCCCGCCTGAGGGGGGGGACACCCGCCGGGGAGGAGCCGCCTGAGGTGGGGGGTCCCGGCTGGGGGACGGGGGTCTCGCTGAGGGGGTCGGGTGTGTGACAGAGCCGCCCGGAGCTCCGGGCCCGCGGCGGCCGGCCGCTGCCTCGGCTCTGTGGGGAGGCGTCGTGCCCCCCGTGTCCCCCGGAGCCCTGCCGGCGTGCCTGGGGTGTGCTCCGGGGGGGGGGGGGGTCTGCCCTGCGGAGCGAAGGCAGTGCCTCCCCTCAGCCCCGCAGGGCTTGCGAGCCTCCGGTGCCGCGCTCCGGGGCACTGCGGTGCTCCAGCCGGGAGCCCGCAGCCCAGGGGCCCTGTGGGTTTGCCCGGGGCTTCGGGCCGGGTGCGGGGTCCGCAGGTGTCTCCCCTCGGACCCGCAGAAGCGGGCTGGCAGGCTGGGGGCCTGCCCTCTCCCCTTGCCTCAGTGATGGTGGGCGTTAGGGCTGCCTTGCAGGACTGGATCTGTGCGTCAGTCTACCTGGCTTCCCTCCCCTGGGCCTGATGGGACTTCTGTGCCCAAGCTGGGGCTGACTCTGTCATGCTTTTAGGGCCCCGCCGCTTCACGTTTTCTTTATAAAACAGCCTGCATAGGTTCCCTCATCCAGCAGGGTCACGCGATGACTTCCCCTTAGAGCTGAGTTTGTGTTGGGTGGTGGAGGTAAATGGCATTCTTTAGAGTTGTGTATTTGCCTGCTACAGGAAGGGGTATTAATTCCTTTGCACATTTTCCATTTCATCATTCTTACTTCTCTAGCTGTCCCCTGTTAGCTGGGACTGCATCACATTCTCTTTCCACCTCCTTCGCAGATGAAGCTATTATCTTTCGCTTCCTTCTTACCTGAGAAGGATTTGGTTGTCTTTTTATTTCCTAAGTGAATCTTGATCTTGGTTCCCTTGCTGTCTGCGTTACTGGCAGCGGAGCCTGCTCGCAGCTCGTGGAAGCTATCCTTCTTCCCTCTTTAGCAGCAAGACCTATGCCTGTGGGTTCCCCGCACGCCTCCTTTAAGTGGCTGAATCCGTAGTCTGCTTAGCTGCACACAGAGCTACGTGTGTGTCCCAGGTATTTGTACATTTGTGCCTGTGTTTTCCCATTAAATGAGTGGATTTATGGCCCTCTAATTATACCAGCACCGGCACTTCAATGAGTTTTTATTATGAATCATTGTACAGCATAATGCCTTGGCAAGAGAGCTTCTTGTAAACAAAATGATGATTTCTAGAACCAGGCAATTTATTTATTTTAAAATCCTATATCTTGGATGCTGTCATTTGCCTTTAAAGTATCAATGAACCCCTTCTTTCTGCCTGTGGGATTGGGACGGGAGTGTAGGGTGCCAAAGAAAGGTTTGTGGGTAAATTCGTATAGCTGGGACCACAGATATTGTGTTGTACAGCTGACAGTAGTAATTCAGTGAGGTCTTTGCACAAGAGGAAAGGGAAGGAGTAACAAAGATAGGGGCAGTTGATACCTTACGATGCAGAGGACTTTCTCTATCAGCTCGTGGAGAAGCGGTTTAATTAAACCTAAGGGACTCTTAACCTATGGAGAGGAAAGTGAGCAGCATATCTTCCTGCAGCAGTGCCTGATGCAATAAGCTGCCGTGATCCAGGGGTGGATCCCTCTCTGCTTTACTGGTCTATGGGACAAAGCTGCAGCAAAATTTGCCACATCGAGTGCTGCTGTGCACTCCTCCTCTGGGTTGGGCTCGAGCTCGTAGCTTTAATTAGATTGAGTCCTGTCAGCAAACATAATTATTTGCTTCAGTTGTGTTTTTTTTTTTTTTTCTTCTCCTTACGTATGTCTCAGTACTCTTTTACTTATAGATCAGGACAAAGAGTTGCTGTATGCTGTTTTTAGATGCTCAGCCATGAGCAGGGTGCTCGCTGCGTTGAGTCAGCAGTCGCTGCTTTGCTGCTACCTTGATGCTTTCCCACTGCCGACCCCCTAGCTCAACAAAGGCAATTTGGACTTACTACTTTAAAAGAAAAAAAAAAAAAACAGATCCGATCCCTCCCTCTGCCACGTTACCCAGGAATGGCAGTTGAAGTCCTCAGCCCTAGTGTGAAAGTTTCACGTTTTGGTATAACTAGTTAACAGGAAGGAAACAGCAGATTTGTTCTGTTCTTGTAGGCGATGGGGTTAGGGAGCCTACCAGGATTCTTATTTCTCTTTCTTTCTGTGTGTGTGTGTGTGTTTGTTTTAATGCAGTCTTCTGAGTCTTCCTCTGTTTATTAATAAAATTAGCCTTTGAACTCCTTAGTCTCCGAAGCACTTTTAGCTTTTCTGATCTGATTACTGAATGGCAATCTGTGTATTCTCTTATCTTTGATTTCGCAGTTGCCTGTAATATTGTCAGAAAAGCTCAGAATTTATGAAAAAGCTGGTAGTGTGGAAATGTTGTCATCTCTTTGGATCTTTTTTTCTTTTTTTTTTTTCTTTTTGTGTAACGGAGATGTGCAAGATGCAAGAAAAATGCTGAACTTGGAGCTTCCCATTCTTAGAACACCCCACTTGAGAAGGCATTGACTTTTCTCTGCTTTTTATTC
The DNA here is from genome assembly GCF_047370975.1 of Nipponia nippon. Classification (NCBI taxonomy): domain Eukaryota; kingdom Metazoa; phylum Chordata; class Aves; order Pelecaniformes; family Threskiornithidae; genus Nipponia; species Nipponia nippon. The sequence continues at coordinate 162,520,587 of NW_028262290.1, forward strand.
CTGGGTCAGCTCCTTTGTCCTTCTCAGTAATTCAAGATAGACCTCGGTTTTGGCTGAAGAAGAGTGGACTGAAAGGAAGACTTTCAATTAATTTATCTCCAAGTGCAAGCTGGGCATGACTGCTGAGGATCACGTTCAGAAAAGCATGGTGCTGGGTGTTTAGGGGTTGAGCACTTCCCTGGGATGAAAGGGGAGAATCGCCCCCACGGGGTAGAGAGACCTTTGTGGAACCATAACAAGGTGATGTTGGTTTGACTCGGGTCAAGACCTTGGTGTAAGCCCACTGCAGGGTTTTGCAGCTCTGAAATATTTAGGCATTGGGGGTTTTTTTTGTGGTTTTTTTGATGGTTTTTTTCTTCCACTCCATTCTTTCCCAAAGTTACTGGACAGGTTTTAAAAACAATACGTGTTTTTACAGATAATGCAATGCCTTCTTTGCTTAGACTTCAGGCTAAAAATGTCTGTCTTCTGAGACCTCCTCCTAAAATTTTGTGTGCTTATTGGTCAGTTTTGAACAGATTTGACAGAGGAAAAGAAGTCTAAAATGGTCATAAATTTTGAAGGCAAGGGAAGGGGTAGAAGAAAGAGAAGCCTTGTTACCGAGAAAGAGGGCACAAAGCCTGTATTAACTGTCTGAGAATCCACTTAGTTCATCCTCAAAGACAGAAAGCTAGGGTTTGTGGAAATCTGCCGTGAAGTGGTGCATAAAGGAGTATATTTGCACACTGAGATTTAATAACAGCTCTGGGATTTAACAACAGTGTGTGTAGGGTTGAATTTCTGTAATAATGTCTAGTTCTGCTAACTCTCAATGCATAAGTGTTTCTCACTTCTACCAATTGAAGCAGCCTCTTGAGACCTGCGTGGAGAGCGGGGAGGCAGGACAAAACCCTCCTTTTGGATTGCCAGGGGAGCTGAAAGAAAGAGAGTTCTCGTCTATGGCATTCAAAGAAAGAACCTATATCTTGTGTTTTGTCTCCTTCTTCTAGGGAGAACTGGTAAGGAAGCTGAAGGAAGAGAAAGCTCCTCAGGTGGATATAGACAAAGCTGTAGCAGAGCTCAAAGCTCGGAAGAGGGTCCTAGAAGCCAAGGTGAGTCTGGAAATTAAATTTGAGTTCCACAGTTTTGTATGAAAAGCCTTAAAATCTCTACTTAATCCTTTTTTACAGTATTGATTTGGGCTAAACAGTCATAGCAGGGCAGACCGTTTGAATCACTTCTGAAATAGTTTGCAAGTTTCCAACTAGTGGCAATTTTGTTCTTTATCTGTTACGCTAATGTCTGTTAGCATTAAACCACAGTGTGCGAACAAATAAATATGAGTTCAGGTTGTTCATAGTCAAAGCTGAAATTCAGTGTATATGTCGCTAATCTTCTTTTACTGTATAGATCTCTTGTGCACAGTGAGAGGACGTGCTGTTCACCGTAGTGAGTTTCATCTTCACATTCTTTGTGCAGCATTTAAATTCCCAGACTGGCATAGAACATGTTTCTTTAGAAACCATTTTCTTTGCTACAGTTTAAACAAAGTTTTTGGAGGCGTTTCAAATAGCCTATGGTTTTCCTCAGCCTTAAAGAGAGGGGTGTACTGAAATTATGCCCCCTTTTTTAAATGTGATTGTGCTCTGAAAAGTCTTTCTGTACATGAAATGGTGGACCTTCAAGTTTGTTTTATCTCTAGATCAATAAACAAGTAAAAATACACTTCCTGCGTGCTTCCCTTCCCTTCTCAGACTGAAACAACAAAAAGAAACTCCTGAAGCGTAACAACAGTCAGGTGTGTAGATTCACCCAGGAAACTGCAAGCTTCTTTCTAATTTGTATTACATATAAAAATGTAGTTGTGCTTTGGCGGTACTCTTAAAAATAAATGAATAAATAAATAAATACACCGCTGCTTGCAACGAACTTACTGTGAGAATGTGAGTATACCCGAGTTGAAACCACTTGACCCTATTTGTCCTACAGAGTCATGCGAGGCGAACAGTTAGTGCCCTCTGTCAGGTCTGGCGTTATGGCTACCTGTCTGCATACATTTAACCCAAGTAAAAAGATGTCATTTTTACTTAGTATTCAACATAGAAATGTGCTTTGAAACCATTGCATTAAACCTGTATTGATAGCTAGGTCATCCTGGAATAAATAGTTTCTAAATGCTTTCCCAATTCTGTTTCCCAGCCCTCGGAAGCTTGACGTAGAGAGACATAGCAAGGCAGGTTAGGAGTCCTGGTATCCCTGTGAGCCCCACCTTTCTGTTGGAAGAGTGCCTGTAGGATGCAGCGTAGAGGCGTGCTTGCCAGTTACACAATTTCTGTGGGCTGTATCCCTGTCAGTGCAAGAATGACCTTGCAAACGCAGCGTCTGCCCTTGTGAGTGCAGCACTCTGATATAGTCTTTCTCTCTTGACAGTGTTTCCAGCAATGCATCACAGCACTTGCAACTTTTGCAGAAGGCAGCAGTGCGAATGCTCGTTAGCTTTAGCAGCTGCTGGTAGAGTTTTCAAGCCCTGTGATTCCGACTTAAAGATAGCAGAGTGGTTCTGAATTTGGAGCTTTGAACACGGCAGAGCACTTGAGTGTTTAAAATTCGTTGGCTTTATGTCCTCAACCCATATCTTAAGTCAATAGATGATTCTGCTCCTGTACAGGGTCTTTCTTGCCCATGGAGGCTAACACGGGTGCTTTTCTGCCTTCTATTTATGAATATATTTATGTTTATGAATGTATGCCAGATAGAAGAGACTGTTTCTTTGACTTCTTAGGTGGTAGAAGAGGAGCTCTGCAGAATTCTATACCTACTCCAATTACTCCTGTGCTGCTGGCCATTTCTCCCTGCCAGTTCAGAATTGGGCTGTGTCACTGTTGCTCTTCTCCAGTCCATCTCTAGGCAAAAGCCATCCTTTCTGTTAAGAAACCCTGGTCATTGTGAAATGTGATTCTATGTTTTTACGCAGAGAGTGCCAAATGGATTCCCTTTCCATGCTTTAAAAGTACTGTTCTCGTGCTTGCCTGTCTCTGTGCCCTCTGCCTGTCTTTGACTCTTTCTGTCTCTCGTGCAAAGTTACTCCTTGGCTTATGCTAATTCATGGGAGCAGCAGAGGTACAGTGCTTTTAAAATTAGACCACGTTTATTTGTCTTTATAGATGCTCAGAAAAGAAAACTTTGAAATTCTTGGTCATACAATACTCTTTGTTACCAAAAGGCTGTTCAAAATGGTAGCGTTAGCCACTTACGAGGATCTGAATTAATTTATTGAACTTCTTGGCTTAACTCTGCTTTAATTATCAAAACATCTGTTGTTGAAGAAAATCTTTCAAGTCTGTTGACTTCACTAAGGGATTTGGTTGCAAAAATCATAGGTTTTCAGATAAAATAGTGAGTCTGCTGTAAAACATTTTCACAGAATCTAGTCAGGGCATTTAGGCATTCTGTAACTAAATTTTCTGAGTGCGGGGGGCCATATTTGTGAAAGCCTACATTTTGCAAATAGATACGCTTTGTACAAGTAGCTAAATACGCGCCTTTGGCAGAGCACAAGGATGATGATGTTCGTAACCTTTGTGGTAAAAATGCTTCCATGTGAGGTACGCTTTATTGAAGGCTTCATATATACTGAGAGTTAGATGTTTGTAGTCTGAGCTAGTCACTTTAAGCTTTTTTTTGTAGTCGGAAGGGGGAAATAGGTCAGAAGAATTGCTTTAGAAATTGCCATTTCTCTCCATTGATTGTAAAGAAAGCTGAGGATAACTAGCTCAGACGTAGTTGTCTGAAAGTTAGGGCAGGTGAGTCCACCTCGAGTGTCTAAAAATGCTGCATTCAGACAATCATGTTCGTAAGTGAGCACTTGAATCTCAGTGTGACAATTCCTCTTTGGAAAATGAACATGTTGGCAGGATACCTTTGCTTCAAAATGGTCTTTACAGACTTTTGACTCATAGTGGTGAATGGAGAGGATTTGTCCTTCTGCCAGAAACTGGAGCTATTAACTGTTTTCGGTTTGCTTGAATTACAGGAGCTGGCCTTACAGCCCAAAGATGACATTGTGGACAGAGTTAAAATGGAAGACACCCTGAAAAGGAGGTTTTTCTATGATCAAGCCTTTTCTATTTATGGAGGTACAGACTTGAAGAAACATACATTTTAATCCCTTTAGGCTAATGTTCTGGTCTTCTAGCTGTGTGAAATGCTGTACTCTCGCGATGTTATATTAATGCAATGTAAAATAATTTTTTTTTAAAGTTGGCTTTAAACTGTCCTGCTTGAATCTGTAAGCCTTTCAAAAGTTTCCTCCTTCCTAAAGTCTTTGGGTGGGGAGAGGGTTCAAAATTTGCCTTTCACTTTCTGAATGTAAATGAGTGGACTTTAGGATGCAGGTTCTGAGCATTACATTGTAGAAGATGATTTCTTTTCAGAGGAGTAGGGTGTTTTGGCATTTAAGGAAGTGATCAGCTTATTTCCTCATAACGATTCATCCCTATCTGAGCAAGATTATGCTCAAAACTACTGTGAACTTTAGAACCTGTTACCTTAATGAACTTTGTCAATGAACTTTATTGAACACGTGAACGAATGTGTCTGTTGAATCTCTTCAGGTGGCTGATTTGAGCAGCTCAGGGGGGCAGCACGGTGCTTGTGTCATTACTGCTCTTTCACCTAAAATACTAAAATAAATACTCTAGGTTGTTTTATTGGCTTTTTCTTTTTCTTTTTTTTATCTTTGTGCCTGAACTAGTGATTGGCAGATATGCTTTATTGCTGACAATAACGAATTGCTTTGGCACATGCATTATCACCTCTGTATTCAGATTCCTCTTTCAGATAGGTTGCTCCCACAAAAACTCTTCACGAAACATAGTGTATTGGTGGAGGGAGGGTGGCTTTTACAGTTGTTGGTTGCAGGTATTTGTCAGTTTCAGCTTCTACCACTACCTGACGCCCCAGTGTGCTCTGCGACTGAACTGTATTGGTTAGTGTGTAGGACAGTGTCTGTCTAGGTGCTTCATGGAGTTTAGTTTCAGCCTTTATGTCATGGGTCTTCATGTAAAAAAGTACTACAGTGAGACACATTCCATATTCTGCTTAGCGCAAAGAAGCTGATGCTTCATTCTCAGAAAATTACCTCATGCTTAAATCAACTGATGGAAACACTGAGAAGGGAGGACTTTTCCTCCAAACAATGCAGGTTCATACAATCTCACACCTACCATGTTTTTTTTTTTACCTTTTTTTCTTTGCAGGAGTCAGTGGTCTGTATGACTTTGGGCCTGTTGGGTGTGCTTTGAAGAACAACATCATCCAGGCGTGGAGACAGCACTTTATTCAGGAAGAGCAAATCCTGGAGATTGACTGTACCATGCTCACACCAGAGCCGGTTCTGAAGTAAATATGGGTCTTTTTTTTCTGCAGCATGTAATTTCTGGTCATAGTTGCTTTTTACAGTCTTCTGTAAAATTACCCACAGGGATCTTGAGACTGGGTCACCCAATTTCATACCCCATTGCAGTGCAAAATAATTAGATATCAGTGCACAGGTCAGTGTGAGAAGCTGTTCTTCCATAAATCAGGGAGAGCAGTGGGACTTGTGTCTGAGAGTCTAATGTCTTGATGTCTCCTAGCAGTCCCATTAGGTGAGAAATTGCCATTATCCCTTTTTCTAAAAGATCAAGAAGACAAGAAAAAGGATTAGATGACTTGCCTAAATCTGGGACACCTGGGTCATAGTCTAGGGCAGTGGCCAGGTTGCTTGGCTGTTTTTCCCTTCTCTGTGGAGGGCTGGCAATATGCAATGTGTTAATTGAGCTCTGAATGCAAATGATGCTTCTGTAGCCCTGGGGATTGAAGCCCTCTTTTTATCCGCAGACCAGGTAGAGGGACCGTCTTCCAGGGTGAGAGCATGGTTCAGAGTCTGGACCCTTTCACCTCCACGTATCTCCACTAAGACTACCCACAGGTTTGCTAAATATTGCAGGAGCTTTTAGAATGAGAGTCTGAGCTGAGTCAACTGCGTTACTTTGTATGGGTCACAGCATAATGGGCAGAAGCTTTCATGGGTCACGGGTATGAAATAGTGGGAATCTGTCCACTAAACTACTGGTTACTCCTCACAACTGCATCTATGTCTTGCTTCGATCACAATGCAGTTCCTAAAGGCACTAAGTGTGACACATTTTAAGATTTAGATGGATTGATACTTTCTCACAGATCTGATTTTCTGTGGGATGGTACTGTTCAATGTCAATCTATAATCTGAAGCAAGAGTGAGCCTGCAGTTTGGGCACATAGTTTGAAGGACTTCTCTCTGATAATGGTCTGTCCACGGGGATCACGCAGTACCCGGGGCTGTCCGGTGGCAGCTTTCATGTTCCTTCTTTGTATCATCTTTTCTAGGACTTCTGGCCATGTAGACAAGTTTGCTGACTTCATGGTGAAAGATGTGAAAAATGGGGAATGTTTTCGTGCTGATCATCTCTTAAAAGGTTTGGTTTTGTTCCAAGGCTAAGTGGGCTTGGGGATTTCTTGCAGTGGTACAAACATGGGAAAAGAGTATCTTTCTCAAGGAAGGCCAGTTGGTGTAGCCAGTCTTTCATACTTGTGTTTGTAGTTCATTAATCATACCATACCAAAGATCCTGTAAGTTCTCAGTTCCACACAAATGTTGTGTTAGTGTCTTAACGAGGAACAGGATCTCTAGTGAAACCATAGTTGGGTCACTTCTTATAAAACCCTGTGTCATCAGGCCATAAAAGGTTACCGTGTTGTCTAAGCTGAGGACTCCCTATATAACAAGGTTCCTGTTCTCTACTGTGTTCTGGTCTTAGTTTTCTTGAGTTTCAGTTGCTTTTTGTTCAGAACTGAGAAATGATTTAATGACAATATAAGGGGACAGAGCATGCTTTCCCTATGCAAAGGTCAATTACACAGCAGCTGCTGACTTCCGTATACCTTAGAACTCAGCTGGCTTTTGGGAATCCTAAATAGACTTCAGGCATTTCTTAGGTTTGCAAAGTCTTCACACTTCTTTCTGGTTATTGATTAAAATTTGTTAAAAAAAAAAAAAATATCACATGAAGGCATCTTAGAAATAAGAAACCTATTTGAAAACTTTTTAATCTACAGCTCCGTTGTGAAAGGAAGGATTGTTGCGCTCTAGGTTGAAGTGAGTTGTGCTCCCTAGTTTTCTAGCCTTTTCCTTGGAAGTTAAGTATGTAGAACAATCTATATTGGCATTAAAGCTGTTTTCGTAATATTCAGTTAGAATTTTTGTTTTATTAAAAAAAAAACCAAAGAAGCCCATCTAACCTCTGCCCACTTTGCGCCTGAACAGCATCATAAACAAGTGTCCCTGTCTCTTCTGCAGCCCATCACAGCCACCTGCTGTTACTGCCACTAAAAAGTCAGATTGCTTTTTTCAAATGAGAGTGGGAAGTCTTGGCATCACTGTCTGCCTTTGTAACTCATGGAGGATGCTGTGCTTTACAGTGGAATGCAGTCTAACCCTACTGTACCAAGTCACTACGTGCCTCTGAGTGCATTTGGGTAAAATTAGCCTTGCTGGCTCGGGATCAGACATTGCTTTTAATTTCCAGTCTGTACAGAAAGAAAATAAGGAGAAAGGGACTACAAAGCCATTGCTTGGGGTTAGAGGAATGAGTATTGGAAAGAAACTAGATAAGGACCTGTTGTTTTCCCTGTGGCACACCAGTACAGCGAACTGGTGCAGCTTCTCTGCTGTAGATCAGCATTGCCCTGATGACATGAGTGGAATTACCCTGATAGACAACAGCAAGACAACTGGTGGACGTACACTTATCCTGGAGGATCCCTCTGATCTGTCTAGCTTTACATTGGGGTCAAGTGATGGGGTTGCAGTATAAACTTGCTACATACTTTTCTTGCTTACAGCTCACCTGCAAAAGCTTATGTCTGACAAGAAGTGCACAGCAGAGAAAAAGGCAGAAATGGAAAATGTTCTGACACAGGTAGGTGCCTGCATAGAGAGGTGAATGCTTCAGGTATGTGTGTGTAACAGAGGATGTGGGGTGCGCTGAGTCCAGAGGCGATATCCCTTCTGTGTCTCGGAAAATGCTCAAAAGTCTTTACCTGAGAGATACTTGTTGGGCTGTACATGCTCCTAAATACTGAAAACTTACTGGTTAACAAATACTGTGAACTTGCTGGTTAATTGCATCTCCCTCCTTCTGCTGTTTTGGAGAGTTATTGCTATCAATTAGTCTCTCGAATGTTGGGCTGGTAGGGCTGAAGCTCTGTTCTTGGAGCTTGTCTGCTCTGTGCCACTTCACACCCTGGCAAAAAGCGTGTTTCTTCTCAATCCCTCCTTTACCTTTGTAAATTCCTCACTGTGGGATTATGATACAAAGGAACAGAGATGATGAGAAGTTTTGTCGGGGTTTTTCTGAATCACCTTAGCACTGAATTGGTATGTTTTAAAGTTGTCTCAGCTTTCAAGCACTTGACATTTCTTCCTCTGTCTCTAGCACCCTGCACAGATTTTTCCTTTGTTTACTGTGAGAGTAGTTGGTGCTCCAGGCTGACATTCCTGAGCAGCTGTGCAGACATTTGCCTTTATTTTAATTGGTTTTTTCTTACTTTGCTTTTTTCTCATGACTTCTAGGATAAATGCTTCCAGAGCCATGCATAGAATGAATATTTCCTTCCAGAAAGAGCAACTTTTTTTTTTCCCAGTGTATGGCATCACTGAGCAGCTGTCATTAGGTTTTCCACACTACAATGCTGAACTTTGACCATCCTTTAGGGGAATCCCTCTATTAATAAACTCTTTTTATCTCCTGTCTTGAGTTTTCGCTAATATATGAAGGACGATGACAATTAATGCTAGAAGCAGCTCATTTGATTTTAAACGAGTGTTAAATCATTGGTGTACTGTTCAGTTAGGGATCCTTTGTGGTACTTAAGTCTAGAAACTACAGTTAAATGTACATTTGCAAAAGGCTAGTACATAAATGCACAAAATAATGCCAGAAATGGCAACTTTTGTGTGGTTAGGTTGCAGTTAGATCTGTGGTTCTACTACTGCTTGATTCCCATCTTCCAGAGGAAGGGGAAGGTAAGGTTCTGGAAGGGGCTGACATTATCCCACTTGTGAAAGTGTCCAGTCATTACCAAATGTTTTTCAGAGCAAATGGAAAATCTTGCACCAAGAATCCCTGTGCTGCAGATTTGCTCTATTTAACAAAAATGCAGAACAGCTCTAAAAGAGAGCATCTAATGCATAGCTTGAATATTGTGTTTCATGCAACAGAGGAAAGAGAAATGAAGGCAGACAAAGCACTGCTGAAATTTTAGCTCTCTTCTCTCTCATCGCTGTATTTTTTTCCTTCCCAACACGCTGCTCCCCATATTTTAGCTGAAACTGTTCAAAAGAAGCTACTGGTGGGTGGTGATGCAGTCCCAATGACTTTTCTGCTGCTTTACACCCACTCTTATGCTCAGTGCTTGCGTTTCTATATAGACTTTAGACTTTCTGTGGTATGACTGAGTCGTGGACCTATATTACTAAAATGGGTTTGCAGATGTGCAGTGTATTCTATCACCAGTTCAAACTTTAGCTTGTTTGAAAATTTAGGTTAAAAGGAAACATTTTGGCCGGGTGATTCAGAGCTGTGGATCATGCTCAGTAAAAGATGAAAAAGACGGAATTCATTCCTGTTATCTTGTCTAGTAATTACAGTAATTCTCCTGTGTTTTGATATTAGTTGGACAACTATGGCCAGCAAGAACTTGCAGACCTCTTTGTGAACTACAACGTGAAATCACCTATCACGGGGAATGACCTGTCCCCTCCTGTTTCTTTCAATCTGATGTTCAAGACCTCCATTGGGCCTGGAGGAAACATGCCTGGGTAGGTACTAATCTCATTGTGCTTACGCTCTCCTTTCTTTATATTCTGCATCACTTGGAATAAAAATGAAGTCTGAAAAAGGATTGAAATATACAATTTCTTCTTGAGTAGCCTTCTCCTACCTTTCAGTCCCAGTCTTCTCTGGCAGCTTAGCATTCCTTGTAGTCTTTCTGAAAGGTAGGAGAAACAAGGAGCTGTTGCAGAACCACAAAAATACTTGAAGCAGCAGACTGTGTGGATCATAGCTATGCCCTTGCTGGTTGGAGTTATTTCCATAAAGCCAGTTAACGTTGGGTCCCCAATTGTCAGCAGCTTCATGGCTATAGACAGCCTGCTTCAGTGTACCTGTTTCGGGATGAAGTTAATTAGCAGGGTGATCCAGTGGTAGCATCATTTACCAGGTGTTTGTAGTTAGTGTGTGAGAACGTGGAGGCTACTTCTTGAGTTGGGGTCTCCAAAACTAAAACTGCTATTGAAGAGTGAAGAATGATTCTTGCGTATGTTCTGGGATGGGACCAGAGATACGTGTCCTATGTGTTCTCCAGTGTAGTACATGAAATAGGCTGTGTAGGTTGTATTCTCTGTGGAAGTCTCAAATCACCGTAGGGGTTGTAGGAGCCTTACAGTAAAGCCACTTCACAGTTCGTGTAACAGCAGAGATGTAGTCACAGTTTGCCTGCAAAATCCTCGTTTGTAAGCAGCCTGGTATAGCTCAGGCCTACATAGGAAAGGCAAGGAGGGTACATTCCCTCTGACCTCCGTGATGTAACTGGCCACTGCATTTCATTCAAACATCTCTTTTTCCATGCTTGCATCTCAAAAGCAGCCAAGTCATCCAGTTTACTTTTGGGAATAACTATGGAGCGCTGTATTTTGGCTGCAGCTGATGTTTGTTTGTGTTTTTCCCCTCAGTCTATTGCTTCATTGTTTTGTGTTCAGAGTTAAAAGACTTAAGAGAAAAAGTACCACCTTCAGGTTTTGTAGTAACCATGTTTTTCTTTTCTCACTGCTTTCCCCACCCTTTTATCTTCCTGAATTTTCCTCTTCACCCGTCTTCTTTCAGCTATCTGAGGCCAGAAACTGCACAGGGAATATTCCTCAACTTCAAACGTCTTCTGGAGTTTAACCAAGGCAAACTGCCTTTTGCTGCTGCCCAGATTGGAAACTCCTTCAGAAATGAAATCTCACCCCGCTCCGGCCTTATCAGAGTGAGGTACTGCAAATTTCCTCTTTGAACAGAAGGGTACCTGGGAGCAGGTAGCACCTTCCTTTTGTTTCAGTGTTTGTACGTGATTGTTTCACATTAGTGCTTTCTTCCAGAGGGCTCCTGATAATGTGCCTGGTGAGTCTCAGGGTTCACGGGCAAAGAACTCATTTAGTTAAGGTTTTAACTATAGAATTCTGTCTAAGCCTGGCTGGTGAGAAGTAGGATCTCTGAAATAGCTGTTGTATTGGAAACACCTAGATTAAACTCACTTTTACTAACAAAATTTGGCTTCCATCATAATCTAAACAAATCATATTGAAGATAGCTGTGTTCTCTATGGGACATGCAGCTTTGCTTGTTTAATTATGTTCATGCGATTTACTTTAAAACTGAAATCTGGAATCAAAACACAATTCACCTTGCAGCAGTATCTCCTTGTCTCAGTTCTGCAGATTCTGCAGTTCTGCAGCTTACTACAGAGAAGAAGTTGATTCGGGACATGTGTTTGTGTCCCAAGATCAGTCAAGCAGGAAAGCTCAGGGTTATTGAGAATTACTTTCAGAGCTTTCTGTCTCAGGATAAAAGTGATTATTGCATTTCATTTCATTAAGGATAACTGTATTTTAACTGAACTATTCTGAACAGAAGTCTCTTCCATCTAATTTGGAACAAGAGCTCCCATGTACAGCCAGCGTGGTTCTGTCGTACACACAGGCAGTATGTGTTGTAAACGTGGTAATTGATTAATATGGTGCCATAAATGTCACTGAGAGGCAGTGGGATCGTTAGCACTAGGGGTGTCCTCCTGTTCTCTCTTGCACATCTGGAAACATGAACTTTTCTCATTGAAATGCATTTTCAGTCAAATATAAATTATACGCTTGTGGCACATTTATTGGAGACTGTGTTATTAGGCTATCATAGCAAATTACATCCTGATGCCTGTGACTTAAGGTTAATGATTACCTAGAGCTTTTTTAAAGGTTCTTGATAATAAGTTAATTCGGTGTAAAGTGATTTCGAGCAAGGCGGCTAAGGATCAATGTATGAGTATAGATGTATTAAAGACAAGTTCTTAAAACAGGATGTACACCATTGCTGAATGTAGCATTATGAGTATCTTCAAAAAATTATCACCTCGCCTGGCTATTTTGGACACCTCTAATATGAGTTAAGGCTACTTAGTTAATCAGTGGATTAGTCTTTATTGACCCTGTAGGAAATGTGTACTTCTAATATGAGCATCATAGCAGTCTGGAAAAACTCCAGAGGACTTCTGGAAGTATTTCCAAAGGTGATAGTCTCTGCTCTGAATCACAGTGGTGATAACCATGGCGTGGAGATCTCTAGATGAATTTGTAGAAAGTTTTATTAGGAATTTGAAGATGAAATTAAATCCAGTGTCGAGACTGGTTCGTGTACCAGTCTATACATTGTCTTGGCTCTGGGCTTGCATGTGTTTTTAAACTACTGACTTGCTTGTGAGAGGCTAAAGCATGATCATTTACTAGAAGGGCTGTGGCTAATGCATGAAATATTTAATACACACAGTTGTTTGTGTTCCCGTTAGGGAGTTCACCATGGCAGAAATTGAGCACTTTGTGGATCCCAGTGAAAAAAATCACCCCAAATTTCAGAATGTGGCAGATCTCAACATCCTCCTGTACTCTTCCAAGGCCCAGGTCAGCGGGCAGTCCGCCCACGTAATGCGGCTGGGAGATGCTGTCCAACAGGTAATGTTCCTCTTGCAAGCACATGGAGCTTGCTCTTTTCAATGTTGCTCTCAAGGCTAAGTTACAAACTGTTGTGTCGGTGCCATTTGGGGTTTGCTCCCAGATTTAAGAGTCAGTTCTCATCAGTGAAACGGTGTGACTGAGATCCAAGCCTGGCCCTTATTATCAGTAATGAAAGGCTGCAGGTGGTGCTGGTGTAGTGGTTAGAGGTTAAGTTTCACACTTAGGTAATGGGAGAGGAAGAGTAAGGAATACTAATATCTGCCAAAAGCTCAGCAGTGACTGGGAATCTAATGCTCAGCTGCTGGCCCCCATCAGTATGTGGCTTGCATGTTGGGGTTTCACTACCTGATGGTCCATTCATGCAAATGATGAATGAGTAGGTTTACCAACCCCCTCCACCCCACCCCTAAAACCCCAAATAAAAATCTACCAAAACACTGCCCCCCAAAACCCAAACAAAAAAACAAACAAACAAACAAAAAAAAAAACAAAAAGCAAACAAACAAAAAAAGGCAAAAAAAAAGAACACCACCTCCCTGTTGTATTGCAGCTGTGAACTGTAGGGTACAGCGGCTGGGGGCTCCTGAGCCATAACTGCAATTCCCGTGCGGTGTTGCAATACCAGTCACCGCATTGTTGGATACAGCAGGGTATTTTCAGGGCATATTCTTCAGAGACAGTTAGTGATGAGTCCTAGAGTAATAGTAACTTACTGTTTTGTTCAGATGGAGATACTACCAGTGGCACTAGGTGAATTTGAAAAGATGTAATAGTTTCAGGGGAGACATAGTACTTTATCACAGGCAGCTGCAAGAAGTTCTGTCTGTAACATGTCAGGTTGTCTGCAGAACTGCAACAGATCGTGACTTTGCTTCCTGAGGAATTAATGTCTATCTGTTTTTTTTTCTTCCTGCTTTTTCCCTTTCCAGGGTGTGATCAATAACTCCGTTCTCGGTTACTTCATTGGCAGAATCTACCTCTTCCTTACAAAGGTCGGTGTATCCCCAGAGAAGCTGCGCTTCCGACAGCATATGGAGAATGAGATGGCTCATTATGCCTGTGACTGCTGGGACGCAGAGTCCAAAACATCGTATGTAAGTGGCAAAGTGAAACAGCAAGTGGCGCTCCTTATCAGATCTGTTGATAGCGCGGGAAGGGGCTCTGTTTTATTTCTTGGTTTTTAAAACTAGGGCTATGAGTCTGATGTTTCTGTCCAGCCCCGTGTTGGTGTAAACATGCTTACTGCAGTGGAAGTATTCTGAATCCAGGACTAAGGGGACAGGTCAGCTCCCTGCAGTGGGCTTGCACGAAGTTTATGAACTGTTCATGCTTGTTTGTAGGTCCATGCTTCAGACTCCTTTGGTGGAGCCTGAAGTTGCCTGTGGACATTGTGCTGGTCGAATTTCATCTGGAATTAAAGGAAAGGTCTTGGTGCTTTCCAAAGACTATAACCCCTGTGACAGCAGTGGGGAAAGATTTATAGAATCATAGAATCGTTAAGGTTGGAAAAGACCCTTAAGATCATCGAGTCCAACTGTTAACCTATCACTGCCAAGTCCACCACTAAACCACGTACTCGAGCACCACGTCTACCCTTCTTTTAAATCCCTCCAGGGATGGGGACTCAACCCCTTCCCTGGGCAGCCTGTGCCAGTGCCTGACTACCCTCTCAATGAAGAAGTTTTTCCTAATATCCAACCTAAACTTCCCCTGGCGCAGCTTGAGGCCATTTCCTCTCATACTAAGATTTGCTTTGCTGGAGGTGTTATTCCAGGGCAGATTCCTTCCTGCTAGAATGCTTGCTCTTCCTTTCCCACTTCCAAGCTATGAGAAATGAGAGTTCACTCCGGCCAGTTCAGACAGCTGGTGCTGGGAAAAATTTCCCAAGGACTTTTTATCTTCCTGCTGAGTCACTAAGAGCTTTTCAGTTCAGGCCTTGTTGGGTGCTTTGTTTTTCTCTTAGATTGTTGCCTGGATTTTGAAAAATGTGTCTTTTCTTTCTTTCAGGTGAACCAGCAGTAGATAGTTAGGGGTGAGGCTCTTAGACTTATTTTAGATCCTCTTGCAGAGCTGTCAGCCTCTTCAGTTAAGTCTCAGTCCAGTATGTCAGCTGGAATGATGGTTTCAAAAGAAATCTATGAGAAGGCATAGTAACTAGACTGTGTTGATTATGAAGTCATTCGCCCCATAAGGGTACAGAATCTACTTTTTAGGTGGAATCTGAGTTTAAAAAAAAAAAAAAAGTTATTTCATTATGAAGCACATGCTCTTCTGCCTAGTTAGCAGTTAGTTTCCAGGGAGTCTGGGGTATGTGCAGATCCCTGAAAATATCTAGAGAACTCTGTGTGGTCTAGTTCCAATAAAGGATCGAAAGATTGAAGGGATTTTGCTGAGGTCTGTGGGGTTAGTGTGTGACATTGCAGTGACCCTCATATGAGTAGACCCCATCCATGGTCCTGACCAGTTTGATAGCCAAACTGGTAGCGTGCTCAGCCCAAAGGTGTCCACACAGGGAATGGGGCAAGGCTTCAGATGGTTCAGACAGCCTTATTTATGGGCAGGGAGAACCTCCTGCAACGTAGGGCTGAGGAGATTGTGTGTGGTTGGTAGGTTTTGTCCATGTGGGTTTTTTGGTTTTGTGTTGGTTGGTTGGTTTTTTTTCTCTCTTTTAAGGAGCTGAAACAGGCTTATCACTAGTGATATTTCATTACAGCTAGTTAGAGCAACAGCAGCCAGTAAAATTCCACCAAATTGAAGGTGGGGAAAAAAAAATTCCTGCAGCTTGGATGAGTGATTTGTCTTCATATAGAAAAGACCTGTAGAAGTGATTGAAGGAATGACTTCCTCTGAATGTAGCTAGCTGACTTCCATAAGTCCACAGCTTCTTTTCCCAGCCACCCCAAAACAGGCTGGACATGTGTGGGTCACCCCACGTAAATAAGATTAATAAACTTTGCAAGCCTTGTCATGGATCAGGATGACACTCACAGAGCAGTATATCCAACAGCCTAACCCAGAGGTGAAGACAGCAATCCCAGGGGCGTGACAAAACCGCCTTGTGAGCTAGACTCATGCTTTGGTTTGTCACTTAACTCTGACCAAAAATGTGCATACCAACTTGCAGCACGCAGTTGTGAGAAGTTAACTGCACTGAATGGTTTAAAATCCATTCTATAAAGTTATTACCTAAACCTTCTGAGAAGTAGCTGTAGTACCCTAACGGTTTAATTTGTGTAAAAATTCCGCAAGATGTTTTGGACCACCATAGTTTTTCCAGCACAGGGGTTTCTTCTCTTCACGTACCTTTCCTGACACCCTGCTATATCACTGCAGACTGGAAATCCACGCAGCATCCAGCTGCCCATGTGTCCATGCTGATGTGACAGAGTGAATGCAAAGCAGTTGATGTGCCTTTTCTCATATGGGATCGTCTTTTAGAAAATCCAGGTGGTGGTTGTATTTGCTGCGAGTGTTGGAAGGCTTCATCAATTCCGTGTGTGTGAATGGTGTTGTGAGATCCCTCCTTGCCATACATGCTGAAATGTTGAAAGAAGTGCTTCCCTTGCCTATGATCTGTGTCTTAGTAGCTTGTAAGCCAGGTTTTCAGCCGTTCTGATGTGGCTGGTTGCCTGCTGTCTATTCTATACTGGCAGAGCAGTAAAGCCCCGAAGGCATGATATCTTCGTGTGCCTATAGCATGTGAGTGGTAGGACTGCGTGCTCTGGCCTCAGCCCCAAGCTATTGGCACAGTGCTGTGTTCTGCCAAGCCATGTGGAAAACCTGGCCCTGAACACAGGCACTGGTTAGATAACTGATCGTTTCCTCTGGAAACAAATGGAATCATTCAAATGAAGGAGCAACTAGTGAGTGAGGGCTGCTTATTGTAACAGAGCTAATTATGTAGAAAAAACAGTCATGGGAGCAGGGAGGGCTTAAGGGTGAATAAACATATTTGATGGTTAAGTGGACAAAAAAGTGAGTTGGTGAAAACTTCCACTGTTGTTTTTTCAGGGTTGGATTGAGATCGTTGGCTGCGCTGATCGTTCCTGCTATGACCTCTCCTGCCATGCCCGCGCCACCAAAGTTCCTCTTATAGCTGAGAAGCCTCTCAAAGAACCTATATCCTTTCAGAATAAACCAGATTCTCTTGAAGTGAAAAGCGATTTGACAGTGAGATGTCTTGGAGAGCTGTGCAGCTCTATTTTAAGTTATATCTGTGAATTCAACAGGGAAACCTAGAGCTACAGACCAGCATGACTTTGGGAAGTAAGCTGAAAAGAATTGAGCATGTGGGTGGCTTTACTCAGGTGCGCAAAGGGGTTTTACTATTGTGCTTGTTTTTTCTAGCTTAATGCTAAGCTCTGTTTTGACTGTGAAGCGTGGTTTAAATGTGAATGTGGCATTACGATCCTGGGTTACTCCATGTCGTTCCGTGGTTCTGCTGCTAGCTGTACTTGTAAAAAAAGTTGTATTCTTTCAAAATTTGTGACCCTCTGCCCTTCAGTATTTTTTGTTGTTCCTTTCCTCTCTTGGAGGGAAGTTCCTTAATCCAGTAGCAGAGGAGATTTCTTTGTGTTGCATAGCAATTAGCTTTGACATAGCAAAAGAACCAGGCCCTGCTTTCTGTCATCTCAAACTCCTTAACTGCTTCGTACAGAACAGTCAACATTGTTCAGTTTGAGGCAAATAAGGGAGCCATTGGCAAAGCTTATAAGAAGGATGCAAAGGTGGTGATGGAATACCTTTCCATGTGCGACGAGTGTTATGTCACTGAGATGGAGCAGCTGCTCAACGAGAAAGGGTGAGCTGGCTGTGTGTGCGTGGTACCATTCTCTGACACCTCTGATGAGGGTTCCCAAGGTGCTGCTGCATTAATTTGAGCCACCTGAAACAAGCTTCCTTGTGAGGGTAGGCTGAGTGGATCATCTGAAATGTTTTAGTGCTGTCCCTTCTGCCAAGTCATTGCTGGTCATCCATCAATATCTCTCTTGATTATACGCACATAAATGTGTAACCATGGTATTCAAATATTTGTTTATTTGCGTGGGAACGAGCTTAGTAGGATCATCCCATAAGAGAGACACCTCAGTGAAATGGGAAGTGTTTACCAGCTTCCCTGCTCTGGTTTGAGAGTTGACCAGGGCTGGCAGATGGTTTTGAACTTAATTTTAAAATTAATCAAATAATTCTGTGAGCGATGGAACAGAATAATTAAATGAGAGTGAGTATCCTCCGATGTTTAGTGATATGCTTTAGGACCTGTTACAGCGTTTGACTTATTAGGGCAGCAATTTGCATATTTTTCCTCGACCTGTCTGCCTACATTCCTAACACATGCAGCAACTGAAAATGTAAGATCTCTACAGTTGTCGAATCGGGTTGAAGCAGGCCAACAACTGTGTATGTTATGAGAAGGCTAATGGTGCAATAATAAAAAACAAGCTTTATTTCCTGCTTGAAATGGTACAAGGTGTAGGATTACTGAATACATTCCAGACTGGTAACATTTACATCTTTTGTTTTCTTTTTTCTTCTTTTTTTCCTCTGAGCTAAGATTTATTTCTTTTACATTTCTATGAATGTGAAAGTGTAGAAAAAAACAGTAGCACTCAAAATGGGGAGAGAAACTATTGCAGAATATGGTGATGTGTACACACATCAAAACCAGAAGAAAGTGAACTTAGTTGATCCAGAATCCCACTGAAATGATTCAGTAGATGAGTTATAAGCCGTATCCCGGGTTTGAATTGATAGTAGACTGCAAATCATGGCTGTGTTTAAACTCAGGATCTTGTTGTAGCTGCATTCAGAGCAAAGCCTTTATAAACTTCAGCCCATTTGGTATTGGGTCCAAATGCAGGTGATTAGCACATGCTTTTCTTCAACATGTTGGGTTTTGCATTACACCGATCTGAATGCTTCTGCCATTGCTGAGCACATGTTGACAGAGTCAGTATGTTAGACCTGCCTTTTATATGACTATGTTTGTATAAATCCACGATGTGAAGCCCTCAGGTTTACAGTAGCAGTTTTCTGTTAGGACGTACGATAATAAAGACATTTGGTTCCGTAAGCAGGATAGGTCAATGCAGCCTAAGGTCTCCTCGGCAAGGAGTGTGTGCTAGCTGCAAGTCAGCAAGGAGCAAGAGAAAGTAGTTGGAAGACCGTAATATCAAAAGCTTTAGAACTAAGCAATAAAATAACTGTGCTGTATCCTCCCCTTTGTTTGGTATCTGTGAAAATGCACAGCACCTTCTGACACAACTCGGTTTTCATGAGAAGTCCGTCCGCTGGAGCAGCTGTACAGTTTGCAGCAAGCTCCTGTTTTGTGTGCCTCCCTCTTTTTCTTTTGATGTATATGCTTCATCCTGAGATTCTTCCATTTCCTAATTGAGTTTGCTTCAGGCTGTTAACCACAACGAAGTTCACTGTGATTATGAAGATGGTTGCTTTTAATGTAGATGTAGTAATTTTATTATTAACATAAATTTCTTTTAATGGGTATGCCACATGTTTCTTTGATCTCTGGGATTTGCCCTGGCTTCTATCATCCCGCTCTTAAAGCCAACCAACCAATGCAATTAAGGAAATATAACTTGTTTATTTATTGCTGTAGTATTTAAATGACTTCTTTTTCCTTTGCAGGGAATTCACTGTTGAAACTGAAGGGAAAACTTTTAAATTAACAAAGGACATGGTTACTGTGAAGAGATTTCAGAAAACATTACATGGTAAATTTGTGTCTTTGTTTGATCGTCAAAAATAAGAGGCACATCAGGATACACTTTGAATGTCAACTTTATTCGTTGCGTTGTCCTGTTAGTATTGTACAGTGGCACAGGAAAAATACCGAACATTATTTCCTTGAAATCCAACAATTTAAGAGAATTGGAAAGCTTTCACACAGCAGTGGAATTTCATTGACCATTGACACAGGCCTGTCTGCCCGCTTCTCGCCTAGTCTGTTCAGTAACCCCTTTAATAGACTTTGGGTGGCATATTATATTCATGCTGCTTCAGTTGCGTATTCTAGGATTTGCAAGGTCCCACGTGGTGCTGAGAACCAGCTGCTGTAGTGATGGAGGAGCTGGGGAAAGTGCACCAGCTTTGGGAGCTTTCATCTTCATTGCAGTGCAGCAGATGGGTTGTAGCAGTCTGTTGGTAGGGCTGTAGGCAGATCTCTGTGCTCAGAGCTCCTGTTGTCACTCCGCTGCCTGGAGTCAAGTCTTCCAGCATCTACCAGCTCGCCAGGCTGCCGTGCTGACCAGACTCTTCAAGCTGACAAGTCCTGTCATTTCCTCTGGTAGTCGATAATCACATCAGCTTCGGTCAGCGACTGCATCTCCGCAGAGCTTTTGTCCTGATGTGGGAAATGGGGCTAGAAGGTAACTTTCCAACATGCACGGATTTAGTTCCTCAAAGAAGCCTTGTCTTTCCAGCCAGCTCTGTAAGCGCCTCACCCAAGGTCGTTTGGGAAGTCTTTGACAGAGCTGGAGACTGAGGTAGATTTTTCCCCAGTTCATACTGTAACTAGTGGATCATCCTGCCCTAGGCTGGGAACATGATAAATGCTCCTAGGAAGGAGTAGAGCAGCTCGTAGCATGTGCAGAATATTTTTGTTCTTGCAGCTGCTGAGCCTTCGAGATGTCCAGGTGTCTTGCACTCAGCACATGCTGCTGCTGTGCCAGGCTTTGCTTTGTCACAACTTCAAAGAAGGAATCAGAGTTGCAACTGTTGGTGATTGTAGTATTGCTGGGGGCCAGCAGGTAGAACCCCGGTTGCTGGTTTTCCTTTAAATTTGTGCATTTGGCAGTTTGGCTGCTGTCTACAAGCAGGAGGCAAAGCTTATGGTTTCCCTCTCTCTTGTCTTGAAAACTGGTTGGTCAATGCACAAATAAAACAAGACCATCCTTTTGGAAGGTAAAGTCCCACCCCGGGTGAGGTGCATAATTGAAGAGGATTGGCTCTCTAGGCACATAGAGTGGGAGGCAAGTCAGGGTGGAGAACTGGATTCTGCCCTTGATTTTCAAAAGCAACTGATGCCTGTAATTGTTGTTTCTTCTCCAGTTGCTATCCAGGCTTCTTCTAAAAAGCTGCACTGTCTGAGCAGGGCAGCTGTCCACTGAGCTCCTTTCATACACGGAGGGGAGGACGAGGAAAAAGCCTCTTTGACAGATGTGTGGCAAGGATTGGAGAGAATGACGGGTATATAATAACGTAGCACGTCACGTCTTCTCAGAATTTTCGCAAACACTGATGAGTTGATCCTTGTTCTTTCCCACTCTTGTGATACGTTGCAGGGGGATGGAGAATAGGGAGGGTGGCAGCACTGAAGCAGGCAGCTGAATGACTGAAGAATATGGAGGGAGACTTTGCTGGAATTTGAGTGGGATCTGAAGCTCCATGTTTCTCTGCTCAAACTGCTGGGTACTGAGGCCGTGTCTGTACGTTAAACCAAAGTGGGACAGAGATTGAGCATTACCCTGCCGTCATCCAGGCTGTTTAATTGTTAGCATATTCCCTGGCACAGTTTTGGTCTATGCCAAGTAGCGCTCTCCCAGACAATGCCTGGACATGGTTTGTGGCTTGGTGTGGAGCAGGGACTGTTCCCAGTGAACAGTTTGGATGAGGCTTCGCTGTTGTGAAGTGGAAGAGGGTTTATCTGCATGGATGCAAGTTGTGCTGTTTGCTCTCAGGGCCAGAGAAGGGGCCCCGACTTATTATTTACAGCCGAAATACATTCTATATGTGGACTAAGTCCAAATGTCTACTTCAGGTATTTGTATTTAGATCAGAAATGTTTAACCTTTTATTTCCATATGCTACATGTAATCAGAACTTCTGAGGAGAAAGGCAGCTTCAGTAAACACATCTTTTTTTTGTGTATAAATTCTTCTTTAATGATGCTGTGGGTTCTTTTGTATTCCAGTGGAAGAAATCATCCCAAATGTAATTGAACCCTCATTTGGTATTGGGAGGATCATGTACACAGTGTTTGAACACACATTCCAGATCCGGGAAGGAGACGAGCAGAGAACGGTGAGCTTTCCTGTGGCTGGGCCTCAGCTTAAAACCAGCTGCAAGCCTTTGCCTTTCCCTAACATCCAGGAGAAGGACTAAAATAAGTCTGCACAATACACAGTAGAGATGGGAAAACCCAGGTGGGCTGTTGAATTGCTGTTTTTGCCAGCACACGTGTCATTTATACGTGCGCACTGAGAGCAGTCTGGGGCTGTGTGTGCATGAGGCTCATGCTGTATTACTGGCAAGGGGGTGAGAAATTCCTCCTTCTGGATTCACACTTGGCAATGTCCCGTCACTCAGAGAAAGGCATCTCTTCAGTCTTTTATTTCCTCTCTCTTTGCTGCTTTTTCTGGAATCATAGTTCTGTGCAGCAAGATGGACAATAGACTTAACTGTTTCCTCAGTCCCCCGTGAAATTCAACCTTCTCTGATTCTGGGCATCCCTAAAATCTTGGCCTGAAACTTCGCTCTAGCCAGGGACCAGAGGGAAGCGTGTGTTACATACAGACCGCCAGCCTCTTCCAGCCGGTGCCCAAATGGTGATGCTCTGCACCCTTGCTGGTGACCCATGGGAAGCTGGCTGTAAACTTGATGCTGGCTCCTGTTTCTGGCTGCTAGGCTGTGTTTACAAAAAGAAAAATAACAGCGCTCCTTAGTGTCTGGTTGTCACAGGATGTGATACAATTATGAGTGGGGGGAACAGGATTCAGGAGCCCAGAATTAGGACACAGTTGATTTTCAATCACAAACTGCTCATGAAGTCTAAAATACTGGACTTATCTTCCTTCTAGTACCCATTTACTTTCTGTGTAGCCTGGGCTGCTCTATATTGTGGTACGTCTGAATTGCATTACTTCTGTACCCTTACAGGTCTTGCTGATTGCCAGGAAGGACTTGCCCCCCCCCCGCCGCCTTTTGGCACATTTTCCTTTTCTGAGGGTGTCTGTGGAGGGCTCTGAAAACCTTTGAGCTGCCTATGCTCTGTGTGTGTGGAGTCTCGTGTGTGTGTGGAGTCTCTGTGGGAATCAAACAGGGAGTGAGACGACTGTGAGAACCCTTCCCTTTAGACTGTGCATAAGACTGAATCTCCTGGAAAGACCCCTCTACCCTTCATTTTTCTGTAATTCAAATGAGGTTCACTTACTTCAGGGAGGGCTCTGGTAAACATCTTTTGGTGGGAGGTAACGATTAGCTGTCAGGAGGGAGCAGAGGGCAGCTGCAGAAAATCAATCTTGCTTTAGCAGGGCGAGGTGTTAACTGCTGGAGCCCTGAATGCTAATGTCTTACAGAAAGCCAGCTACTCCCCTGGAACAGTCACCCTGCTTCCAACCTCAGTCAGAGCTTATTCTCGCCTCCTAAGAATCTGGCCTAACCATTAAACTTGTATTTATTTGTGCTTTTTCTTTTTTCTTTAGTTCTTCAGCTTCCCAGCTGTTGTAGCACCGTTCAAGTGCTCCGTTCTTCCTCTGAGCCAGAATCAGGAATTCATGCCTTTCGTCAAGGAATTATGTAAGTGTATTAAGCACTGTGGCTCCAGTGGGCATGTGCACCTGGAGGAGAGGTTTCTTCCTCAGTACTGCAGGGAGAAAATAGCACTGGGATCGTGTGGCTCTCACGTGTGCAAAGGCAGAGCCATTGAACTGAACAGCTGGGTGCGTTGGTATCAGTCAGCTTTGGGTATCTATCAAACTCTTCAGTCTAGCCTCAAAACACCCAACTCCCTGCCCTTCCCCATGTTGGTTTGCAGTGTAAAAGACGTTTCTTTTTTTCCTTCGGTGTCAAAAAGAAATCTTTCCCACTGCTTAGGCGAAGCTGTCAGGAGCAGTGGGTTTTTGTGTGGGCTTTGTTTTGTTTTGTTTCTTTTTTTTGAATAAAGTTCTTTTCTTCGCCCTTGTTGGCCAGCTAATTTATTGAATCGGTCCCAGAGCTGCTGAGCCTCCAAGCATTCTGTCAAAATGCCCCCTGGTACCATCTAAAAGTGAATACGTGAAGGATAGGCACATAGGCTGCATGTCAGACAGTGCCTTTTGCTCTCGGCATCGGTTCTGCTCCAGACCTCACCTCCCCGTGCTGGACATGCCCCTGCACACGTGTAAGGCTGGCGTGTTTTTGAGTTAAAGCGGAGTTGTGGGACTGCAATGACAGGTTGAAGAAGTTGGTGACTTTGCTCTTCGGGTGAGAGTTGAGTGATGCAATGTGGAGAGCTGTGGGGTGGGTTTGAGCTTGTAGTCTTGGCAGGGACTGGAACACTGCATCTTCTGCCAAAATAAAAATGAGGGGGTCTGATGCTGCTTGAAACCAAGACGCATGGTGCCTCGCTTCAGGTAGTGCCATGAGGGTATGGGAGGCCACTGCTAGGATGGTGTTGCCTGCTGCGTATGTAATGAGTCCTGGTGATCCCTCCTTCTCTGCTTCTTGCAGCTGAAGCACTCACCAGGAACGGCATCTCTCACAAGGTGGATGATTCCTCTGGATCCATCGGTCGGCGCTACGCCAGGACTGACGAGATTGGCGTGGCCTTCGGGATTACGATCGACTTCGACACCGTTAACCGGACGCCTCACACTGCCACCCTGAGAGACCGCGACTCGATGCGCCAGATTCGAGCCGAGGTAAAGGGCAGGCAGATGGGTTTGGCTGCTGACAGAGCCAACTCTGTTTCTTATGGGCTAGGGGAGAGCGTTAGCTGCTATTTCTGATCCAGCCATGACTCTGGGCTCTGTGGGAGCTGCCTCCAGCTCTCGTAGGCAATTTAGCTATTCTGAGAAATCCCCAGGGAAGAGATACTGGTCAAACAGAAGATGCCGGTCCTGCTGCTGAAGTGAGGAGAGGCTTTTGTTTTCCTGGAATGCAGAGGTGTTGATCTTACTCGAAAGCCATGCCTTGTGCTGATTGCACTGCTCTGTAGAGTGCCTCTTTCCAAGTGAAGGCTGCTGAGTAAATGCATTTGCTGGGTCATGTCTGGCTTCTAAAGGCAGGGCTCCTCTGAATCCACAGGCACCAAAAGGCAGGAGATCTTTGCCTACTACAGGCTGGCTGGCAGAGCACAGCGCAGACATGACTCCTCAAAGCTTGCTTCTTGCCGGTGTTGCCTGTGCAGCGCCAGTGAAGCTGGTGAGCCATTGCCCAAGAGTCACACCTGCCCTAAGCAGGCTCTGCCAGTACAGCCGTAATACAGAGACTGGAGCAGCAAACCTCCCCGTGGCGGTCCCATTGCCTGTGAGCAAAACCCGCTCAGAGCTGCGGACACGCAGTCTCAGCACCTCTGTCGTGCCCTTCTCTCCCTGGCCCCCACCAGGAACACAGCTGGGCTCCTGTAGGAGGAGAAGTTAGTGCTGATCTGCGAGGCGGAGTTGTTCTAGCTCCGCTCTGTGCAAAAGCATCTGTCCTGCTTGGGGCTGCTGAGCTGGCTGTGGGTTTGGTTTGGCATAACAGGCAGCGCCAGCTCCTCAGGGCACCCATCTGTCTCTGTATCACCTGGATGACCTCCCACTGCTGAGCAGCAGAGATGAGACTTTGTTACCCTTCAATTTCTGCAAATTTTCTAGTTTCTCTAGCTGACCCTTCGCACCATGACAGTGTGCTATGAGGAGCAAAGAAAAGGCAATTGGCAGCTTCTTTTATGCTGGTCTTACAGTAAGTAGGGCCTGGCTAAATCCTGGCTTACAGCATCTTTTGGATGTGTGTATTTTCTGTCCCTTCCAAAACGGTAACATAACACTACCAGGGATGAACCTCGTTGTGGTCCACCACAGGGACAATTGCATTTCCTGCGTGGGTCACCCTGAATAACTGAGCAATTTGCTGAGATGACACAGACTGTGATTTAAGATGTCCTCCTAGTTAATCGTTTTTTCTCCCCAAAAATGATCTTGCAAGAAGATATCTTGCACCTGTGCTGTTGCTGATGTAAAAATTACCTGTGTTCCCCAAGTATCCAACAGAGCAACTTGGTTCTGAGGGCTTCGTGTTTCATATGTCTTTGTGACTTTGCCTGCAGATCTCTGAACTTCCTGCCATCATTCGTGACCTGGCGAACGGTTATCTAACTTGGGCTGACGTTGAGGCAAAATATCCACAATTTGAGGGACAAGAGACTGGCAAAAAGGACACAATAGAGGAATAAAGAAAAGGACCCGAAGGAAAATCCCGTCAAATGTCCACTTTTTACTGTTCATGTTAATATGAAATAAACTTATCATGTATTATTCAAAGCTGCATTGTTTGTGCACACAGGGACTATTTGGTTTTTTTTTTTCCTCAATTGCTGCCCGAATTTAACTTTAAAAACTGAAATAATTGCAGTCCAAGTTAAAGGTGTTATGAATAAAAACGCCATTATCTATGCCTGCTTCTCTGTGTTCATGCAGCCTTGTACTTTCTTCAGAAATGTCTTTTTTTTTTTTCTTCTTTTTTTTTTTTTTTCCCCCTCCTGCTTATGGCTGTGGGTATTACAGGTTTATTACAGTCCCTCATGATGTTAGGGACCGTACACCCTTTCATCTGGGTTCGGATCACCTCGGACTCTTGTGCAAGATGGTACTAGTTGCTTGGCCTCATGTTTATGAAGGGATGATCACGGTGTCAGTCTTCCTTTCACCATCGCACAGTGCTTTGAGCCACTGCCTTAAGAGATGGGTTCAGTGCTTTCTTTTGGCTGCAGGTGTTTAATACCTGTTTCTGCAGAATTAGAAACATTTGCATGCAGCAGAACAGAGAGGGGATGGAAAATCCTGTTCTAGTTCTTGCTCTTGCTTGGCATGGTTGGATTGCGTGGCTGAGGGAGTGAGGAGTGTGGAGAGCAGGAGCACTGGCAGGGTCACTTTTTCATGAAGTGTCTTCTGGCAGCAAGGACTGAAACCGGAGATTGCCCTAAGCGGGTGGGAAAATGATGAGAGGGCTGGAACACCTCTGCTGTGAGGAAAGGCTGAGAGAGCTGGGGTTGTTCAGCCTGGAGAAGAGAAGGCTGCGGGGAGACCTGATTGCTTGGGGAGGAGTGGCTGGAGAGCTGCCTGGTGGAAAAAGACCTGGGGGTGTTGGTTGACAGCTGGCTAAATATGAGCCAGCAGTGTGCCCAGGTGGCCAAGAGGGCCAATGGCATCCTGGCCTGTATCAGGAATAGTGTGGCCAGCAGGACCAGGGAGGTGACAGTGCCCAGTGACAGTACAGACTCTGCACTGGTGAGGCCGCACCTCGAGTGCTGTGTTCAGTGTTGGGCCCCTCACTCCTAGAAGGACATTGAGGTGCTGGAGCGTGGCCAGAGAAGGGCAACGAAGCTGGTGAAGGGTCTGGAGCACAAGGCTTATGAGGAGCGGCTGAGGGAGCTGGGGTTGTTCAGCCTGGAGAAGAGGAGGCTGAGGGGAGACCTTATCGCTCTCTACAACTGCCTGAAAGGAGGCTGTAGCGAGGTGGGGGTTGGTCTCTTCTCCCCAGTAACAAGCGATGGGATGAGAGGAAACGGCCTCAAGCTGCGCCAGGGCAGGTTTAGGTTGGATATTAGGAAAAACTTCTTCACGGAAAGGGCAGTCAGGCACTGGCACAGGCTGCCCAGGGAAGTGGTTGAGTCCCCATCCCTGGAGGTATTTAAAAGCCGGGTAGATGTGGTGCTTAGGGACATGGTTTAGTGGTGGGCTTGGCAGTGCTGGGTTAACAGTTGGACTTAATGATCTTAAGGGTCTTTTCCAACCTTAACGATTCTATGATTCTAGGATTGCAGCCTTTGAGTACTTAAAGGGGGCCTACAAGAAAGATGGGGACAGAGTTTTTAGCAGGGCCTGTACCGATAGGACAAGGGGGAATGGTTTTAAACTAAAAGAGGGGAGATTCAGACTAGATATAAGGCAGAAATTTTTTACAATGAGGGTGGTGAAACACTGGCACAGGTTGCCCAGAGAGGTGGTAGATGCCCCATCCTTGGAAACGTTCAAGGCCAGGCTGGATGGGGCTCTGAGCCACCTGATCTGGTTGTAGATGTCCCTGCCCATGGCAGGGGGGATGGACTGGATGGCCTGTAGAGGTCCCTTCCATCCCAAAGCATTCTGTGATTCTATGAAAAGAGCCAGGTACCCTTTGACTTTCCTGGGCACTGGAGAAATTCAAGCCCCTGCGCTGGCAGTGCCTTACTGCAGCGGGAGGTGGGAATGGCACCGTAGTGTTTGGGGAGCACTGAACCCTGCCTGACCCAGACCAGTTAAGAGACTACTTGTGTTTTAGGCTCTCATCCCACTAAAAAGCAGAGAGGTCTTGTCTCCTTCCATGTCATTTCCTCTCAGCCTGCTCAGATGTCCTCTAGGCCTTGGAGAGGGCTCTGGTACGGCCATCACAGGTGTTTCCATCCCTGGGCTAGAAACCTCTGCTTCAGAGAGCAGGGAAGCATCCTCCTCCAAGCTGTTGCTTGGGTTTAGAACACTCATTTAAAGACAAGTTAGAAAACATGAACTCCAGCGCTGTGCTGGACGTGGGTGACAGGAGATCTGCCAGGGTAGGTGATGTCCCGGTGGCAGAGCAGGCACGGCGCAGCTGCGGGGAGCGCGGGCAGCAGGCAGGGCTGTGGGCCGTCACCTCTCCCCGGCGGCTGGCTCCCAGGAGGGGCTCCCACAGGGCTCAATTTCTATTTCTGCAGGGGAAGCCGAGCTGGAAATCGTTGTGCTGGCTGGGTCTTCTGCACATCTGCAAGAGCTCTCTTTAAAACATGACTGCAAACGATGCTGTGCAGTGAAATCAAATGATGACCTGAGAGCTTTAGCCAAAATAATAGCTAATAATAAATTCCTCTGAATCACAGAGCCTTAGATATGAAATAAATGGGATGCTCTTGAGAGTCTGTGATCTGATGCCCTAAAAAACTCCCAAAATTCCCAGTGGGGAGAAGCAAAATTGAGTGTTTCGATGTTTCGAACCTGAGCAGAGTAGCTGCAGGTTGCAATTCACCTGCCTGCCCTTGCCCGTCTGTCCCTGATAACGAAATCTGAGGCCTGATCCCCACTTTTCTTCAGCCCTGGCGTAAATAAGACATCTGTCACTTCTGCCTCTGTCAGCTGAAGGTGCATAAACCTCTTCTAAGAAGCTTTAGCTGCGTTAGAGCCTTGCATAAGCAGGTCTGATGCTCAGAGAGGGAAGGCTTTAAAAAAAGGGATGCAGAATAGGATGCCTGAAAACCTCAGCTGATTCGTGTGACTGGAAGCTGCTTTCTCCGCGCTAGCGGCTGATACCTTTTCCAGATTGGCAGGCAAACAGTAATTAGTGAATGTTTCTGAGTAATTTCCTTTAGTTTTAGCTAAACTTCTGCGGAAGCAGATGGATCGGGGGCATTGGAGAGGGAGGGGCAGACGCAGGCGGGGAGGGTGGTGGTTTCACCGTGCCCACAAATCACTGTGCTGCTGATTTTGTTTTGCTTTGCTGGGCTTGGTTGCATGAATTCATCCTGGTGGTGACAGCAGGCATGCGGTCACCACTTTCAATCGTCCTTTTTCTCCTCAAACTGCATCCTTGAGTTAAACTGGCAGGTTTATGGGTCTGCCTTTTGCCTGAAAGGGGCTAATGGAAAGAGGTGCCTGACCTGGAGCAGGGCGAAAGCACCAGGAGTTTTCTTCAACCGGGGGCTGCTCCAAGTACCTGCAATGTGTGAGCCGTGGAGACGCGTGCCTGTGGATCCCTGCGAGGAGGCTTTCTGAGCCTCAGTTTCCCCTGTGCTGGGGCAAGCGAGGGTCATCATCGTTGGCAAATGCTCCAAGACACACAGAGCTAATGTAATAAATTAAGCCGGGTTATTCATTTGAGTGAAACATGGACCAGGCAAGCCAAGGTGCCCGCGTGCCAGGCGCTGCACAAACCCAGCCAGCAGCCTGCGGGCAGGGAGAGGAGTACGCAAGCGCAGGCAGGGCTTTCCAAAGCAATCAGTGCTTTGGGGTGTCTCCGTTTCAGAGGATCCGAACCCTGAAATGGCGGGGGTTTTGAGCAGCATCGAGGAGCCTGCCTGCCTCCAAGCAGGTGTCAGACCCGGGCGCTCCCAGCCGCTCCCCCTGCCCACCGTTGCCTTTTGAGCAGTGGCTGGAAACTTAGGTCAGCTCCTCTTTGTCCATCTCCCTGCTGCTCTCTGTGCTTGAAAAAGGTCATTAAACACCTCCACACCGCCAGCAAACACAGCAGTACCATTTCCTTAATATAAGAACAGATAGAAGTTTGCAGCCGTGAGTGGGAAACCATCACGAGGGAACTAATTAGCAAATTGTGTCTCAACTTCGCTGCTTGGCCTTCAAAGGGGAGCGTTAGCCCAGGACAAAGGTAAACCCTGCCTGTAGTTTGTAGTTAAAAACCTTGTTATTTGAAATACAAACAAAGCCTGGAACCAGCTGCACTATGCTAAATCCGTTCAGGTGGAGACCTGCCCCGCGCTAGCCACAAAAGGGTGGCTCTTTGGGGTTAGGGTTTTAGTTTAGCCTAAAAATCTCGTTGCAGAGGGCAAGGGATGAGGATGGTTTTGGAGGAGGTGCAATCTGGAGCCCAGCCAGACGGGTGCTGATGGTGGCTGCCCCGGCGGCCCTGGCAGCTGAGCTGCTCACCCCCTTCTTACCAGCCCCTGTCGCTGTGAGCTGTAGCCGGCTGAACACGCGTGTTCTTGTCCTAATATGCATGTGATTTGCAAGAAGGTGCTTGCTCACCTGTGTTTCAAGCAAACAAATAAAAAAGCTGGGATGTGTCTGAGGACATACTTCATTAAAAATTAGGATGGTGCAGATTTTACCTGCTGCTCCAGCAATGCGAAGCAGCAATTTGCTTTCCCAGTGCCTGTGCTGATTCCTGGCTGCTGGGAGCTGCACCCATCGGCCAGTGGGTAGCAAATAACCGGGTGCTGTGACTTTGACCAACACTTGATCATGCAACGATCTTCAAACTCCTTCAAAGGGAACTGCAAAATATAGCTCAGAAGAGACTGCCTGGTTCCACTCCGCTTAAATTCACCCCGGGACGGCTCTGCCCTTTGCCTTCTGGTGCTCGGGCACTCAGGAGCTGAGCAGGGTGCACCCTCCAGCAAGCAGCACCCACTTCCCAGAAGAGGGTGCTGTCAGGCAGAGAATAGCAAGCGCAAGGAAGGTATTTAGACACCGAAACCCTATGTTTTATTTTTAACTCTTCTGGGTGTTTCAGTTGCGCTGCAGCCCTGGACCTCCAGCACTGCCTTGCTCTAACGCTGTTGTTAATTCAATGGCAAAAAATGCTGTTGCAGCCTGGATTTTAATGCAAGGGAGACAACAATCCCAAGAAAGTCTTAGAAAAGTAGTTCGTAGTAGTTCACCTTCAGGGGAGTGCATAGCTGGGGTGAAAGCGTGAAGTTTGGATCCCCTCGCCATGAGCTTATGGAGTTGGGGGGATCCATCTGATTAAATGTAATTATTTACAGCACGGATGGTTGTAGCCTCCCGGGCAGCCTTTGTCCTCAGCGGAGTCTGGGGCAGGGTTTGTCTCAGTTTTAAGTGGGCTGTGCAAACAGGCATCATGAAACTGCTGGTTTTGCTCTGCTGATGGAGGGGGATGCCGGGGAGGGGGGCACAGCCAGCGCCTGAAGGCAGCGGGACGAACCCTGCCTCGCCTGCGCACTGCAAAAATCCCCCTGGTAAAAAACAAAGCTGAAGGTGACAGGCTTGTCCTAACAAAGGCAGATCCAACAGATGCACTTTGGAAATTCAGCTTAAACCTTTTTGATTCCTATCTTTGCTGTGACCTGCAATTCACCTTCTGCGCCAGATAGGCAGAGTTTAGTATTTATAAGCGGGGGCTGCTGAACCTCAATCTCACTCCGCATCGCTCTGCCGCACTCATTTCCATGTTCCTATCCAAGCCGATCATGTAACGCTCTGCTTTCTGCTGTAATCTGCAGCTATCTGCCCTGCAAGGGGATGGGAGAACATGGCTCATTCATTTCATAAAGCTACAAAAAATGAAAAACACTGGCAAAACCCCTTGGTCCTTTCTAAGTAATATCTTGGCTTATATCGCCAGGACGCTGGCTCTGGATTTAGACAGCATTTAGGGTCGTCCCCACTTTTAGGAAGTGTGCAAAGAAGGGCAGTAGAAAAGAAAGGTTTATTTTCTCTTCTAATACAAGAAGTGGTGAATAATCGATAAAATTGGCAGGTGACGGTTTTGAAATAGGTACTTGGAGGAAAGATCACTGCGTATTTGCGTGGTTCTTCCTCTCTTTTCTTTGCATCTTCTGGTGGCTTTTGGCTGGTTTGTGGAGACTGGGAGGTATAGGAAGCACCACACTCGTAACCAGTTGTTTTCCCAGCAGTCAACCCACACAAGCTAAATCCATCTATGCCAGCCTTTAACTGAAATAGTGCTAAGAGCAGCGGTTAAGCCAACTGATCTGTAATTGGGTTAACCAGGCGCTGCTTCAGACCAGGCCTCTACGTCTTCATTTATAAATTGAGGAGAAATGCAGCTGCTTTGCAGCAAGAAAAGCGAGAAACCCTCAACACCTATTCCCAAAAAGCCAAAGCAAAGCTCATCAGAGACTTTCCTTTTTGGTTTTCATTTTGGGAACAGAGCAAAGCTCTGCTCTTTCTTCAAAGGCTTCACATTAGTGAAAGGTTTATTTATATGGGATGTGCTGTTACAGCAACAGAACAGGAGCACAAGAATAAGGATTCCTGATCCTCTCCCAGGTAAATAATTCCATATTTCTGAGCTTTGCTCTCCTCCGTCGTTAGGCAGCAATAGCAGTAGTGTCTGGCAAGTGCCTTTGGGGCTGGTTATACTGGTGGATCTTTGCTACCTCCCAGTAACCCCAGCAGGTCCTGGCTGAGGTCCCACGCCGGTTGGCGCTCATCCAGCAGGCGATTCCCAATTACATCACTCTCAGAAGACGTAAAAAA
The DNA here is from genome assembly GCF_047370975.1 of Nipponia nippon. NCBI lineage: Eukaryota > Metazoa > Chordata > Aves > Pelecaniformes > Threskiornithidae > Nipponia > Nipponia nippon. The sequence goes on from NW_028262290.1 coordinate 162,553,311, forward strand.
TGAGCAGAGGTCTCATTCCTCCCTTTGCTAACTGTCCCCCCTCTGATGAGGAGCCTCTTGATAATTTTCCAAATCCCGCAACCCCGTTTGCAAAAATACAACGAGGAAAAGAAAAGCCCACAATTGAATTTTCTGCCTCTTGGGGGAAATCAGATATGAAATAATAAATATATATTATATCCTCCAGGCAAAACCCTGCGGGTCACTAATACCTACAGATTAATTGTACTAATCCAGTGCGATCAAGGGGAGATGGTTGGCTACTTGGCACTATTTTGGTCCCTCGCTTATGAAACTCCATCTCCGTGTTTGAAAGAAAAGTCTTTACATAACCGTAATCACGCAGATGAGAAAAGGACTAAACTGTCCCAAAACATTTTATCTTCTGCACAGATGCTGCCTATGAATTTTGACTTGATTAAATAACACGGCAACATAGTATTTTGTTCTGAATAACAAATGTCCCTCTGTAGGAGGGGAGCAGCAAGTCAAACGGCTGTTTGGTGCAAACAAAATGGGGATTGATGGAGGCTGGAGGATCGGGCAATTCACCTGGTCAGTGAGAGTGGCTCAGAAAATAACTAAGGGGCACCGGAAAGAAACCTCCCGTTGTGTCACCGAGTGGCCTGTGACACAGGTCTGGCTCAGAGAGGTCCGCAGACGTGTAGCCCAGGTGCCATCACAAACCACAAAGCAAAATTAAGGTCTGGGGCAAACCATGGGAAGGGAACAGGAGCACCTGGGGACCAGCGTCTTAGCTGAGCGCACCAGCAGGGGATTCGTTAAATAAACGTGGTTTGTATCTCTTCTACCATGTCTAATTCCCGCTTCTTAAAAAAAGGGTCTTCTCGCGTCCCAGGAAGCATGGCACTGGGCTGGCACAGAGAATAGTGGGTTTAGGATGCCCATGATGCCAGGTGTGAATGTGAACAAGAGAGGTCTCATTCTCATTTTCTGCCCTGCTGCTCGTTCCCCATTGATGAGCTCCTGTTTGCAAAACTGTGATCACCAGCAAACAGTAACGCTCTGAGCAGGAGACAACCAGGATGCACCGGACGCTTGGAGACAAGATTGCTCATCAGTCACTTCTCACCTCTATTTTGCCCCTGTTTATAACTGATCTTTGCAGCCTGGTTTACACCAAGATGAGTGAGGACCTTGCATGTCCTTTTCCAAACGTTTGTAGAGAGACTTGGAAAGTTAAGTTCCTTCTCAGTGATTCCTATAGCAAAACCTCAGTCTCACACAACCCCCCCCTTCAGACCTGCCATGGGATGAAGGGTTGAATTGAGATGAGGATGCTGGTGTCCTGGTCTGAGGTGGATGCTTCCATCCCAAGCTCTTACCTCCCCCACCTCCATCCCATTCGAGATGACTTGAATCCAACAGCACTGAAGCACAGCTTTTTTTTTAGTACAGCTTTTTATTAGAAAAATAGAGGCAAACTATCTGCAAATCAGAGGAAAAAACCTAGGGGAAAGAGGTGAATCTCATAGTTGAAGGATCCTATACAGCAAAAGTATGCTGGGACATGATACTAAAAAGGACAATTGCAAAATGTAATTTGTTTTGCTTTGTAAAAAGAAACATAGGGAAGAATAGCAAATAACGTTGGATCATATGTTAATATTTCAGTGGGTGTTCACAGCTCCCACTAGTTCCTCCTTCTCCTGCATGGCTACCTTCTGCCTACCAATAAATAAAAACAAAGTCAGAAAAAATATACCTGGGAAATAATCATCTTCCTCTGTGTGGATTATACCGGCCTTACCCCACCCCTGTCTACACCAGCTCGCTCCCTCGGGAAGCCACATGCAGCTGGGACCATTGGCAGGCAGAGCTTCGTCAGCGCGGCGCAGTGCAGCAAACAAATTGAGGGCTGGGATGCTTTTGCGACAGAGGCATCTGCAGTGCTGACTCCATGCTCCAATTATGTCTAATAACCGCTGGCCATTGCAGCCTGCGTCACTAAAGCCCCGTCTCTTTTCCTGAACAGATTGGCTGCTGTAGGCTAAAAACCCCATGAACTGATGGGGATGTGTCCCTCCGAGCTCGGCTCCCCTTTGCAGCCCATGGAGATGTAGCCAGTAGAGTCAACGACGTCCTGGAGTCTCATCCCAGAGTGGACATCTAAATAGGGCAGAAAAATCACTTTCTCCATTTCTCTGTTTCTCTCCTTTGATTTTAAATGGGGGATGACTGGCTCAGAAGTTTACATCTGTACTGTAGAGACATGAATTCAGGTGAAATGAAGCCTGCCCCAGAGCATGGTGGACCTGCAACTACTGAGACAGGGAAAAATAGATATATTCCCAATCTCTTTTATTTTCTTACTTGACATTAGGATGATTTGCAGGTGAGAGACTTTGTTAGACTAAGAATTCATCTTCATTCACCCCACGGCGGTCAAACTTTTCTAGAAAGCCAATGGAAAACTGCTCAGCCACAGCTCATAAACACAGAGCTGGTCCTGTTCCCCAAAGGAGAGTCCAACCAAACCATGCTCACGCTCTACTATTTTTCCTCCTGGGTCTTATTTGAAAGATGTTTAGTCAAGGCCTTTTCTTCTTCTATTCATGCTCCAGTAACATGGTCTGTTGCTCATCACTCGTAATCCCCCTGGTTGGAAAAGCGGTCACCTAATCGGGGCAGAAGCTTTGCTACGCGATGTAGGTAGCCACTTTCCGATCATCCCCAGCTAGCGTTTGTTTATGTGCAGCGGGATTATTAGCAAGACATAGTATGAGTTAAAGAAATCAGGATCAGTTAGAAAAGAGGAGCTGGATAATTTATTCCTTGCTGTCATTTAATTCCTGAGAGAAAATCCCCAAACAAAGGACAAGGTGGGGGCCATTGGTCAGCAAGGGCTGAGCCTACACACCAGCTTGCTGCCTTTAGCTTGCAGAAATAGGGCAGAGCTGTGCAAAGATTACTGGAGCAAGAACATCTTGCACAAAAAAAAAAGCAAGCTTGAAAGGACACAAAGCTTTCAGGAAACAGCACTCTTCCACCATGGCCTATTTTGCAGTGAATAATTTAATTCCCTGCTTTCCATGTAATAGTTTAGTGTACTATTATCACGGTCTGTTATCAGTGTACCTATTGAAGGCTGATGAATTTACCGCCAGTGAAACAGATGCGGGGAAAAAAACAGCCAATAAAACCAACAGAAATGCTGAAGTAAATCTTTAAAATCGGAAAGATCTACTGGGGGAAAAAAGAACAAAATGAAAACGGTCCTTAATTTTGTATAACTATGCATTTGGCTCGTCTAGTGACCACGCAGAGTTTGAAGACAGGCTGGCCCAGTTTTTGCAAGCTAATAGTGGCGTATTGAGCCTGCCTTTGGCTCCTGCCATCGCTTCATGGCATCGGAGCTCTTTGCCATAGTTAATGGCAGAATATTAACTTAATGGCCAGGACGTGGAGCAGCAGGGGCTGCACTGGGGGATGGAGCGCAGGCCGCATGCCGAATCCGGCAACGGTGAGCGCTGCTAAAAACACGGAGGGAAGGGGGACATTTCACACTGGGTCATTTTAATGGGGGAACTGCATGAGCTCCAAAGGCACACCCAGGTATGGAAAGTTAGCATTGCATGGACATGGTGGTGTGCCTCGCTGCCTTTGTGCGACCTCGAAGGCAAAACCTGGCGGCTAAGGAGGGAGTGGGAGGGTGGAGCGTGCTGCTCTGGGCACGGGGAGCACCCGGCTCCAGGGAGGGGGTGGTGAACCCCCTTCTTGCTGTCGCTGAAGCGAGCTCTGGTAGTAATGTCCAGGATGCAAAAGCAACTGAACCCCCCCAGCAAGTCTGAAGTGGCGCTTTGATTGCCCAGCGAAGCCCTTCTTTCTTCTCCCTCAAAACCACTCAAAACAGCAAGTTTGCTTGGCCAGGTGGCCTTGGAGGTGCACCTTGGAGGTGGCCTCCGTGTCACTAAGCTGGGTCAGAGGGGTCCTATGGGACAGCATAGCCCGTAGGGCCAGGGTCTTCATGCCAGCTGTGGGGAGGCTCATCCGCAGCCGTGGTGGGAACAGCCTCTGCTAACCCCCAATTCCACCCAGAGTGGTGGGGCACTGGGAGCAACCTAACGCCTCCTTTTCTTGGCAGAGCAATTAAACACACCTTTTGCTGGTGCCATACTGTGGTCACGACTGCAAATGTGTGACACAGAGGACAGTTGCAGAGGGTTTCTCCCTACTGCAGTGCAGCTGTACACGGCACAGACAGCCGGTCTTCAGGTTTAGGAGCCACATCTCGGCATTGCAACTGAGCATGTGGTACAAGAAACAGGTCTGGCAAGCTCCCAAATGCTGCTCTGAAACTGTGACTGTGCAACGAATGCCCTCAACTCCATAATAAATACGCCCAGGGATTATCCTGCACAATCAATCCATGCATGAGGTTATTTTAAACTAGGAAAAAATGATGTCTTCATATAAACCCTGCGTTAGTTCCCAGCCAGGGCTCTTACTCTGGCTCTGTAAACTAGGCTGTGTGGGTAGGTGTTTGCCCTCCACGAGGAGAGTTATTGATCTCAGTGGCCCTTCCCCAGGAGCCCGCGGGGTCCCCATCCCTGAGTCCTTTGGCTGTGACATCCTTCCTTATTTCTGGCTGCAATTTTTCCATGGTAGCAGACTCTGTGCTGCTCCATGTGTCTGCAGGATGGCTGGTGCTGGTGTCAATAGCTGGAAGGCTAGGGACCAACGATGGTCTGCTCTGACTCCTGCCGGGAAGTTGGTGATGGCAAGCCTTATAACGTTCGGTGAGATTTTTCGTCCTTTTTTTTAAAAAAGCTCCAGCTCTTGGAGTCATGTGAATATATCCGAAATCACAGATTTCATTTACTTGCTTTAAAAAAAAGAGCTTCTCAGCCCTCCTGTTAGCAAAAAAAAACCCAAAACAAATCAAAACACCCTCTTGAAATGAGGACTCTTATAGAAGATACAAAAAACAAGCCAAAATACGTATTTATATCCCTCCCTTGCCCCCAGATTTCACATTGTGTCAGTCAGTTTTGGCTGAAGTTTGATTCAGGGATTGCTGTGTGCAGAAGTCCAGATCATCCCAGGTTTTCCACTCCTGGCTTCCACCAAATACTGTGAGATGTTCCCAGGGGAGCAGCTCCCACAGGACCATGGACCTTGGTGGTGGATGCAGCATCCCCATCCCCAAGTGGGCAGGCATCAGCCCTTCCCTCCCTGAGTGCGTGATCCTTGCCATCATGGGACCTGTAGGACCTCATAGTCATCAGCATCAACCTCTGTCTTCACCACAATGATGGGGCTGCTGGGGCCACCCACTGGCTCCAGTGGCACATGGCCAGTTGCCAAGTGCTCAAGGGGCTCCTCTCCCTCACTAGGAGGGCTTTGCTTCTTGAGGTGGTTCCTCTAGTGCCTCTTGAAATGTCCAATGGTGGCGTAGCTTTGCCCACAGTCAGAGCAGATAAATGGGCCCCGGCGGGTGTGAGTGAGCTGGTGCTTCATGAGGTTGGCCTTCTGTGAGAAGCTTTTGCTGCACTGGAGGCACTGGAAGGGCACCTCTCCCGTGTGGACCCTCTGGTGGGTAATCAAGATCTCCTTCCTCTTGAAGTCCTTCCCACACGTGGCACGCTTGAATGGCCGGTCCTCTGCATGGGAGGGTTGGTGGAGCCGGAGCTGGGTCCTGTCAGGGAAGACCTGCCCACACTTGCTGCAGCGGTTGGGGTCATACTTGGTGTGGACCCTCTGGTGGGTGATGAGGGCAATCTCCTTGCGGAAACCTCTCCCGCAGACAGCACAGGTGAAGGGCCACTCCTCACCCTGGGGTCCGAGGGGAACTGGGGCTGGCAGTGGCTGGTGTTCCCGCATGTGGACTCGTTGGTGGGTGGCGAGGGCGACCTTCTGGGTGAAGGCTCGACCACAGGCAGCACAGGGGAAGGGGCGCTCGCCAGTATGGGTGCGGCGGTGGACAGCGAGGCAGGACTTGTCAATGAAAGCTTTGGGGCAGTCGGTGCAGAGAAAGGGGTGCTCCCCGGTGTGGATGAGGAGGTGGACTGCCAGCTGGGCCTTCTGGGCAAAGCCCTTCCCACACTCGCTGCAGGAGAAGGGCCGCTCACCAACGGGGAGCCGCCGACAGGGAACAGCCAGGCTTTCCTCATCTTTGCCAGCCGCCTTGGCATCGGCATCGGCATTGGCACTGGCGTTGGTCTTGACATTGGCATTGGTGTTGGTACTGGCATTGCCGTTGGCATTGCCGTCAGCATTGGCATTGGTACTACTGTCTTTGCCGCCTCCCTTGCCCCTGCTGCACTCATGGATGCAGCGGTGCTTAACCAAGGCAATCTTCTGGCAGAAGCCCTTGCCACAGGTGGTACAGGGGAAGGGCCGGTCACCAGTGTGGATGCGCCGGTGGACGGTGAGTCGTGACTTGTCACCGAAACGCTTGCCACAGTCACTGCAGGGGTAGGGCCGCTCACCGGTGTGGACGCGCTGGTGGGTGACGAGCTGGGTGCGCTGGGCGAAGTGCTTGTCACACTGCCTGCACCCGCAGGGCTTCTCCCTGGTGTGGGTCTGCTCATGCTTGGTCAGCTCCCCCCGCTTGGTGAAGCCCTTGCCACAAGCCCTGCAGCGGTGACCCTGGCCCTCAGCATGAGCCTGCTGGTGGTTGACCAGGTTGCTCTTCTTGGTGAATGTCTTCCCACACTGCCCACAGGCATGGGTACCACTGAGGGTGGTGGGGAGCTGCTGACCCCTGCGGCATTGGCAGTCTCCTTCTCCCGTGCATGGACACGGCAGTGGGCCATGAGGCCAACCTTCTGGCTGAAGCGCTTTCCACGGGTGATGCAGGTGTGGGGGGCCTGCCAGGAATGGCAGGCCCAGTAGTGCCACAGCATCTCCCTCTTGCTGCTGAAGTGGTCCCCACAGGCTCTGCAGACGTGGGCATTGGGCCTCTCATGGGTCTGCTGATGCCGGGCAAGGTGGATCTTCTGCCAGAAGCACCGCCCGCACATGGGGCAGGGGTAGGGCTCCTACCCGGTGTGAATCCTCTGGTGGGTTACCAGCACTGACTTCTTCTTGAACTCCTTCCCGCAGGTGCCGCAGCAGAAGATCTTCTCCCCTGCTGGAGTGGATTCGGTCACGATGTCCCTAGCAGCATGCCGCTGGGCCCCCTGGGTGCTGTGGACCCGCTGGTGCTTGGTAAGGGTGATCTTCTGGCGGAAGCCACGGCCGCACACCCCGCACTTGAAGGGACGGTCATCTGTGTGGATCCGGTGGTGGGCCACCAGCTGTGACTTGTCCACGAAGCTCTTCTGGCAGCTGCTGCACTGGTAGGGCTTCTCACCGGTGTGGATCCATCGGTGCATGATGAGCTGTGACTTCTGGGTGAAGTTCTTCCCACAGTCCAGGCACTTGTATGGCCACTCACCCGTGTGGATCCTCTGGTGTTCCTTGAGTTGTGATTTGGTGATGAACCTCTTGCCGCAGTTGGTGCAGGGGAATGGTCTCTCACCTGTGTGAGTCTGGAGGTGCTTGGTGAGGTCCACCTTCATCCTGAAGCTCTTCCCACAGTCAGTACAGGCATGGGGCTTCTCCCTTCTCTCGGAATCACTCTGTGTGCTGTGCTTGCTATGGCTTTCCCCACTGGCCTCCCCTCCAGCTCTGATGGCTTCTTGGTCATGCAGCTCTCCAGCCTGGTCAGCATTGCCCTCCTTCTCACAGCCTTCAGCCTCTGTCTCCTCCTTATGGGATTTCTGGTGGGCCACCAGGATGCCCTTGTGCTTAAAACTGTCCCCACAAATCATGCAAATGTATGACTTCTCCTGAGTGTGGCTGAGAAAATTCTCTACCTCCAAGAGCTCCAGCGTCATCATGGCAGGCTGCTCCATCACCCAGTTCTTCAGAGGTGGGGGTCTGGGTGGTGTTCACTAGGAGAGGCATTGCTGGGAGTCCTCCTGGCCATTGCCACCAGCTTTCCCTGCCTGCCAGGGCTGCTGGGAGATAGCGACCATGGGGATATGCCAGCATTGGTTTGAGTTACTCTTCTTTAGATGAAAGCCTATGTTTTCCTTCATGAGGGCTCAACCTGAGAAGAAACCAAGGTAGGTGTTATTGTCAAGGCCAACAGGAAAAAACAACAACAAACAAACCACTTTAAGTAAGTGTGGTAAGCTGTCAAGTGGAAAAGAAAATCATAAATGAAAGCCCAGCCAAGCTTAGTTAAATCTAGTAAAACCGATGACCAAGAGACTGTAAAATCTAGGAAGGGATTGAAGGGGGTTGGTGGAACTGCCTGGCACAAGCTGGAGTTTCTCCACATCTCCACGTACTCATGACAAGAAACTGATGGTTTGGGGGGCTCCTGCTGTGCTGATCTCTGAGCAGGAACCAACACCACTTTTTCTTCAGAGGGGTGGTAAAGGCTGCTGGTCATAACCATCAGGGACCAACTGACGGTCATCAGCACCTCTAGAAGTAAATCGTTCTTGGTGACGGGTACATGCAGACCCATTTCTGGAGGATCCCTAGGGTGGTGCAATCCCTGCTCTGAGCCAGGATGACCAGACCAGGGGCTGGGGCCAGGGCCAGACATGTCCCATGTGAAGAGTGGTCACTGAGATCATCTGTACCTCCTTCAGTGCACTGGCAGAGAGGGACCTTCTGGGACCACAAGGGGAAATGTTGAGGATGAGCAAACAGCTGCTCATCTCTGGGACATATCACATTGTGCTCCCCGGCCTCCAGACAGCACTGAAATCTCACATCTGTGAAGCAGAACTGCCCGAGCATTGCCTGAGGGTCACCTGGCTGCGCGACCCCCATGGGGCTCCCGTCCCTCGGCAGGTGCCCACTTATTTCTCTAGAAATTTTGTGTCACGTCCAACTCGGTGAGGGGACAGGGACATCTGGGTCACAGCTGCAGCCAGACAGGCTGGAGGCAGAAGTGACACTCGCACCGATGTCCTCAGTTCCCTGTGCAGCACCAGGGCAGACACCAGAGCCTGTGCAAGGCTGCTGGAGTGGGCGGCCAGGAAGACATCTGAACGGGCAGAGAGGTCCTTCTGGTGTCCAGGAGGACAGCAGGGACTCAACTCCTTCCCCTGTCCCCTTGCCCTGTGGTTGGACTGCTGAAGGTCCAGTTTTGCCTTGGTGCCAGCTTCAATCTGCAGGTTGTCATGCCTGATCCATGAAGGGTACCGCCACAGCACCACCAGCATTATTGACCCATCTGCTTGAAAAGTCCAGCCTGAAGAAGAACTCCATTTGCCATAAACTTTCTTTTTGGGAGAACCAGCACCAAACTGCCCCAAGAGCTGGGGCAGCTCCTGGGGAGGTGTCCCTGATGGTGGTCCAGCCAGCCAAAACTCTCTTCTCCCCTGCTCCTTGACTCCCAAGTGTGTCAAAGTGATGAGATGTCCTGAGAAGCCCCTGTCCAGCCTCTCAGCTGAGCAAAGGGAACCCTGATCCAGCCATCCCAGCAGGCACCCAGGGCATTTGCAGCACCTCTGCTCCTTTCTTACCAAGAGAAAGGATGGGCATTGGGTGAGATGTTCTCTGGGGATATTTCAGGCTGAGAAATGGATGTTGCTTTTACTCTCTGTGGCGACCAACTTTTCAGAGCCCAGAGTTTGCCCCAGGCAAACTTTTCACTCTGGCTGTTCCATGCGCTGGGCTGTTTTTCCCAGAGGTGGCTGCATGTCAGCACAGCTGCCTGAATTTTGCTTGTGAAACACATGAATGTGAGCAGCTCCTCAGCTGTTGCTCTGCTCCTTTCACTGGGAATAACCCCCCCACCAGCACACACACAGAGACACACAGGCATAGGCACAAGCAGGCACAGCTCCTCCTTGCAAGGCAGAGGCTGGACCTATTAACTCATTCCCACCCGTGCCTCCATCACTCCTGCAAGCACTTGTCGCACAGATGCCCCAAAAGCATCATTTTTAGGCAGATTTTAAAGGACGGGTGCCCCTTCCCGCATTGTTCTACTGTTCCTGCTCCCTGAGTTTAGCCAAGCTGCCTGCTCCCACTGAGCAGGACCAGCTGTACCTCTGACTCCACCAGTTACCTCCAGCCAGGGCAGCAAGCCGGATCTCTCAGGCAGGATTCAGCCTGAGAAAGACAAGCAAGGCAATTTATCCCAGTTCACTCCACCGCAGCCAACCTTGACAAACACTCCGGCTTCTCAGCGGCGTCCCCAACTTCCAGAGATGTCCTGCTGCTGCCTTGGGATGCTGCGGGACACATGCAGACACCACAGAGGGGTTCAGCCCTGAGCATCCCATCCTGGCCACAGACATCCAAGCTCAGCCGTTTACTGACCTGTCTCCCATCTCCCTCGGCAGCACGGCGGGTCTGGAAGTGTCCAAGTGCCATTGGCCAAATTTTCTTATTTCTACCCACTTTGAGCTCCTCTTCTTCTTCTTCTAGCTACTTGGTTCATGTCTGCTGGTGCTGACTCACAGGAAGTCTGTGTCAGTGATGTAAAAACTACTGGGGGAGGAGAGACAGAGAAAGAGGAGCTGGGTCAGGGAGGGAAAGGGCTTGGGGGTAGGAAACAGCAGCCCTAAAACCTCCTGGACATGGGTGGGGGGATCCCCAGCCAGCGCTGCCTCCCTGCTGGTACCCCTGCCTGTGCCCAGTGCCTGGTCCCCGCACAGGCGCTGCCTGGGCTGCAGGCTCCTGGGAGCTGTAGTTCTCGGCAGGGATGCTGCTCGCCCCTTCGCTTTGGAGGATGCCTATGTTTGGTGGCTGGGGGCTGTTTTAGGGAAACACAGTGCCCACGCTGCAGCAGGCTGGAAATAGCTTTTGATTTACATTAGTTCTCTTTTTCAGTTGCTGTTTTTAGGTGGCTGAACTGCTTTGCATTAGAATTCCCCATTACGTACCTCCGAGACCTCACTGTGGATGCTTTCACTCACTGTTTGTGTGGCTGACCCCCCTTAAAGTTGTGCAAGCAAGAAAAACCATCCTCTTCTCCTCTTCCCCTCTTCCATGACCATTTTGTCTGTGGATCTCAAAACACTTTGCAAATGGAAAACACAGTGAGGTGACTCGAAAGAGGATGTTTGGTAAGACAGTGGCAGAGCCCAGGTCTGCATCCTCTGCTAGAGACAGTGGAGGGGGTCTCCACTTAATGAGTCCAAGAAAATTGTTCCCTCCATGTGGCTGTGAGTCTCCTTGTGAGTCTCCAGCTCCCAGGGGAGGCTGGCCTGCCTGTTCCTGGGTGCTTTGAAGCAGTCAGCAGGCTGCCTGGATTGGGCTGTGGTTATAACCAGCAACACTGATGCCTACAGAAATCCACAGTAAATCTGTGGTCCTGCCAGTCTGGGTCACACGGCAGGTCCTGGAGCATTTGGTGGCTGCTGACATGTGCTAATTTGGGGTGATGGAAAACCCAAGTCATGTCGCTGAAACAAATGGTGATGTTCCTGGGCACCAGAGCACAATTTTTCTCAACTCTCACATCTTTACCTGAAACTTTTAGCCTGAGTCAGAGCTGGAGCCAGGGATGAGTCCCAGGGCAGAGCTGGATGATGCCATCCTGAATGGAGTTTAGCTGCATGGATGCAAGCCAGCTTGGTGCCGTCAGGGCTGGAGAAGCGTCCTCGGCTCAGCTGAATTGCCCATACAGACACAGCCACTTTGCCTGGCTGTTTAGCACTAGCACCTTGCCGACAGCAGCTTGGGTAGTACAGGTTAAAGTGCTGGGGGGACACACTCTCAGAATTAGGACCTTTTAAAAAAATAGTAGTTTTTTAAAAATGAAAATAATTGTACTGTGAAAAAGCAGTTCAGCCTGTGTTGGTGGTTGCATGTTTTGTACTCCTTGTGTTTTCCGACTTCAGATATGTGCTCGCTGGTGTCACTTAGAATCCAAACCAACATCCCAATATCTCCTGACATCATTATTCAGATGAAATGAGTCCAGAACTGTTTCAAAGCGTGACATGGGGGAACAGAAAAGAAGGATGAGGGTGTGCATCTGACACAGGTTGCTTGTGGGATTTTGTGTAGATCCAAAGTTTTGCCTCAGTTTCCCCATGTCTAAAATTGAGCTGAAATACTCTAACTATTATTTCTGTCTTTTACAGGAATTTAGTATCCTCAGGAAAAAAAATATTATTATATCCCATTTTTGAAACCTTGGAAAAAACAGCTCCAGTTTTCCTGGACCTTTTGGGTAGGAAGCTGAACCCTCTGGATTGCCCCATGTCACACTCCTGGCCCACAAGCAGCTTGCCAAGTGACCACAAAAAGGAGTGACACTGACATTCTTTTTGGTTCTCTTTTCACAGTTACAAAATAGAAAAGAAGGACAAAAACCAGGAGAAAGTGGATGTTCTTATGTTCTCTTTTTGGTTTTTTGGTGTTGTGTTTTTTTTTTAGTTAAGGAAGCGAGGTGACACAGGCAGATTAAAACACTTGGCTAGTTGAAGGAGAAGCCCTCTGACATCTGTGGCCTTACGCTGTTGCACCAGATACCTTTCTTGTCCTCAGCAGGGCGTGATACGTGGTGACTCAGTTGACAAATTGTCATGGTGAAGACCAGGTATGGAGGCATCATCTGCCCTAATGCAAGTGGATGGGGAGTAGCAACTTCATGTCTCTGTTACACTCATTTAGCAGCCAAGAGCCTTTGAAAGGGGGGTCCTGCTTCTTGCCAGCATCCGTGGTGCGTTCCCTTGAATGGGACTGTGGGTGCAGGGTGAGTCAATTTAGCTGGATGACTTGGGAAAGCACCCTGAAAAAAAACAAAAAGAAGAAAAATCCTTTAAGAGTTCTCCACTGCTCCAGGCAGCTGAGTCCTCTTTTCCATCTCTCCCACCTCAGACTCTTAAGGTCTACTCTCATTTCTTTTGCAAATGTTATGGAGGTATATAAAGACCTCATGGAATGAGATGGAAGAGAAAAGGGTGAGTTAAAGTCTACCTTCCACAAAACTGGGCAGCAAGGACACAGCTAACTAGCTGGGGAGACAGATACAAGGGGCAAGGGCTGGGGACACTGCAGCTGCCATTGATCTGGGAAGAGGTTCATTCCAGACTGCAGCCAGGATCACTGAAGGTAAGGTATGGATCAAGGTCCTCTTAGTTTTTATTACAAGCACAAGAAAAAACAAAATATAATGTAAGAATACAGATGGGCCTGATTCTGATTCTGCTGGGTCCTGGACAAGGGTGGGATTTTTTTGTTACTCTCATCCCTGAAGTAGGAGAGGTGATGACAGCTCAAGCTGCAGAGCACAGGCTGAGAGCTTGGGTCCCTTCTGGTTCATGGAGAGGGACAAGTTTCTCCAGAAGGTGATTCAGGGGAAAAAAATTAGGTATCCTGAATCACCTCTCAAAGATCTTTTCTCTCTGTTTTGACAGGTGTTGGTGGTGGGAGACATGAAGAAATCTGGATGCATGGTTCAAGGTCTGAAGGGGAGCAAAGTCCCTTCAGTGTCACTAATTTTCACCACCCCAGGACAGTGGCTGCCAGCAGGGATCCTGTGTGACCTTTACATTTGCGTTCACCCTGGCCATCCCCAACCCTCTCTTATCATCCAGACACCGTGACCATGGAGAGGAGAAAGCACAGCCTCTTACAGAGATGAGCAGCCTGGGCCACCTTTTATGGTGGGTATTTTAGCCCACTATATCCCCACTCTTATCTGGGGACCTGCACCACCTGGTACACCACAGCAAAGGTCTCATAAGGCTTATCCTTGGCATGGATCTCCCTGCCCTGGGGATGGTGCCTCCTTGGCCTTGCTTGTCTTGCTCCTTGCAAAGATGCTGCTTGGTCCCGGTGTATCTCCTTCCAACCCTGTGGACAACTTTGGACCTTCCTCTGGTGGATTTCTCTTCTTCAAGAAGCTCTTCTCACACGTATGACACTGATACACTTGTATGTCTTCAGGGCTTGGTAGAGTGTACCTCCTCACAATGCTCAGGTTTTTTTCTTCTCCTTCTTGCTTTCCCCTCACTGTTTTTGCTGGTGGATTGTCCTTCATACATCGTTGCCGGTTTTCCCATGTGGGGATGTACAGACCTGGGTAGGTTTCTGGAGGGTCTGGAGGCCACATGGACATGGTCTTGGTTCCCAGCTTTCCCCAGAAGAGTGGGCTGATGTGCAGAGCCAGGTGCTTTGCTGCCAAGGAATGAATGTTTCCAGCTACTGTGTTTCCAGACAGCATATGTTTATTCTTGTCTTTATTCAGCTTTGTTGAGATTTTTTGGGGGGGAAGCTCTCACTTCTCCTTCCTTATTTCAATTCCTGGTCTGGTTCCTATTTTTGGCATCCCTTTCATGATGCTTCTACTTTCCTCAAACCACCATGCTGTAAACCTGCTGGGCAAGACATGAAATAAAACTGCATCTCAGTGCCAAAGCTGGAGAAAAAGCACATCCAGAGCTGCCATTTATGGAGTAAGTGCTTGAATTGCCCTAGCTAAAGTAAAGAGCAGGAACTGGGGCTTGATGTAGAAAGCACCAGAGGTTGATATTGGGACTCCCGTGTTCAGCTCTGAGCACCGGCATTGATTTATCCCGTCTGTCTCTGCCTCTGGTTCAGTTCATTTCCAAGTTTTGCCTAGATATTTACTTTATTTGGAAGGGAAAGTGCTTGTTTTCCTCCCTCCTTCATTCCTGACCACTACTCTTGTTGCAGTCAACCATGGGAATACAGCAGGCTTGGTCACATCCACTACCCTTTCTCGCTGTTGCACTCTTAAAAACATGCATGCTGTTATTTCCATCAAAAGCACTTATATCCCTTATTCATTCACTCATTTTAATTTAAGCACTTAGAAAATCTGAAGAGTCCTTTATTTAAAGTAGACCTGGATGAATATGTGGTAATATCTGATCTGCTGTCAAGCCAAGAATTTGTTCCAGGTAAACTTAAAAAAATTTTTTTCAAACTTTTTTCCTGGAAAACAAACACAAATCCAAACAAACCTTTGAATATCTTTTATGTTCACCCCATAATGAAACTTTTTTTTTAGGATAGGGTTGACTCCTTCTAACAGAGAGAAGGGCATCTCCAACCTACCAAAATGTAAAGCATGCATTTATTTTTGAAGTGAGAAGATGATTGAAAAAATTTCAGATTTTTTTTCTGGCTTTACAATTAGTTGTCCTAATTTTCCCCTTTTTTGTCAGCTTGAAGAACTGAAGAAACGTCCTTTCCTCCTTTGCATTAAAATGCTTCTTGGCCCCTTTTCAGCTTATCATCAAAGAGTCAGCCAGGGTGAGTTCAGGCCTTTGACTCCTTGGCTGGGATTCAGCTCAGAGTTAGGATGCTTAAATTAAGCACCTAAATTCAAGTGTCTCCAAATTATACCCATGGAAAGAGGAGACCATAACAGGGGAACAAGTGCTTTAACCCCAGTTTAACCCACCGTGGCCTAAGCCTTAACCTAATGGCCTAATGGTCTAAACTGAGGAGCTGGAGCCGTTTCCAGGAAGGCACGCAGAGCTGGGCTGCCCAGCCTGAGTTTGACAGCAGTCCTTGGCTGTACCACCTTGCGCAGCATCTCCGGTGAAGCCTGACCCACTCTTTGTGGCAATGCTTGTTTACCAGAATTGAACACTTTTATACTGCTGGATGAGGGATTCGCATTGGCAGAGCTACACACTGAAACGTGTGGGAATAGAGGGCATATTCAGACTGCACAGATGTATACTGTATACTATTACATGCCCGCTGTCCAAAATTCCCCTGCAGACTGGGGCTAAACCCTGGGAATTATCTTGCTGAGGGCAGCAGAATGCCTTTTCTCCTCTAACTCAGCATCTGGCTGACCATGCTGCCATGCAATACTAGCACAGACTTTCACAGCCCCGTGCCACTTTCCACGCTGGGTGCTTAGCAATTAATTTGTGAAAAGCAAGCAGAGTGGATTTAAGCAATGTTAGGCTGTGCATTAGCAGCTGAGCTGCTGTGAGCCCCCAGCATCTGCAAGCAATTTGGTGAGCAGAAAAGGGCCCCCTTATGTTGAGCTAAAGATGGATCAGGCTTATTACTTGCATGGAGATGTTAAAATGGAAAGTAGACGGCTATTTTCTTTGCTACAGACTTTGTCCTATATTTAACAAGAAAGCCTTTCGGAGTTAAAAGAAGTCCCATTCTGACAGACAACTAATCACAGGGGCTGATGTGCTGAGCCACAGGAAACTTGTGTCAAAGGTTTGCAAAAACTATCCAGGAAAAAAAGGAGAGAAAGGGGCTGAAAGGGAGGCAGTGCTGCAGGAATAGGGCTCCCAGACCACCTGGGCTAGGTGCATCTGTGGTCCCTGAGAGCATCCCTCTTCCCTGGGACTGTAAGATGGGGACATGCCAGAGGGCTGGAAAAGCAAAGGATGAACCTCTACAGGTCGTGCTTGGGACAGGAGCTCCCCATGCTCTGTCTCCCTGGGCTTTAATAGAGACAAGCAATAAGGAACATCTATAGGGTCTGGAGTGATTTGTACCGTACAGCACTTTACGGACAGGAGGAAGGTCTCGGAGACATCAGCCGTGCCCCACTTGTGCCTTTAAGATGCTGATGCCTGCGGAGTGAGCAAAGGGATGCTGATCTGTGACTTGTTTTCCCATCTTTCCCGTTACATCCATAGGGCTGGTTTCTGTGTGTGTGTGTGTGAGCTACCTGATTTTGGGTGGTCTGTCCAAGGAAATTCATCACAAGCTCCTCAGCTTCTGGTCACACCTGGACCCTTGGCTGGGGACAGAGGCAGGCATGCAAGGGGCTGGTTAGAGGGTTTTGCAATTAAAGATCAGCTTGTGACAATGACTATGTGGGCTAGCTGCTCCCTGAGGGGTGGGGAGCCATGGGGAACCTTGTGCAGGCAGTGCCCATGGGGTGCAGTCTCTTAGGGGCTGCAGAAGCTCCATTTAGGGTTGGTCAGGGCCATTAAGGCTTACTGGTGCCCTCAGGACCCTGATGCTCAGCCTAGGAAAAAAACAGCAAGTGATGCTTGGGAGAGAGGAGCAAGAACCCAAGAAGGTGCAGGAACACCCACAAGCTCATTCCTCCTTCACCCCTCCATGAGCAGCAAGTGGAGTCATCAGCTGCGTCACCCAACACGGGGCTTTAATGTAGCCTGAAGCTGCTGACAATAAATTAACTTCATACAAACAGACAAAGCTGTAAGTAAGATCTGATCCGGATCTAACTCCTTCCTGCAGGGAAGCCCAGGTTTTCATGGTGTTGCCCAGGCTCTGTGTCTCTCCTTCATGTTGTTAGATCTGATGCACAGCTCATTTTTGCCATCTGCTCAGAGGCTTTACAGTCACCTCTTCCATACTTCACATTCTCCCCCTCCTCTCTGCTCTTCAACCTACCCCAAGCTAGTTAAAGTTGTTATAAATTCACTTGATCCAAGTAACACATTCTTTGTCACAAGGGGTTTTTTCTGCTTCTTTGCCTGTTCCCTCTGATGGGGAAGTTTTGGGCCCTGGAATACTGGCTGAATAAGCGTCTGCCCTTGACTATGCACAATGCACCGCAGCTCATCTGTGCAGCAAAAGGCTCTTAGTAATCTCTGCCTGCAGCCCTAGGCCAGCACTTTCAGTATGGACTAGGAATAACTAGTTTTCAGGGCTGCTTATCTTGTAGTTCACAAGACCAACATTTAGTTTCCTAGATTTTTTCTCCTCAAAGTGAGCTCACGTCAGTGCTGTTCCCAGCTCTCCTGCAGGGACTGCTTTTCTGCTCTGCTGACATGTCTAAGGGCGAGTGAACTTCAGCACAGGAATAATGATGGCTTACTCTTGCATGACTCCAAAACCCTGTTACTTTCCTAGCAGAAGTTGTCCTTTACGTTCAGACCCTCACTGTTCAGTCCATTTTGTTCCTCAGAGGCCAACACACATGTAGAAATGAGAACAGTCTGTATTTTACTTGCAAAGCATCTTATCCTGTTTTTCAGATGATGAAAAAGGAGAATATCTTGTGACTTGGTAGGGAAGGATCTCCAGATCTCTGCTTCCTACTTCTGCCTTCAGTTTGCAGAGACTTGGAGGAGGTTGGTGTCCTTGAAACAGCACCTCCCCAGGGAAGAGGCCAGACAGAGGCAGAAGACACAGAAATCAGCTTGGGGTGGAAAAAAAGAGTGATCAGTGGGGCTCTGCAATGTCCCCCATGGGGCAGCAGTCCTTTTACAAAGGATAGCAGTGGGCTGTAATCACCTCCTGTGCAATTAGCAGAGAGCCACAGGCCAGCACTGCTTACCTCACCTACCCCATCGCAGGGTCTGCTCTTGTTTTCGAGCTAACACTGACCTTAGAAAAAGAGATCACAGATTTTTCTATGACCTTGTTCAGAAAATCTGCAGGTGGGGACCAGTCAGAAGCTTTGGTCCTTTGATGGAGATCTCTCACCTTTGCTTTGTTCCAGCACAAGAAATCACTTTCAAGGGAGGGACTGTGCTTTGGGTCAGGAGATGGAAGCAATGACTCCAAGTGGGCCTTGACTACAGGCAGTTCAGTTTGATAACCTGGTCCCGTGTGGTGCTACCTGGTTGCATCACTTTGGCTCTGGATGGGATGAGAGGTAGCTAAGGTGGTGGTGGTAAATAAATACTCATTCCCCATGGAGGCTGCTAGTCGAAAGTGAACAGATAAAGCATGTGTAGAAGTATGTGATACTGAGTGTCCTGTTGCTCACCCAGTTTTCACCCTGGTCTTTTTCCTCTCCTCCTCCCCATCTGTGGGGACACCAGGGTCCCTGCAGCCTGGGATTCTCAAAGAAGTTCTCATGGGAACTATCATGTTCTCAAAGGGCAAGTAAACATCCCAGGGCACTTATGTCACAGAAGATGTTTGCTCTGGCCCCAAAGACCCTCTCATTCCCACAACACCAGAGCATGCTGAGCACCAATCAGCTCCACACATCCCATCAAAGCACGAAATATGCACTCTTGCGCAAGTGCTCCCCAACACAGCCTGTCTCCATATCTCTTCCAGTCAGGCCATGCTGAATGCTGGAGACAGAACTGATGCTGAGATGATACAGATAGATAGTCAATGAGTCAACAAGGTGATAAAAATAGTATCACAGCCAAATTCCTCCTGAAATCCACAGAAATAATGTGCATGGCTAGAAATAGCACAGCAAGTGTCTCAAGACAAGACCTACCTGACCCACTGTGCAAGACCTGAAGATTTCTTTTTAAAAGTCATCAGAGCTTGGATCTCTCTTCGTTAACATAACTTTTACTTTGATTTAACTCCATTGGCTTGACCATGCTGAATTTACTCCATAGATCTGAAGGAAAAATCAGACCTTGTGGGCATCCTTGTCACTTGGTGACTGAAACTGCTCAGTGAATGCTTACAGATGTGGTTTTCTGCATAAAATCCATGCAGTGGAGAATGGGGCAATAATTTAGATTTTAAGCATCTTATTATTATCTGGGAGCCCTTTTAATGGGTTTAGGGAGAAAAGGATGAAGGCCTGCATCCTTCTAACCCTATGCAGACACCTTAGGGTACTTCACACGGTACCTATGTGTGGGTCACTGACTGGAGCCCTGGGGTCAGTATGTGGAGGTCTGAGCTCTCAGCATAGTTGGTGAAGAGCTGGTTAACGCAATCAGAAGAGCCTGGAGGGCTCTTCGCCAACAACACCCATTGAGTTACCACTGGTATGCATCTTGCTCTGGCATTGCTCACTTGCTGCATTGTGGGTAGAACGTAGCGTTGTTCTCTCAGTGATTGATAGCTTATGAAAATATAAAACAGAAAAGAGGCTCACTTTGTTTCCTTTTTCCTTTAAACACTTACTTTATTGAGGAGATATTACAAACTATCCGCCCTGATTTTCCCCAGAAGCTGGGACACCCACACTGGCCATGGTCAATGGTGGAAGATCCAGTGATGTACAGGAAACCTGCTGACATTGACTCACTGCCCTCCTCTGTGCAGGGACGCAGTAATACAACTGGTAAACCTCTCTTATCAGTTCCTCTTCCTGGTAAAAATCTCTATGGCCCTATGCTAGGCTAATGAAAAGGAAATAAATGCCAGCCATCTGGTGATTACTTTCTCCCCCCTGAAGAACTCTGCTGTACCTCTGCCCCTCAGCAAGCCTAACAGAGGCTGTTTTGCTTTGCTAGTTTGGCTCAGCCATATTCTTCCCATGGAACATATTTTCCTAGCCCTGCAGCGAGGTATCTACCTACCATATGGCCCGACCCATTTTTCTAAGAGTGTCCTTTAGACTCCCCTAGAACATCCTAAACTTGTTGTTTTCCCCCATATGTCTGCCTTGTCTTCCCCAGAAATGAATCTTCACTAGATTAGAGGGATTTGAGGGGAAGCTTCATATCAGTCAATTTCGCTACAGTTTATAGGTGAGAGGGCAGAGGCAGGCTCCTTCAGAGGCTGTCAGAGCTTGCTTTGCTGTTTGAAATCACATCCTGGGCCTGACTATATCATAGGCTGAGGGAGTCTAAACACCAAAACTACTCTGTGCTTTTGGGGTTTGACAGCTGTACTCAGTGTTGGGCTTGAGCCACCACATCAAAACACCTCAACCCAATGGTGTCCAAGTAGCTGGTAAAGGCAAAGCTCAAATGCAATTTGTTCTGTTCCCTTCCTTCCCTCCATGCCTTGGTTTCCCTGCCTGGACGCACATCTGCTCCAGAGTAGGCAGTGCAGACAATCAGCAGCTTGGGTCTGAAGCATCACAACAGGTAGTTGCCCAAAGTCACACTGCATGACTTTCAGATGGCTCCAAGACTATGCCATCTGCAACATGTCCTGGGAGAAGGAAGTGGTGTGTGCCTTGGGGACGGGGAGGGGGCTTCTTTTCCTGCAGAAAACCAGAGAGGTAGAGCTACTATTTCACCATGGAACATTTTTCCACTTGCCTCTTGAACTCTACGTATTACAGCAACACAACGAACCCTAATATGTGTCTTTGTAGTTCCCAGGTGGCGATGTAGCAGTGCTGCAGAGAAACCTGGGGAGTGACTCACGGGACTGTGGATTCCCTCCATATCTCTGCTTCACCAGGGACTTTCAAGACACAAAGATCCATCTGACCAGGGAACACTCAAACAAAAACATCAGCAGTGAGCAATAAAGACTGCTGAACTGTCCATGCTTTTGAGTAGCTGCACAGTCCCCTTTACACCAGGGAGAGGAAGGGAAAACATCCCAACAGGTAAATAATTTCCAGTTCTGTAGTCCACAAAGTCTGAAGGCTTTTTCATCTATTCCTGCTGTTTGGTTTGAATTCCCTAAATCATGCCCAATAAAGTCAATATGCTTCCACGGGCTTCACAGTAACAGGTAGGGAAGCAGGTGGCTGAGAACCAGCACCAGTGTTGGCTCAAGCTGATGAAGTCACCAATGCCTCTGGAACTTGTGGTGGCAAAGCCACCTGCTCATCAGATGTAAAACTCAATGCTAAGAAAAGCCATTGTCATTTATGTCCACGCAGTGGGGTTGTGGGGGCACAAACCAGAATACAATCTGCTGACCTCTGGGCTAGCTTTGGAAAAACAGTCACTGATTTTGCATAAGTTACGTTTAGGAACCTGGCTTAAGCCAATCTAGGAGCCTGGTTTGGAGGATTCAAGGCTTAAAACCTTGGTCTGGCTAGCAGTAGTTTCTCCCAAGTCTGTACTACCCAGTTGACTAGGGTCCATCAGCCCAGGAGGATCAAGGTGCGGATCAGAGCTACATGAAAGGGAAGAATACAGTTGGCTTTTGCTTTAAATCCTTGCCTAGATGGGAGAGGTTCCCTTCAGTTTTCTCAGAAACACAGTAATGTAATAAAAATAAATCCTACTTGGTCCTCCTGGCTATGTATTGCCCACACAAGACAATTTTGGCATCCACAACTTTGGCAGCCTTTAGAGGCACAAGCGTACCATTAAGAAGGATGCCAAGCTCTTATCTCTCCATCTCCAAGTGCTCTGAGGAGGCTTGGCTCTCCAGCCCCATCCCACAGCTGTGAGCCTGTGATACCCTGAGGGTTGTCCTCAGAAAAGCTGCAGAGGACTGATTTCCAACAGTGCTCTGCTCCCTCAACCTCACTGTCCCCTCAGGATGACCTCCCCATCCCCAGATACTGCACATATAAGGCGAGCAGAGTTTGTCTCCATCCCTCTCCTTTTCCAAAGAACTTTGTCCCAGGAGCGGACACCAGACCCACTCAGCTCTCCTCTTCGCTCTTCACGGGGGTCAGTGCTCTCTGTTCAGTGTGCTGGGGTCCACTGCCGGTCCTTCTGGCCTCCCCCTGTTTTGCACAGGGAGCAGTTCCTTCCCGTGCGTGGATTTTCTGGTGCCTCCTCAGATACTTCTTCAACCGGTAGCGCTTCCCACACACCCCACACTTGTAGGCCCCACCTCGGGAGTGTAGTAGCTGGTGTTTAATCAGGTGGCGCTTCTGGGGGAAGCATTTCCCACACTTGGTGCACTTGCAAGGCCCCATGCGGACATGGATTGTTTGGTGACGGAAGAGGTTGGCCTTCTGGTTGAAGGTCTTCTCACACTCAGGGCACTGGTAGGGCTCCTCCTTGGTGTGAATCCTCTGATGTCGAACCAGATTCGACCGCTGGGTGAAGCTCTTCCCGCACTCGGTGCATTTGAAGGGCTCGCTCATGTGGACTCGCAGGTGGCGGATCAGCTTGCGGTTCATGCGGAAGCTCTCCCCGCACTCACTGCACTTGTATGGCCCCTCGCTCGTGTGAATCTTCCTGTGTCTGGTCAGGTTTGATTTCTGATTGAAACTCTTCCCGCACTCAGGACAAGGGAATATCCGTTCACCCTTGGGAGCTCCTTTTCCTGAGGGATCTTTCTTGGACATGGATTTCTCCTGGTTCTCCAGCATCTCCTCTTTGGTGGACTGATAGCATTTCTTCTGCTTCCTCTGTGGGCTCTGGCTCTCCTGGCAGTTGGCCTCCACACCAGGTTCCTCTTTAATTTGGATTCTCTGGATAGCACTGAGGTTTGGTTTCTGCCCACAATACATCCCAAACTCAATGCTTTCCTGTGGTTCTTCCTTCACATGGAGCACCTGGTTACTGACTTCCCATTCATGATGCCCATCAGCATCTTTGTCCTTTTTAATCTGTCTCCCCTGTAAAGCCAGCAGTGGGATCTTTGGATCAAAGAGCTTTCCATAGTCTGGGTTTTCTGGTGGCTCTTCCTTGATGTAAAGTTTCTGACAGGCTATTGCAGCAATGTTTGCTGTGTCATCAGTGAGTGGGTCTGGTTCTTGCTTCATCTGGATTTTCCAAGGAGGGCTTTTTGGATTAGATGGGTTTCTAGGTATGCTACACCCCTGGGCTACATCTCCTTCATGGGACATAGTCTCCAACATATTCTCCTCTGTCCTGAAGGCAAAATCAGGCTCCTCTTTAATCTGGGTGACCTGGAAAGACACACTATTGATGTGTCCCTCCAGTGGCTTTTGCTTTGCATGGTTCCGCTGGTGGACATTAAAATACCGTTTGGTGCTCAAGCTCTTCCCACACTCCGTACAAATGAAAGGCCCCCCACGGAGGTGTATCTTCTGGTGGGCCAGCAGTGTGGCACTTTGCCCAAAGCACCTACTGCAGTCAGGGCATTTGAAGGGCTTCTCCCTCTTGTGGGTCTCCTTGTGGGCAGTGAGGGTCCCCTTCTTCACAAAGCTCTTCCCACACTCAGTGCAGGCGAACGGCCTCTTCTCCGTGTGTGTTCGCATGTGGATATTGAAGTAGATCTTTGTGCTCAGGCTCTTGCCGCAGCGGGCGCAGAGGTAGGGACCACCCTTGGCATGTGTCTTCTGGTGGGCAGCCAGACATATCTCCAGGCGGAAGCAGCGTCCGCACTCCCCACAGCAGAAGGGTCTCTCCCCTGTATGGATGCTCTGGTGGGTTGTGAGGTGGCCCCGGGTGGTGAAACGCCTCCCACACTCCCCGCAAGTGAAGAGCTCCTCTGCTGTGTGGATCCGCTGGTGTCTCTTCAGGTTTCCCTTCTTGCTGAAGGATTTGCCGCACTCCTGACACGGGTGTGTCTTCAGCACCATGCGCTTAACCAAGTCCTTCATGGCAGCAGCGCCCTGCACCCAGTGGTGTGTGATGGGGCTGCCAAGCAGGCAGCAGGTACGAAAAAGCCAGAATGTTATGGGGATGGACTGTCTGGGAGGATACAAAAACCATCAGGACACACACATCAAAGTGTGCTTTAATGGATGCACTTTATTCCCCGTAGGGGAAAGGGTGCTGCTGCTGGATGCCAGGCCAACAAGGAGTGTGTGGTCTTCGTCATTTCTCAGCCTCCTTCCACTTCAGCTTGCAGATGCAATGTTTGTAACTCCATCTCCTGCCTCCTCTGATCTCCTGGAGAGGTTTCCCTGGCATTCCTGGAGACTCGGATTGCCGGACTGAAAAAATAAAGGGAAAATCGTTAAGGCATTATTTCTTCTCCACCTCGTGTTCGCTGTGTAAACACAATGGGTGGCACCTTGGCTGCTCCATGGGAGACTGAACCTGAGACCTTTGAAGCCACAGGCTCAGCTGGACTCCAGCAGAGAGAGCAGGAACAGGCCAATTTCCCCTCGCGATGGGGGATCTGTGATGCACTCGCTGCTGCAATGACACCGAGGTTTTGGCTCTACTATTGCTGCAGTAGTGATTTACTCTCAGAATAGTCCTCTGTACTTTGACCAAGAAGATTCATAAGTAAATAAGTTAATTAATTAATGCACTTTGAGGTAATTGTTGTAATTAGTCCCATTTTTGAGGAGTGACTGTGCAGCAACCAAAATCCCCGAAACCTAGAAGAAAACCAAACCAGGCACCATTTGCAAACTGGGATGTGCTGCTTTGTACTGGCAGACCTCCATGCACAGGAGAAGACAGGTCAGCGGTGTCCTCAGTGGGCAGCTGGAGAAGTGAGACATGGAAACCTTAACTTCAAGAGGGTTCAACTGACAGCAGGGTCTGGGTCTTATGTATTTCCATTAGGAAAAAAAAAAAACAACAGGGCCAGCAGAGATGTGAGCAACATCTCCTATCAAGACTCTGAATTGCAGCAGGGAAAAGAGCCAAAACGACTGAGGGGAGGAAGACAGCGGTGCTGGAGATGACTGTCAACAAGAGTATAAGTGGCTGGGCAGGCTTTTATGATGGTACTGATGGCTGAAGGTGCTGCTGCCAAAATCACTAGTTATGGGGCAGGCTGCCAGCAAAGACATGGGTTGTCAGTGAAATCTGTCCCTGGAGGTCTGGGTTGCTGGGAAGGCTGTGGCTGAGAAGATGAGTCCCTGGGGAGTCTGTCACCAAGGTGTAGGGGCTGGGGAGGAGGGATGCCATGGATCAGGGGACAAGTGATGGGAGATGTGGAGTATAAACACCCAAGCACAACTGCGGTGCACAGTTTGCAGCTACGCGCTCCTCAGAGGAGCGAGGTCAGAGTGGCAAATGAAGTGGGCAGCTATGTCAGATTTCAGACGGCAGTTGTAACAGGGAAAGTTACTTCGGATTTAGTCGTGCCGCTTGTGTTTCCCCTTCAGCTAACCCATCTGGATCCCCACTGATGCTGGTAAGAGCCACTACTGAAGCAAGACGGTGCTCCTGTCCAAGCTGAATTCTCCATGCTGATAGAGAGGAACCAGGGGAAAACAAAAACAAAAATAAAATAAAATAAAAAAAACTACCTGCAAAATTATACTGAGCTGGGAGAGACAAAACACACCCACTTGGAGCAAGAACTGGGTTTAGTGTTTGCTAGTGGAGTGGAGACTCCAAGGGGGGCCAGGCCCCCTCCCTAGGTGTGGGAGCAGCTATGTGACACCTACAACAGGGTTTAATTCAGCAGACAAAGCCTCAGCAGCAGCCAGGCTGGAAAGAGGACTCAGAAAAGTGTATTTTTACCGAGGAAGGTCATCAACCCCCTGAGCGATAGTGGATTTAGCCTCCCACCACCAAGGACCCTCCAGTCAGGTTTGGCTGATGCTGAGGGGACGCGCTCAGCCGCAGCCGCAGGTGGAGCGGGCGCCGGGCTCGCTGCGGTGTCCACGGTCTCTCTGCTCACCATGGATGCTAGTGCCAGTCCCTTAGAGGAAACAACTCACCGGCAGCAGCGTTTCAATTGCCTCTGGGTTTTGGCAAAAAACAACAAATCACTGAATTCAGCTCAGGGTAAAAGAAGAAATTCCTGACTACTTTCTTCCCCCCCCCCCTTTCTTTTTTTCCCAGTATCCAGATCCTACAGATCCAAATCCTGCCTTTACTTCCAGCTCTGCAACCCCTCTGGCTCAGGGTTTGAATCAAGGGCAGAACCAGATCCCAGGGAGTTGCTTCATTTTTCATTTGTGCTACCCGGACAAATGAAGGGTGGTTGGCCGAAAGCATCTTACCTGAGCAGGCCATCAGTCTTTGGCTGGCATTTCTCTCCTCCGGGGCAGTCTCAGTGGCACAACAGTGTTTGCGACTTGGCTGCAAGTTGTGTTGCAGCCGCAGCTGGGCTGACCTAAAGGAAGTCTGCGGCCAGTGCAGTGAGAGCTACCGGAGGAAGGGTGAAGCGAAACAAAGACAAAGAGCAAAGGTTGAAGGAGCAGTGGGAGAACAGGGGAGATGCTCTTGGCTCGCCCCACCAGGAGGGATTTTCACGCCACCGTCAAGGTGTTAGCGGGAGCGCGGGGAGGGAGAGGAGAGGAATTTCTCCCTGATGTGCCTTTCTTCTGCACCTCTATATTGGTGGGAAGCTGGAAGAGTCCCTGGCTCGCACTGCCTTCTGGGAATGGTAGTTCTTCCCAGCAGCTCTGGTTCCCCATCCTGCCCTCTCTGCCCTGGCAGCCAGTAGGTCAGGATCAGGCCATTTCTCTCTTGCCCTGGCTGAGAGTGTTCGCTTTTTTTTGGTGGGGGAAGGAAAACATCCCGCAGTGCTGCAAGCATCCTTCTTCCCTCCCAGGCTGATTGTCTGGGACTTGCTCCAGGAAGCATCAGGAGAAGAAAGATGCATTTCAGGGAGTATTCCTGTGTCCCTAGCAGTTTGCAATCCCCCTGGGGGGAGGTAGCAACCGAGGCTGGTACCTAGTTACCAGCAAAGGATCCCTTTTAATCCTCAGTGAAAGCACAAAAAGAGTGTGCAGATTTGACAAGGATGGACACTGAGGCATATGGACTTGATTTAGCAGAGTGATGAGCACCACCTGGGAGAGGCTGAGCCTCAGCAGGGCCTCACCAAAAACACCCAGGCCTTCCTGGATCTTCCCTGTACAACGAGGCTTAGCGACTCAGCAGGAAGCTCTAGCCCAGGATGTTTCTCAGGAAGGGTTTTAGGAGCATGTGCATGACGAAAAGCTGCTTCAGCATAACTCTTCCCCGGGGCAGCGATTAGGGGCTGTCCCATTTCTCTGAGGTTGGACAATAACACATTCCTGCAAAAGTCAACACCTCCAATCCTGTCCTAAATATGACACAAGGCTGAAGACATGCTATTCTCCTCCTCTTCAATTCAGGGAAACTGAGGCAGGAGATGGTGAGATGCCTGGCTCAGATCACACAAGGAAGTTTAAGGTTACAGGGTCCCTGGAGTTCAGATCTAGTCTACTCACTGTATGTACCTTGAAAAAAGTCTGCTGATGTATTTCCTACCCCAATACAAACCAGTGGTATGAGGCAGCAGCACCAGTATGAAGGTGTGCCTACATTCCAGCTTGTATCCCAGCCCAGTGAAGGAAGAAGTCATACAAATCTCATCATCTTTATACCAGTACCTGCACAGCAGAAGACACACAAGCCTCATTCAGTTTTCCTTACTGAAGGTCTTCTGCTTTGATGCATGAAAGTGCCACAGCAGGTCCCGGACAGGCAGGAGAGACCACGTGTTGTGGATGGAGTGAGAGTGCACTCCTAAGAGAGAAGCAACAATATGTTTATTGATAACAAAGTTTAATAGTAAATGTGACAGTGGTTTAACAAGATTTAATGGCAAGGTACACTTGATTATTTACTGCATAGGGAACAGGATCAGATAAGGCTGTCAGGGAGACCCTCTCATTGAGTCATGAGCTTCAGAGAGGAGTTGCTTTCAAAACTCCTTCTCAGAGAGGAGTCTAGGTGTGGCTGGATCCAATCCTAGTGCCAGACTTGGTCAACGATTTATGTCTAAAGGATTATATATGCACAATTAATCCTTTATATTACTTAGCTAAGATTACAAAGTTTTAGTGTACTTGTTCCCAATTCACTTACTGAATATCTGATGCAATAAGGATTCTCTCAACCTTGAGGAGTAACCTTGAGAGGCATCCCTACTCAAGGGGAGATCCCAGTGTGCAGCCCGCTGCTGTGCAGGAGAGCTCAAAGGGCTCTTGGGCTGCTCACTATTTATGGGGCTCAGATGACTGACTTATAGTCATATTTGCATACCTACCACAGATGCCAGTTTCTTCCAAATCTGGCTTGAATCGGCACAGACCAACACTGCGGTCAGGTGTGTGCAATATCATAAATTAGCCCTTGGCTGTTGTGTTGTTATCTGTCTCCCCTGAATCCACCTTGAGCCTTGAGCCAGATGCAGCCATCAAGACCAGGTGCACCCATCATGGGGACCACTGGTGATTGTCACTTGATAGAGTTATGGGAAAAGGCCAGGTCAGGGTTGGGGGGCAGGAGGAGCATACCACCACACCATGGCATTAGGCCACAGTAGACCCCAGGTATGCTGAGATGAGATTCCTCATCTGCACAACTCGTTAGGCAGCATGCCCCGCCTTTTCCATTCTTCCTATTTCCATAATACCTTCCCACAAATCCTGCCTACCAACACTTTGGATGGTGCCAGTCAGCAGCTTCATCAACCAGCCCCATCTTGGTGTGTGGCACCAGGGAGGGAGAGAGGCTGAGACAGGACATGGATGAGGGGCTCACCTGGAGCAGCTGGGGTGTGTGTGACTTTTGTGTGACTCCTTTGCTGCCAGTGAGATCTGGAGGAAGGGGCCAGGATCATGCCATTTCAGCTCTGTCAGTGTCCATTTGTCCACTGGGGCACAATTTACCTTATTCTAAAGTGGATGCCTCTAGAAGGGCAGATGACTCATGCCCTCAGAGCTCCTGTTTCTATCCATTGATATCTGCATTTTCCCATGTGAGTCCCCCCACAGCTCACCCTCCCCTTCAAACAGACCAGATTTGCCTGCTGTCCCCTCAGGCTCATACAAAGCCCCAAGGTCCAAGAAGAGAAGAGATCGAATATGCCTTGGTATGACCCCAAGGTTTTGCTCATGTGGTCAAAAATAGACTCAGAGCGCCTCATGTTCATCCCTAAAAGGGCTTCATAGATAAAGTTGTCAGGGCAGGGTTAGGCTATGTCCAGAAATGCCTCTTCCTAAGCCCAGTTTGGAAGTTGCGACCTCCCAGTCCGAACAGAGTCTCTGCTATCCAGGGGAAACTCACTTTGGAAGTGAAGCTGTGCTATCAGCGGCAGTGAGTCTGCCTCTGCAACGTACCACTAGATGCCAGTGAAAGCTCTTCCCGGCCTGCTCCCGCTTAGAAAATCTCACACTTTTGGCAATTTGATTTGGTTTATTGTATTTTTTAAAATGTAAACCTTCACTTTTGATCTAATAAGGCCTCCTTTCATTTGGGTAGTATGTATAAACATATCTGTGAATGTTTTTTGTTTATCTCCTCTCTCTCTGTTTCTCTCTCAGTTTCTTTCTGTTTCTCACATACATATATATATATATTTGCCTTTGTTTGCTATTATTTAGATGAGAACTTCTTCCCAGTGTCTTCCCAGACCAGGATCTCACCCCCAAAATCCTTCCCTCATCCTCCTTCCTATCAAACACCACAACTCCCCAAACCCTTCACCTGCCAAATCCTCTAGCCTCCGCATCATGACCTGATGTCCTGACATGGCCAGTCAGTCCAAGAAACATAGAGGTGCTGGCATGACATGTCCAAGCCCTGTCCTGCTCTGGGACATGATTCTTCATACCAGGTGACCAAGAGGCAAGACATAGGTCCAGCTTATCCAACTATGGGAGTAACAGCCTGGAGCAACAGACCTGCACAGAGCTGGGGAGAGGATCATGGAGTAGAAGCAAGTTAGTGCAGTAGTGCTGATAACCAGCTTGCATATGTTTAGTGTTTAGTGGGAAGGTGAAATGAATGAAACTGGTAGACACTGCAGTACTAGGAAGGAAACCCTATGTGAGGAAAGGGTAAAAAATAAATAAAGCTCACAGTCCTGTACACCAGCAAGCTATATGCTGCACTTCCCTGGTGCAGAGATTGGTATAGGACTGAAATGATCTTACATTTTATCTTTTAGTGCCTGGAGTTCTGCACTTTACAGAACATAATCTGCCCCATGTTACCCGCTGACATTTTTGCAAGATCTAAGCCTTTGAGCAGCCTCCAGGCTTTGCACACACCATTTTTTTCACCTGGTTGCTCAAGGCCCAAGTAGATTGGACTATCCCACGGGCACTCAGAGTGAACACAAAGCTCAGCGGCTACCCAGGCTGCAGGAGGGATGTGTGTGTGTGTCCTCCATGTGCTGGACACAGCCACCCCCTCATGTCAGAGGACCACCAGGGTTAGGAACGTCTTCCTCTTTGGGCAAGTTGTGTTTTGGTGTAGTGTTCTCCTCCAACGCCTGGTGCACCTCTCGCTCTTTGAAGTGCCTGATGGTGGTTGTCATTGGAGACAAGATGTTAGACTTGATGGAATAAAGGTCTGATCCAGACTGGCAATTTCTGCGTCACTTTTTCAGACAAATCCAACTCTGTGTTTGACCGGCCAACTGTATCCGACAAGGCTGCATAGGAGAAGTGCGAACTAAATTTAAGCTGAGCTGTCATATGCTCCAGTGCCTGATTAATTATACAACGAAATAAAAATGGAATTTGGCAAAACAAAGGAGGAGGGGTAAATGAAATCTTCACTCTGCTTCAGAAGGAAATATTGCCGCAGGTTTTATTAAAGATGACACAGTTAATCACATCAGAAGGATTGAGGGTGCTGGGTTTGTTGTGCTGGGTACACACAATGCAGGAGAGCTGGACAATGCGACATGGAGAGATAAGGGAGCAGGAAGCCCAGTTATTTGTTCAGGTGAGTCTGTGATTGTTCCTGAGATTTCCAAACACAATAGGTGCCAGCTGAGGCTGAAAGAGCCCCTAGCTGCCTTGCTACACTATACATTGTTTTTTTAATTTAGGAAACAACTCTCAGTAAGGCAAATGTGCTAAAGGAAAATAAAGTATTTAAATTACAAGTAATTTTCCATGCTATTCCCACACCCCTGCTTTTCTTTAATTGCTTTTGAGCATCTGATTAGGAAGAAAAGCTTTTCTTTTTTCGGCCCACATCTCCTGCAGCTTCATTGTGCAGCCCAAGCCCACAGTTTCCTGTCCTGCTGCCATGAAAATAATTGCAGTGTCTGTGGCCACTTCTATATCCACCACACTCATCCGATAAGAGCTTGAAATGAAAAACCGGTTTAAGCACAAATGGGCCTGGTACAGATTTCAAGCCTGGCCAGATCCCAGCGACCCTTCCGCCTGTCTGTCCCACAAAGAGTGGGCTTCTCGTACGTGAAGATTCAGTTGTTGTTTGGTTTTGTTTTCCTGGGGAGAGCTGCAGTCAGAGGTGGTGACTGCAGGGCTTCTGTCGGGTGGGAGAAGGAAGGATTATGGCTGTAATGCCCCCAAATCAGAAATCCTTGCCCTGCTCACTCTGCCCCCAGTGCTGTCAGCATTGTGGGAGGGATCAAACATCTCTGGGTCTTCTATGTGGTGAGCAGGGAACTGGAATGCTACAAGGGCCTTCGGACCTAGCCCCACACCAGTTGCCCTTTCATCCCAAGTCCCACTCTCTTCACCCTGGTTGCAACTTTCTTTCCTAAAATGACAAACCCATCATAAGATAACTTAAAAAAAAAACAAACTAGTAAGGTCTAAATGACATGCCCAAGGTTGAATAGCACATCAGTAGCGGAGCAGAGAAGCATCTCAGAAGCTGGTGTAATGCAGCACAGCTCTGCTGCTTAACAGAGCAGCCTTCCTAACACAACAGCTGCTGTCCAGTGCTCTTACTCTCCTGGCCTCGTCCTTCCTCCACAGACAAGCCCTGTAGGTCCTCCCTGCCCATAATCATGTGCAATAAAGTTGTAGCTACTTGAGTAGTGAGTGCTACTTGCCCTCTAATGTCTTTCATTCCCCACATCCCACTGAGAGGGAACCAAGAATTTATCCCTAGGCCTGGTAGGTGTCTTCCAAGTCCAGATTAGAAAAGTGGAGTCTGGGCATGAGCCTGGCTTGTGCTGGTGCCTCAGTTTCCCTGCCTGGAGGGCAGTGTGGGCAAACCCAGCTGTAGGCATTGCTGAGAAGGTGAAGCATTTGCTTTCAAATACCTGCAGTAGAGCTAGGCTCTATGGTAGTGAGAGGAGCTTATATTCAGTGGAGGAATTTCAAGGGCATGATTCATCTGCTCTAATTTAGATATCTGCCTTAGGCTGAGATGAGTCACACCCTGGGCCCCCCTGACTTGGTTTCTGCATGCTACCTAGGAAGCCTAGCTCAGGCACAGATGTGGACATGTTGCCATGTAAATCCTGCTGTTGGCCGCCTGCCCAAAGGACCAAACCCCGATGAGCTGGCTCCTCTCTTCTCCTGACTCTTGCGCACCCCACTCCTCTCTGGGATTTGTCAATGGAGACTAAAGGAAAGAGACAGGCATGAATTTACCCACCAGGAGGCCAAGGAGGTGTTTGCCTCCTTTGATGCTGCCCATGTCACAGGATGCAGGGCTCGGGGGAACCCCAGTGTACCCTGCTGCATACAGCCTTGAGAGCTGCTAATAAATGTGTAACTAAATCCCCTAGGCTGCCCTGATCTACTGATCTGTCCCTTTCTTTGCCTTCTAGTGTAGAGGATATTTCCTTCCTCCTTGCATTGCTTCCTAGATACATCCTCCATGTAGTAAGAATACATCCTAAGAGAGGAGCATCATCCAGTCCCCTGAACCAAGGAAAATAGTAACACCATACTGAAATGCTCAGTCCATGCTTAGAGGATGGGCTTCCTTTTCTTTTTCTTCCAGCTGCAGTTCGATTTAATCTCTCTGATCCCCTCTATCACCCTCCTCAGACTCATTCACTCCCCTTCACTTGAGAAAGGATAGTCAGGATTTCGATATGTAAAGTCTACAAGA
The DNA here is from genome assembly GCF_047370975.1 of Nipponia nippon. Taxonomy (NCBI): domain Eukaryota; kingdom Metazoa; phylum Chordata; class Aves; order Pelecaniformes; family Threskiornithidae; genus Nipponia; species Nipponia nippon. The sequence continues at coordinate 162,586,439 of NW_028262290.1, forward strand.
CTTACTACAGATAATAGAGTCATTTTTAGAGTGTAGAAATACTCACAAGTTCAAAGTGTTTTTATCTACAGAGGACCAAATAGCTGGTGAAGAGAACAACCCAAGCAAGACCTTTCATCAGCTTTTGTGACTTCCTCAAAGGCCTAGAAAGTAGTTCACAAATTTATCTCTTTTAAAGGATGTGAAAGGCCAGTGGAATTAAAGTCTTTGTCTTCATCCTTCAAAGCCTAGCTGCTGTCATGTTTAGGGTGTGCTTTTAGCTGACACAGGCAGAAAATCTTTTGGATTCAAGCCAAGCAGCCTTAAAAACCCAACTTGCAGATGAAGAAATGGGGTCTTGTGGAGTTACAGCAGGATGGGGAAGCCAACATTTTAATAAAAATGTCTGGGAGCCCTCCTGCTCAAGGACGTTTAGGACCAGTAACTCTCACGCATGTGATTCAGCCACCACCCTGAAAGGAGACACCCAGAGCATTATTTGTACTTCTGCGTCCCCAAGGCTTCACATCGCCACTGGTTAGCCATTGTGAGAGACCCAGCAAGGAAGCTCTTGACAGCCGTTTATAAATATTTAGCATCTTGCCCAGGTGAGGAGTCATAGTAAAGTGCCCATGTTTCCAGAGTGCAGGAGTTTGCAGCGTGAGCTTACAGTAGTCACAAGGATTTGTTGGGTGCCTGCTCAGGGGAGAAGAGATTTTTGACATTTAAGGATTTATTGTCTTGTTTTCTTACACTTCTTTTAGAGGTGGAGAAAATGAGTGACATCCTGGTTCTTTTATTTTATATGCTACTTCAAAGGAGAGGATGTTTTAAAGGTCAGAAAACAGGGCTGGGAATGAAAAAAGCCCTGTTCCCTTGTTAGCCTCTCAGTCAGCGTGGGCTATGACATGCTGTCAGGCAGCCGTAGCTCTGCATAGCATTAGAAACACCTTCATGCATCTCTCACACTCTCCCCATTTTCTTTGGAGCAAGACAAATCCTTTATTTGAAGCAAAATCTTAAGCAAGCACTGGCTTTCAAAATTAACAAATTACTGACATTCAACACTGATTCTTTGGAAGAGCAGAGCGGATGTGAAAACAACTTGACTAGCATTGCTTTTTGAATATGTGATTTCATTCTCTATGCAATTAATTTGAAGTTCTGGGAATCAGCTTGTTTGCAAGCACCAGAATAGGGCAAGAGTCTTGTTATCATCTAGCAACAGCAAGAGAAAGACACGATTATTTTAGTACTAATCTTCAGTGTGACACCATACATCATAAGCCAAGGGTATGGATCAATGGCTTAGTGTTCAACCAGCAGCTAGTGATAAGCGGAGTGCAGTAAGGGTCACTGCTACATCCCATATTGCCCAGCATGTTCATGATCTTCAGTTAAGACGAGGAACAGGCTGCCCAGAGAGGTAGTGCAGTGTCCATCCCTCCGGATTTTCAAGATCCAGCTGGATAAAGCCCTGAGCAACCTATTCTGCCCTCATAGCTGAGCCTGATTGGGCTGTAGACCTCCTGAGATCCCTTCCAGCCTGAACTATCTTGTGATCCTATGACCTTATGACATAGGTAATGTCAGAGTTACTCTCAGAAAATCAGCTAGTGACACAAAATTAAAGGCCTGACAGAACTGCAATCCAGAGGGACCTTGGAAAGCCTGCAGAGAAGCTGAAGGATCTAAGCCAATCTAGCCAGATGAAGCAGAGGGTGAAGGGTGATCTAACAGCTGTCTGCAACTACTTGCAGGGGAGTCACAAAAGCTCTTCTCAGCAACAGCAGATGATACAACCAGTGGTGATGACCACAAATTGCAGCTTGTGAAGTGTAGGTGATGCATTAGGAAAAACTTTTCCCATAGAGCGGTGATGCACAAGAGCTGCTTCCCCGTGCTTGGAGCTGCTCGTTGGGATACGTCAGAGCATATTCAGTGTGATTCTGCAGTGCTGAGTGGTCATTTCTCTGTGAGGGTACGTACCAAGGGTGTTTCTTCCCCCTCATTTAAGTGTAGCCCTGTAAGGCAGTGTTGTATCTGAGCACATGGTTGATACCTGGCTGTGTCTTGTTTCCCTGGAATCTGGTTTTGCTCTGGGCTGAGGTGGGAATTCAGAGCAAGACTTGTTTTTCTACCTCTTCTTTCATTTGTTTCATAGGTCATATGTAGAGTTACTTTGTGTGTGTGTATATAAAACCTGGGGTGTCCATGATGATATCAAATTTGTTCTCTAGTAAAATGGATAATATGGATATGTACCTCAAAGTGAAGCTCTGAGTAATCACTTGTCTCCTAGAAAGGCATCCAGTTTTGACTGAAGTTCAACAGATCGTTTATTCCTGTATTTAAAGGGATTTCACAGAATCACAGAGTGGTTGAGGTTGGAAGGGACCTCTGGAGGTCATCTGGTGAACTTTCCTGTCAAGCAGGGCTGTCTAGAGGTGGTTGCCCAGGACCATGTCCAAATAACTTTTGAATACCTCCAATTTCTACAGTTTTAAGTAAAAAAAAAAAAATGCTATTGCACTCTAAGAGTTGTCTCAGCTTTAAAAACCATGAGAATGGATGTTATTCAGCCACTCTATTCTGGGCTCCACAGAGGACTTCTCCAACGCCCTAACTGATACAAATGCTAATTGTGTGATAATAAGTCTCATTTATTGTGAACCCAAGCACTCATCTCCCGCTCTGTGGACTGGGCTGAGGTAGCAGTTTGTGCCACAGAACTGAAAACGGGAGGACTTTCAACACAAGCACAACGCCTTTGTTGGAAGCTAAATCCCCTGTTGCTTCTCCAGGGCTCCTTCTGTGCAGTGGGAAGCTGTTAGTCCCCTCTCCGCCTGTGTAGGCGAACTGCCATGATTATATAAACACGGGCTATGTCCCTGGAGAGCAAAGCGCTGTTAGCAAATCAGTGGATGGCTCCCCTGTTGAAAGGAATGGATGGTGCTTATTAACAGGATAAGCACCATAAAAGAAACCTTTGAAGTGCCAGAACTTTCTTGTTCTGCTATTGAAGTCAATAAGAACTTTAATACTGTCCTCTGCTGGAGTGGAACTAGGCTCTCTCCATTGATTTTGAAGCATATATTTAGGCAGAAGATAGACTCTGATCTTCCAGTCCCCCAAATCTGCTTAGGTCAGAGCTCTTCTGTCATGGCAATTTGTGTGGGTGTCTGTGCTGTGCTTCAGGTAGCCTCCATTTGCACAAGTGTCTGCCTTGCAAAGTGTCAGTCCACAGCCCACGCTGAGTTCTGTGCCCAGCGTGGTACCAGAGGCTGAAGAGGATCGTGGGACGTCCTCCCTGGGTAGGAGTCTGCTCAGCCTCCAGACCCAGAAATACAGGCATTTGTCTTCCTTTATGACGGAGGGACCAACCCCTGGAGTCAGCACAGCACGAGCTGAACCCGCTTGTGGTTGTGCCATCCTTGCAATGGGAGTTGGTTCAATACTTGTGTCTGATCTGTACAGGACAGTGGCCCGGGAGGGCGAGATCCTGCCATCACACGGACCAGAGCTGCTGCATACGGAGGAGTCCTCTGGCATCCCAGCACTGCAGATCACTGCAGCCTGGGAAAACATCCCTATGGGGTTCTCAGTCTTTCTTAGGTAGCTTTACAGGCAGTACTAAAGTGGTGGTACTACAAGCCACTGCAGTCCTCAGTCAGCTTTGAAGCCTCTTTGAAGCCCTTGCAGTGATGCCCCACTCTTGCTGCTCCCTGACAGAGGACTGGGAAGTGAAGGTCAGTGCCAATATCTCCAGTTTCACCAGTGGGGAAACCAAGGCCCAGAGCAGAGAAAGAATTTTTCTCCATGTTGTAAAGCGCTAATACAGTGCCAGAAATTAAACCCAAGTTTGCATCCACTTTCCTAGGTGTGTGTATGGGAGAAGGCAGGACACCTAGGTCCTACACCTAGATGTCCCATCCTCCTACACCTACAGTGCTTTAATTCACTCTAAGAATGATGTTAGAAGAGTTTTACATCATTGCTAGTGACCAGTACTTTCTGAAAGGCTAAATAGAAATCAGTGACTCATCCTGGCTAGGAGCATCCCTCTCTTGTGTTACCTTGGCATATTCCTGCACTGGAAGCAGCGCCACTACATTTCATTTGCCTCCAGGTTTTTGCATGAAGATATCTTTATAAAAATAAACATATCTTTAAATCTTTCTTGTATGAAATGAATTGCTCACATCAGTCTGGGTAGTCTAACACCTGCTTAAAAACCTCCAGTGATGGAGAAGCTCCAGCCTCCCCAGTCAATAAATCCCAGTGTTTCTTTCAGGAGGAAGCAGAATTTATGTCACAGTCTTTCTAATGCCACCTCAGCCTGTCCACTGAAAGAGGCTTCTTTCATAATGAATCCTGTCCTTCTGATCCCATGGTGTGGTTAGCCATGCAGTGTAGCCCTTTTTCTGTTGTTGCTCCTGATGAATACCACCTCACCAGCCTCTACAGCATCTCACAGCGTGTGATTTTATTTGCAAGAGTGGCTGGTGTAATCACACTGAGCAGTGCTCTTCATACAACAATTCATCGCTGGTGTAGCACGGGCTGGGGAATGAAAGTTAATTACAAAGCAAACAGACTGGCAATCAGGTGCCAGAGACTTTGCTGCGTAATGAGCTCCTAAAGTTTCTCGTTGTGAGGGATGTTGGGTCGAGTCTATTTAATAGAGCCTATTTCAGGTTGCTTTGCAAAGTGGAAACAGGGTGTTTCTGAAACAAATGGGGCTGTTTATCCAACAACAGTCCACAGAGGTGACACAGTCTCAGCCATGCACTGGTAGACTATTTCCAGGTTCTGCCTCCATATTCCTCCTTCTTGCTGGCCTGGCTCCTCCTTCCAGGTCTGCTGCGTCTTGCTACAGAGCGGATCCTGATAAGTGTTGGGTCCTAATTGCCAGAGGGTGAGCACATGGTGGGACAAGGTATGAATAATGTGTCTCGTGGTAAACACAAACAGGATGCTCCAGATTCGGCAGCCTTATCTCTGAATTATGCTCTGATACTCTTCACTCTTGGCTTTATTCAGCAATGCAGAGAGGAAAGTCATTTGATCTATGCAGACAGCACAGTGTAGCCAGCAGGAATCCATTATATTCTTTGCCACTCATTGGAGATTAGAATTAATTGACGGTCATTAGCTGAGAAGTGCCTCTAATCAGTTGGCTTTTTATCAAGTTTTACACCCATCCATTCTAGAAATTACAGTCATCCCGTCTGCCTTGCAGTCACCCATGGCAGTTGCAGAAACCAGACAAAGACGTAACCTTCAACCCCTCTCCCCAAGCATTCAAAACCACATTATTAGCTATCCTTTTTTCCTAGCCATCCATTGGACTGCACAGGATCAGTCTCAAGATTTCATGTAAGGACTTAAAGTCCTGCTTCAGAATTGTCCCCTTTGAATACCTAAGAGTGATGCTCAAATTTAACAATTTAATCTGCAAATTTAACAGATGCATTTATAATTAGCATCAAGAAATCACAGCATGATTTCTGTATAAATACCTGAAAACTTCCACATCCCAGCTGTCCTCTGGCAAAAGCAGTTGAAGTATCATGGCCTTGACATTGGCCAAGATGTGTGGCCCGTGATAGCAGGTACACCATTTAGCAGATTTTTATCACTACCAAAGTTCAAAAATCTCCAAAGGAGGAGCTGAGTTCCCAAAACGTGAAGTAGTTATACCACAAAATACAGGAGGGGGAAAGCACGGAAGACAAACCTTTGCTTTCACAAAAACCTTGTGGAATCTTGGCATTATAAGACAGAAAACTGTTCACTTTGGTAGGTTTTGTCTGCAAGATCCCCAGACAGTGAACACAGCAGAAGCCAATTGACAGCTTCAGCAGGTTGCCAGGTTGTGTCTATCCTGGCAGTGATGTTTGCAGAGAGGGTCAATCATTCTGGCTCACAAACATACAGAAAGAGTTGAAAGAGTGAATGCATCTGAATTACAGGGGTATTTACTGTTGTGTGCAGGTTATAAGAGTCTCCAGTTACAAGAGTATGTGCTGTTCTCCTCAGCAAACGGCCCAATTTATAATTAATATTAGAAGATATTATTCAATGTGGCGATTTGTTAGGGATCTATTTCATTTGGGAAACAATTTTCTCTGATTCAGAAAAATAGACCTTGTGAGTACAATTTTAGAACTAGCTGCTTAAAGGGAAACTACAGATAACACTCAAGTAGGAGGATGGCAAAACATTAACCAGCTGCTTTCAGAGAAAATTCTCATATCTTGCCTTAAAAAAAAACCAAAACATTTCAAGGGATGGATCACTGAAGAAATTTTGGCAGGACTTAAGTGCTGAATTTTGAGAAAAGGGACAGGGTTTCAGACACACTTTGCCTGTGATTCCTGGTAAGTGGTGACTCCCAGACCAGCACACTGAGTCTTGAGGGGCCCTTTTCCATCTCATGTTTGTCCCTGGTGTTTCCCTATCTGTGGCTTCTATTCCTTTCCTCCCTTGGCATTAGCGAGCACGCAAATGCTCGAGCTTTCTGCACAGCCAGCAGGGACCTTATATATCTCTGAAACGCTCTCTGTTGGCAGTGACCTCTCCACTGAATGGAAGAGGACTTGTAGCGCTTCATGGTGTGTGTCCAGCTCAACATCTGTTATGCCAGGATGGAGACACTTAAAGATAGGTGCCTAAATGAGATGTCAGGGTGGGAATGAAACTTTTACAGAGCACATATGTGAACCCCCTTATAGTGACTCCTCTCAAACATTTCTAGGGCACAATTCATCTCACTTGAAGGTAGACTTCAAAAAAAGGACACGTGCCTTACAAATGCCCACTTATCTCCATGGTACTGCAAAGGAGAGATTAGACAAGTCACTCAACGCTCAGACACATACCACAGATGTCCAGAGGATGATGACACAACATCCTTTTGGTGCCTGACTCTGAAAAAGCCTGCTCCTGTGCTGGCCAGCTGCTCTCCTACAGCAAGGGAAATCAGCAATGGTGTTCCACTAAACCCTTTAGAGTAGCAGCTTAGCAGTATGTGAGAAACTATTGGGTTTGCAATAGTTTGGGAGGAAGGGAAAACTTCAAATTGTTGTTTATGACAGGGTGCTGTTTCACAGGTTTTCTTCCATTTATCAGTACTTTTTATTCTTGCATTAAACAACTATTACAATAATAGCTGCCTGACAGCAGGAGGAAAAAAAATGGTAGGATGAAAACAGAGTAAGCTTCTGTAAAAACAGTGGTACATCATTTGTTATATTTTTACATACGAATGAGATCCACTGCTATAGAATTAACCCAAACGTGAGACCTGTAGTTTTAGGCAAATGAAAGGTTTTGCTGAAAAATGGAGATTTTAAGAAGTGATAGAGATGAGGCTAGGGGTGGAATTACCTGGGGAAGGTTTCTGCGTTATCCTTCAAGGAGTCTCTGTGCTCAGATGATGTGTTAGACTTCTGCACTTTTCTAGCATGTTTTTATTATTGGTAGTGTTACAACACTTATAGGTTCCAGCTGAAAGCTGGGAGCACCACAGTAAGGGATGCAGACCTCAATGAGAGACAGTTGCTCTGCTCCCAGGAAGCACAGCTCACCTGGGAAGGGAGGGAAGCAAATTAACAGAGAAGGACCCACCAATATATTGCTGAAGGCCAGCAAGAGCTAGGAGGGGAGCTCCAGTCCCTAGCTGATGTGTTCTCCTTCCCTTATACCTCCACTTTATGCTGGAGAGCTCAAAGTGTGTTCTAAAGCATCCTATTGAATCCCCTTTTCCATTATCTTGACTCGGTGCCAGCATTCAGCTTACTTCTGAGCCACCTACTCGATGCAGAAGCAGTATGTGTTGGATGAAACCCTGGCTTGTGACTTACAGGTCTTCTTAGCCAAGAAATACTGATTCCTGGATACAAAGCACTAACTAACCCTTCTCTTGGGAAGAGAAATCTCAGAAGGGTTTGCCTAAATCATTCACGATTGCTGGGAAAGGAATATGCAATTTTCATGTAGCTGGAGACAATCACTCATAAGCTTATATTGCCTGGATTAGACATTTGGAAGAATATCTCTCATCCAGAACCAGGCTAGAAAATTCATGCTCTGGAACAACCTGTTTCTCCCTGATGACCACAAATGGGGCCCGGAGGTGTCTGACTCGAAGCTGTCTGTACTGCACAGGTCACAGCTTGTGAGAAAGATGAAATTTCAAAGGTGAAATGCAGTTTATTGATGAGTTACTTGCCCAAGTGCCTGTGATAGTTCGTGGAGTTCAAGGGCTTGATTCATTTACCTTAATGAAGGAAACTGGTGCTGCTGGAGATTACTAAGAGTTTCTGAAACATTTGTACGATGCTGGCAGAAATGACACCCACCTCTAGGAGCTGTTTGACCTTCTGGACCAGGAGCCAGGCAGGATGCTCTAAGTCATCTCAAATAACACCCAAAACCTATGTTTAGGGAGGTGGATCCTAGGTCTCTGTGGGCTAGGAAGGTGAGCCATGGGCACTTAGTCCATGGCATTCAGGTGAGATGAATCCACCTCTAAGGCAATGTTGGTTATGAGCCACTCTGTTACCTTGCTCTGTAGACAGTCACAGTCTTGAACTTAAATCTTCCAGTGAAGGTACCATAAATGCTCCAGTTCTATAGATCCGTGTGTTGGAGGTCTTCAGTTCAGTCATTACTGTGCTGATCGAAATAGTGGTCACTAAAAGTAAGAAATAAAGGCAAAATTCACCAGGTTTCATACACTTCTGCAGTAAGCAAGGGCTGAACGTCCCCCAGCATGCCATTTCATCTGAAGAAAGAGCACGTGGGTGCTTCTTCTTTGTGCTCCCCTCAGCATCCCACCTTTGAAATCACACTCTGTCTTGTCAGCCTGCTCCTCTCCTGGGCTTCCAAGCAGCTGGTCATGTCGGAAGAGTAAAGCTTAATTGCTTTGACCTCGACAAAAGTAAAAATGCACAGGACGAAAGGAGGAAAAAAGGAGCCACGCTCTTCAGTTGTTAATATCAATTCATAATAGTTAGAATGAACTGAGTAATATAATTACATTTAAAAAGAGATTTTTATTTCTTTTTATGTATAATCTCTCTCATTGGAAGCCTAAATGCAATATATCTTCTTTTTTTCCTTTCTTTTTTTTTTAAGGTTGGCATAGCAGAGAATCATTATTTTCCTTCCCAAACAAAAAGTCTTATTGTGCAAAATCCTGACTAGTAAAAAACATCTATTGTTCTATGACATTGCAGGTATTATTTTACAATTAAAATTCTTTGTGTTTAAAAGATACAGCTTAATTGAAAAAAACCCTCAAGTTCCTAACTTAACTCTTTCCTGAGACAAAGATCTTCCACGTCCCTTATAAAAGGGATGAACATCATCTTCTTGATGCAGCTGTCCACACGCGTGGTGCGGATGGATTTCTTTTTTGTTTCACTTGGTGCCCAGCCAGGCCTGGCTCTTCCCAGCCAGAGGTTTGCTTTCTCAAGCACTAATTCAGACTGCTGTGATAGCAGGGAATTTGCAAGAAAATATAATGTTTGAATTACTTCTCGTGACTCAGCATTACTGGAAATATACAGGGATCACTTTTCATCTGCTGCTGTCCTCTGTGGCACTCACATATACTTATGGTAAACCTTTATTCTTGGTTAGGGTTCCTATTTGGAAGACAATGTTCACAGGAGTTGGATTATCAAAGACTAAAGCCCACTTCTCTAAGTGCTGAGAAAGTTGTCCCACTAGCTATTTAACTTTCTAGTTACTTAACTAACCAGCAATTCAGGGTGTGCTGTTTCCTTATATCCACTCCCAAAACCTTCTCACTAGCTTCTTAACATTACCCTTTGAGGGAAGACACTAATCTAGTCTAATCTGGTGAATGCAGAGTGCATTGTGCCCTTGGGAGCGGTGAACTACACCCTTCTCACGCAGCTGGAGAATAACACTGCAGGGTTAGTGTCTCCAAGGCTGGGCTAGCAAATTAAATTGGCTAGAGGCTGATCTCTAGCTCTGACACCCTTTGGCATGGTCTGACATGTGTATGTGTTGTTAAACTCTTCTTTTTCTCTCCTGAAGAGGATGACTGTGTCCCAACTGCCTAGTGGGGATGTGTCCCGCCTTGTGCTAACCTCCAGATGGTGTCCCAGAGTTGTGTGGGAAAGAGCAAGCTGACCTGACCCATGCTTGCTGCAAAGTTTGGGGAGGTGGAACTTGAAGTTTTCCAGGGTGTTTTACCCAGACTTCATTCCTCTGATATGTTTCCAGCTGGTGCTGCTTCTCAGCAAAGACACACGAGTTGTGTGTGGTTTGGTAGAGCAGGCTGAGATTTACCCAAATGTGGTTGGCTATTTTTACAGAGAATATTTCTATTGAAATATTTCTGTCTCTACTGTCACACTCTCGGCAATTTAGTTCAGTCTGTTGTTTTCTTAAAATTGTCCTTCCACGTAGATTTAATTGTGAGAGCAGGAGAGGAATCCCAGAGGTGGCATGTCTTCTCTTCCCATCAAACCCAGGCAATTTTATCCTAAATAGTGACATTGTTACCTTCATTGCTGCTTTCGGCATTGACAGCCTATGAAAAGTATTTCAAAGAGGAAGATGTTTGCCATTAATATTATATAAGATGATTCAGAGATGTACATGACTTTGCATAGAGCTGGAAACTGCTATTGCCAAGCAAGATGCCTGCAACCTCTGTCAGTGCCAGCAGTGGTACCCATGGGTCCTTGGATTAGAGTTTATTTGGGCTGTGCTGATATTCAGGTGTTCTGAGTGTATATAATAGAAAAAAAAACCCATAAAATATATAATGTTGTATGTTCTGAACATATGCAATAGACGGTGTATATATGCATACATGGTGTATATAAGAACTAGAGAGCCAAACAGTCACTGATCCATCCATAAAACAACCAATAATGATGAACATTTCATTATATCCCTCCTCTTGGATGAGATGTGCTACAGTTGCATACAGGATCTGCTGTCTTCTCCTCTGAATCACCTGCCCTTTGGTATCAGAGTTTGGACCAGGTGGCTTCCCAGCAGCTCCAGTCCCCTGCTCTCTATGCTCCCGAGAGGGGAGAGCTGTGCAAGGTGCCTCTCTCACCTGCTCGCTTCTCCTTTTGAGCATGTCCTCTCAATACAGAGAGGTGGATACCGGGCAAACCCCCTTCCATAGGAGCCTTAAAGTTGCCCTCTGTAACGGTGAAATTATCTCCAATTCTCTAAAGCAGTTCTGGAAATGTGGAAAGATCAGTTCCACAGGGAGTCTACCAGAAACTTTCCTAAAAGACACTGCTCCCACATCCAAATCCCTGATGGTGTGATGATCTGAGAGGCAGTGGTTACATTGCTGACCTCCTGCAACGTTTTTTTCCCCTGGAGAAGTTTTATATAAAAGTGTTGCATTTTTATAATTTTCCCATCCCATTTCACCTCATTTTTCCACCTATTACACCTTATCAGAAGCTGCCTTGGGATCTCTCTGCCTCAGGGCTCTCCTTGTCCTGCTTTCCTGCATGATACTTCATAGAATCATAGAATCATAGAATCGTCAAGGTTGGAAAAGACCCTTAAGATCATCGAGTCCAACCATTAACCTAACACTGCCAAGTCCATCACTATACCATGTCCTCGAGCACCACATCTATCCATTCTTTAAATACCTCCAGGGATGGAGACTCAACCACTTCCCTGGGTAGCCTGTTCCAATGCTTGACCACCCTGGCGCAGCTTGAGGCCGTTTCCTCTCGTCCTATCACTTGTTACTGGGGAGAAGAGACTGACCCCCACCTCGCTACAGCCTCCTTTCAGGCAGTTGTAGAGAGCGATAAGGTCTCCCCTCAGCCTCCTCTTCTCCAGACTAAACACCCCCAGCTCCCTCAGCCGCTCCTCATAAGCCTTGTGCTCCAGACCCTTCACCAGCTTCGTTGCCCTTCTCTGGCCACGCTCCAGTGCCTCAATGTCCTTCTTGTAGTGAGGGGCCCAACACTGAACACAGCACTCGAGGTGCGGCCTCACCAGCGCCGAGTACAGGGGCACTGTCACCTCCCTGGTCCTGCTGGCCACACTATTCCTGATACAGGCCAGGGTGCCATTGGCCCTCTTGGCCACCTGGGCACACTGCTGGCTCATGTTCAGGCGGCTGTCGACCAACACCCCCAGGTCCTTTTCTGCCAGGCAGCTCTCCAGCCACTCTTCCCCAAGCCTGTAGCATTGCATGGTGTTGTTGTGACCCAAGTGCAGGGCCCGGCCCTGAGCCTTGTTGAATCTCATGCAGTTGGCCCTGGCCCAATGATCCAGACTGTCCAGGTCCCTCTGCAGGGCCTTCCTACCCTCCAGCAGATCGACACTCCTGCCCAACTTGGTGTCCACGCAAACTTACTGAGGGTGCACTTGATCCCCTCATCCAGATCATCAATGAATATGTTGAACAGGACTGTCCCCAGTACTGAGCCCTGGGGAACACCACTTGTGACCAGCCTCCAACTGGCACAGCACAGCTCTGATCCCACCACTATCTGACTCTGCGATGGAAGTAAACAAATCTGTGGCATTATTTGGAGCCCTTTCTAATCCTCTGATGCTGTGGCTATGTGCGTTGTTCTCGCATGCTTTCACATCAAAGATAAACACAATGGAAATAGGCAGATAGAAGAGCTTCATGCACAGTCACGGCTCTGAAAAATCATCATGGAAACTAATGAACACATTAGGTTGTATTGGGTTCACTGGAATTGAGTCATTTGAAGCAGTAAGCTTGTGAGAGGAAGTACAACTGCATTTTTAATGCATATATCTCTAATTACCATATAGAAATGAGTTCTCTTCACTTGAGACTAACCCTTATCACTCTCTGTATCTGATTAAGATGAAGCCTGGTAGATGGAAGTGGAACTGGGAGGTCTGACCCAGATACCTGATAAGCCTGCTTTAGCCTAATTGCAGATGAAGTGATTAATTGAAGAATTACATTAGGGATTAAATTTTACCCTTGGACTTTTGCATGCCTGCCAAGGAGATGTCTCCAGGCCTTCTACAGGCAGGTGAGCACGGATTTCTTTTTCCCTAGGGCCTCCTGGGAGGGGAAAACTGTTGAAGCCTGGAAGGTGGCAGAACAGCCCTGAAAACTTTGTATCTCCAGGGGAGAAAAGAGAGAGACCAGCTAGGTCTGAATAAGTAAGCCCAGATCCCAGGAGCAATATGGACTCAGCACTTCCCAGGCTGATTTATCCTCCTTCATGGCTCTGTTGTTCTGGGTCTGGAGCTGGGGTACATAGAGGTTTTGGAGGAAAGGATTGTGTCCCTTTTGCATGGATCTCAATGTAATGAACCAAGGTCTTCTCAGGGGTCTACAAACATGCAGCCTGGGATAAGCTGCTCAGTTGTGGGCTTTTTTTTTTCATCCTTGGTCTGGGTATGTCTAAGCAGTTCAGACTTGTGCAGAACTGTATGGACATTGCTTTAAAGACCCTCTAGGGAGCTTTTTCTTCATCTGTTCTCTTTTGGTGGCTTCAAAACTGATGCAGGATCCCTTAAGGGAGCTGTTCAAGCTAAGAGCTTGTGGGAGACTTTCCAGTGAAACAAAGTTCAGTCTAAAAATGACTTCAGTCTAAGACTGAAGTATTTCATCTAGGTTTCAGTGAACTTTCCCTAGGGTCTAAACTTCAGGCCTTAGGTGCTGCCAGCTGTGAGTTTCCCAGCCCCATGCTGGTTTGCAGATACCATACTCTAAATGACTAATGAGACCAACAAGCATGCCAGCTTCCCTCAGCACCTACACAGGCAATTCCAGTCCACCAGAAATGCTGATTTTTTTTTTTTTTTTGTTTGTTTGCCTAAGTTTCTATTGACTTCCTTCTGAGTCAACACTGACCCCAGATAAAAATAAACATGAAACATTTTGCCTTCTCCCTGTCACTCCAACACATCACACTCACAGACATATCTACTCCCTTCCCTGGCAAGCATCCTGAATTTCATATGAACTTGGGAAAACAAGGAAGCCCTATTTTTCTGCCAGATTTAGCAATTGCTTACAATCTGTGTGACTGCTCAAAATCATGTTCAGTTTTGAAGGTTGAATAGCAAGTTGAAGGCATCTGCTTCAGGAAGAAGCAGCCTGCGTACCCAACAGAGTGTCTACTTTCTCAAGATGCACCAGTTAGTTTAATAAAAGATATTGTTTCTACTTACAACTCTTCTCTGGCCTATGAACTTTATTCATGACAGTCCTTCTATGGTTCCCAGTGCTAATATTAGACAATGTTTGTCTATGAAGTACCAGCTGTCCTAACATAGGTTCAGCCTAGTTCAGGGACCCCCTTTACAGTATCTTAAGGCCAAGCTAGAGTTTGTGGGAACATTATTACCTGTACTAACAGGGTGTGCAAAGCCACAGCTTACAGTCCAGGCAATGTGAGTTACGCACCCTTCTTAGCTCAGCAGGTGTTTAAAAGCATTTTTGGCCAGGGATATTTGTTCCTTTATATTTTTACTGGCTAAAGAGCACCTATGCTTCCTGGCTTTGCACTGGGGACGAAAAAAAAAGGATGGGGTGCAGAGATGCTTGGCTTCACCTCATGGATTTTGCTTAGGCTTTGTGCATTGAGCCCGAGAAACAGCTCTCAACCTGCTGCTGGAGCAGGTTTGTGTAATGTAATGGATACAGGGGAAAAAAAAACAGAGGCAGGTGGGAGCAGAAAAGGGAGGATTTTTATTTGGTTTATTACTTGATATGATGAGTGTTGGCCCATTTGTGCAGACAGGGCTTATGATCCCTTGCTGAAGGGATGTGGTCTGTGAAGAAGACCTGGAAACTGACCTTGTGCCTTGGCATGGCCTGGGGTGAAGGTGGGAACAGGTTTGCCATGTACATTATCCCTTTTATAAGGAAAAGAGGTCTGCTTGCTTCTCACTGCTCAAGGGAGGACTTCATCTGAGTGGGGAAGAACTGACTTCCCTCTCTGCAGGAGCCACCTTAAGGAGGCAACCCCCAGATGGGGCTCGGTTTGGAGCTGTAAGGATGGCAGGGACAAGAGAAAGTCATACCTTGTTTTCGGTATGTCCAAAGCATAAAAGACAGGGCCTCCTTCCTGGTTCCCTCCAAAGGGCGAGGAGGGAGGGTCTCAGTGGTGCCCTGTTCCCGTAGAGTGAATTTGAATTAAAAGGTCTCCACTCAGGACTAGCACAGCGGACTAAGGCTGGCTGGGACAGGACAGGTCAGGATACTACTGTGGGCAGGTCCCAGCAGCTGTTCACCATCCTTTCCCTGAAAAGGGGATCCATTACCTTAATTTTGTCAACATAATCCAGTAGATGTGCCCTGGAAATGAGGTCAGGCTTTTGGGAGGAAGAGGCGGGAGAGCCACTTACCCTTGTTCAGGTACACCCCTTAGAGCATGTCTTACTGCAGCAAAAGACATGACTACTTTAGGAAAGCATTTATTTGGGGTCTGGTAAAGGGAAAATCCTCAGGGTTTCTTACAGACTCCAGTATTTCCAGCAATACAGATAGGATGCTAAGAGGCTGCTCAGAAGCACGGACACTGAGCATGAACAACAGAGGTAGAAAGGCAATAGAGAAGATGTTGCTATTGAGCTGTGGAGCTCAGGTGAGGGAAAGCAAAGCTGCTGCCCTAAGTGATTGGTGTATGGGCCGCACAGCTGATGATGAAGGCATTCTCCAGTGAAGCCATGGCAGATGCACCAACTTCCATCTCACCATAAGGATTCTGGGGTGGGATTATCTCATTGAAAGCTTTAAGAGTCTCTTCTGTGCAGCTGAATGACATGAGTTTCCTCCAGATGCCAGGAAAGGAATTCCAGGGACAGCTTTTATCATTACAGCTGAGTGAGTTTTCACCTTTCGCCAGGCAACTTGGCATTTAGAAGAAACCAGAGACTGGGGTGACAGACCAGCCATTTTCTAACATCCCGTCTCAAGCCTGAGTCTACATTTTTCCAGGATGAAAATACAGATGGACACATGTTCTGCATTAGGCATCCCATGGTGGTGGCATCGTGCTAAAATTTGAGATATATTTAGAGGATGCATACAAAGACACTGCTGAGATTTCTGAGAATTATATTTGAGCGTACTCTTTCCAGGCTGCGGGATTTTGGTTTTTCAGTGGGTTACTCTGTTATCAGAGCAACTCCAAGCCATGTATCTCTTTTGATTGCCCTTCTTGAGGAGATTTTATTGCTGTCTGTGGAGTTAGCATGGATCTCTCACTGAACCAAGGACTGTCAGTGCAAGGGTGTGCCCTCTAGGTCTTGCTCAGAAATGTGACAACAGAGAGCATCTTGGATAAGAACCAGGATTTCTAATGAGTCAGAAATGTGCTGGCAGCCATGGAGGTGAGACATATGGTTCTCCTTTCCTCCTCTTCTCCAGTGTCAATTGGCTTCCCTGCATATTACAAAAGGCTCCTTGCAATTACAAGGTCAGATACGGATATCTTATCAGCCTCCCTTCCTCTCCTGATGCCGTTTTTTTGTTCAAGGCAGTCTGTGCTGAAAAGTCCAGGGAAGGACAGATATAATTCTCAGCGGCATTTATTTTGGCGTGGAGTTACTCAGTAGTACTGCTGCTGGAACAGTGCAATGGGTGAGAAAGCAATAGCCCAGCAGGAGATTATTAGTTGATTTCAGCTGTGTAGGTGTGAGGTATCACTTTGCTACCAACAGCCATCAGGCCCTGGAGACTGGAAAGACGATTTTAGAAATGTTGCTTCATTACTGCTGACTACTCAACTGATCGTTTAGTTTTATAGGGCAAGCTGAACTCTCAATATGCTGAAACAATCCAAAAAACTTGCTGAAAAGAGTTATGAACAACATAAGATTCTGTAAAACGATGAGGTATTTTTGAGCATCCTTTTCTGTGATGGTTTTACATTTTTAGTGGGGAAACTGGCTTCTGATCGGACAAGATGTGGGTGAAAGCTACTGCAGGGATGAGATAATACATTGCACAGCTTGTCAAATTCCCTGTTGATGCTTGTTTTGAGTCAAGATGGGGGGAGCATGTGGCTTAGTGTTTGGCTGAGCTTGTTTGCAAACACCTACTTGTGCACTCTGTAATGCAATGAAAAAGAGTTGAAGAAATTTTTGGGGGCTGAGAAGCCACGAAGCAGCTTCGTGTCTCTCAAACAGAATGGTGGGAAATTACTCAGAGGGACACGGCGGCGCCTGTGCGCTCATTCTTGGGAAAGCTGCAGATAACTGATTTATGAGTGTGTTTTGACATTGCAAACTCCTCGGAGAGGTCCTCAGGAGGCCTTAGAGGACGTGAAGAAGGAAGTAGTTCACTAGAAAGGGGAAAAGCTGGAGCCAGCTTGACCTGCAGAGGGTCTTAGGTTAAGAGGAGGGCTTGCAAATGCAGTGGGAGATGCCAGGGTTCAGGGGCCCTGGAGCAGGGGCAGTCAGCAGAGACACTGCAAACATGCTGGAAGTAGATCAGCGATAGCACGTTGAGCTGGGGGAGAGACAGGCTGTGCCTCCCCATAACAGCAGTAGCAGTTTCTGAACTGCACAGCAAATTTCCCACCACTGGTGCATGGATAACGATACTCCCTCAGGAGGGCAGCAGATGGCTCATGAAACTATGAAGTTCTCATGAGCTAAGAAGGCTCATGAAGTTTGCAGGTGACACCAAGTTGAGCGGTGCAGTTGACACACCTGAGGGACAGGATGCCATCCAGAGGGACCTGGACAAGCTCAAGAAGTGGGCCTGTGTGAACCTTATGAGGTTCAACAAGGACAAGTGCAGGGTCCTGCACCTGGGTCGGGGCAATCCCTTGATATCAGTACAGGCTGGGGGATGAAGGGATTGATAGCAGCCCTGAAGAGAAAGACATGGGGGTACTGATAGATGAAAAGCTGGACATGAGCCGGCAATGTGCTCTCGCAGCCCAGAAGGCCAACCGTATCCTGGGCTGCATCACCCGCAGTGTGGCCAGCAGGGCGAGGGAGGGGATTCTGCCCCTCTACTCTGCTCTGGTTGGACCCCACCTGGAGTACTGTGTTCAGCTCTGGGGTCCTCAGTACAAGAAGGACATGGACCTGTTGAAGCAGGTCCAGAGGAGGGCCACAAAAATTATCAGAGGGCTGGAACACCTCTGCTATGAGGAAAGGCTGAGAGAGCTGGGGTTGTTCAGCCTGGAGAAGAGAAGGCTGCAGGGAGACCTTATTGCGGCCTTTCAGTACTTAAGGGGGACCTATAAGAAAAATGTGGACAGACTTTTTAGCAGGGACTGTTGCAATAGGACAAGGGGGAACGGTTTTAAACTGAAAGAGGGTAGATTCAGACTAGATAGAAGGAAGACATTTTTTACCATGAGGGTGGTGAAACACTGGCACAGGTTGCCCAGAGAGGTGGTGGATGCCCCATCCTTGGAAACATTCAAGGCCAGGCTGGATGGGGCTCTGAGCAACCTGATCTGGTTGAAGATGTCCCTGCCAATTGCAGGGGGGATAGACTAGATGACCTTTAAAGGTCCCTTTCATCCCAAAGCATTCTGTGATTCTGTGATTCTATGATTCTATTTGGTCTGCAGAGAGAACTGTCCCTGGAGCTGGGGAATTTTGTCTTTGGTGCTTTCTTAGTGATCTGGACCCTTGGGTCCCTTCAAGAGCTTTTCAAGGTGTTTTGAGGAGATGCCAACTAGGATTATCTGTAAGGAGGCCCTGCAGCTGTCTTCTTGGACAGACTAAAAGGGGAGATGTGGAATGGGTGAGGAACAGGAAGACCAATGCCAGCTTGAACTAGTTCGCAGAACTTCGGCTTCCATGTCCACAAGCAAATGGGGAGAGAACAGAAGACTCCAATCCCCCGATCAGTCCAATGCAGCTGATGGCCCCTTGAGCGCAGATCCTGCAGTACATTACATTCTGCAAATCCTGAAAGGATTTCAAAGTCGGTGGTAGAATGGGAGTGTCTTCTCAAAGCTTTCATGGTGTGAACATGTGGTAGGATGGATCTTTTCCCAGCTTTGCATTTCCTAGCTTCCTATATCAGGCAACTGTCTCCTGGAAGATATAAGTAGAGGATCAGGAGAAGACAAAGCTGTAGCATTCTGGGATGAAACAGGCTGACTGTAGAATCTGGGATTGTCCTCCTTTGCTCTAGGGCCTTCACGGGGGCAATGAACAGCTCCTGGATGGCAAGGAGTCAAGAGTGTGACAAGTCAAGCTTGGTAAAGGGATGTTCACAGAGAATGTCCTATTGTCACGGAGGCATATCTGATGGGACAGAGGAGTGCAGAGGAATGGCTGGTTTCTGTATGCATTTGTAATTTGTGTTTAGCATTTTGCAGTTTTCACTTGGTGCTTAGCAGTTTAATGCATTCATTTTTTGTCCTTTAACCTTGGTTCCTTTTAGAGACTCACCAGCCTAATTTATGTTCCATTCTGATGTTTTAGTACTTGCTCCAGACAGCTAAGTGGGTGATGTGTCAATTTGTCGGCTGTATAAACCAGAGAGGAGGCAGTAAGCCTTTCCCTCTTAAACTCTGCTGTCTCTTAGTAACTATGCATCAAGACAAACTCAGTCCTTAGCCTTAATGAGTGACTTCCTCATTTCCCTGATTTCTATGTGCTTTTCTCGGGATCGGCTACTGCACATCACTGAGGAAGCTGAGTGGTAAATATGTGTGAATATTCCTGCAAGGGGAATATTGACCAATTACAGTTTCCCTTACAGTTTCTAGGAAACATCCATGTTCTTACTGTGGCGTCACAGTCAGGCTAGCCGGTGTCCCAGCCGAGGCTGTTCAAAGGACTAAATGACAGCACAATTCCTCCATAAGTTCCTTGCATGGTCTCTGTTTCCTATGCTATTCCCATGCACATGGAAAGATAACAAGTAGTTACACCATGTATTTTTATACACAGGTGTATAACGAGGTGTTAGAACAAGCAGTTTTTTCCACACTGTGTTGGAGCTAGTTGCAAGCTACTCAAACCTTACTTTACTCCAAAAATGCACTCATAGCTTGGGCAGTGATGGACCACTGTGACTGAAGAGTGAGTTTGCTGATTTTGTCAAGCTCTGGTTAGAGTCACTTGTCAAAATCAAAATGTTTCTGCTGGGATTGCCAAGGGCTTCCCCTGCAAACTGTAGGGCTATTTGATCTCAGGACTGGTGGGCACGTGAGTGCATTGAGTTACATTTAGATAATACTTCCACAAAGCTAATTCTGGGCTCCTGATTCCTCCTCCACATGGAAAATGTCATGGAAAATGCAAACATCAAACATTGCGCTGCTGCTGGTGTCAGAAGGTGCAATGTTACCACTACTCTGTAGATGTCCCTGTACTGGATGTTGGTAGCAAATAGCTTATTTCAGACGTGTTGGCTCTGGCTTCATCAGCTACTGGATAAACAGCTCCTTCAGTTGCATTGAATATATTGTCAAAGCTGTTTGTCTCTTATTTTTAAAAAGTGAGTCAGGGAACAGTCTCAGAGGATGGAGGTGGGGAGGGCCTCGTATTGCAGGTTTACTTCTCTCTCTGAAACACAAAAATTAGGCCAGTGTCTATCGCAGAGCACAGGAACATAGATCCAAGAATAGACTCCAGCGTGACCGTTCCCCTGTTCCTCTGTGCGTGGATGGCTAGCAGACAGAAAGGTTGCTAAATGCTGGAGTTAGGAAAATTTCTCTCGCTTTGAGTCAGCTAACAATTTCATATTAAATTCAGAATGGCAATTTGAACAAGGATCAAAGCATTATGACAGCTGCCAGCCTTTGATATAAACTTTTCATTGGGAAAAGTGGTTGGAGGAAGCACAGCTTATATATTGGTGGATAATGGATTTTAAATTGCACATACTGTCACACATAAAGAGGTTGGGATTTTTGCTGAGAACTCTTGCTCTCTTTCTTTAGACCACAGTATGCTGATGCTCTGGGAAAAATGGGTTTCCAGGATCAGTTTCCTGGCTGCATTGAAGCCCTGTTGAACTGAAAATATTTAACAAGACCTTGAACTGACAAAAAGAAGCCTTCAAGACTATATTTCCCCCTTTACTGTAGCCTGAAGTCAGCAAAGCATTTCAAAACAAGAAAATTGCTGCTACTTACCATTTTCTGGCGTGTGTTAGTTGTGTGTTACAGCTATGTAATTTCAGATTAGGCCATGTTGTGCTGGTGGTTGCTGCTGTTATCACAGATTTGCTCTCAATAAGTGCCTTGGATCTTCAACTGTGTCTGCATGACCTGCATGACCTGCATGAACAGGTCTCATGCAGGCTATGCACAACCACATCAAAAAGACAGATCAGGCATGATTTATCTGACAACCTCAGCTAGATGTCTAAAGCTGGACCAGTCCCCCTCTGCTCCCTTTATTGCCAACAGAGAGAAACAGACACTTATAGAGGCCTAAAAATTTCTTTCTGATGCCTCTTTTAAGATGAGATAAGTCATGTGCTGAACTCTTGATGATGTTAACTAGCTGTCTGTTGACCACAGAAGGAGCACAGGGCAATTAACTAAAAGAGACTTTTCTACCCAAGATAAGTGCCATGAGATGGATGCTGTGGCTACTCGTACAGTATTTCATTGCCAAGGTAACTTGGGTCTGGAGTGGTAGAAATGACTGACTTTTGAAAGAAGTAGGTTTTCCAGTTAAACCATTCAAGCAACACTTGATCATAAAAAAGCTTTGTTGCTAGTGATTCAGTCAGCTATAGCTGTTCTACGTGCCCTTGCAGAGCAGGCAGAGCATAGCTGTCTGTTGGCTGCAATTACAGGGTTGAACGTGGCAATCCAGCAGCAAAGTTCAACTGATGGATGGTAACCTTGTGCTCTTACTCTTAACCCACCTGACCTGCAAGTGAAAACCTGTGTTTGACCAGTCTAACACTTCGTGGGAAAGAAAGGTGAGGACAGCAGTGACAGCTCTGCTGATTTGTGACTGACCAGAATGCAAGAAAGCTGTGAACCCGTCCTCTGCTCACCATGGTTTGGTCTGTCTTGTCTTCAGGACTGTCTTATCTCAGTGGTTTTTGGTTGTTTTTTTTCTGGTTTGCTCCCAATTAGTACTGCCATGTTTTCTTCAGATAATGAGCACTTTAGTGTCACCTCACCTCTCCTATGTCCTTCTCACACAGACAAATAATTTATCTCTGGAAGAGCAGGGACTGGTAAGTGAAGTAGTTGCAGTGTAAGACACTCCTACGTTGCTAAACCACAGTTTTAAATTGCATGGGCAAAAATACAGTGGGGTAAGTGGGCAAAAGTGACTCTGATCAGCATTGCTCAAATTTGTATTTCAGTGTTTCAAAACCAAATGTCCTCCATCCTCAGGGAATGCAGTTCTTTTCTAACTGGGGTGGTCATGGTCTTCATGATGTATGCAGCATCTCTGGTGCTGGAGAAGGATCGTTTCAGCTAGGATGGGGTAGATCCAGTCACAGCCAAAGTAGGTTGGATCATTGGCATCTCCCAGGGCCAAAGGGTTTCAAAGGGGTATTGCAGCAGCTGTGCACAACGTCTTGAGCAGAGTCTCTGTTGCACACATTTCTGCAGGGCCAGCTCAGCACGATGTGTCCTAAGACTGGCCTCTCATGCAGGGCTCCTGCATGGTGCATGCACATTGACCAATCTCTCTGCTGTGATGCCATGATGGTGAGGGCAGTCTCACAGCCATGTGTGAGGAGGGGGCTTCCCTTGCCTTGGTGCAGGGAGGTCATCTGAAGTGGGCCTGGGCCATTCGCACCACTGAAGGACTCCCTGTAGTTACAAGAAGGAAACTTCCATCTGTCCTGAGGCAACTTGGCTTGTGGTGCTGCTTGTCTGTACCTGTGCAGGTGAGAAGGAGTCATCCTAATGCAGATGTTCCTGTTCTACTAAGTCAAACCAGGAGACATAATGCTGTTCTCCATTGCCTAGGTTTGCAAAGGAAGGGGTGGCTCTGATTAGGATCTGAGAGACGTGGCTTCAGTTTGTTCCCTTGTCACAGACTTCCTGCATGATTTGGAGTAAGTGACTGTGATTTTCAAAGGCACTGAGGTGCCTAATCCAGACAGAAATAGGTACCTGAAATGCTCTGAGCCATTCTATGTCTCCACTTCATCTACATGGCTTAGAAAACAGCACAACTCTGTTTCCTGAAAGAAACATGTTAAAGGTGGTGAGGTGCTCGGGGACAGTGCCAATTCATGATCCTAGCAGATCTTGGCTCTATGGGGATAACAGAAAAAGAAAAATGCCATGTGGAGGACACTAAGATGACAGTATACTACGCAGACACAGGAGTCTTGATTCAGTTGCCCAGACATGGCATCTCCTGCTATTGGAGATGCCCTAGGGTATCCCACCTGGGTTATCCTGGCTGGCTATTATCTATCGTACCTCCTAGCTCCATGTGGAGGTCTCCAGTACCCTGGAGTATTTCAGATGGCAATGGGTCCCCAGTTCTAGGTACATGAATTAAGCTCAGGATAAGACAGTCATCTACAATATAGATGCCTCCGTGCCTCTTTTACAGTCAGTGGAGATGGAGACAATGCATAGGATAGGATCTAGGCTGCAACTCATCCTAAAGCAGATGTCTAAAACAGGGCAGAT
The DNA here is from genome assembly GCF_047370975.1 of Nipponia nippon. NCBI lineage: Eukaryota > Metazoa > Chordata > Aves > Pelecaniformes > Threskiornithidae > Nipponia > Nipponia nippon. The sequence goes on from NW_028262290.1 coordinate 162,610,000, forward strand.
CACATGTGTCTACAAGCATCTATTTCTGTTCAGAGCACTCCCAGGTAACCCCTTGTGCTGTGCTCAGGACAACGTCTGCTGTGAGCCCTTGTTGCAGAAGACTGCTTCACGAAGAGATTATTCATACAAGCACCTTAGTCCTGCTGGGATCCAGGTAACAAGCCTATACTCTGATTTCTTGGATCTGGATATTTTACCACGTAGCTGAGGAGGCTGTGAGACCTCAAGCCAATAACAACATCTGGACTATTCATTAAAAAGGATGTCATCTCAGATCTCTCCACAGATTGCTTCCCTCCAGCAAAACAGCAGTGATCTCAGTATCCTGGGAAGAGGTACGACACACCTCTAAAATCTCAATGTACTTTTTCTTCCATGACCTCTGTTCCATTGGAAGTCACTCTGAGATTAATCTGTCCAAGACATGAACTATTGGGAAATATTATTTCTGCATTTTTTAATGTATTTTTTTAAACAGCCTTAAGCACTGTCTATTTATAGACAGAACAGTATCTTAAACACAAAGTGCAGTCTTTAGTGGTGTTATTCAACAATAAATAACCATCATTAATCAGAGATGAAACACAAGGTCACCTCTTTGTTCTGATTAACTTCTTTAATTTGGCTTCACTCCACACGCTGTTGCTTCTTTCTTAACAAAAAAAAATCTTCTTGAGCTGCTATGGTGCTGTGGAGTCCAGAAGAAGGTATTGTGCAGAGAGGAATTTCTGCAGTGGGACCATTTTGGGTTTAGTTTCAACAGTATTGATGCAATGTTCAGAGCAAGGTTACATGAAGGTAGTACTGTGTGATTTGTATACCTTGATCAGGCTTTACACTGGCGAAGCTAGTACCACCAGCTCCATAGCTTTCCTGTAGCCATACACAAATGTATGCATGCACAGGTTGCCAACTAGTCAGTCCAACAGGAAAATTTACATTTTCTTATGGCAGACTCTCTCTTTGTCCATCCCCTACAGAGGATGCCTATGTGCACTATGTTTCTTGATGCCCCAGGTAGATGGATATGTAGACATTTAGACGGGGAGGAGACACCTCCTCAAAAGAGTACAATATTGCTTTGTATTACTGAAACATTGGGTTGAAGTACAGAAAAAGGGCAGAGTGAATATTATTTGTGCTAGCTCTTATTCTAGTCCCACCTGTTCTTTCAATTAGAGCTAATTCCACAACCAAATTCACCTGTGATTCACACCAGTATGATTTGGAAATAATCCTATGGGTGTTCAGGTATCGTTTTGGGTGTACACTGATATAAACCAGAGCAGGATGATTCATTGAGATTATAATGGAGTAAAACTGTATAAGAGGAGAGTATACTATGAGAGCAACATTTGCCTCTAGTGGGGACTTCCAGCTCCCACTATGGTCCGTGCAGATCTATTTCACACTGTGAATGGTACCAGGAACTGTTCAAATGGAAGGGCTTCATTCGCTTACCAGCACGTAGGCATTCCCTGCCATTTAAGACCTCCTAAGGTATTCCTCGTGACCTCTAGCTGCTTCCCCTGAAAGTCCACATGCAAGTGCTGTGTCATATCGGTCAGCCAGGAGTATGTGTCTGATGATCTGAGGTGCCTCTTATGGTGGGAGACACCCATATTTGGCAAGACGAGACAGAGGGAACTGTGTATTTACAGGAAAGAACACCACTCCTGCTTCAGCTTTTGTAAAAATGGAATGAAAAAGAGACAGTAAATAATGAGGAGTTTGAGTATCTGGGATTTATTTAATTTTCTTTTAGCTAGACGTTGCTTTACCCCTACTCTTTCCTTTGAGGATAGATTTTTTAAATTTTTTTTTTTTCTGTGTACTTTCGTCTGTGTAAAATTTCAGTAATACAATTGGTAGCATAAAATAAATATTTCAATGTTCAACTTGGCAAAATAAATTTGTAGTGACAGTCTGATTCAGGAGATGTTTTCCTCTAGAAGGATAATGATATCATCAATAGTTTTCTCCTCCCACTTACGCTGCTCTGGATCGAAAGGAGCTCCATAGAAAACAGTAGAAGTGATTCATCATTACATTATACTAATATAAAAGCGAAGTGATACACCAATGAAATAATCTCAGTGGATTTAAGCAGGTTCAGAATATGGATCATTTCTGTGCTAAGGCATAAAGGGTGAATTCATCTCACTAGTCACTGAGGCTCCCTTTAGAGTAGCCAGAGAAGTTGATGGTATAGTAAATGGAGTCCACTGTGCCCAGGGAAGGTGTCTGTGAGAGGACAGGTGACTCATGGCCTCAGGGTGCCCATTCCTTTCCATTGCGCTGAGTGGGAAGCTCAAAGATAGATTTCTACATCATGGACATCCCACATGAGCTGAGATGAATCCTTCTATCCAACACCTTTGCCTCCAATATCTGTAGGATATGTGTCCTCATTGTACCTGCAGTAACTGTTGGAGTTTGTCATCTACAGGGCACGACCACATCCTAAAACAACACAAAATTGGGTTAAAGTTACTGGCCAAAAAGAAAGAGGAAATCGAGGCACTAGGCCCTTGGGGAGCGCTAAGACTTTTTGGATGAAGACTGCAAGATCTGCAACATTAGTTCAAGGTTTCTCCCTGCCTTCCTGGGCTCTGGAAAGCTGTCACCATGCTTTGTTTAATTGTTATGCATTTACCTTGAAACTTGCTACTCATCCTCAGAAAGCACAAGATATTTTCCACCTGCCAAATCTTTAAGAAAGTGTTTTGTGAGACAGCAGCAATTGCTGCAGGAATATTTGAGGGAGGTTTAATAAAGGTGAACTTACTGTGCAGCCTTTGCTTTAGGTGAGATACAAGTAAGGATGCGCTCCTCCCCACTTGGATACCCACGTAAAGGCACATACCCCAAAATGGGTCGTTCCACTGCAAACCAACCAACCGATAAACTAAATTAAAAAAAAAACCAAAACAAAACACCCACATGAAGAAAAACCCAAGCTGTAGTGGGATTGTTGACTGATTAAATCTTAAGGAGCCCAGCAACTTGGTGGCAGCAGAACATATAGACTGAACGGAGTTTGAGGTTAGAGAGGGTGTGCTTTTTACATTGTTACAGCCCCAATATTAGTGTGCATTAATTGCCATTTCATATCCCAGAACAGCAGTAAGAGCTGAATATTTAAGGCATCTGATATGCAATGGGGAAGATGTTCCCACAAAACCAAGATTGTGTGGTACAGCCTCAGGAAAGCGCTTGCCATCTTCCACTCCTTCCTTGCTTCCTTATTGCTGGAAAAAGAAGAAAGGTGACAAGAAGAATGGGCTCAGGAAAAGTGAATCGAGGGGAGTGCTATGGGTGCACGTATTGCCCTTGACAGGGTTAGGATGAGAGCATTTGTAGGAGCCACATGCTCCTATATGGCTCTGAGAGACTTCAGAGACAGTGCCATGCTTCTGTATAGAGACAGAGCAGTTTTCTCAAGCATCCACTGGTGTCTATAGCTGAAAACAGACCATCCTGGGTCAGATGGACCTTTGTTCAACCCAGTACAGCACTCATATTTTTTTGTCTTCTCTTTAATTACAGCTATGGGATCCTGCAACACTGGAAAATTATTTTAGTGTGTGCATGTACAAATGTACTGTGGTCACACTCCTGCCTCCAGCTTCTCAGATTCCTCCTGAAATAGCCACCTTTGCTATCAACTCCTTAAGGATCATAACAAATACCCATGTGTCTCGGGTTGAGTGAGTAATATAAATTTATTAAGGGTTTTATTTCAATGTTAACCAGATTCTTCTGGCAAAAGCTTAAATTGAGAAAGGGCTAAATCAGGCTGTAACCATGGATTGAAAAGGAGACCTTGAGTTTTCTGATCAAACTATTGGTCTCTAGAAAGTAACAAGTCATTGAAAGAAGAGCTGATTGTTGGAAGTCATTAGTTTTCAAGATTCTCAAGGGATAAAACCTATTAATAGCAAAAGATAATTTGTTATGACACTCCTGACATTGCCCATTTTTGCATGAACTTTTTTCCTCTCGAAAATAATTCTTAGTTCAGAAGTCTGAATTAATATTCATTAAAAATGATAGTTTTAGAAGGCTAACATCAAAATGAAATTTCTTTTTCCAATAAGTTCATGAAAATTTTGCAAAATTTTTGTTTCGTTCCACTTTTTTCTCCCTTTGAGATGGTTATAGTCAAGTTCATTTGCATTATGAAGTAATGACAGATTTCCTGTGTAGTCTGGATCGATAGATTCGCTATAGCCATTGGGAGTGATAGGATTTTAGGTTTTCCTTTCTCCCTACGGAAGTGGTTGGGAGTGAAAAATCCACCCTATGTGCTAGCATGAATGATTCTGCCATGAATCTGGTGAAGGCTTACGGCTTCCCTAGAGCCATAACAGAAAATAACCAATGCCACCTTTGTGTTACATAAGTATTTCTCTAAGGCTCAGTTTTCATGGGTTTTATTGTAGAACTCAGAGGATTATGAAATAAAATTATATCCTTATGGCTCTTCAGTCTCAGAGAGCATTGGATTGTTTGTCTACAGAGGGCATGAGCCTTGCCAGCCTTTGACTTAAAACCCAATGTAAAATTTGCCCTGGCTTGGTTTGCCTTGCTGCTACTAAAGACTATGGTTATGAAAATAGTGGAATAAGCTCGTGATCTGTAACTGAAAACAGTACTTTCCTAAGGGTTATTTCCTACTTGTTATGTGTTCAAGACACAGCTTACACCAAGTCTTCTTTTTGATATTCAGTACTGAAACCTCCTCTCCAAAGGCGGAGCGGGGGGCCTGGGCAAAGGGGAGAGATGTCTGTTCAAGGTCTGGATCAGCACATTTCTTACGTCTGGGGGTGTCACATTAATTCAAACTAACTCACAATTCTTGATACGGTTGCTTAAACATTTGAGATGCTCTATACCGTCAGACGCCTGGATTTGGAATAGCACATATGATAGGAGTGCTAAGCAACCTAAAAGACCTGGACTGTACTTGACCAGCAGTAGGAGAACCCCAGGTGCCTACACTCTGGATGTCCATACATGAGAGGTCTACGTGACCATTAGAGGGAACAGAGAGTAAGCCTATATAATAAATTAAATGAACTCTGTCATTGTAAAAAACACAACCGCAGCTGCTCAGAGGAATTCCAGCCTGGATGTTGAATCTGCTCAGTCAGAGGAAGAGGATAAAGGAAGAACTGATCATGACCTAGAGAAAAATTTGCAAGCAAAAGATTTCTGATAGTACAGGGCTCTCCAGCAATGAGACACAAGCAAAGGCAGATGTGCAGCCTGGGAAATGAAGCTCCATCAGTTCAAACTACAAAATTAGCATAACAGCAAGATTATTATTATTAGTGACAATGCCATTATTTGCAGTAACTGGAAACAATGTGTCAAATACCGCTTCATTTGGATTGTAAAATTGCTGGGGTTTGGTCTAGTTCAACCACAAAGTGGTGCCTGACAAGGTAAAGGTCTGAAAAAAGCTGTCTTAGAAGGCCAGTACTCTTTATTTGGGCCTCAAAGTGTCCACGTTTCTGATCTCTCACACGTGATAAGAACAAGGACTGGAGGAAAACATCTGAAACCTCATCTAGTGGTTAACTTTTGGCAAAGGAGAACTTTCCATAATAAGAGTAAAGTTTTCTGGAAGAGCAAACATTGCTGGGAGCTAGTTTAAAGCTCTGGGATGAACCTTCTGCAAGAACTAATGACCTCCACAAGCCTCACCACCTTCTGCCCAGGCTCCTTTCAATCTCAAGGATATAGAAGTGCTTATAGGTTACTTAAAAATAAACCGCTGTTATCTGCACACATACACACAGCCTCTGCCAGGAACAACAAAAAGAAAATAAATGTGAAAGACATTAGTCCGATTAATGCCTGTTTCATTACTAGTTATTATAGTCTAGTCAAGAATGAAGTTGAAAAGAAATAGTGAATTCAAAGCAAAGATCACTGTGGCTTTGGGTGTTGGTGGTCATTTCCCATACTAATAAGCCAGAACTTGTACTTTACTAAGTCCAATCTCATGAATCTTTTCTTTTTTTCACTTTGGAGATTCAAATCTTTCTATGACATGGTGAGATCCATCCTTTCAGTTTATGGACAGCTGAGGCATGGAGTCTCTGTATCAATCCTTTGCTCTGATCCACTCCACCAAAGCAGATGAAGACATGTTTTAGCTCTCAGAGAGTTGCTGGAGCAATGAATAGACAAAAACAATTAAAGAAATGGAAAACAGCCTCAAGCTGTGCCAGGAGAGGTTTAAGTTGGATATTAGGAAAAACTTCTTCACTGAAAGGGCAGTCAGGCAGTGGCACAGGCTGCCCAGGGCAATGGTTGAGTCTCCATTCCTGGAGGTATTTAAAAGCCAGGTGGATGTGGTGCTTGAGGACATGGTTTAGTGGTGGACTTGGCAGTGATAGGTTAATGGTTGGACTCGGTGATCTTAAGGGTCTTTTCCAACCTTAATGATTCTATGGTTCTATGATTTTATGAAAAGCGCGCTTACTGTCACCTGTCACTACCTGCAAAACCTGGTGTTGGATCAATTGTATATAGATACATAATGATATATTCCTGATCAGGAGAGAAGGAAAAAAAAAATCTGGAAAAAGCTGTAGTACTGAGACATGAGGATCCTGGATCTTTTCCATCTGATAGCTGGGCACTCACTGAAGGCGCCTGACTGCATTAGTATGAAATTAGACAAGTAGTTTCCAGCAACATGGTATGGACAAGAGTCAGTTAAATTCACTGATTTCTCTGAAGAGCTACAGATAAAGTATGCATATGTGAAAAAGATAGAAGAGGTTTTTTTTAAATTTCCTGTGTCTGACTCTAAAACATCACTGTCCATGCATTTACTAATTCGTATCAAACCTTGAATAATTCCCTTTCAATTTTCCGCTGAGCATTAATGTGACCATCTAATTTTTCTTTACTTATGGTGAATTTGTGCTGGAATAACATGAGCCCGTAATGACTCTTGATCCAGACTGTGTTTGAATTAGCTAATAAATCCATAAGAGAAGACTGCAGATAAATCTTATGTTAGGCATAATGTGAAACCCTGCTTTGTTTACCTTCTTGTACACGAAAGAAGCAGAGAAATTCACTGAAAACTGAAGTCAGATGGAGATTGTCATAGCCAGTGTCTTGAGACAGATGTGGGCTCTGTGCTGTAGCAAGACAAGCTGGCTTGAGCATCATCTCACAGGCTGGCAGTGTAAGGAGAGGCAGCAGTGGCAAAACAGAATAATTGCAAAATAATGAAGGGATGGATAAAGGGCAGCTCGCTGGCCTCAGATGAAACATGACTTTTAAGCTTTCTACATGGGCAGAGCCTGTTCGTCACTTACTTCTTCAGCCTGGACTCCATGGACTGTACAGACCAGAGTCCGGGCTGACTGGATCAAATACAGCAGCCAGGCTGTAAGCATTTACATTCAGGTGAATCCCCCAGTCTATTTAGGGAGAAAGCTTGCTACACTAGAGGTTTCTGTAACTTAGCTGAGACATAAGCAATTTTATTTTTTCACTAATGGGGTTAAGCATTGAAATGTATTACCTGAGCACAAGGAAGATTCTAGCAGTATCCAAAAACATAGTTAGGTGGAGAGGTAGCATATCTGCAAAATCTATTTTCTGCAACATGTGGAAAAATGGTAAGTATTCACTGGTAACCCAGCGGATCTCATATGTAAATAGTATTATGTGTGTGCAGCCTCTATGCAAGTAAATAAAGTATTATATTATTATATTTAAAGTGCTTGCAGCCGGGTTCCCAGGCTGGGCAGATGGGAGCCATGTCCCACCCGCACGCTGCTGGAACCCACAGGGGTGCCATGCCCTAGGACTGCTGGAGATGAGACCATTGGCCCCACAGGTTATGACATATCCCAACCCAAAAGCTCTGTCAGAAAAGGCTCAGAGTTGCTTTTGAGAGAGTTTTCTTCCTTCAGCTCTCCAGCCAAAGCCAGCGGTTTTACAATGGAAAACTGCACTGTAACTTTGGAATGTTTTCCTTGGAGTTGTGTATGAGTTATAACCTTTTTATAGCTTTTATTCTCTCTTTTTTTTTTTTCTTTTTTCCCTCTCAGCTTAATCATACTAGAAAAGCAGAGGGCATAGAAAGCAAACAGCAAAAAAATCCCACACTCAAGTCCTCACCACCGTCTGTCTCTCTCTAAAGAAATACACCTATTATCTTCCATTCCTGAGAAGTAATTTGATGATGGTGGACTCCAGACAGTGTCATTTTCTGTTATCCTTGCAATCCTTAGGGCTTAGATCCCAGCGTGTGACACCTGCTTGTATTACAGAAAACATAACAGCGATCTCCTCTTTGTCCATCCCTTCATTACCTTGCAATCACTGCTCTTTGCTGCTGTCTCCTCACCTTACACCACCAGCCTGTGAGATGAAGATCAAGCCAGCTTGTCTCGTTACAGCACCGAGCCTACATCTGCCTCGGTTTGCAAGTGTGCTGGTTTCTGCTTGCTGCACTGTGCCAGTTCAGTCATCACAGCAGAAAGAGACAGAACCTCGTGGGCTTTCTCTCTTTTTTTTCCTTGTGCTGTCCAATGCTGTGATAAAAAACCAAAATAAATAAAAGTCTTCATTTAGGAAATGACAAAGAAGAAAACTGGGTGACTAATGCAGGATAATCAGAGCATTTCAACTGCAAATGAAGAGCAGGAGGTACAGGAGAGGTTAAGTAAATACAAAGTGGTTTTCTTTGGCTTGATATAAAATGATAATGTGATGTGGTGCTTGTGATACAGAAGAGCCCCACACAAGTGATTCACCTACTGGTGTTTAGCACCTTTGGAGCCCTGCCTAGTTTGGTTTCTCACCCTGCCACCCCATGTGGATGTCTCAGACTCCCTAGGCCATCTCAGGTGGCACTTAGCAGGTATGTTTAGACAAGTCAGTCAACCAGGTTCTGAGGTTTAGCTCAGGAGATAGCTCTTAACCCACAGGTGTCTGAGCCAGCCTCCAAGCTCCTCTCATAGCCCGTGGGAATAGAATCATAGAATCATACAGCCCATAGGAGCTGTTGGGGTCACTCAAAGGCAAACACCTGCGTGTGGATAGGATAAACAACTCCCTGGGCTGTGCTCACTGCATGGACGAGGTCTCCATTGCCTACCACGAGGATGAAGACACCAGCTCCTCAGGCGTGCCTCCATACTGGCACCTTGACTTAGGTGTCCTTGTCAGCCAGGTGAATCCTGATGGAGAGGTGTGAGCTTGACTGCCCTTGGAGGGGGGCAGGAACTGGGGTGCTCTGAACGCCACTCCTGCAGCGGATTTGAGATGTCTCCTTAGGTTGGGACAGAGGTGAGCCAGGAAGCCTGCTGCATTTTCATACAGCAAAAAGGCACCTGGGAAACCGCCATGCTTTTGAAAGCCCATTTTGAATCCCATGCAGCAAATGCCCTCTGCATGATAACAGCTACACACGTTCAGCATGATCTCTGCCGAGTTTAAGGTGAGTCTTTCGTGTGATTCTGGATACAGACGTTAATCTGGCCCTGGCAAACAAGAGATTCTTATTTCAATATGGGCACAGATGGGATATGTATAGCATACTCGAGGGGTACACAGACACTGTCATGCCAACAAAATTGTCTGTAAACGGTAAAATAACTGAGCTGTGACAGTTTGATTGTTTGCGTTGTTGATTCAGATAGGAACAACTAATAAATAACACCATTCAAAATGATGCTGATGAGTAATTGATAAGGAAAAGCATGTGATCCTTCCTTGCTGAAACAGGGACTAGGAGGTCTGATGTATTTGTTTTTTAATTGACTTTGACTGCAGAGTCTTTCAGTTTTATGCTGCAGATGGGACTGCTTGTAATTGTTTCGTAAGGAGCCTGTCCCATATGAATCATAAATGTCTTGTGGCTGGAAGCTAATATCATTTCAGAACGTGTGTGAAGGGCTGATTTATTGAAGGAGTCACATGATGAGTTTTAGGTCTGCAGCAGCTTGAGGCTTTCCTTTCTATCCTTAGGCGCCCAGTGAGTGGGAGGGGGTGGCAGATTGGATTGGTTTCATTTTACATCTCTGCCTCCCTGAGTTCAGCAGGAGAGGGAACTACATGCTTCCTAGAAGATTTATGATCTTGGCAACTTTGATAAAACATTTGTATGCAACTTTTTCTCTTTGTTGCTTTGCAAGCAACTTCCCAGTACTTGTCAATGCTGACCAAAGCAAAAATGCTTTGAAAGCCTGTGTACACCAAGTGGGGGAAAAGAAGGAGGATGAACATGACAGCTGTTGTTAACAAGGTGAAGGTTAGCCTGGAGAACAGTGCAAATGTGGAGACATATTGCTAGTCACAGATTTTTATCAGTGACCGTGTAAAACGTGCAAAGTGAGTAACTCTAATAAAATGAGAAAATGCAAATCAGCAAAGCTGAAACAAAACTTTCAAGCAACCTTAATCGTTACAGCATTGGATGCTTGTGTCGTTGTCATGTGCTACTTCTCCCAGGCAATGAACTCTGCATGCACTGGATGGAGCGCAGGACCAGTGCAAGAACATCACTTTCCTACTCCAACCCCAGGACTGACTATTTTCCATGCAGACTCCTACGCCTTCAAACCATTTCGTCTTTGCAGCATGTACCGATAGCAGCAGACCATCTACACTGTTTCTACATCCATCCCTTGTTCTGATTTCAACAAGCCTTTCCTCAGATCAACCATCTCTCCCCTCCTCTGGGCAGGTTGTTCGCTAAATCTTCTTGCCCAGTAGGTTGGTCCTTGTTGCTCCAGCTGTGAGTCGACTGCTTCTTGGAAACCTTTACAAATTCAATCACTATTTCTCTGCATATCCCTCTCTCTGGCACTCCGTCTCTTCACATCCCTGAAAAGCATCCTGCTGGTGGGATCATATCCAGTTGGGTTCATATTCTTTGCACTCCCAATAGAAACTCATGCCCTTGTGATGGACACATTCCTGTGACCAGCTGGATGAGGCATCTCAGAGCTGCTGTAGGCTTGGCAAAGGAAGACTTAGCTGTCTCGGTTCTGGAGCTAAGCATGTGAGAAATGAAGAGCACAATGCCGAGCAAGGATCAACAGACACGCATAAAGTTTCTGGAAAAATAGAAATTGAGGATAAAGTGAGTGGATGCTGAATTGGCTGGAATTCAGAGGGTCCTAGCAGAACTCACGGCAGTATTATCACCACAGGCAGGGGAGAAAACACACCTAAGTTTCCCCCAAGGACTCAGCCATAACCTCAAGTCAAACTGACGCCAAAAGCAGCCACCAAAACAGTGGAGATAACTTGTGGGGTAAAGCACTGAAGTGAATTAGGGTTGTGAGGTCTGTAAGTGATGCTTTTGGAAGGAAGATGGTTTTAGAGCAGTTCAATGGAATGGGCAGCTGCTAAATGGACACCATCCATTTAGCCAGTCCTTCCAGTTGTCTGGACATTCCTGTGCCTTTGACGGTCATTTTGCTTTATTACATGTGAAGAAGAGGGACTCAAGTGCCCAAAGCTCATTTACCTTTTCCAGTGGCATGAATGGGTCTAATAAAAGGTACTGTCCTTAGTAGGAAGCTGTACAAGGCAGGCAAGCATCTTTATGTCAATATGTCCAAAGCTGATGCAGATTTTAGAGCTTGAAATAAGTCTGTGTTTTGTTATATGCTGGGGAGGCAAGTTGGAGGGGAAACGTAAGAACCGTGGTCACTGAGACATTTGCTTCATGGGCTGCCAGTCTCGCATAAGGAAAGTCACCGAGAAGTGTCCTTTTGGCAACTGGCAGTGTGTGGCAGTCAGGTTGACTGCGAGATGTGTTTGGGAGATGTGTTAAGCAGCTTTCACCTGTGATGTCTAAGGGAGAAAAGAAGAAGCAATAAGAATCTCCTATTTTTACAAGCCCATCTTTACAAGATGTTCCTGGTAGGACTAGAGTCTGTAGACATTTGCAGAAGTAATCTCAGACTCCTCTGCTGACCCACAAATGCTGGAGAAATTGGGAAAAACAGAAGGAAGCACCAGATAAAGAGCTTCCTGTGATTTGACATAGGAATTATTTTCAAAATCCATTTTTTTAAAGAATTTGGTGAATCTTAAAATAAAAAAGATCACTTTTTAAAACGTGAAATACAGTTCTTAGTCATCAGTAACAGCATTTTGAACAACCTGTTTTCCATCAGTCAAAATTATTGTCTCATTTAACCCAGTTTTGCAAATAGCTTCAGTTCCTGTGAAATTCCCTTTTGGGAAAGAGACATGAATTTGCTATCTATTGGAAAAATGTGATGTTGTTCTGGTTCAGTGACCTAAACAGATTTGGTGATGGAGCTGGATATATAAATCCAGCACACACTTGCACATACTTACCCCTGCAAAATGGAAACATTGCCTGCAAAAAAAATCTGAAGAAAGAAAAAAAAAAAAGCCCACTCACCTGAATTAAAAAGAGCAAGAGAAAAATAACAGAGATTTTTCCTCTTTGTATTTTCATATACACCACCATCAAAGAAATTCAAAATGGCTTCAGGAAAAAGAGCTATGCTGTTCCTCCCACTTGCTCTTTTCCCAAGATATGTGATGATATTGCATTCAAAAGCTTGATCTGTGTCTTCAAAGCTCTCAGCTTTTCTTTTGCATCGATGAAGCCATGGAGCTTTCTGCAGTGCATGGGGGACTCAGCACCAGTGGTTGCACTCAGCAGCTGGGCACTGCCAGAAACTCCACCAGAAATCAATGGGAATTAAGTACTCAGCCTATATGAGAATGTTTGAAAATCCCATTAGGTGCTTATCTGTATGCTTAGAACCCAATACACGTTTAGCCAATAGCATGGAAAAACGTACATTATTTTTGGATGACTGTGTGTTTGTTAGCCAGCCACCTCTAACGGGGGCTTGTTGTTAGCACAATGTATACAACTCACACCTCTGATGTCTGTGCTAAATCATAGATGGACAATATTGACCCAATATTGTATGCTGGGTTTCAGATATGGATTGAACTGTGCACCTCTCAGATTATTATGGGGTTTTTTTGTATTTTGATATTGCACATTGAAAAAAGAGCCCACATTGTGTTAGTTGCTAGATGCTATATGGAGCGCCACTGAGAGAAGTCTGCACCCCAAAGGGCTTCCAGTCTAGGTGCTCAAGCTAGACAAATGCAGGGAGAAACTAATACAAGCAGATACAGAAAGAAACTTCCTTGAAGTGACATGATAAATCTACAGGAGAGGTGGGAAGAGTGTGTAGGGGTTCTATTCCTAATCCAGCCCTTGATTTGGTTGCTGAGTGTTTCTTGGTCTGTGAGTCACTCTTTAGCCATAAGACATCTTCTTAAGTAAACAGAAGGATGAAAAATCCATGTGTGGTCATATACATACATGCAAACAAGTTGACGGCTAATAAAAGCCATCACTAGATATTCAAAATGAACTCCAACTTTCGCTTGAGTGTCGTTATTGTGGCAAAACAGCATAAGATGACTAGATTTGTGTTTGTTGGTTTTTTTTTTCCCCCAAAAAGGTTATGCAATCCTTTTGTTAAAGAAAGGCTGATGACTTATCTGAAATACCTGCACACATTTACAAAATTGATGCCAATCCCCTTCTGGTTGCTGGGCAAGGAGACTTGCAGGGATCCCTGGGAGTTATGAAGCCATGGCAATCACCAGATCTCACAAACAAGCAGTTGGGCTCACCTTGTGGCCTGCATGACTTTGGTTGCATACCGCTCCTGAGTCGGCTTAGATGTTGCCTCACCCTTGTACTAGGAAGAAGAAATCTCTGTTTCAGACATGGGAGGTGATCAGTTAATGTGTCAGGACCCACCAGTTGACACGGCAGCTGATCAGTTATCCTCTGGCTGAACTGCTGAGCTGTAAGTCAGCAATCAGTAAGCATCCTCAAGGTCAAAATGAGTCAACTACTAAATCACAGGCAAGCCAGCTGAAGGACATTCAGAATTTCTACTGTCTAAATGTGCTTTCAGGCTGGATGTGCCTAGCCAGGATTGGGATGACCCAGGTTAACCACTATTCCCTGCTCAGCCTGGATGGGGCAGCTCATTAGCCAGCGTGCCAATAATCAACACAACACTGCTGGACCCTGAGGAAAGCATCCCTGCAGGGTGCTGGTGCTGTTTCTTATGACCTTGCCAGCAGCTTTATAATTTGTCATTTTTCCACCTCAGAAGACTGAATCACTCACTTCACATATGCCAATATCCAGAGTGAAATTAACTGATTCAGCCTTTGACATGACCCCTTGCAGCCTGGGAGTGCAGAGGAAAGGTGTGTCAAAAGGGTCAGAGGATTCATTTTATAGCCTTTGGAGACTACTGAGCACAGATAGCCTTCATGGAAGCTGGCTTGCTTGTTAGCATCTGGGAAACTCATTAAAGTTTTATGAGTTCTTTTTTAAAGCTTTGGCTTCTCATAGCTTAAGGTCACAATAGTACTACACTATGGTAATTATACTAATCAGAAATATTTTCTTTCTACTAAACTAATTAGCAAGTGGAGAAACTTAAGAAACAAATGTAGAACCCAACAGCACTATACAGATGATGCACGTTTGTGTTTTAACTATGTATTTTGCCATCAGTCCACAATTTATAGATGTGCTCTATTTCTTTTCCAAAGGTTTCTCCTGAGACGCTTGTTATCTTCCAGCTCTATGGCATTAAATGAGAAAGGGAATAAAGTGAACTAGTCTATGAAAATTTGAAGGATTTGTATGAAACCTTCACACTCATGAACCTACAATATCCTTTCCACATAAGGAAATGCCATTTTCTGGGTGGCGAACTCAGAGGACTGTAATCCCCAAAGTGCTTTGTTTCTCTCCATGGACTGAAAGGAAAGCCTTGTGGTGGCTGTCTGCAGAAGCAGGTATCAAGACTGCAGAAACGGTGAGGCTGACCAAAGACCAGGGTGGTCAGAAGCTGGCTACATCCCTTCACAACTCCTCTCTGCCCAGCCTCCTGCTCCACACTTTCCTGAGGGACTCAGCCCCAGCATCAAAACACATTTTCTACCCAAGACCCATTTGCTTGCGCACATCACCTTCTCACATTGCATAGCACATTACCACCAGTGTGATACATAGCCAAGGTGACGAGCACTGCTGGAAGTCATAGCTATGTACTGCATACCATGTATTCAGGGCTGTGCTACTCCTGCCCTCCAGCCAGCTCAGAGCTCATGCCATGCA
Source organism: Nipponia nippon (assembly GCF_047370975.1). Lineage (NCBI taxonomy): Eukaryota > Metazoa > Chordata > Aves > Pelecaniformes > Threskiornithidae > Nipponia > Nipponia nippon. The sequence continues at coordinate 162,625,205 of NW_028262290.1, forward strand.
AACTCCTCTTTCCTTCATGGTGCCATGAACATATCCACCTTTGTGCACACTGCACCCAAATGCTCAATGTTGGGGACAGCAAAGTTGTCTTAACACTCTGTAAGAAAATCTTTCTGCAAGTCAACCAGGAAAACAGCACCAAAATCCTCAGCCCAAACTGACTGATGATCCATCCCCAAAGCAGCCTGCTGCAACCTTGATGATTCTATGATTCGAAGACTTCTTTATCTATGAAACGGGCAACACTTAGAAAATCGTCCAAGGCATCACCCTGTTAGTCAGTGGTAACGTTCATAGTGGAAAAGGGGTTAAGAGGGACTTGCTTCCAACCCCTCCTTCCAGCAGGAAAGGAGAAGATCTTCTGGAGAGATGTGGGAGCTTCAATGAGTTGAATTTCTGTTCAGATGTGAGGCTTTAAAAGGATGTCCAAAATCTTCTTTCTCATACTTGCTCATCTCAGGATGCTGCATTGAAGAGAGCTAGCAAGAAGTGACTTTATTTTGAGGACAAGCCTTGGCATAGTCTGTCCTTGGACTCCCTTGAGCTTTTCCCCACACTGGGAAGAGTTTCCCAGTGGACACTGCCTATTTGCTGTGCTCATCCTGGTGACTCTCACCTGAAATTGGACCTCCACCTGACCATGGATTCAGGTTCTCTTTTTCTTACTCTGGTCCTTAAGCCATACTGACCATCCTCCATTCCTCCAGCGTACGGGTGCTCTAGGTCTTGTGTCTCTCTCTTTTCCTCATCCTCCAACAGACTGCTGCCGGGTTTGCCACGTGACTGTTAAGAATGGCAAATCTTCATTGTGTTCTTTCCTTGTGCCATTTTAGCCTTGAAAACTGTGTTACTGTGGTCTGGTGGCCAGCACTGTCCATGTGTACTCCACTGGAATGGTTTATACTGATACTTAATGTGTCAGATGCAGGGGATTTTTACTGGTATTTCCTGGGGGTTGGAGCTCTGCTTGTAAGGAAAAGATGAGAGAGGAGGCTATGAAACCATGCATTTAAAATGGAATTTGCCATCCGATACAAGTCTCTATAGCGATTCCTCAGTATCATAGAATCATAGAATCATTTAGGTTGGAAAGGACTTTCAAGATCATTGAGTTCAACCGTTAACCTAGCACTGCCAAGTCCACCACTGAACCATGTCCCTAAGCACCACATCTACACCTCCAGGGATGGGGACTCAACCACTTCCCTGGGCAGCCTGTTCCAATGCTTGACCACCCTTTTGGTGAAGACGTTTTTCCTAATATCCAACCTAAATCTCCCCTGGTGCAACTTGAGGCTGTTTACTTGAGCTGTCCTATAGCTTGTTACTTGGGAGAAGAGACCGACCCCCACCTCGCTACAGCCTCCTTTCAGGCAGTTGTAGAGAGCAATAAGGTCTCCCCTCAGCCTCCTCTTCTCCAGGCTAAACAACCCCAGCTCCCTCAGCCGCTCCTCATAAGCCTTGTGCTCCAGACCCTTCACCAGCTTTGTTGCCCTCCTCTGGACACGCTCCAGCGCCTTGATGTCCTTCTTGTAGTGAGGGGCCCAAAATTGAACACAGCACTCGAGGTGCGGCCTCACCAATGCCGAGTACAGGGGCACTGTCACCTCCCTGGTCCTGCTGGCCACACTATTCCTGATACAGGCCAGGATGCCATTGGCCTTCTTGGCCACCTGAGCACACTGCTGGCTCATGTTCAGGCGGCTGTCAACCAACACCCCCAGGTCCTTTTCTGCCAGGCAGCTCTCCAGCCACTCCTCCCCAAGTCTGTGGCGTTGCATGGGGTTGTTGTGACCCAAGTGCAGGACCCGGCACTGAGCCTTGTTGAACCTCATGCAGTTGGCCCTGGCCCAATGATCCAGCCTGTCCAGGTCTCTCTGCAGGGCCTTCCTACCCTCCAGCAGATCGACACTCCTGCCCAACGTGGTGTTGTCTGCAAACTTACTGAGGGTGCACTTGATCCCTTTGTCCAGATTGTTGATAAAGCTATTAAACAGAACTGTCCCCAGTACTGAGCCCTGGGGAACACCACTTGTGACCAGCCGCCAACTGTATTTAGCTCCATTCACCACAACTCTTTGGTCTCAGCCATCCAGCCAGTTTTTTCCCCAGTGAAGTGTATGCCCGTCCAAGCCATGAGCAGCCAGTTTCTCCAGGAGAATGCTGTGGGGAAGACTGTCAAAGGCCTTACTAAAGTCCAGGTAGACAACATCCACAGCCTTCCCCTCATCCACTAAGTGGGTCACCTTGTCCTAGAAGGAGATTAGGCTAGTCAAGCAGGACATGCCTTTCATAAACCCATGCTGACTGGCCACTTGGTTGTCCTGTACGTGCCGTGTGATGGCACTCAAACCCAATCCCTAAGCTGATATCCCTACATCCAAGGAACTGCAGTGCAGCATTGCTGACTCCCACAGGGAGCAGTCAGGATGAGACAATGTGTTGCCTCTATTGCAAGCTGGGACTGGAGATTTATGACAGGACAAGGGGGTTTTAAACTAAGGGAGGGTAGATTTAGACTAAACACAACGAAAAAATTTTTTACAATGAGGGTGGTGAAACACTGGCACAGGTTGCCCAGAGAGGTGGTAGATGCCTCATCCTTTTGACATATTCAAGGCCAGGCTGGATGGGGCTCTGGGCAACCTGATCTGGTTGGAGATGTCCCTTGCCCATTGCAGGGAGGATGGACTAGATGACCTTTAAAGATCCCTTCATCCCAAAGCATTCTATGATTCTATGATTATTGCAAAGAAGGAGGGTGAAAAGATTTAAATAGTGTCAGAAGGAAGCAATTAGTCCAGATCCAAAGGAAGCTTACACTTGCTCTCAGATGCCAGTTGGCCCATGCATTATCTGTGACACTCAGCACTACAAATATTTTCCTGGAAGAGCTTTTATGAGTTCTGTTTCAAGTACTTAAGTGTTCATGGATGTTCATTTCCATAATGATTCACTGAACACAAGAAGCCTTGTTTTCTTCCTACATAATACGCTATAAATCAAAAGTAGCTTGACCAGTTTTCTTCACACACACAGACACACACATAATCGGACATGTAAGTACATGTGCATACACTGGTACATAAACACACACATACACACTCACAGAGAGGTTGTCAGTTCATCATACCCACAACCATTTCCCTGGCATAGCTGAGACTTTTCCTGCTGATCCAAAAGCTACATCTGAATCATCCCAGATCTGTGCTGTGAATGATTATTTTGTTGAAAGGGACGTAGGGCTTGCAAAGGTGTCACAATGTAAAGGAGATAGTTTTCCCTAAAGAGATGTGACTTTATTCATCTTTGCATCCTTGCCAGGAGAAAGCAAAGGAAGAAGCTTCTTTTGAAGACAGGGGGCATGAGCATATTTCCAAGACCCTTGAGGTGCACCTGAAAAAAATACAGCAGCCAAAACTTGCTCATGTTCATTCTTTCCTGGTGTTAGTGGAATGGCTGACAATATTACTACTAAGATGACAGGATAATTCAGGTCGTAAGGGACCTCAGGAGGTCTCCGGTCCAAACCCCCTACTCACAGCAGGCTCAGCTATGATCGCAGACCAGGTTGCTCAGGGCTTTATCCAGTTGGGTCTTGAAAAATCTCTGGAGATGGAGATTGAACACCCTCACCGGGCAACCTGTCCCATTGCTTGACTGTCTCCTGAGGAAAAACTTTCTCCTTATATCCGATCTGGCTCTTGCTTGTTTCAGCTTATGTCTGCTGTCTCTTGTCCTCCTGCCACGCCTGGGTCTGTCTTCTCAGTAACCTCCTTGTAGGTACTGGCAGGCTGTTATTAGGTCCACCCAAAGTCTCCTTTTCCCTATGCTGAACCAGCTCCTCTAGCATATGGCAAGCGCTTCAGACCTGAGCATCTTGGTGACCTGCAGCTGACCATGCTCTAGTTTATCAATGTCTTCTTATACTGGGGGGCCCCAAACTGGGCACAGCATCTAGATTTGGTCTAATGAGTGCAAAGTAGAGGCAAATAATCACTTCCCTCAAAACAGCCCAGACTGCTGTTAGCCACCTTTGCTGCCAGATCACAGGGCTGGCTTGGGTTCATTTCAGCATTCACCAAGGTTCCTGGGTGCTTTTCCACATGGTTGCTCCTCAGCCAGTTGGTCCTCACTTTCCTGAGAGGGCACATGCGGCCAAGGGACTCCCCTTTGCTGTCTAGGTCATCTATGGATCATCTTGGTAGTTCTGTTCACAGGTATCCTGAATAATCATCAAATCATTAAGTCACTATTCAAAGACAGCATGAAAATCACTCACAGCCCCTCTGGACCTTGGAAATGGACAGTGCTATTGGAGGCCAAACACCACTGGGGGACATGGCTGGTGTGGAAGGCAGGGAGGAGACAACCGTCTCTGAGATATGACTCTGGTCTGTGAAGGTGTAGCTGAAAATGAGATAAGAAGCTGGGTTTGACTGGCAAATTTGTCATCAGAGATGGGAGCTCCTCCCTGTAGAAATCCAGGAACCTTGGCCCAGAAGCGCACTCAGGCCAGTGCTTCCCTGTATGCTCCTGTTCCTGCCCCCTTGTCTAGCCAGGGTTTTGGTGTCTGAGCTGGGATGATCCCTGAAGGGTGCCTTAGGCTCCCAGGCAGTCATAAGCTTACTTGCATGTGCCAATGCAAATTTGGAAATGCTTGTCTTCTTGAGGTGAGGGTGTGTGGCTCACCTCCAGCTCAGTCAGCATTTTTATCAAAGGCTACCCAGGCAAAATGGAAGCTCTTGCTTATCTGTTTTGCTCCCAGGTAGTTTTCTCCTGTGATGATTTCCAAACAGTTTAATTCAAATGAATTCAGTTCTGAGCAGCCCCATGACTGGATCCCATGCCATGCCTTGGTATGGCATCAGCAGTTACCTTGGCTGGTGTTGCAAGGGATGGTGAGCATTTTGTCATTCCAGCTTGGATGTGCCAAATGTTGTTGATGACAGAAGTCAGCTCTCCACCAGTGGAACTATACAGCACAGCAGAGACAAGAGTATCACCGTTGCTGTCAGTCAAGTGAACTGGGAACTTCTCCCAAACTCCTGTGGGTGAGAACTTGCAGAGTTGAAAAGGTTATTTTTATCTTCTTCAAATTGTTTACACTAATAAAATAAAGGGTATCATATTTTCACCTTTGAACCATGCCTGACAGCAAAGGAGAGAGCCTCTCGTAGCCTTATTTCTTGAGGCAGTGCAAATCTTACTGGCTTCAGTGCACTTTGCATCAAACTCATTACTGGAAGAAAAACCCACGTTAGTCCCTCCTAGCTTTCTTGTCTAACTAGGTCTCCCTACACTCTGTCTGCAGCTAGAAGAGGCTTATTTGCAGGATCCTGGGTTAGCTGACTTGACCCTGTCCAATTTGATTTCTCCCTAGGGGAAGATCAGAGAAGTAGTTGAGTAAGTGTACAAGTCTATTCCCATCTGAATAGATGTCTATTTCCATCTGAAAGAGCATAGAGAAGGTGGGACACCTGCACAGGCCATACAGCTGCTTTTCTGGACTGACAGCTAGAAGGCAGCTGGGATTCCTGGGGCATCTGAAATGATACTAGAAGCCTATATTTAGGCAACTGAATCAAGCCCTCAGCAAGGCCAAGAGATGTGTTTCATCCAGCAAGGCCAAGCTCTCCTCCTGAAGCAGATGCCTCCTGAAGGCCAGCTAAGAAGCTCTGCAGACTTCGCTGCACAATTTGCTTAGGTATGTAGCAAGTGCAATGGGAGATCAGACACCTGACGTAGAGACCAAATTTCGGTGTCTTCATCTATTTATTGATCTTAAATGATTAGGGAATATTTGTTGTGAGTGAAAACATGGCATCCCAGAAATAGCCCTGAAAACACTGGTACAAGGTCGGTGCCCTGGCATCGATATATTCCAGTGGTTTACTGTGAGGTCAATGACTCCAAGCTCTAAAGGACCTTGTGAAAGCAAACCCTGCAGTTGAATGTCTGTTGCCAGAGACATTAGTTCACTTCTTCAGCTGCCAAATTTCTTTTCTACTCAGACCTGCTAGATGTCTGGATTTGATCTGGACAATGTAGATTTGAGGTCAGGTATATGGTATACAGTCCTTCAAAAGTTTGGTTGTACAATTCACAGGGTCTAGATAAGACTAACTTCTTTCTGTAGCCACACCATAGGACTAGAAAGATGCATGGCTAACAGCATCTAGACCAGGGCTAGACAGACCTGGTAATTCTTCAATTCCAGTTCTGGTACGTGGACTCCTTAGTTCTTGCAAAGAGCATGAAATGGACTTGTTGCCACCCCCTTATTGCTTGCTGGCTACAATATCCCAGTCCATGTCACTGGTGTGGGATTCAGGCTACCAAATTTTGCACTGTGTCTGTCTCTACAAAAGCCAATAACTCAGGTGGCCATTATGGTCAAGGGACAAAATAGGTGTTGGGTGCAATTCCCCTGCCCTATCGTAGACATCTACTTTAGGATCAGATGATTCATACCTTGGACTCCATTGACTGTACTGAGCAGTTCTCCAGTGTCACAGAAGGAACTAGCTCCAGCTGAGACTTGTGAAGAGCTACTTAAAGTTAAGTGAGTTCCACTAGAATGGTCTTTGGAAGAACAGTATCCTGTGCCCAGATTGTACTTTTGCTTCATTTAGAGGACAAGTCCCTCCTTCCAGTGACAGTCACCCTGGTTATTTACACTGCCCCTGAGACTCCAGTTGTGGCTGAGAAGTATATGGTGCTAGGTGTCATGGAGACACACATGACTAAGATGATCCCTTCCCTACAGTACTAGCAAAGCCTCGTCTGACAAAGGGCAGGCTTCACAGCACAAGGATAATAATGAGTCACGCTGGCTAAGCACTCCAAGGGCAGATGCAGCTGTGTCCACAAAGTTGTGTTTTGTGTCTTTTCTTTTGTCTGTTTTCTTTTTTAATGAAAAAGAAAATATCCCATTATAGGGGAAGGAAACCAGTCCAGTGAAAATGTTGCCGTGTTGCTGCATTGCACTTGTACTTCAGAGCTGGGTACATGTCCACAGCAGTGAGGAAAACTCAGGATGAATCCTAGCTGTTCAATGCCAAGATGTGAAGGGCAGGTTGGTTTCACAGCTAACATGGGCTATACTAACTCATAATTATGGTATTGAGTAGGATCTTACTGCACCTAATAAAACCAAAGAAAGATACAGACAGACAGGTGAACTTAAGATCATATTGAACAGTTGACAGATTGGGGGAAAAAGAAACAGCCTTCAAAGCACTATTTCCATGGAGACTACTTTCCACTCCCTGGTTCTATGGCAGCTTTCATCAGGAGATCTTGATTGCCCTATGGCCTGCCTGGTCCTTGATGTGGAAAAGAGAAAGGGAAAGATAGGAATCGGCTCTTTATTGGGAACTAGAAAGGGATACTGAGAGGGCAAATGTGAGCCTGACAGCAATTCTACTGACACCAGTAAGAGTCCTTCCAGAGACTTGAAGTGTATGCCTAGAAAATAGACTGACAGTGACCACCTTGCAAATGCAGAGAGCCCACAGATCGTGTGCCTCAGCTTGTGGCTCCAGAGGAACCAGAACATGAGCTCCAGGACACAGATATTCCACTTCTTGTTGCCAACCAGGAGGGTTTGGTGCCCATTGAAAGGTTAGGGAGCCTACAAACTAGTCATAGGTTGTCTACAGGGCAGCCATGTGCAGAAAAGCTAGAACTCACTCTATACATAATGTGAAGAGCTTTGGATTGAGCCCCATGTATCCAATCTCAGATAGGAAACCCTCAGTTGGTGTAAAAGATATTTCTTCCCCTAGCTGCCACAAAGCAGTCACCCCCTAGGACTCTGCCTGATATAACCTAGACCCTGCCTTTTTTCTCAAATCCTGGCCTTTATGACCACCACCAGATACACTGTGTTCAGTTACACACCTATATCTATCTCATTGTTCTCCCCTGCTCTCTCTGAGAAGACAAAAAAAGCACCACCCTCAAAATAATTTTTTATTGCTCTTCCAGGGATGGTCTGAAATCTTGTTCTTACAAGACTGACGGTACAAATTCAAGCTTGATTTTCATCACAGTGCTCTAGAGAAATTGGGCTGTGGCTGTCAGTGCCTCAGGCATGACAAACTTCAGAAAGCTTCCATGGCAAAACAAGTAGAGGTAGTGTATGTGTTAGCACGCCAATCACTTCAAAATTAACATAAGCAGTACCCCATTAATGGTGTATGTCCACCATGCTGGCTTGAAACAGGGTCAAATGCTGGAAGGGCTAAAAATCTCTGCTTTGGACAAATACTAATTGGAAAAAGGATTTTATTTTTTGTGAAAATACACTCCTGGTAGCAACAATAACCTGCAATTTCTGACAGTATATCTATCTGCTGCATTGCAAATCCCTTTTTCATCCCAGACTGGCCTGGAGACAGAGCGAACACAGAGGTACTCAATCCACATATTTCTAACCTGTAGATATAATCGTCCCTTCAAACACAAAATGCCAGGAGGCTGTGCAACACTATTGTGCTGCATGCAATGAATAAAAGCACTGACACAGTCCTCTCTCATCAGACACTTTTGTTTCCCAGATACCATAAAGACAGTTTGCATCACTTTGCAGAACTCGGAGCATTGACAGCAGTGAGTGGCACAGGCAGGCACATTTCCAGTCTTATTTGTATCTCTGCCGCACTGGGATCTATCATGCTAGTTGGCATGCCACATGGAAGGCTGTCTCTGAAGACTCTTCCCTGCTCCTCCTCTTTGGCAGAGATGATAGGTCTAACTAGACAGAATCTCAAATTTCCTTTTTCCCTCCTCCCTGAGTTATCTCATTGAGGCATATGAATCCAAATGAGAGTTAGGACAGGGAAAAGTTACAAAATTTTAATTTGCTAATTTAAATTTGCTGTGCAGTGCCAATCAGCTCAAAGTTGAAAGTGATCGAGCTGTTAGGACAGGATGTCTAACAGCCTGTTGCTCTGAGATGTGCTGGCTACACTGCAGCACACTTGAGGTCTTATGGAGATATGCCAGGGGCTCCTGAGGCAATAGGAGCCAACAGGCTAACACAAGTGAAATACCTCAAAGGAATTCAGGCGTGTTCCTCTAAGAAGGTGACATGGACGGCAGCCCAGCTGAAGTGCCTCTACACCAATGCACGCAGCATGGGAAACAAACAGGAGGAGCTGGAAGCCACCGTGCTGCTAGAAAGTTATGATCTAATTGCCATTACTGAAACTTGGTGGGACAAATCCCATGACTGGAGTGCAGCTATCAATGGCTACAGGCTGTTCAGGAGGGACAGGAGAGGAAAGAGGGGTGGGTGGAGGCATTGCCCTCTACATCAAGAAATGGATAGAGTGCGAAGAGCTGCCTCTGAAGAACAGCCATGAGCAGGTTGAAAGCTTATGGGTAAGAATCAGAGACCAAAGTAACAAAGGGAACCTTGTTGTTGGTGTCTACTACAGGCTGCCCGATCAAGGGGAGCCTATTGACGAAGCCTTCTTACTCCAGCTACAGGAGGCATCGTGCTCACAGGCTCTTGTCCTCCTGGGGGACTTCAACCACCCCGACATCTGCTGAAAAAGCAGCACGGCTAGCTGTAGGCAATCCAGGAGACTCCTGGAATGCACTGAGAATAACTTCTTAAGCCAGGTAATAGACAGCCCTACCAGAGCGGATGCGATACTGGACCTGATGGCCACCAACGCAAGTGAGCTAATCATTGACATCAAGACTGGAGGCAGCGTGGGCTGCAGTGATCATGCACCGGTGGAGTTCACAGTCCTGAAGGATATGGGTCAAGCGAAGGATAAAGTCAGGCCCCTGAATTTTAGGAAAGCAAACTTCCAGCTCTTCAAGGAGTTAGTCAATAGGACCCCCTGGGAAACTGCCCTCAGGGACAAGGGAGCAGAACAGAGCTGGCAGATCTTTAAGGACACTTTCCATAATGCTCAAGAGCTCTCGATCCCCAGGTGTAAGAAATCAGGAAAGGAACATAATAGATGGGCATGGCTGAGTCAAGACCTGCTGGTCAAACTAAAGGGCAAGAAGGAAATGCACAGGCAGTGGAAGCAGGGACAGGTGTCCTGGGAAGCATATAGGGACGCTGCTTGGTTGTGGAGGGATGGGGTCAGGAAGGCTGAGGCACCGCTGGAGCTGAATTTGGCAAGGGATGCAAAGAAAAATAAGAAGGGCTCCTACAGGTATGTCAGCCAGAAAAGGAAGGTCAAAGAAAGCATACCCCCTCGATGAGCAAGACTGACAAACTGGTAACAACGGATGAGGAGAAGGCTGAGGTACTCAACAACTTCTTTGCCTCACTCTACACTGGCAGCCTCTCTTCCCACATCTTTCAAGTGGATGGACTGCAAGGCAGGGACTGGGGGAGCAAAGTCCATCCCACTGCAAGAGAAGATCAGGTTCGTGACCACCTGAGGAACCTGAACATACATAAGTCTATGGGACCTGACGAGATGCATCCCAGCGTCCTGAGGGAATTGGCTGATGTAGTTGCTAAGCCACTCTCCATGATAGTTGAAAAGTCATGGCAGTCAGCTGAAGTCCCCGGGGACTGGAAAAAGGGAAACATTGCACCCATTTTAGAACAGGTAAAAAGGAGGACCCTGGGAACTACCGACCTGTCAGCCTCACCTCTGTGCCTGGGAAGATCATGGAACAGATCCTCCTAGAAGCTATGCTAAGGCACATGGAGGACAGGGGGGTGATTTGAGACAGCCAGCATGGCTTCACCAAGGTCGAGTCTGCCTGACCAACCTAGTGGCCTTCTATGATGGAGTGACTACATCAGTGGACAAGGGAAGGGTTATAGATGTCATCTATCTGGACTTCTGTAAGGCCTTTGGCATGGTCCCCCACAACAGCCTTTTCTCTAAATGGGAGACACATGGATTTGATGGGTGAACTGTTTGGTGGATGAGGAATTGGTTGGATGGTCACATCCAGAGGGTTCTGGTCAATGGCTCAATGTCCAGATGGAGATCGGTGACAAGTGGTGTCCCTCAGGGGTCTGTATAGGGACCAGTACGGTTTAATATCTTTGTCAATGACACAGAGAGCGGGATCGAGGGCACCCTCAGCAAGTTTGCAGATGACACCAAGTTGAGCGGTGCAGTTGACACGCCTGAGGGACAGGATGCCATCCAGAGGGACCTGGACAAGCTCAAGAAGTGGGCCTGTGTGAACCTCATGAGGTTCAACAAGGACAAGTGCAGGGTCCTGCACCTGGGTCGGAGCAACCCCTGATATCAGTACAGGCTGGGGGATGAAGGGATTGAGAGCAGCCCTGCTGAGAAGGACATGGGGGTACTGATGGATGAAAAGCTGGACATGCGCCGGCAATGTGCGCTTGCAGCCCAGAAGTCTAACTGATCCTGGGCTGCATCAAAAGAAGCGTGGCCAGCAGGGCGAGGGAGGGGATTCTGCCCCTCTACTCTGCTCTGGTGAGACCCCACCTGGAGTACTGTGTTCAGCTCTGGGGCCCCCAACATAAGTATGACATGGACCTGTTGGAGCAGGTCCAGAGGAGGGCCACAAAAATGATCACAGGGCTGGAACACCTCTGCTATGAGGAAAGGCTGAGAGAGCTGGGGTTGTTCAGCTTGGAGAAGAGAAGACTCCGGGGAGACCTTATTGCGGCCTTTCAGTACTTAAGGGGGACCTATAAGAAAGATGGGGACAGACTTTTTAGCAGGGCCTGTTCCAATAGGACAAGGGGGAATGGTTTTAAACTGTAAGGGGGTAGATTCAGACTAGATATAAGGAGGAAATTTTTTACCATGAGGTTGGTGAAACACCAGAATGTGTTGCTCAGAGAGGTGGTGGATGCCCCATCCTTGGAAACATTCAAGGTCAGGCTGGATGGGGCTCTAAGCAACCTGATCTGGTTGAAGATGTCCCTTCCAATTGCAGGGGGGTTGGACTAGATGGCCTTTAAAGGTCCCTTCTAGTCCAAACTATTCTATGATTCTATGAAAAGCAGGGGATTAACATCAGTGTCTTCCAAGATATTTTGTAGCCCTGTTTAGTCCTGAAAATTACAGAGAGACCAATTTAAATCTGGAGATTTAAATCCAGCTTGTGCTGGGAAGTCCTCTAAAACATGTGAAGAAAATTTGGAATAAGCATGCTGAAGTGGAAAGAGCAAATTATTCCAGCACTGGTGAGATACAGGTGCTGGAGAATATATTACAGAATTTGTTTTTTTCTTTCTGCCATTGCAAAGCCCAACGGAGCGAAGGGGAGTGAAGAGGGACAGGAATCCAGTGTAACACTATGGGCTGAGAAGGGAGACAATTCATCTTGCATTTAAATGCCCTCTCGATCAGATTTTATCATGAGGTTGTTCTTCTTGGCTCATTATCTAACAGGATTTCTTTCCCTGATCTTAGATGCAAAAACCCTCTCAAGACAGGTGTCCTCTTCCTTTCCAGAGCAAAGAAAATGATGCCTGGTTTTATTGAAACCAACCCAGAGTAGTGTTTATTATTGAAAATATACAGTATTTTTGAACATCACATAAAAAGCCTAGTAGATACATCCGCTCTAGTTCAAAATGCTTAATAGATAGTCTTTGTGCAGCACGTAGCACTATCCTCATAATACAAACACCCTCTTCCCATTATTATTTTTACAGTGCTTCCCTTTCATATGTTTTAAACTCCGAAAACATGTTCTGTTATCCTTTTCCCACCCCAATCCTCTTAGTTGAAAAAAACCAAAGACTTTCCAAAGGCTACTTACATTGTGTCAAAAGCGCAGGGCTAAGAGGAATACGGACATTTCATAGAGCTATCTAGAGATATTGCTGTCCTTTTCAAAATTTTGTGTATGAACAGGGCATGGTTCTTGCAAGGCAAAATGCCCTGTGTTAAACAGTCCAGCGATGCCCTGGCCAACTCCCAGTCTATCAAAGGGAGAAATGGGGAAGGTAGATAAATTCGGATTTTTCACACCACCTTTCAGATGCTCTTTTTCGTGCTGCCACATATTCTCAAATGACAGTTCTGCAGAGAAGAAATTTTTACAAAGAAACAAGAAAGAGATGGGCTATCTATACACCAAACTGTTGAAGTCATTGGGAATCAATGTACAGGGTGAGATGGGCAGTATGTTAAAAATAGTCTTTGTTCACCACAATACAGAAGGGAAAAACAAAATAAAGGAGAAAAAAAATTGATTGTTCCTGCCAGTGTGCTGTTTTAGACTTTATATTGTGAACTTCCACAAGGTGCAGTCAGTGTTGAATCTCTTTCTTCTTTGAATCTATTTCGCCACCACCTACTCCAAGAGGCTTTTGCCTGGTTGCCTTAAAGCAGCATCATGAATATGGGAGATGAGAGTCCACAAAAATATGATGGGCTCCTCATTGCTAAAGAGAGCAGTGCAGAATAAAGGAAGAAAGTTTGAAGAAAGGGGCTTGGGGAGAGTGAAGAAAGAAGAACCCTGAAGGCCACCAGGTGGTGCGTGTATGTGTGGGGCACGTCACACGGCTGCGGTCTGTTTGATGCTATGGAAGCTGATTCGTGTTGGAGAGGTGGGGATAGACATGGCACGTGCCACACGCACTCGGAGGGAGTGATGGTCTTGCCAGCGGTGCCATCTTTTCCTGGCAGCAGAACGGACCTGGTGAAAAAAAAAGTAAAGAACATGAACACTTGGAATACTCAGGTGTCCTCTGTAAAGGGACACTAGACAGCTCTGAGACAAATGATGATATGTGTCAAGCCAGTGAAACATGCAGGGCTTGATTCAGCTGCCTAAACATAGGCATCTAGTTCACTTGATATTCTCCTGGGTAGTCCACTCTGGGAAAAGCATGGGTTTCACATATCTCATGTCTCACATCTGTTTTCTTAAATACCCCAGAGCATTTCAAATGGCAATAAATGCCTAAGCTTCTGCAATTGAATCAAGCTCTCAAGATGCATGCACCTGGTGGAGGTCTTAGAGAGACCTATCACAGGGCCTGTAGTTGCCTCTGCTTCCCTTGTATATGAAGGGGAATCACAGATCATCTAACTAAACATTGGTGTCTACAACACAGATACACCTGACCTAATCCCTGTGAGCATCTTGTATAGGCAGTGGAGAGCTACTCTACAGTCAACAGAAGGCCATCCTCAAGCAGATGCTTACAAACAGGCCAGGTGGATCTTGAACTTTAAGTGTATATTTTGTTGCATGAACCAAAGACAGAGCCCAGGAGTTCTAGCTCAAATTAACCTACATAAGCAATAGAAAGACAGGTGATAGGAAACCTCGCCTCAAACACAATGGGAGGGAAAGCTTGAGATACTCCTAACATAGACTGTAATCAATTCCTGCCAAATCATTGGCATAGAAGACTCAAAGTCAGAAGCTGAAATGAAACATTTAGACCAATTTCTGGATAATCTTGTTGATCTCTGCTTACTGTAGAGATGAGAGCAATTCAGATCCCTAGCCTAGGCAGCTAGGTAAGCCTATAAAATCAGGTGAGATGAATCTGGGCACAGCTTCTTGGACAGTCAATGGGTAAGTGTACTCATGACATTTGGAAAGGATGTTGACATTCTGCTGCCAACCTGAAATCCAGTCAACATTGAAAAAAGCGCATTTTTACGTACAACCTCTATTTCAAGCCAGGGCCTCCTTTGCCAAAAACACATTTGCTTAGAAGGTGGGGTTATAAGTAATATAACATAGACATTACACCTCAGCTACTGACCTATAGTTCTCTTCCTGACCAAGAAAGAACCAGTCAGTATGGTCAAAGGGTATAATTCATGGCCTCCTAAAGCAGATGTCCAAAGTAGTCCCGATATTCTGGTCAGATGAAAAATACTTATTTCCTTTCAGCAGTTATAAAGTGAGTCTAGACAATTAGCTCTGCTTTAGACGTCTGGATTATAAATTTAGCTAACTTTAGACAATATTGATATCTTACCCTGAATGTTTTTCAGTCTTTAATGTACTTATCTTCACTGCATCCCTCAAAAGTAAAGGAGTGCTCTTATCCCCATTTTACCACTGGCAGGCTAAAGCTTGGGTATTAATAGCAGTGATGATGTTGTAGAGTAGACCTCAACATGGATCAGCTACCATGGCAACTGTACAAGGCCTGGGATGAGCTTGCACAGCCTGTGTGAAACCCATGCTGACACAGCTTCTCAGCTATCAGCACCTGAGGTAGATCAAAGCCATCCTGGGTGTATCTGTAATCACCACTGGGATTGCAGGGAAGATGGTGTTGAAACAAATTGTCCAAAGGTGCACAGCCACTGCTTTTCTCCATTTCTTTTAAAACTTGGGGCCTGTCTTCAGGTGCAATGTGAAGTATACTCAAAACATGAGGAACACACACTCCCCAACCCCACTTCAGACCAGCTCCAACATGCTAACAGGTGCTCAAATGAGCTGACAAGCTGTAGCAGCAGAGGTATTTCCCACCCAAACCACACACTGTCAGTATTAGGTGTCCTAGATGAACAGGAATGATGGCCTGATAGTTAAAACATACAACAGTTCATAAGGAGGATATGGGAAAGTGGGATCTGCACTCCTTCTCTCAGATGGTTTCAATAATGGGCCCACCCCATTTCTTGGTGGGCCTTCAGGGACTTTGACAGACCCATAGTCTGTAGCACTGTTACTTAGAAACTCTGCGCTGTTGTGGTCTGGCACCTAACAATCCCTTCTCATCACCAGCTTTGTCCATGAAATACGCACCATTTCAGGTTTGTGAATATCAGCTTGAAAAACAGTTTTGCAATTGCCCTCTTTGGTGCCTTGTCAGGGGAGTCCTGAAGCTGGAAATCTGGCTTTTCTATCAGAGCCCTTCCAGAAGGTGCAGATTGGGCAAAATGGACCTGAGGATCTCTTTCTTTGGTTGTTTTCTTGACTGTGTGTGATCTCTGCTGTTTGATCTGACACTCAAAACAAGTAGATGCAGATGTTTATAGTAAGGTGAGAAGAGTGCCACACTGGGTTTCTTTCTTTTGATTTTGAATCAATGATATGTCTCAATATAAAATAATAGGTTTTACACCTAGTAGGTGGAACAGACCCTAGAAATATAAAGGCTATGAGGGGATAGGGCTGCTTGCATGGGAAAGGGGAAGAGTGAACATTCAATGAAAGAAGAATTTAAGTTAAAAGCACTGCCAGGAGGAGCATGATCATCATGAATGAATTTGCAGTGAGAATGAGAATAATGTGGTTAAACAACAGCGCAGGGGATTTCTGGAAGAGCCTCTCGTTATGAAGTAGTAGGTACAAAATGCCTTCCCTAGTTTCAAGATGGGGTTTGGTCAGTTTACAAAATGAATTAAATAAGATAGTTATACGAGATAGCCAGAGGCAGGATGGGCTGACTCAGCTGTATGCTACTACAGTAGAAGCCAGCTTGGTCTGCTGACTTTCACTGTCTCATCAAACTGACCTCATTGGTTCACTGAACCCTACCGTGAAAACATGAGAAACGGTGGAAAGAAGATGTATTATGGTGTTGCACTCTCCCGGATGCCCACTGTTTGCAAACCTATCATGGTTCTACGTGGAGTGGCCGAGGGATACTTAATTATGATTCTGGATTTAAGGGTGCATATAATATACACCCAAAGGCAAATATTTGTGCCAGAGTACACACAAGGGGGGATGCATCTCATCTGAAAACTTGATACCTAGTCTCGGCCAATTATTTATGCTTTCAATATAGACAATGCAGTAAGTGAGACAATTCCGTAAGGAGGTGACTTAGATATGTGGAATGGATAAGTCCTTACTCCATCTTGCTCTTCTGAGTACAAAACCAGCTTAGCTAAATGTTGGGCACCTAAGGCAAATGGTATAAGTAACATGTAAAGTCTCAGAAGGGTAACCGTTGTAATGGGAAATTGTCCCATGAAGAACATGGGATTTGACCTGCAGCAGGATGTTGCCTCTTGAATGCTCATTTCTCCCCAGATGTCACCAAATGCTGAGATATTGTTAGAAAAAGTTTTTCCCCTTTCTGCTGGATTGAAATTCACCCTTGTACAGGGAGCCTGTGAGCCACTTAAGTCCTTCAAAAAGGTGAATTTCTTCATCTCTGGTGCAAAAGCAGAGAATAAATCTCTGTGTACAGCACAGTCGTGCTAAGGACATTAATAGCAGACTGGCAGTCCTGTGAATTCAAGTATCCCAGGTACTCCTACAGCAGAATTTCATTGGGTCATGAAAAGGGGGAGTCACCTGGTGGGCTTTTTTTGTTTCTGAGCAACTTGTGTGAACAGATACTTACTCAGCCAGTGAAGCCAGATTAGATTTATCATTTGTGCTTCAAACCAATCAAGTCAAAAAGAGTCACCTGGAGATAAAGACGTGAGTCTAAACAAGCAGTTGACTGAATGGCTTTTATGATATCGTTTGCTTACAAGCTTTGAGAAAGGATAAAAAGTAGTAACAAAAATGCTGTCTTCTTGTACAGTTGGAGCCATTCTTAATGGACTGGGCACATGGAAATAGACTCTGCACTTACAGGGGTGAGTGCACAGCATTTCTTAATGACAGAATAATTCACTGCAATTAGGATGTGATCAGGGCGCAAGCAGAAAAAGGTTAAGTTCAAATTTATCTCTTACAATTGAACTCAGGAACAAAATTCTAGCTCAACTTCAGGTCAGAAAAGAAAAAAGAAAACTCGCTGTGACTGCTATAATAACATGTTAAAAAAGACACCAAAAAAGCTATTACACAGCAGAAGAGTAATAGAAAAAGATAAAGCAAAATAGCAACTTCAAACCTTGCTGTTAATCTCCAGGAGAGCAACTGCCTCTATCCATTAAGCATTTGTAGAGTCAGCGTTAGCACATCTATGACCTGAAATTAACAGCACTTGCCTGTAATAGCCCAAAGATGCCTACAGGCTATCATCAGTGGTTAAAGCTTAACAAAGAGTCGTGGGAATAAAAATTATCAGCTTCACTTCTATGTAACTTTAGTTGCTTGAGATGACAAAGTTTATCCGTGCTGCTGAGCAGAGAGCTCAGTTCTTTGTGTTGACCCTTGGTCTGTCTTTTTCTTGCAGTTACTCTCTCAGAATTACCCTTTTCAGCTCTTTGCACTTTGCGTACTGTGAATAATCACGGTTTCTGAACATGTGGTCAAATCAGATTTACCAACATATTTGTGCCTACAGAGTGTGGGCACTGCTCTCAGCAGGATTGCTTTAGAACAGTCAAGAGAAAGTATTCAGGTGATGAGATGGAGTCAGTCAGTGGCTGATAGTTTCTCTTTCCTGATTGGATCACCTAACCAAGGAGTTCTCAAACTTTCAGATCACATCTGAAAATCACTAAAACCCACATCTGTTCATAAAAATTGTTAAAAACCCCTCCTCCTCAGAAGAAGAACAACAACAAAAAGAATGAAAGAGATGGAGAGAAGGATAAAAACATGCAGAGAAGGTTTGCTTTTGATAAAATAGAGATCAACTTTGTATTGCTATTACTTTTACTAGACAGTGGCTGCTGGCTAATTTCTTTCAGCCATCAATTAGAGATGAGATGAAGAAAGAGCCTTTAGCGACATTAAAAATCAGGTTTTGGAAGAGATGTCATGTCTTATTAGCAGAGAGGAAGAAAGCTTGATCCATTTACACACTGCTTAGAACAAAGGGGCCCATTTGCTTGGGGATTCTTGATGTAATACTAAAATATAATAGTAGTGATGTAGGTAAAAAGGAAGGTCTGATAAGAAGAGTAGGATTAAATGAGCTGTAATGGTAATGGAAGCTGGAATGCTGCCATCCTCTGTCCCCAGAGAGCACCTTTCACATGAAAGTGTCAACAAGTGAGGGGCAGAGGGACAACAGGTACTCTCCGACTATAGAATAATCATGGTGTTCAGTAGTCTGTGATTACACAACCCTAATTAAGTTCTTGCTTTGCTCATGTGCAACTTTTTACTCCCAGAAAACCTGACCCAAAGGCAAATGAAATAAATGAAAACGGTTTATATAGATCTCAATGGCCTTTGAAACAGACTGATTTTTGCTCTATGAAAATAGGTTTCAGTGACGAATTCATCTAGTTCCATCCACACTTAAGCACCTTTGTGCCATGTTTCAGATCCTTGTGCTGCAGTTGGAGGCAACTGGAGAATAACTTTGGACTTTAAACATCTTTGGTTATGAATGGCGGTGCAAATTGTGGAAAAGTTGATGACGATTTATTCAATTTTTTTGTAAGCTACAGATGAGCAAGAGGGACTTTCAAGAAATGTCCAGATCAGAAAAAGGGAACTGGCTATGCAGACTTACATTTCAAGACACTGGTCTCACTGTGTCTGACTCTGTAGTGTAATCCACTTCCATGAAGTTTTTGAAGCCCTGTCCTCTCTCTGTATCCAGCAGAGACATAGGAAAGGCCATAAGGTATTGGCAACAATTCATCAAAAAGAGACAACTAAAATAGGTCTGATGAATTCTACACTCATTTGTGTGAATCATTGACTATGAAGGGAGCTGAGGGTGATCAGCTCAACTGCATATGTGTGTGTATTAGATGTCTAATGGTAAGGGAATAAATCCCATCCATTACATAATAGAACTTAAACTAAAGGTAGTACCTTACTTACATGATACCTTGAAAGTTTTCCAAAGCGTTAGGGTGTACCTCAGGGGACGAGGATCGGTAAATGCTGGATTTAATAGTAAATGCTATGAAGAAGCCTATGGGCCAAGCCTCTCCAGATCCTTGGAAGAATTAAGTGCAGTCCTGAATGGAAGCAAAGAACGGCCTAAGCACAGAGCACACTGGACGGACAGACCTGGGGATCTGCAGGTGAGGAATGCTCATCTGCTAATGTTCTCAGAGACAGGAGTGAGCATTTATCTATTTTCTGTAAATAAAGTATATCACTGAGCAACTACACCTATGTCCTACAGCCACCTCTCACCCTATTGGTATGGCTTTACAAGGCTCCCAGTAGAGCTAAACTCTCAGGCCAAAGATGGCTATGTTATCATTAGACAAAAAATTGAACCAATCATCTCTATAAAGATGCCATTATCAGTGTTCAGTCCTCCTAAGGCAGGGAAGGGATGTAGTCAAAACAATCTGCAAGGCTCAAAGGGAACATGGCAATAAATCCTGTAATCTTACAAGAATGAAGCTCAGGTGGACCTTTTTTTTTTCCCCAAATAGCCTACATCACACCACTATTTCATGTAATATTGTTAAGTTTCTTTTTCTCCCTAAAAAAAATTACCCTGCTTAACTACTCTGCAATTCTTTTTTTTTTGCCAGAGCCTTTGGCAGCAATTCCATACAACCCAGTACCAGCTGGATAGTTTTGCAGCCCCTGCCAGACTGGGATGTTGAAGTTTTATTTCTAAGATGACAACAATGTAATTTTGTTATCATATATAATTGTTTGAGAAGCTAGAACAGTTCTGACTAATTGTAAAGATTTGCCACACATTTTGGAGTGGAAACAAATGCTGCTCCCTTCTTCTGGGCCACAAATGACCAGAACTAACCACTAGAGAGGGAGGCCATGAATGCAATCAGCCCACCCCAAGCCTCTGTCATGTTGTTGTGGAGTGCTCTAGAGGCACGCTCACAACAGCAGTGGTGCAGTGAAAAGGAAGATCTGGTGGGGAAGGACTCTCAGACCAGTTGCTACCTTTCACCTTGTCTGGACTTCTCCTCATTTTTCTCTTTCTGGCAGGACCACAGTCTGAAGAGACCTACTGGAGTCACACCAATGAAGGTGACTTTCTACCAGAACACACCTGGGTGTGGGAGATGGGTATTGAGAGGAGACTGCAGTCCTGTAATGAACTGCTGCCTGGTGGTCCCAAAGGGAAGGTTTGATCCCTTCAGTTGACTCTATATTGACCAAGCACCCTCAGGAGCATTTAGAAGTAGTACTCATACCCTGTTGGAACCCTTTGCTCGGAAAGCAATCATTGTGGGAGGTGGAATTAAACTTTAGCCCTCTAGTCCACCCCCATATTCATATTTATTCAGTGATTTGAAGGAACGCTTAATGCATGTCCTTTGGGTTCAGAATGATTAATGTGAAGTCTGCTTAGATTGATGGGCAGGTGGATGACTAACCATTTAGGTGGTGATTCATAGCTGGCAATTATAATGAATAGCCTCCCAAGATGATCAGATCAAAGTAAGCCACTTTGAGCTTAATAGATTTTGAGAGACAGATGGTCCCTGTGTAAAGGGTCAACACACAAAAGAATTCAACATATTTATCCTTGCCTTGCACCTTGTTGTGAGAATAATTTACAGTGCCATCTAACGAAGAAGTACCCTGTTCTATTCCTCTCTGGTTATGGTTTCTCTCTAAGTCAGCTAATTGCTTTCCATTTAAATGTTAATTCATAGCTGATTATCGATATTGACCAGATAATACTAGAATCTGATGCCTGCTTGAGCTGAGAATTCATGCTTTGCAGGATGATTTCTGACACAGGCCTTGCTAGTTATGTATCCCTTCAGAGCATAGTTAGAAATCAAGGACAGCCACCTTATTATGGACATAGGATTCATGAATTATAGAACAATTAAGGTTGGAAGGGGCCTCAGAAGGCCTCTGGTCCAATGCCATGATCAAAGCAAGTCCAGCATAGAAATTATATCCAGTTTTGAAATTATATCAGGGTCTTACCCAGTCATTTTGAATACATCCAAGGGCAGAGATTTCAAAACACCTCTGGGCCTCTCTTCTACTGCTTTAACGCCCCCACTATGATTTTTTTCCACCATGTTTAATTAGGATTTCCTTTGTTTCCTTCATTCAGTTTGATAGTGGAGACTGCCCTTCTCTGCCTAGCCCTTCATCAAGCACTATCACTTTATAAATTTGGGTCAGTCTCACACATCATCACCTTCATTCACAAGCAACCTGTTGTGGTACAGCTGTGTTATTATCTCCCATTATGGTGTGTAGGGTTTCCAAGGACCACGGAACTCTCTGAGGGATCAGCACTGGTGGTTATTGGAAATGACATGAAGCACCTAATAACATGGATAAGTGTTCTCTGGAGGCAAGGATCCTTCCCCCATTACCCTCTTGTTTACATCATGCCTTTGTTGAGGTAGCAGGAGTGGAGCCAGGCCTATCAGTGAAGTTCTTATTCCTCTGGAGGTTTACCAGTGGCTGGCTGGAAATATTTAATTTCCTTCTCTGGGAGATGCTGCAGCATCTGAGGTCTGACCTCCTCCCCTCCAGACTCCAACAAACAGCAGCCATAAGACCAAAGCTAACACAACCGCACAGAAAGATATATTTGGAATATGAAACACTATAAATATACTCTTTCCCGCTGTGAAATACTTTCTTTTCTCTCAGGAGAAAAACATTACTAGCAAGGAGGTCTGGCTGAGAAGGTAGATACCACACTAGAAAGGGAACTGGAGGGAAGTTCCATCTTCCTTTAAAGATACTTTATCTGGAATCAGTCAAAGAGAGAACAGAAATGCTGGGAATGCTGTACCCATCTGCCTGTGACCAGAAAGTGTATAGTAAAGAACTAAAAGAAGACCCTTGAGACAAAAGTATGAAGAACGCCTAAGTGAGCTGTGAGCCCAGAGATCAACAAAGAGTGATTATAGTGCTAGTGAGTGTCACTACTGCCTTCTGTTGTCTTCCCTTGATGCTCTCCTATGAAAAACCAAAGGTGACAACTGTCTTCATTGGCCTAATAACAGTGAGCCTCTTTTGGTACTGAAACTATAGTGAATATTTTTTCCTGGCTTTCATATTGTGCAGACAATTATAAGGCTACTCTACATATATCCAAAGACTATAACCTTCACTGAGCCTTTTTTCAGTTTCAGGTCTGGCTGTGACCTGGATAGGATATTTATGTTTTTATCTGACATTCAGTTCTCACGATCATTGTCAGAAAAATCAGAGGTACCATGGTACCTCTTTGATACCTTTTTGAAAGACAGGCTTTAATTAAACACATGCTATCAAGCTCAGTTACTGGATTGAACTCATCAGTTTGTACTACAGAGGCTGAAGGGATGATTTAGTGGTTTCTATGGATCTATACTCTCATCCAAACTTACATAAGGATGAGATATACCATGAAAGCATATCCCTGATTAAACATTATTACCTTGTTATAAACAAGCTGATTTAGGTAGAATAAATTTCATCAACTAAAAACTAAAGATTTTTTAGTGAAGTGCAATAAAAATTGTCCAACAGGAGTTTTGTGGAAATGCATTTTCTTCAGCACAGTTTCAAGCCATTGTATCTATCCTTGTTCCAAAAAACTCCATCTTAACCTTTTTTTTTTTAAATCCAGTGTTATGTGAAATTAAATTCAGTCTCGTTATCTGTGAGTTGATATAAAAAATTCTGAGGAGCATCTTGATTTTTGCAGTCATTGAAAAAGAAGTTCACAACCTACATTCATTCTTTTTAAGTGGCATTTAACATAAATGCATACATATTTTTCATGATGCCATTTTTTTATAACATCTTAAATTCTCAGAAACCTCTCATCTTCAATTTTCTTGGAAGTCCAGAGATGCTCCTTACCACTCAGATTAAATGAAATTTGCATATTTTTGCCCTCTAGTGCTAATAGATTTTCTTTGTGTCCAAAAAATACAACTTTTTTTTTCCATAAAGTCTCTAGACAAATTAATATGAGTCAAGTGCCAATGCCTCTCATGCCCATCCATGGCACACACAGTTTGTTCAAAACAGCTTCAGAACTTTTCAGAAGCAATAAAACATTAAAAAATGTCAACCTTGTATCTAAACTGCTTCTTCTCCTTAGGTTCACTGCAATAACTTGTGTATAATGTATTGGCTTGGAAAGACATTCATATTAAAAATCTGAAGGATCCTATCTTCAGTAGAGGGGCCTGAATGATACATACTCTCTCAAGACCTGGCCCATTGGCTTAATTCTCACTGCAGCCAACAAAGCTAGTTCAAGATCTGTGTGAAACATATTGTGTGTTGTGGAAATGAGGGAAAGGGAGATGTTTGTATTCCCAGGTCAAATGCCCACTCCAAAACATAAGGAAATAAACTTGTCCCATTTGAAATTCTTTGCATGGACTGCAATTTAATAGCCTCACTTTTTCCCTTCAGTGATCCCACTGCTGAAGTGTCAGAACAAATCACTGCAAAATCAGGTCCAAGACCTTTTATGGTGATAGCTTCTATTACCAAGGTGCCATCTTCAGTTAGAGTGCTGGAGGCGCTGCCTTCTCCACTAGAACATCAGACCTATTCACGCAGCACAGCTGTGTTACTCCTCTGATTTGGGGTAAAAGAGCTCATAGGAAGAGAAACACTCTCATAAGGACATGTTTGTTTAAATCAGGGGAGGCTCCAAGATGTTACAGGGAAAAAACTCTTTTCTGTTTCATTTGCCAAACTTCACAGATAGAACACTGACAAAAAGACAGAAACTTTGATAACTTTCATCTGAGATCCATATTATTTGAGCTCTACTATAGACAGTTATTGGAAGTTTGTAAGTACCTAGTAGCATCTGTATCAAATATGAAGTGGTAGAGATGCAGCTGAGATCATAGCATTATTAAAGCTTTAAATTAATGGATTTTCTAGCCTTTTTGCCTGTGTCATCATTCAGAGCAGGCCTGGCACTGTGTGGGATGAATAACCTGTTAAAGACTATTAATTACATGCATTTAAAGAACCCAATTCTGTCATAATCGGAAAACCTGAAGTATTTAAAACCTTCTGAGATAGCAAGTCATCAGCCCATCTGTCACAGAGACAGGAATATCAGCCTCACTGAAGAGCTAATAGTTCAACAAGGCTTCAGTGATATTTATAAAGATTTCAGGCTACTGAAAGGCTACCACTTACAGGCTATTTTCCTCTTTTAGAGCAAAATCTACTGTGGATCTTACTAAGAGTGCTGGTACCTCATGTGGATAGGGTGGCATTACCTTCACCACCACTTCTAGTAAGGATGCCTCTCTGAGAGCAACTGATGTCAGGAGAATGCAAATGATATTTCAGTACTTCTGTACTTCTGATGTGATGCTGTTCACATGCACTAAGAAATACAGGCTTTTTCATAGCAGATAATTGAGGAAAACAATGTAGTGCGAATCTAACTGAGCAGTAAATCAGTATAGCTTTCACTGCTTAGACATGGAAGTTCAGAATAAGAAAACACACTATGCTAACAACCAGGACCTTCATATGTGCCTCAGCTGGCAATGTAGCCTGTACCGGCCTCTCGCTTCACAAGGAGGCAAAACACAGCATTATTGCAAGCTTTTGCAATGTGATGTGGGCTTCAGGATGTGATCTGGGAAACATAAGGTCTTCTTGTGAGCATGTGGAGATCTAGGGAGGATAGGCAGTATCACAAGGGAGAGCTTTTATAATAGTATACTATAAGATGCAATTTTTTTTCTGGACAATATGATTACAAACCTAGAAAGCTCTGAAAATTCACTGAATTTGCTACTTGTTTCTAAGCTGTGCAGAGCTGGAGCTAGAACTGAGCAGGAAATTCCATCCTTTAAAACCTTGATGATACTTCAAAAAAATTCCCACAGTACCTTAAGACAAGTCCAAAGCCCTTTCACAGTTTTGAAGTAGACAATACTGCAATATCTGGGGAGTTCAGATTTATATCTCAAAGAAGTAGTTAGGGAGTTGCCATGGTTTAGCCAGTCAAGCAGAAGTTGCACATTAGACATAAACATATGGCTACAGGGAATATTTTGCTCACAAATTCAGCTGTTTGTAGGTGTCTACATGTCACGTAGTGACCGGAGTGTCTAGGTATGCATTATAGTCAGTGGAGAGGTAGTCCATACTGTCAGTGAAGACTAGAGTTGTTCAAGTAAGCAAACAGAGGTGTCTATTGTAGGCTAAGCTGATGAGAAAAAGATTGTATTGACTGGCTTGAGTTAGTGACATAGAGAGCTTGTGCCATTTGAGAAGCCCCATTGTATCCCACTTGGCTTCCCACTTCCCAGTCAGAAGGTGTGAATCTTCTATAGATCCTGTATCATATCTGGTAGACCCACATGGATGCCTCAGATACTCTATAGCCTCTCAAGCGGCACTAGATATCTATATTTAGGGAAATGAATCAAGATATCACTCAAGTTGGGTGTCTTAACCTTGAACTGACTCCTACAGAAATGCCCATTCAAACTGTAATAGTAGTGTGACATAGCTGGGAAAATCACTGTTGTGGAAATAATTCCAGCTCTGCTAGTAGATTGTTATCAAGGCATAGAAGATGTACATGAGATGAATCATCCTGCCTTTCAACAAGCCTGATTATGTTTGAACTCATTTAAGTTACAGGCAATGAGAAGTTGGCTCATGGCCTTGGACAGAGAACTTCAGACTGCTGTAGTGAAGGAGATAGTTCTCCCACTACAAGACAGCTGAAAGAATTCCAGAACAGCCAAAAGAGCGAAAGCCTGGTGTGAACAGCCAACTGGTCTTAGCCCAAGTGCACAAAATGGAAGTGTGCACTAGGGTGATACAGAGTCCTGACTGACTATGAAATCATATGGCCCAGGTTCCAGGCCCTGATGTTCATTGTGGCAGCAGTGAAAAAAAAAAAGAAATAAAAAAAAGACAGAAAAAAAGGCTGTTGTCTACATGGAAGATTCTCCTTCTGCATTGACAGTGTCAACCTGATGAATACGACAAGTGCTACTGAAGGGACATGCCAGACTTCTGGTGTCTTTAACCCCATCAGATTGTGCAGCACAGCAGCTCACAAAAAAAAAAAAAAAAAGTATGGTCACAAAGCAACTCAGATATATGGCAAGGTTTTGAGGTAACCGTAGTCACAGAGTTGAGGTGTCTGTACTCTTTGAGAAAGATTTCACCTCCCTATTTATTAAGAGGCAAATGGAGTGGTCAGAATTTATTGAAGGGAAGTTGGAAAGAGAACACTCTGTTGCCAGTATATAAAAGTAGCATGTGCCTAACCTGAGAAAGCAGTGTTGCTTCTTGTTGACATCGCCTCAGAATTAATGAGGAAGAAGGGAAATGAAGAAAAGCAAAAAAAAAAAAAAAAAAAAAAAAGTCGTGCTTCATTGGTTGAGGTATAGAAAATGTTGCAGAGCAGCTGGGTGAGAAGACATGCCCATTCTTTCTCATAGTGCCACACAGGGAGCCCACAATGAAGTTAAGAAGCAGCAGAAACAAAATACATATTGATACAGCAGGAATAATTAAGACATTGAATTAATTTCTGCAGAGACCCAAATTTTAACTGGACAAAGATGACACACTTAAGTGCAGGTAAATGAGACACTGGCAGGGTAAGCATGGGAAAAGATACAGATCTCTCACACTTTGGGGTGTAAGTCGAACACTGAGGGATATTAGTGAAACATTTCTTGCTTGAGTAGCGGTAGCTAAAATAAATTCTGAGGAACACCACCAACCCTGTTCCCAACCCTCTTTTCTGAATGTGACAGGTATTGATCACTCGGAGACAGATATCCACACAGAAAAACTAACTCACTCAACTCAGCATGGCAATCCCACTATATAAATGTGGGATTTATAATAAACTTTATAAAATAAATAAACTATAAAACTATATAAAATAAATAAACTATATAAAAAAACCCCTGCAGCATACCCTTAACAAGAGCCCAGCTCAGAAGTAATGCTCATGTATGTCCAGAAATCATATTTGCAATTAATGAGAAACTTCAAAGAAGTCTTAAATGAAGAACAATAATTTTTATGATCTGAGAAGACTTCTTTTTCTCTGCCCTGACTTCCCAGGTAATAATCTGGATTTGATAAAGCTTTATCAACAAAGGACACCTACAAAGAGGGCTGGGAAATTCAGATGCACATTAACAGAAACTTGTGCAAGAGCAACAGACTGATGGGACTATGACCCCATGTAAAAACATCTCATGTCCCTATAATCAGGCATTCAAGTAGGTTCCACCTCCCAAGAATCAATTACACTGACAGCAGGGGACACTACTTACCTCACCATTCAAGAAGCAGTAAAATACTGACACAAAGAAACCCTGGAAAGAATAGAAAGCAGTCAATTATTAGGTAAGTATTTTCACACACAGAATTAGGGACTGAGCTTTATCCCAGGATCATCCTGAGCAAAAACATAATTGTGTTGAGATCATCCACTTGCAGACAGATGAAATCTTTACCCTACAACTTCATGAGAAAATACTAAGTGTCTTGAAGCTCACAGGTGAGACATGAGAGCTAGAACCTAGACAGCTCTTCCACTGATAGAGGGGATTGCCACTTCAGCTGTGCTAAAGCATATCTACAGCTTCCAGCTGCCTCCCCAAAATGGCCCAGACCCCTCACAGGTGCTATGTCATGCCTGCCAGCTATATGCGGATGTCTCAGACACTTACGGGGGGCTGTCAAATGGCTTTAGATGGTCTTATGTGGGCAAGTGTATCATCAGGGTGCTTACATCTGTCTGAGCTGAATTGCTCTGTGGAATCTATTGACAGCAGTGACTAGACCCCTGTAATGACTGCAAAGATTGTAATGACTATAATGGAAGCTCAGATGACAACATGATGACACTTTCATCTCTAAATGTGCAAGCAGAATCCTACCCATTTTGCTTTCAGCAATGGACTGTAATTACTGTCACCATAAAGGAGAGACTTCTTGTGCTTTCTTTCTTACATATGTCTTCATAACACTAACAATAAAATAAGCAGTGTAGCAGTTTTTGAGACATTGAGCATCAGCAGATAAAAAATACAATTAATTTTAGGGAAAGAAAAATGTAGATTGGTTCCATGGTAAAGGCTAAAGTTCCTTTGTTCATAGATTAAAAGAGACATTTTTCATTTTGGATATTTGGGTGCCATTTCTGGTGGGATGCTCTGTGTTTCAAAGCTAAACATGCAATCAGTAAAAATAGTAATCCAAAGCTCAAAACTTTTGTAATCCATAACCCTAGAATTGGCTTGACAGCATGTGCGCTGTATATTTGTATTGATATCCTGGGTATTAGAGTGCTTGTTTCTGCAGATATCAGAGGTAAAACGTTAATGTCAAACATAGGCCCACCCTAGTTCAAGAAGGTCTTTAAGCAGAGGTAAAGCTGTAGGACACACCTAAGCAGAAATGTGTGGCTAAATACCATTCAAGGTCTTCAGTCACTTTTGGTTTTGTGCCAAATCCAGAAAGCTGCGGCAATTACTCATGTTCCCCTGCCTTTTACATCCTGGCAGAACTCCTATTAAATTCAGGGGAGGGAGAAGATAGGGTATGAGTTCTCAGTTGGTACAGGCTACGTGCATGCACCATTGCAGGAGAGCTGGAGTGAGAGGCTGGGCAATCCAGCTAATGTCCTAATCAAGTGAGCCTGACAGGTAGGAGTTGTTTCCCTTTGTTTTAGCAACATCTAGTCTAAGTCTCAGCTCACTGTGTGCTCTGTGAAGAGAGAGGTACCTTGGGAGGGTGATTCAGCATCCTGTCTCAGGCAGTTTAGGATAGAATGAAACATCACGTCTCTCTCCATTGACTTTATATGGAGCCCAGGTGAGGAGCTGTAGCTATAGACTGAACATAGTGCTGATGTTAAGGCAGATGAATCCCTCCTGTACACACCTGAGAGGAGATCTCCACTCCATATGACATGCTTATATATCTATTACATACCCATGAACAAAGCTGAGCTATTTTCAACTAATATTTCTATCATGGACTTCATTGCCGTAAGTTTCATGGCTGAAAAGCACTGAGGAACCTTTCAGCAGTAGCTGATACCAGCTGTAAACTTGCTCTCTTACCTGAAAAGACTGCAGGAAGGAATTGAAATAGATGAAGACGATCTGGGAAATGTCATCTTCACCAGGGTTGACAAAGAAGAGCATATAGGTGATGCCTAGCAGAGGCAGA
Source organism: Nipponia nippon (assembly GCF_047370975.1). NCBI lineage: Eukaryota > Metazoa > Chordata > Aves > Pelecaniformes > Threskiornithidae > Nipponia > Nipponia nippon. Next base: position 162,655,088 of record NW_028262290.1, read on the forward strand.
AGAACTAACGTTGCCTTGACTGCCTTCCTGTGGGCAGGAAACAGAAAACGCAAGTGAACACAAGAAAGAGCAACTGTGTTATCTGAACCACTGTAGATTGACCCAATCCAAACAAATCACTCCTTTAGTGGAGAGAGGGGATGAGTCTCAGAGCAAATCACAGGGAAGTGAAGTACCTACATCAGCTAGAGAGGGAATTTAGTGCTGAACAGTCCTTAAGACAGCTCAGCACCTGCACATGTCAAACAGGGTGAGAAGAAAACAAAAGGACAGCCTGAGACATGTCCTGCTGTTTGTCCGCACACTCCATGGGACAAATGTGACCCTTTTTTATATCCCTCCCTTTCTCTCTCTTCTTCCTCCAGACAGTTTCTGTCCTATCAATGAGGCTTCCATTAGGCTGAAGCCTTGAGATTCTCTGCAGGTTTGGTGAGTGATTTCTTACACCTCAGGGTGATGTGGTAAGTGTACAATTTAGCTGCTGACCAGGGCAGGAATGCTGTGCCCATGAGACCTGCTCTATGCCCATCTTTTGATTCTGTCTGGAGTGTGAATGCTTTCTCTCTGCACATCCAACTCAATTGCTTAGGCCTGTCTTCTAAATAATAAACAAGCAGGTGGTGCACAATGAAGCATAAGGGATTATTAACAGAATTATTAGGGGCTAATCTTTATTATTCATAGAATTATAGAATCATAGAATGGTTTGGGTTGGAAGGGACCTCAAGGATCATCTGGTTCCAACCCCTCTGCCACAGGCAGAGACACCTTCCACTAGACCAGGTTGCTCAAAGCCCCATCCAACCTGGCCTTGGTGCTATAATAGTGCCTTGGGATGTCAGTTGCAGAACAGCACCTCATTGTGCTAGATACTGGACAAACACAGACGATGATTGCATTTTTGCCCAGTCTGTATAAATCTCTGTATAATGCCGTAAGAGGCAGATAAAGACAGGCAGGTAAGCAGGCAGGGGAGCACAAAAACATTGCCAGTGTCAGGATAGATTGACAGTCTTAACAAAGTAGCTGCCACATCATTTAATACTTGCTTAACAAATGTTTGGAGTACTCAGCTTTAGAGCAGCAAGGCTTGCCCCAGACTTTCCTGGAATTATATGGCTTTCTATTTAGGCTGTGAAAAAGAAGATTCCCTCACAGAGCTTGTAGCAAGGATAAGATCACCGTCATCTGTTCAAGGATGAAGGCAGTTACTTTAGATTGCCTCAGAATCTAATACCTCTAATGCTCCCTGCAAACTGCGGAAGGGATAAGAATGTACTGAGATTTGAATCAGGGTTCTTTCATGCTAGTTTTAGTTTTATGGCATGAGGTTTGAGAATGGAAAAGGGGTATTTTTTCCCTTTGTTTCTCAGGAAATGTGCAGAGAAGAGTCTGAACAAGGAAATCAAACCACTGCATTAACTTCACATTTGTCCCCAAACCTCAGACAGGAGTAAAAGGAAGGATTCAAGCAAAACAACAAAACCCCATAACTGCAGCAAAACTGTCTCCAAAGTCAAGAGCAGGCTGATTTGAGGACATCAAGATTCAAGCCTAAGCTTGATACACTGAGATTTTATCTAGAAATGATTTAGGGGATTGTGACCGGTCTTACTCCACAAAACCTGTGCTGTTTCCCAGTGTGAGGACCTGTCTGTCCAAAAATGCTCCAAACAAGATACTGCACATGGTTAGAGAGGAAGGGCAGTCAGCATCTCCTGATCTCTAAGAATTTACTTTTGGACTCTTTAGGCTGATGTAAGTCCACACTGCTGCCAGAAGGGGCCAGGCCACCTTCCTTCTGCTGCCCTGGGCTAAACAGTCCTGTCTTCTCCTTTCTGCCATACTAGTGCTTGTGAGGTTGCATACCCAGCCAGCTCAGGAAACTGATACACCTGAGAAGCCACCCCATCTAAAGGTAATGATTAGTTAAGGATCAGTTCCATGATGCAACCCATTGAGTGGTTACACTAATGCTGGTACCAGCTGAAGGGAGGGGGCACAATCACCCTTCATTCCCATACCCTAGACTTTAAAAAGAACATTAAACCCTACTGTAAATACCTGCATGTGCACAGCAATCATCAGTAATGATACTGCTATTGATTACAGATATGATATGAATGTTTTGGCCCAGGGTCTGTTCTTCTTTTACTTCTGGCTCTGATAGGATATTAGTGTGAACAAGGATCTTAATATGCATATGCACATGATTTATTGGGAAGTCTTGATATTGTATTGTTCTGCATCTACAAAGCTAGAGACTGGGACAGAGAAGCAACCTAGTAGGGACTGAACAGTTTTTCACTGATTCTCCAGATTAGCTGAAAGAATGGTCTAGTCATCAGTGAAAGGAGTTATGATATATTTATATAATATACCACATATGCTTGTGTACATATAGAAATTGATAAAGTACATATCCTCACTCAAAATCGAATCCTTTAGATTTCATTGGAAGGGGGAAATTTCACGTGTGTGTTGGGGCATGTGCAAGCCTAAAGGAGGTAAGAGGCCGGTTTCTGCAGCACTGTACATGCCTCTATGCCTGTAAGCCTAGGCTGTTTGCATTGTTTGGACATTGAAATGGAGTGAACAGAAAAAATGCAGGCAGGCTTTTATGGTTAGCCTGCAAAAATAAATACTGTGTACCTAACTGTATGAGCTTAAGGGGCAAGAAAGACACCTTCTGAGATCAACAGTGGCATTTGGAAAGACAAAGATGGGTGTCCTGGTTTTGGCTGGAATAGAGTTAATTTTCTTCCTAGTGGCTGGTATAGTGCTGTGTTTTGGATTTAGGATGAGAATAATGTTGATAACACACTGGTGTTTGAGTTGTTGCTGAGCAGTGCTTACACTAAGTCAAGGACTTTTCAGCTTCTCATATTGCCCTGCCAGCGAGTAGGTTGAAGGTGCACAAGAAGCTGGGAGGGGACACAACCAGGACCGCTGACCTAAACTGGCCAAAGGGATATTCCATACCATATGACATCATGCTGAACGAAAACTCAGGGGAGCTGGCCGGGGGGGCTGCGGCCACTGCTCAGGAACTGGCTGGGCATCAGTCAGTGGGTGGTGAGCAATTGCATTGTGCATCACTTGTTTTGTATATTCTTTTATCATTATTATTATTTTCCCTTCCTTTTCTGTCCTATTAAGTTGTCTTTATCTCAACCCATGAGTTTTACATTTTTTCCGATTCTCTCCCCCTACCCAGTGTGGGGGAGTAAGCAAACGGCTGTGTGGTGTTCAGCTGCCTGCCGGTTAAACCACAACAACGGGACAAGGACAGGGCAGGCAAGGCAGTTCTTTGTTAACACCACAAACAGCAAGAAGCACCAGCTGACTTACCTGTACTGTATTGTTTCTGAAGTGGTTGAAGCTCTCAGCTTTGTCATTAAAATCCTAACTATGTTAAATAGAAATACAAAGTTTATCTGGAAAAGAAGGAAGAGAGAGGAAAAAATAAGACCAGTGAGTCAAATAATGGCTTAAAGGATGTGATGTACCTTAAAAGGCACATTTTGCAGTTCCAATCTGACTGAAAACAGCTTCTTGGTTTTACCATTGATTGCAACAGACTCAGAAGTTTACTAGAAATATCAGATTATACAGCAAATATCCAACAGCTATTAAAGTTTTCAAAACAGCAATGAAAATGGAGTACAAAATTAATGGTCCCAGCAAGGAACTTATTTTTACTCCGCTTTACTCCTTTCCTGGGTGCCACAAGGAACTAAGGGTGGCATTTGTTTGGTTATTTGCATCTCTCTGTAGCTCAGCTCATCCAAGGCTCCCTGCATAGAGTATTTGGCAGCACTGTGCTGTGTTGATATGGCAGGCGTCTGAAACCTTCCTCCCATTCCACGGCAGGCTGTAATGGTTAGGTAGGGCTCCCCAGACCCAAAGCACAAGACTGCATTGCAGAGATCTGAATGTGAGCTAGTCACACTGGACTCCCTTTGTATTCAGTGGAGACTATCCATTGCACTCCACAAGAGACATTTAAAACAGAGCAGATGAATCATGCCTGAAAAATGCCTATTTTTTTGCAGTCTTTCAAGGTGAGATGATGGATTTACCACTTCCCTTTTTAATCTGCTGAGCTGGGTAATTATTATTTCTGTTACAATGTCACCACTGAGAATTGATATTTGCTCTAATTACTGTTGTAGCATCTGCTAGCCAGTTTCTTACATAAGTTCCCTCTCAGTGTAAACAAGAAAAGAAAAAAAAACCTGAAAAGAAGATTCTGATTTGTAGACTGTGATCAGCAGAAGGATTTGGTACCTAGCAGCAGGTTTTGGGTTGCTTTCAACACATAAAGTAGGGTAGCTTACAACATGCTCATCTGCCTCAGAATTGTTGGTGATGTACACTGTCAGAGGTACAGAATTGTTATCTCAGGATTGCTGAGGTCACAACTTAAGCTTGTGAGAAAATATTTATCTCGCATGCATTTCGAGAGTCCTAGGGCTCCTGGCATTTTGCAGTATATGAACAGAACAATTCTGTGATTGACTTCCTACTATTTATGAACACTCTAGCAGAGCTGCCAATTTAAAGGTGTTCTCAAAATATATTTTTTTTTTCTGTGCAATGTGGTATATTTCAATGATTACAGTATCTTGGCATCCATCATATCATTCCCTGTGGTTGCTGTAACATGGTTTATAACAAATGGTGCAATAAGCACCTGAATAGATGCTGGCAGTGCTGGGAATTATGTACATTAAACACTTATTATGTGAGATACAAAAATGCTTCTCTAGGAGTTAACGTGACATTTTTTGAAATTATTTTCTTAGCAGAGCAGGGCCTTAAGGAGTATAAGAAATGAATAAAACAATGCAGTTTGTATACTTGTTCTTGCTAGAATTGTCTTTGTCATATTTAAGAGCTTGAAGTCAACTGGTTCTCACTTTATTTATCAGAGACAAAAACTGCTTCATATCACTGGTTTGACTTGAATCTTAAACTCCTCACTTTGGTGATTGCACCATTCCTCGATACCAGAAAGTGTCCACTGAAGGGCCAGGGGTGTCCTTCACCCGTAGAAAACTTCTGCCTCTGAAATTCTGCTACCAAATCTTGAGGTTCTTTGTCAGCTCAAAGCCAGGTTTGGGTTACTTCTATCGAGGATGCAAAAAAGGCAAGCTTGCCGCTTTCACAATCATAATGGAAGGTGCCATATGGAATTATAGACTCTTAGGCAAGGGGAAGTTCAAAAAGACTAATCACATGGGATTAACATGATGAACTGGACTGAAGAAAGCATTTCAAGTTTCCTGAGTCCTACTTTGATGTGACAGCAGGGAACTGGAAATTCAAATTGCCATGGGCTGCATCAGAAAAATTAGGGATTTTAATCTTCTCTGAAATTAAATTGCAGAAGTGTGATTCATCAGTCCAGAACGAGAATTGCTAGCTGAAAAGTTTGGGACTTACTTCACTAGAAATACTCTTATTCTATATAAAGAATTTTTTCATTCTCCCACTCTTTCCCTTAAGCTCCCCCATCCAGGGTTTGCAGAGAGAAAACAATGATGACATACAGAAAGGATACTTCACACCTAGATTTTTCATATGTTTGCACTGATCCCCGGTGACAGCCGGCTTGCTCATCGGCTTGGCAGCATTAATACTTCTTGTCTCAGTTGAAGCTCACTGCGTGCTGTGTACCACCAAAAGCTGAGCATCCCAATGGAGGCCACATTCAGGGAGACAATTCAACTACCCAAGCACAGACCACAGTACCATTTGAGGCACTTCTGCATAGCTAAGGCCTATGAGTGGCACTGGTACATGCGACACCAGGCTGATAAAAGACCACAACTGTCTACAGCAGCAACAGGAAGGCAGATACATTGGTGGTCACTTTTAACAAGCATCAGAGGAAAGCCTTCTAGGGACATTATTTCTATAACATTTTCTAGGAGAGAGGAACACTGAGGCCACTCACCCTGAGTCTTCTTCCTAGTTCTTGCATTGAATATGCTGCATATCCTTAGCCACATGGGCAATGCTCAAGCCTGCGGGTCTGAAGCCAGATGCTAAAATCCACCCGAGGACGTACTCAGTAATCTCAAGTTTGCATTTCAGAGTGACTGTCACCCTGCCTCTTCCATTAATGTCTGTAGTCATGTACTTGTCAACAAGGTGGATGGTCTTGCAAACATCTTATTGTTATACTGTTTTCCTTCTATCTTCCTCCCAAAGTTCTCCCTTGCTGTGCAATCTTTCAAACGCTGGAGAGGATGCTTTAGGTCTCACACCCACAATAAAACTGAGTAGTCTTTTAGACAGCCCTAAGCTAGATACCTGCCCCTGAGCTAGTTACCACCAGCTCCTTTAATAACTGATGGAGAAAAATATCTACTTTTACATTATAGTTCCTCCTGTCCATGTGAGATGTTTACTTCAGCATGAGATGACTCTCCCCACTTTGAAGTGCCTCTTTATGTGACTTGCACAGACAGACCTGTTGGGAGGGCATATATTGTAGGGCTGTATTACAGGGCTGGATTTAGTTGCATATACACAGTCACTGAGAGCCATTTTTGGTGTCACGTTGTATCTTGCCTGACCTCAAACTATTACTTCAGAACAGCATCAGCTTTCTAGAGGATCTGTATCCTCTCTGCCAGACCCACGTGGGGCTGATAGAGCATCTGAAAAGGTACTAGGCACCTATATTTAGGCAAAAAGATCTCTCCTCTGAGTTAGATTAAATAAATCATATCTTGATAGTCTTAACGTTTCTCAGTGGAACAGCTGTGAATACAAAGTCACAATGATTTTTGGAAAAGCAGGAAGGAATAGAAGACGACTTCCTTGGCTAATGGTTGGCTGCCTTAGCCCATTTGGCACTTTGGTGCTACGGTAATAATTGTTATTTGCAGAAAATCTGTCCCACTGCTCACCCAAGGCTCCAGAAACACTGATCCCAAATTCCACCTTACCTAACTGCAGAAACAAATTCAGACCTGGGAGTTTTATTTCCTGTTCTGATCCTCATAAATGGCTGCTCTGTAAATAGCAAAGCTGGATCCAACCTCCTCTGGATTCTTAGGGAGGGTCCCAAGTTTAAACTGGTCCAAACTCCAGACCTGACATTTACTCACACAATTACACTTTGCTAACATTTAATAAATCAATTTAAAATGCCTGTCAAAGCCCTGATAGTCACCTAAGGACAAATGTCAGTCCTGACACCCAGTCATCTGATCACCCCACATACCCCGATGTGTAAAGAAAGAGTGTGAGGACAAATACTCATGACACTGCCTAAGTAAGGAGTCCTAGCTTTCAGCAACAGGCAGGTCTGAGGACTTTTTGAGACAGGCATTAGAGACTCATCTCTGTGCCTCAATGAGCTTTTCCTCCCTGAATGGGTCTAATCCATTAACTCAATTTCATCTTGGTTTCATCTTTACAACATCCAGTGTCAGTGAGTACTATACTTCAGCAGTTCATGAGGAGGAGGGAGGAAAATTTGAAAAGAAAATAAATTTGCCTGAAAAGCAAAGAGAAACCCGTTCCAAGAGAAGGAGGGTGGAAAAAAATAACATCGAAATTTGATCTGTCTTTCCCTGCAAACCAAAGTCTTGTTTTTTCAAAAGGGCTGGTAAATGGGACAGGGGGAAGTAGAGCATCCTGGGCTGGCTGGAAGATAGTGGAAAAATGAGTCATATATATCAGCCCAAGAGATGATGGCTGGGACGCAAAGAGGATCATTAAGTCAGGAGAATCCTATGGCCTGTTTTATGTATAAAGTAAGGTTAGAAAAATCATTCACATCTCCTTCTGGCTTTAGAAACTATGAATAATGTATGCAGCTCTTTCAAGGGTTGATTTTCCACTTGCTCACAGAGCTACTTTCCACAGCTCTCGCTGCACCAGGACAGGTCACAAGTGCAGCCTTTGGCTTGATACGCACAAAGCTCCTGTCACTGGCTTCATCCCACAGGCTTTTTCAGGAAAAAGAATAAGTAATTCTTCCCCATTCTAGATTAGCTACCTAAGAGAGTAAAGAATGACTTGGCCTTGCCTATAAAGCGATTCCATCACACAGTGAGGGTAAGAAGAGTAAAAGCATAAGGAGCTGAGCTAGATGGGTGTAATTTCATTTTAGGGTACTTCTAGGCAGCTGGTTATCCCAGGCTCTATTTATATTCAGTGGAGAGAAACAGGCACTTTTGAACAGTTGTTCATTTGACTTATTTTAAATGAGTGTTTTTTGATAAATACTGCTTGGACTTGAACCAGTTGCCCACACAAATCATACAGCGATCTTCAGATTGTCCAGGGGCATCCCACCTGAGCTTCAGCTGAATGAATGTGGCTGTATCTACTGAGGATATGTGACATTATATTATATGAAAGCTCAAAAAATGTTTTGAGGCACCATTATCAAGGGTTCCCTTTTGTCTCCATTAAGGTTTCTCTGCGAGATCTTTAAGACTTGAATAGGATAACCTCTCAAAGAGAGAGCCTAGCAAGCAAAAAATTCTAAGGCAAAAGATGCAAATGTGGTAACACCAAAATACTTGTTTCTGGTTTTGCCTACCTGAAACACATTTCAGTGTATTCAATTTTAATGATTTCTTTTAAAAGAACACTCCTTCGTTTCAGAAAGGCATTTGGCTCAGTAGGACCTTTTAGTAGCACTCAAAGAGATCTAATCTAAAGATAAATTTTCACTGCATAATCAGATGGTTTTTTAATGTCCATTTGTCCACATTGGGCCTGATACCACAGCTCACAGGGATGATAGCTTGAGTTTGTTCAGGACAGAAGACGTAATCTGGGAATCAAACAGGGAACAGGCTGCTGCACATAGCTTGCAAAAGCTGAAGTCTTTGAAAGGAAAATGGAGCTATTTTTTAAGCTGGAGAGAATCCATACAGTTGTAGTGACTACCAGATTGATTCTGATTTACAAGCAAAGAAGATGAAGCCTCTGGTGTTTATTCCTTATATATATATAGTAGCGTTTCAAAGGAAGAAAGATCTTACTACTGCAAAGTGAGTTTTCCTAGAAAAGAGCCTCTGGACTGTATCTAGCAAAGTACACAATTATTTGTCAAGGACTTTCTTGTTATTATTGGAGCTCTGTGCCAACAAATTAATTTCTTTCAGAACTGGACAGCTCTAACAAAACCCACACATCAGTTCCATAAATGGAGACTGGTGAATGGACATTTAAGAGAAGTAATGATGACAGGCAGTGCATCCTTTTTGTTTATCTTTAATCTTATTTGATATTTTTATTCATTTCTGTTTATACATGTGTTCTGCTTCATAATGGAAAACAGAACTAAGGATTTTTCCCTTGATATTTATTGATAGATAAAATGAATCCAAAGGTAAGTTCTTGGAGGCAGAATAAAACAGCTTATTTCTTATTCTATTACTTTTACTTTTGATGTGCTAAGAATACCCTTACTGCTGGAATAAGACACTCTCCAACCACAGATGGGAAAGAAGTAGTTTTCATATCTTGCCAGGACTTTGGTGGTTTAGAGCTTCCATTTCTAAATTGGAATGAAAATTCAGAGCCTCAAAATGGAGTCATAAGACAGTGATTCAAAAAGCATTTGGACCACCTGTTTTGGCACTCCTCAGTTATAATCTGAACATACAAACCAGAAGCTCTTTTGAATGAAAATAAATTTTTCAGTGAAAGATTTTGGTCTTAAAAATTTTCTGTCATAAAAACCAAACTCCATTTGAGAAGAAATTTATCTCCCTAAGTGAGATGAAATAGCCAAAATATTCCAAGATGTGCAAAAGAGGGAACTCTGACTGTGAAGGCTTCTTTGCAGTTTTCCTTAAGTTCAGGAATTTAAATGGGAAGTCGTTAAGTTCTTTTCCTTCTTTTTCGAGAGTTTAATGGGCAACTAGCATTTATTTTGCTCATTTCTGCTGGGCTCCCTATTTTATGCTTCACGAAAAGCTTTTATTTCTGTGCTTCCTAGAATGTTTGCTCCTCTTCATTCTCAAGAAATGTAAATATTATTCTATTTAGACTTTGCATTTTTATGCAATGTGGTAAAATCCGCCCCAGAATTAAGTAACCCAAATTGGCATCAGAGCAGTCATTTTAGCTGGAGCATTATATACTGTCATTCTGACCTCAAATGAATAGTCTGCCAGTTTATTAATGCCTCGTTTTAATTGTTCTATCATACTGTCCTGACATGATTCTCAGACAGGGCCTTTTATCACAAAAGTTTCCCTTTCAAAGGTCACAGGCACCACAATGACTCCTTTTGGCATACAGCAAAGTGCTGGAAAATGCTATCTGGTCAGGAATAATGAGATGCGATTAAGAAGAGCAAGGCATAATGTGGTGGATGGTCATGATCAGCGAAACTGTCGAAGAGACTCCCTAGGGCAGCAGTGAAAGACCAACTCTTCAGGCAAGCAGAGCAGGACTATACATATCCTGAAGATTGTACGGGATGGAGACATGTTTTGGTGAGGAAGGGAAAGAGTGGTAAATGAATCTTCCTTACCTCATGTCTGTGTTACACATCAACACACAGACCCTTGCCTATTCACACACTGTCACCTAAACCCAAGTCCAAACTCAACTCCAGTCCTAGTTGGGATCACACCATTTCCTCACTAGAGCCCTGCATCATGCATGAGCATGTCCACAGCCTCTTTTCCAGTCTTATAACCCCATCTGTGATCCTCTCACTACTGTGCTGGTCAACAGGGCTTCTCTCCAACTATTTCACCTGACAAGCCAGGAACACACTGAATGTTGCAACACCAGTAAACACATATCCTTGCAAAAATAACAGTGGCACATGAAGAGTTCTTGCCTGGAGGGAGTGATAGGCCCTTGACAACCAACTCATCACACCAGCACATTCAAGATGACCAAGATGACATGACAGCCTAAAACATGGACATACTGCTGTGAATAGTCCACCTGGCAGTTCCCCAGGCTGGGCAGGTTCAAGTTGTCCTGTGTTGACAGCAAGAACAAGACTCAAGAGAGAGTCTTCCTCCGAAGAGGAACCATCCAGCACCTTGCTGATGAAATGTGATTTCCTATCCGCAAAGTATTCTGAGTAAGTTTTCTGGGCAACTGCTGCTGGTCATATGAGTTTCTTATTGGCTGTGGAACATCTCACAAACAGAATTAGAAATTATAGAAAGACAGAGACATTATAGGAGTGTACGTGGTATTGGATGCCTTGTTTGACACTATCGACTCCACAGCTACAAAATATAAACAACAGGAAGACAGTAATAGCAACAATGGCAGAATTAGAGATAAATTCTGGATGGACTGTAGTCAAATTAATGTATTATCTTTATCCTCTGTATAGCTATGACAGCATGCTTGCAAACCAATGAAAACTATGATAAATGTCTTGTAAGAAAAACTAAGGGATGTCACAAGTTTGCAGGTCATGTACTACAACCCTGTTAGCAGTGGAAGAACTGGGAATCTGCAGAAAGAAGGAAATTTAAAAAATCAATAGGAAAACTAAATTAATCAGCAATCCAGTGGTTGAGAAAAAAAATAAGCCAGTCAGATAGGAAGGAGAAGGGAAAATGAAAAGGGTATATCAATAATAATAAAATAAAATTATCAGTCTCTGAACAGAACAATGCAGAAGTGGAAGCAGAAGTGTGAAGAGAGTCAGCAGAAACTGAGAAAATATTCAGAGATGCACTTATAGCAGCAAGAAAGATGTTTGCATGGAACTAGGGGATGCTTTTCAGGGAAAACTAAAATGAAATGCGTATAAATACATACATAGGTGCAATGCTTCTATATATAAAATGGCAAGGGAACAAACATTTATGACTTTTTTAGAATATCAAAAGAAAGGAACTTTAGCAACATGGACTGCAACATTTTGAGTAGAGCATTACAGTCAAGCAAAAGGAAGTGAAGATCAGGATTAAGATGGACCACAAATTTTATCTTACTGGACGACACTAGAAAGGAATGGATTACATAAATATTGGTTAAGTTGCTTAATAAACCTATTTCCCCTACCTGAAATACTTTTAAAGACATATTGGAAAAAGATGTATGTAACAGGATGGCAGAAAGACAGCTGTGCTTTTCAGAAGTGTAAGTACCTATGTGGTGTTAGGATAATCATGCAAAAGCATAGAGCAGCACATTTCAAGAAAAAAAGTGTAATGCGTGAATAATGTACAGTCTCATTACACTGATAAACTAGGACACAGGATGGGAAGAATTATTGAGTCAAGTCCTATAGCTATTGTAAACAGTTGTATTGAAACATCCTTTGCACGAGTGGGCAATATTAAATAAATTGTTACTATTCCTTTACTTCTATTGGAAGACAGCTAATGAAGCCTACGTCTATGAAGGCTAGAAGTCTTGTTAATTTAGCTTAAATATATTAATGGTCATTTATGATAATTTCCTTTTTGTCAGTAATACTTTTAAGCTTAAGTACCTCCACTCTCCCCTGTGACATACTTATAAAAAACATCGTATCTTTCCACAGTCTTGGTTTTGAAAAACTAAACAAACTCAGATGTTTACTGAAACTTTCTCCATGACATGGTCTTCCAGGACATCAGCCAGTGATTACTATGTATAGGATATTGCTATACCCCATAACCTGAAGGTGAGCTGGAGCTGGACAAATTCTTTGCAAGCACTGTGAAGAAGAGCATTTGTAGAAATAAGTTGTAAAGGGGAAGACTTACATGGTTTGTGAAGGCCTCTGAAAGAGTCAGCATGGACAAGGGAGATCCAGCTGATAGTCTACTCAGGTTTCTGAAAGGAATTCAAATTTGTTGCTCCAAAGGCTCCTATAGAAGGTTGGCTGTTATAGGTTTGGAGCGAAGAGCATTATGTATAAAAATACAAGAAAGAAAGGGTAGGAATATACATATATATAGTCTGTTTTCTCAGTGGAGAGAAATCTGTAGATCTGTGCTGTTTTACATAGACCTTAGTGATCTATAAAAGGGAATGAAAAGCACGCTGACAGATTTTTAGTGACACTAAGCTACTCAGGATAGTAAAAACAAAAGATGATTGCAAAAAGCTGTATAGGGACTCATAACAGAATCATAGAATCATAGAATTGTTAAGGTTGGAAAAGACCCTTAAGATCATCAAGTCCAACCGTTAACCTATCACTGCCAAATCCACCACTAAACCATGTCCTTGAGCACCACGTCTATCCGTCCTTCAAATACCTCCAGGGATGGGGACTCAATCACTGCCCTGGGCAGCCTGTGCCAGTGCCTGACTGCCCTTTCGGTGAAGAAGTTTTTCCTAATATCCAACCTAAACTTCCCCTGCCACAGCTTGAGGCCGTTTCCTCTCATCCTATCGCTTGTTACTTGGGAAAAGAGACCGACTGAATACTAAGTGACCAGGCAGTAACATGGCACATGAAATCACATGATATAAAGGTAACACAATGGGAAAGTAAAGCAATCTTAACTTTACATGAAGAGTTATGAGCTCTGGGTATTTTAATTCACAAAAGAAATGTTGGAATTACACTAGCTAGCTCCCTGAAGACTTCATCTCAGTTCCCAGTGGTACTCAAGAAAGGAAATAAAAAAATGTTTGGAATTGCTGAGAAAGAAAAAGACAACAAAACAGAGAACAAGATGCTGCTATAAAAATCCATTTGAGTGGTCACACCTTGAGTACTGGGGCAAGCTTTGATCTTGCCACCACAAAAATGCTATCTCATTACTGATTAGCACATCATAAAGACCACTTCAGTACACGTGTCAGCCATCTCCTCAGCAAAATTCCTCATTGCAATAAGGATGAGCCCATCTTCTTAAGGACACTTAACTCTTCTACAGCACTTGTCATCCAGGGATCTCAAAGCATTTTACAACGGAAGATAAGTATCATTAAGCTTGCTTAATGATCTTGCTTAAACAGATCTAGAGCAGCAATCTAACTTGTTCAAAAGTAAATAGCTGATGAAGGTAGAGACAGAAGTGAACTCCAGGTCTTCCTATCAGCTCATACACCCACTTATGCCAGAAGCTAATTGATTGTGGTGAATTATTTTCAACGAGACCCAAAAAGCAGAGGTTGGAAAACTGTTCAGTTGTCAAGCACAAGGGAAAAAAATCTATTAAAGCTGAATGTAAGGTTTGAAAAAAACTAAATATTTCATCTGTCTGTTTGAAAAAATTAAATTTTAATACAATTTTAACTCTGAGAAATATTGCAGAGCAGTTCATATCTGGGGTCAGCTCACAACAGTAGTTACTGAGAAAAAAAGCAGCTCAGTTAACTGCCTCTGGTGTCTATTTTCTGAGGTTCATCCTCGGATCTTGCTGTGTTTTCCTGGTTCATCAGTTCTTTGACAGGGATTAGATTTAAAATTGCACGTAAGAAATGTATTCTTAATAAAATCAGGCTGAAATTCAGTTCCCTGGCATGTATTTCCAATCCTTTGCCCCTTCTTTACCTTCAGAGAGGGATGTATGATTAAAACTTGCTTATGCCACTCTGAGGAAAGATACGAGAATTAAAAAACCCACTAATTTGAAGAGAAAATACCTAACAGTGTATTTTTCTAGTGCTATCAGAAACTGAATTTCAAAGCATCCAATGTACTGAATGGTTAGATCTCTCCTGGTATATGTTCAAGCCAAAATCCATTCAGGAATGAAACAAAGAAAGATGAATACCTACATTTTGTCCCTCACATTTTTTGTCAATAAAAATACAAGTTTCTTGCCCAATATTCAGGATCAGTATTTATATCCAATTTCCCTTGCCTCTGAAATTGTTTCCCTGTTTTCAGCCCAAGTCAATATTCAAGTTTTTTCTAAAGACAAGTAGGAAAGCAGTGATAAAAATCTCTCTACTGCATTGTTCAAAGTTTTTGTACCCTGAGATATAACAGAGAATAATACGGTTTAAGGATGGACTTGAGGACTGCTATCATGATCAAAGGGCTTTATTTTTGGCCACTCTGCTTTTCCCAGTGAAGCTCAGCACTTCTGCATGACCTCTTTCTTGGTGTTATGCTCTCTTGCGCTGTGGCAGTTCAATGCATAGAGGCAAGAAAATGAAAAATCAAAACCAGTGGAAATAATTTTTGACAGATAAAATCCTCCTATCTTTTAAAGAGACATGGCATCTTTAGAAGCAGGTTTTAGCCCTCTGGAACTAAGAATATTTACTAATACGAGCACTCAAATCGTATTGCCCCTGGCTGGTATAACAATACCTCTAGAACACATAATGATGCGACTTTTGTCTAACAGGTAACCAAAACTCAGCGGAGCTGTACACTGGGCAATTGGCCTTTAACTAACTAAAGTGGGTAGAAACAATTTTAACTGCCACAGTCTGAGTGCTCGCATGTGGACAGGAACTGTAATTTGATGGAGATTTTAGACTTTTAGGTTTTAGCGTGAGCCCTGTTTTGGAAATAACATTAATTTCTTCTAGTAACATTCATGTGTCTCTATCTTTCCAGCAGCACACTGGGATAGTTCTCACACAGAATTGTCCTGTATGTTCAGTTGAACATTTAAATTCTTCATTAGTCCAACTCATTAGCTGTGACTTAAAGAGGTCACAAAGTTGTACTATTTTTGAAATCTTTGTGTCTTCCATTTCTGGTGATCATTGTTCACTGGAGGGAAGAGAAAAGCAGCACTTAGTCCCCATCTATGTTAAGGCAGAGGCATACTGACGTACGGGGAGGGGGTGATGTTTGACTGTGTTGCCCCGAGGACACAGCAGACGTCAAACTTCAGCGCTCTTAATCCAGCATTTCTCACAGCACCCTTGAAAGGGTCAGTAACTTCAATAATAAGTGATGCTTGAGTCATTATATACGATTTCATTTTATTTGCATAAGGATCAAAAAATGAGCCTGTCAAGTTGCTTTAACACATTGTGGAGTTGTGTATTTTAATTATAAACACAAGACTGAACTGTCAGTTTTAAAAAAAAAGGGGGGGGGCATGTTTTAGCAATCAGGATTGTATTGTAACAGGATTTTTACAGATTTGCCTTTTAGACTACATTTCCAGAGAGCTCTTTTCCTCACTCAGCAGTGCTTTCTGATGGGAGCAACCATAAGGAGAAGGAGGGAAGGGCCTGCCCTTATGTTACTCCTTTAAATTATATCAGCTGCCTTCCACCCCACAGAGCAATGACTGTTGTTATCTCATTAATGGTTTAATTAGAGCTCAAGTGCAGGCCAATGTAGAAAGGTTCAATACACGATGTCAGTTCAGGGCAGTATAGTTATTGGCTCAGTTTAGAGGGGTCTCAAGGCTGCTCTAAATTAGAGGCAGATATAATGACCTCTGTATAAAGAGGTAGCCTCTAACTTTACCTCCATTTTCTGTACCTCTTTGGGGCCTTTACACAGAAAGTGCTGTTCTGGGGAGAACACAGCTATTTTCATGACTCAGCTACCTATGGTGTCTGCTAGAGATGCTATCCAAGGATTTTTACAGATCTTGTTGACTAAAGGGGTTATGGTAGATTCACAGACTTCTAGGCAATGATGTGAAAACTAAATGCTCTGAGTATTGGAAACCTGCTACCTTGTGTTGTCTAAATAGGATTTGTTTGTGAGTTAGCCTTTATATCAGTGAGTCAATTTACTGTGACGCTGTTTGTGTTTTTGGGGCGGCTCCCTTGGTGACACAAAATTATATTGTGTGTATCACACCAATTGTATTTCTCTCCTTAGAACATAAAGAAAAGATTTTTTACGTGAAAAGACTCCTACTACGTTTCTTCTCTTTTCAGCTATGCACAATATGACCTGTTTGCTGCATCTTAACAATTAACACAGAAATTAACTCTCCTGATTTCAGGTTAGGAAACATTCAGCTGGCTTCCTAGGCAACAGAGAAGCTTTTTTCATGCTGAATTACATGAAAGCACAGCGCTGACAAGGTGAGAGCGCAAGTCTTCCTAGCCTTGAAAAAGCTGGTAGTGGCTGCCTATTCTGGAGCATTTGCACCTTCCCCATGGGTGTTTGAGTGGCATAAGGGACAGCTACACCGAGTCTTGGTTCCCTAAGAGAGGGGACCCCACTGAACCCTGTGAATTCTCTGTTAGGACATCTGCCTTCTTCCTAGGTGGCTTTTACTGCAAAGGAGTAGAAGAGTAGTAATCAGGTTTTTCAGCATTGTCCTTTCTAATAGCATTGATCTTTTCCATCAACACCCAGTATTTTCTGGGAAAGCATCACTGCACTTCTCTTGATGGTTCAAAATGGTTTATGAATGAGCTTCCTTCTTCCTCTGCCTACTGTTCACTGGCACAGGAGACAGTGTTGGGTAAACAGATGAACAGCATGTTAACTGTAGGTGGCACTGAAAAGGAAACTTAACAACAGGAAAGCTAACAAGCAAATACGCAGCAATGATGGGGATGTAGAAGATGTAGATGACTGTAAAAGGAGATGCAATTCCTTACTGTGATTACATTTTTCTAATCAATGTGCGTGATGGAATTGCCCTAGTTCTCAAGAGCCTTGAGTGGATGAGCAGATATTGTAATGTACCTCCTCTTTTTGAACATTTTTCCTTCCCACAAAGGAAGGCAAACGGCATTACAGAGGGAGGAGAAAGAATGGCCTAAGGTCAAGGAAACAGCCAAAAACAGATCACTGCAATTCTGACTTGGAATGTTAGCTACTGTGGCAACTTCAGAGAACAGCTGAAGACATTTGAAATTGTTTTTGTCTTATTTTACATAAAAGTAGATGTGGAACATCACAGATGCATATCAAATTATCCCTGACTGAGAGATGGCAGTGTCCTTCCACCCACATGCATGCTTACCAGAAGAACAAGAATCACTGGCCCTTGATATATGTAGTCGATGTATTTCCCTGGCTCTTTTCCAAACCAGCATCTGTAAGAAACAAAACAAATAAGAAAATAATTTATAAAGGGGAATGCACTTCTTTTAGATTGTAATATCAAGGACACCACAGAGAGATGTTCCCTTATTCCCCGAGTTGTTTAATCATACACATAATCAGCAAGTGATTGCGTTTTCTGCTACAAAGCCACCTTTTGTTTGGACATAGATCTGAGCTCCATTTTCTCCTCCCGTTAGACCTTTCAGGTTCCCACTATGTTTTTGGCTATTGCTAATGTAAATATTTACAAGAAATGTGAGAACCTGCTATAAGGAGGATGCAGAAGATGTGTCCTGCTGGGTCTGAAAAAGGGATGAAGGAAATATCCTGTGTAAGGAAAAAAAATCTGTTATCTACTTCAGTGCCCAGAGACACTTAAATTCCATAAAGTAAGGGCTGTTACTTACACCAAATGTGTCTCAAGTTGCATAGAAATGCTGCCTTGATAAGGTACTGGATGAATTAGGAGTTCATCCCATTGGCTTGAACCAAGCTGGTGATCACCAAATACAGCATACAGTACAGACACATCATTTGTAGCTAGCAAATACCTGATCCAGCATCACCAAAGACAAATCAGCTCAGGTTAAGTGAAACTACAGGTAAACTGAAGGGCCTCAAACTAGCAGAGAGCCTGGATGTGTCATGTGTGACTGAGCGCTGGCTTGACTTTCACTTCCATTAATTACAAGTGTTTTTCTCCCTGCTGTGTTACACAACAGACTAAGCCCGTGATTTCACAGCAGCCCGTACTGACGTTCACTTCATTCTCTTAACTGAGAGTAATAAATCAGTTGTATTTATGTCAGTAAATGAATCAGAAACTGAGCTCAGGTCTGGACTCAATCATTTACACCATTACATTTTCCTTGATGCAGTTTTGGCCCAAGCCATACAATAGCCAACTCCGAA
The DNA here is from genome assembly GCF_047370975.1 of Nipponia nippon. Classification (NCBI taxonomy): domain Eukaryota; kingdom Metazoa; phylum Chordata; class Aves; order Pelecaniformes; family Threskiornithidae; genus Nipponia; species Nipponia nippon. Next base: position 162,673,899 of record NW_028262290.1, read on the forward strand.
ACTATTCCTGGGGAACAAATCTGGAGCTAGCATGAGCCAGAGAACATTCCCAATAGTCTACACGCTGCAGCTACCCTGATTTGGAGGCCAAGAGGGTTTAATAACATGGATGTGAACTACTCCATGCTATTTGGACTCCAGCCCCAGGTCCAGCTAATTTAATATTACAGATACAGCCACATGGTCTGGATCCTGGTTCCACCAAGCAGACACAACTTTGCTATCATGATGCCTTAAGGTTTAGGTCATTGCAGCTCCAGATCCCTTAGGAAGTAGATTTTGGAGTTCAAGGCTCTGAGACTTTTCTTCCCTTTTGTGGATACCACATAACAAGTCTACACAGCAAAAATTATGTCTTCCCTGTGTTTGCCTTGTGACAAAAGGTAAGCTTAGTGCCACTGGAGACATGAAAACAAGGGTAATTCCTGAGCCAAGGAGACCATGGTGAAGATTTTCACTTTTACAAGCGTGCAAGAAATAATACTTGTTGCCTCAAAGAGGCTGCAGTCTGTAAGACATGAGTTCAAGGCAAATAAACTGCTATAAGGAAAGCTATGGTTCAGATGGAATTCTTTTGAATCACATAATGCCCCCAAAGCCTTTCTCCAAAATGTGTTGCTTGCTAAAACAGAAGGAGCTGTTTGCCCATTGCAAAATGCTCTTACTGAACTGACTGTACAGAAATGTTGAGATATGCAGCAGGCATCTAGGAACACAATTCAGTATCACAAAATTGTTTGCCTTTTCTTGATTCAATTTCTACGTCTTTTAAGTTCCAAATGAATGAGAGAGCTTTGAATATTTTATAAATATAACACGTCTGTTATTCCCTGGTACATGGACTGCAAATTAGTGTAAATTGATAATTTTGCAACCAATCTTCCAAAATCTGGTGATGAGAGCAAGACTTGGAATAAGGTACTTCCTCCAGCCAAGTTATTATCCAAGAAGAATCCCCAGGGCAGCCTTAAATGAATGAAACTGATTTTTATGCTTTTTTGTTATCGAGATGGAAAGATATGAAGAAAAATTAATTACATGATACGCCAAGGCATGAAACACTACTCTCCAGAACTTGCAAGACCTACATTTGAGAGAGGTTTTTGAAGGGCATTTTGGCAGAACTATTACATATTGCCTGAAATTCAGAGAACCAAGAGCTATTAGAAGAGGAGTTTCTGGGAAGCTGGCTGTTCTAGCAGAGGAACGTAGCAGAGCGACTAATAAGAAGCAGACTGAGGCATGCGGCAGAACTTAGTGGGCTAGAAAAAGTCAGCAGAGAATTTGGAACGGAGCTGATAGAGTCCAAATGAGGTTCCAGGGCAAAGGCTGCTGATTGCTCTTCGGAATTTAAACATTGCTTAACTGTAAGACCATACTGAAGAGCAAAATGCTGACATTCATTATCTGAAGCCCAGTATTAGACCAAGGTTGCATTGAGTGAAGCATCATGTGCATATACACACTTTCATACAATTTGAGGAAACAAGGTTGTGGCCAAAGGTAGACTTTACAACAAAGGCATCTACAGGGTGAGCTTGATGCTCCAGGTTCCTTTTGTAGTTAGTGGAGAAAAAAAGCAGCTTTTCTAGGACAGTGTTCATCTCATTAGGCTATAAAACAGATCTGTTACATTGTAATGTAAACATTTCTAATACACCCATTATATCAGGCGAGTAAGGGTGAGAGGACAGATATTTGCCAGTGATATTACATATGTCTGCATTTGATTAGATATATTTAATATTTATGGTCTAACTGTTCAAACTGGGACCTTAGCTGAGATATTGCAAACTCTTCTGCGTGTCATTGTAACTCTTACTTTAAACCCAACATAAACCATTATTTCTGCACTAAAATCAGCACTGCACATTTCTTTAAAACCAAAAAGAGAACCATGAACCACTGAAAATTACTTGGTACATCAGAATTTTAATTCTATCTGTGTGAAATAAAAGCCATTTTCTTTTTTTTTCTTATTTTTACGTCTGAAAGAATAAACAAACACTGCCTGAATATTGAAGAGGACAATTTAGGAAGACAGTTCTGATTAGACTCAGATATGTAAACACACTTCTATTGAATAGCACTAATTAATATTCTTCATGCTTCTCTGTAGTTCTTTATACAACAAAAACCACCACTGGTTTTATCATTATTGTTAATTAGATCTTATTAATGTTCTTCCCCTTACTAACTGTCCATCAATGAAATTACTACAATAATTCTTAATCATTTGTGTGGGTTTTTTTTACTGAGACTTAACAGTACTTTTTCCAGAATTGTCAGATTTTCCTAAAGAACCGCTAAACCCAGACAGGATATTTGCCACAGTACCAATTATATTTGCCTCACTATGCAGAACACGGTCTCTAGTAAGTACAAAAATGAAAAAAATAAGTTAGTTGAAGCATTTTATTAACATTGTTCCTGCGTGCTATTTTGAGCTTTTAAACTATTATGAGCTACATAACTTGAACCCCAGTTCAACCTCCAAACAATGTAAGGCACAGTTGAAATGCAATGTAAGGCACAGTTGAAATGCATACTCAGATGAAGAAGAGGAGTCTCCCATTTTGTCCTGAATTTGGGGCTGTCCACTGGGATATCCAAACAGCCTTGGAAGCTGCAGAAGAGTACATGCTTTCCTCATGTGCCCAGTTTGCTAGGTTTGACCTCATGGGGGAATAACACATGATTCTCTGCAGTGGTCAAGATAAATGGAGCGTAACAGCTAGGCTGACTGGGGAGATCAGCCTGTTTTCACAGAGTAGCTGAGGTTGGCAGGGACCTCTGGAAATTGTCTAGTCCACCCTGCTGCTCAAAGCAGAGTCAGCTGAAGCAGGTTGCTCAGAGCTGTGCCCAGTTGGTTTTTTAGTAGCTCCAAGGATAAAGACTCCACAACTTCCCTGGGCAATCTCTTCCAGTGCTCTACCACCCTCCCAGTAAAAAGGTGTCTCCCGATGTTCAGATGGAATTTCACGTGTTTCAGTTTGTGCCACTGCCTCTTGTCCTATCACTGGGCACCAATGAGAAATGTCCGGCTCCACCTTCTTCATACCCTCCTATAAGGTATTTATAAGCATTGATAAGATACCCCTGAGCCTTCTCCTCTCCAGGCTAAACACTCCCAACCCTCTCAGCCTCACCCTGCATGAGAGATGCTCCAGTATCCTGACAGCAATTATTTTGCAAAGCTGGGGATTAGTTTTATCTCATCTGTCTATATTTGCACACACTTACAGAATTCAAATTAAAGGCTTGATTTCCATATCATCCCAGCACAGAGAAAGGATTTTGTAAAAGCCACAAAGTTTAGTCTAAACTATGCCAATGGCTGATGGACTGGAGAGGAGAATAAACCATAAGTAAGTTAAACACAGACGTGAACATCTCATCTCACACACATGTACCAGAGGCGCACTCACACATGAGCTTCAGTTTGACTGTTTAGCAGGATCTGCTCCTTTCCTCAGTCTGGGAGGCAGTGAGAAGGGGCTATCTGAAGTATCGCATGCTTTAATGCTTGAGAAGATGACTGAATATTTATGACAGGCCCTCAGCAAGTTATTCATCTCTTGTTTTGCTTCGGTTCATTTACTTTACTGAATCTCCTCTGCGTATGACGTTACTACAAATGCAAAAAGCAGATTTCATTTAATAGCCTTTGCCTTACAGCTTAATGCCCTTATCAGCTCTTCATTTACGAGAGCTCTCCCTGCCTGCCTGGGCGTGTATGCTAGATCAAAGGAATGGCACTACTGAAGCATCCAGTCTCGATTTCTCAAGCAGAGTAAAGTATGTGAATCTTGGCCCCACCACTGACAATAAGCGAGCACAACACTGAGGCTCCAGGCCATCACACCTCATGCTATGGTGGGCAGAAGCCAAACTCTGCACTTTCTCGATACACAACACATTTGGAATAGCTATGATGTGCAGTGAGGATGTATGTGAATGTTTCACTGCAAGGCAAACACCAGCATTAAAGACAGAAAGGTGAAACCATCACAAGACATTAGGTTTAATTGTCTGGGTCAACCAAGAGTAACCTGCCGCCCCCCTTATCACTAAGCTTGTCAGGCAAATTATGTATATGAGTTAAAGTGTACGGGTTTGTCCATGACATGGATTTAAAAGCACAAGCTCCATTTGATAATCCACCCAAGGCAGAGAGCTTGAGCCTAGAGACTCAACAGGAACGGCTTGGATATTCTGCATACCAAATAGGATCACTTTGTCTTTCTTGCCCTGCTGACTGTATTTTGTATCCCCCTTTCTTCTGTTGCGCAGGATCTGGGCCAGTTACACCTTCGCTGGTGAAAGGTGGCACACATACCTATGTAAACATGTCATGTCTTTCTTCATATCCATGATACATCAAGGGGAGATTCTTTCACATTCACTTTGCAGGTATACAGTGATGGTGAAAGGAGGCAGTGGTACAGATGATGCAGTGGTTTCTCCATCTATCCACCTTCTGTGCAGCACAATCCCAGTTGTGGTGGCATGTTTCTATCAGGGATCCTACTTTCCATTATTTCTTTTGGGAGTGAGCAGCCTCCTAAAATGAGGTGTTCAAACCTTGGTGTTGAACTCACAACAGGAATGTTTAACGTGCATCGCCATTATTAAAGCATGTGGTGTTTTGCCTCTCCAGGTTTCAAGACACAAGCTTTGGTTATTTTGTTTTGTGCTGTTTAAGCTAACTAGTTCCTTCAGCTCTAGTTCTAGAGCTGAAAGTCCTACTTCAGCACAATGAGACAGCTGCCATGCTGCCCTGGCTTGTGCAAGGTAACAACTACGAGGAACCTGACCATGAGGCAGACCCAGAATGTTGTGATTCTTGACCCATCCAGAAACAAGAAGGAACAGGTTCCAACTGAAGTTTTTCTTGCCATTTTGAGACTACAGTATGAATTCTCCTGTATGATTATTGTAGGCAGGGATGGAATCACACAAAACTTCTCCCTCATTGAAACGGTGTCTGATTGCCAATATGTGTAGCTCCTGGGAATTAGATTATCACCTTCAAAGTCACCATTAAAGCTACAGAAGGGAGACTGGTCAAGCGTTCAAAAGTTTTTGAGGAGCAGAGAAGAGGAACTTAGTAGTGCATAACAGAATTACTCCCATGCCTACAACATGGATGCCCAAAGCTCAGTTAGTCATCCTATTCATCTCCCTCATAGTCAGGAGAAACAGTGCATGTAAGTCTAATTCATCTAGCCTATTTTGGACATCTCCTTCCAGATGAGATGAAATGCTTTCCAGACTGCATTTACTGTTTTGACTGATCACCACTGATCATAAGAGACCACAGATTAGTGCAGATGCAGACACCTACAAGGTAGACACTTTTACATTTAATCAGATGTGCTACAGACAGATGAACAGTGTGGTCATATGAAAAACAGATTCATGGAGAAAATATTTTTTATAAGATTAGGGAAGGGAGCTGTAACAGATAATAGACATTGATCCAAACACCAGTTGAAAAGTACAAGCTGAGCTATATCTGACCAGTATCGATGTTTGGGGGAAAAATTCCCAAAACACAGATACCTCTTTATCTCCCATATTTTTCAATTTCATGCACTAACTGCTTCCAATTGGAAAAGCCAGAAACAGAAATGCAAAAATTCCAGCCATAAGACTACTCTTGGCAGATTGTCAACTGAACTCTGCACACCCAGAAAGCTAAATCCTTTAGCACTCAACTGTAGTTTTTACCAAGGTCTTACTCAAGCAAAACTTCAAATGAAGAAGATTACCCTCACTGTAAATCAAGTACAAAGCTGTCAAATGAGAACTTCAGGGCTTGGCCAAGGATATTTGGGAAAGTTATTTTCAGGAGTTGGCTCAAGTAGTGCCCTGAAATTTGAGATGGTCTGGATTTGCATGGAAGTGATGAGACCTTTCCTCTTTCCTATTAATCAGCCTTATTTCTAAATTGCCAGTTCTACCTGCAGGCATTTCTTACTTTATTTAGAGAGCCACACAAACACAAATGGTAACTTCACTTACTGTTCATTTTCATAATATAGTTTGCCAATGGCCCAGGCAATGATGATTGGGCAAGGAATACCTGCAATTGCAAAAAGTCACAAGTTAATCACAACCCACGTACGGATGGATGATACAGATGTAGATTCAGATCTGCGTGAGGAGCGTCTTGGTTAATGAACTGGAAGACTCTAAATACAAGTGGTCCTATCTTGGTATACTTGAGACATCGCAATTGCCAAGACCTCTTTATGTATATATAAAAAAGATCATCTCAAAAAAAGAAAACTCTAGTACCAGTAAGAAAAGTTAGTAAGAAAGATTATTAACAAACACATATATATACCTATTTTTCTACATAAGTGGTCAGAGCAATTCTGGCTGGCTTAAAGGCAATTTTGGTCCCTTTTAATTTTACTGCAGTTGATATGGCAAAACCTTAGAGACACCACTTGGACGTGCGTGTTCAGATTTTTATTTCCCAGGCTGAAAGAAGCTTGTAAACTTATTGGGCTCTTTGGATGAAGCCCATTTTCAACATTTTTTTTCATTGAGTCTTCCCTGTGAAACAGGATTATGAGAAAGAATCTCTTGATATCTTGCGATGTCAGAATTCATTCATTGTTTGCCTTTTCAAAAGGATCCAGCTACTCTTAACTTTATATACATATCATTTGACCTATGACGTGCAGTGTGCTCTGTGCCTGCATGTGAGTTCTTATCAAGGCCATGCAGTTTGCTTTGCAGGGCTTGCTTTCTCAATTATACCCAGAAGGTGCTACAGTAGTGTGCCTTGGGCATGCAACCTCATTGCAGTAGATGAGGTGTATTTGTACACTTAATGTCCCTGCAGTGCCACATCCTCTGCTTTCCAATTCTATTATACCAGTCTCATGTCCAGAGCCTTGCCGTTGTGCTTGTTTTGTGTTAGGCCTTCAGAGTCCAGCTGGTTTCAAGGGGATTTGCTAGAGCAGGAAACTGGAAATGAGGAAGAGTAAGTGGAGTTGGCCTTTTGACACAGACCTCCTGCAGGAAACACGAACTTTTTCACTCAGGCATTCCCCAAGCAAAGACTGGATTGATGTCAAAATTGGAGGAGGAGAGTTTCTCTCCATTTCTCCTTTACCTTTAACCTTTCAACTCAGGCAAAACCAAACAAGACAAGCCTCTCCAGCTCTATCCCTCATTCCAACCTCCAGCTTCATGTCCCTCTGAAATCTCTGCTACTCTAAGGTGAATTCATGATTCAACATGACTTAAACCCTCAGGTAGGAGTCAGCACGGCCTTGTATCTAACACTGCCTTTTAACCTCCCATTTGTTGACTCTTTCGTGGGAAATGGAGGCTTTAAAGAGATGAAGCAGAGCTGAAAGAAGCACAACACAGTAGGGAAGGGACTGAATTGCTAAGTGGTCATCTTTGACCTCAGCAAGAAATATAGTGCAGCTCTGATCTCCTGCACCATAGCCTGGTGGCTCTTGTGCCCTGCAAGTGATTATGTTGTCTTCCATCTCGTTCACCATTGACTCACAGGGTCCCGTGCACTTGTTTTCCCTATGTTCTTGCTAGGTATGAACAGACAAAATGTGCCATGTCCTTTCTCCTAGAGGAAAGCATCTTACTTTTCCTTGTCAAGCGAAGAATGGGGATTTGAGAATGAGGATGGTAAAAGATCATGTATGGGAAGGCAAAGCAGAGCCAGAAAGCACCCAAAAGGGTGAAAGGAAAGGTATATTCAGCTCACATATCAGAGACCCAGAGGGCTCTGAGAGAGGTAGGGAGGGAAAATATTAGGGACCAAACCAGTCAGGGGGTCTGTGAGAGCTGTGTGAACAGCTGATTTTCCAGCTTGGCAAAAGAACTGAAAAATATTGGGGAAAAAAAAAAAAAAGAATCAATTTCCCACATAAACATTTTCTTTCCACAGCTCCTCTTTCCTCCCATTTGATTTTGGATTGAATGACATATTTTGTTTTAAAGGCTGTTTCTGTCTTCAGAACTGCAATTCAATTACTTCTGCTCAATTCTGAGAGGAAGAAGCATTTCTGAACAAAATGTCATTCTACTTTCAGAAAATAAAATATTTGCCACTTTTTCCCACCTTTCTTCTTTCAACAGAAAAGAACTGCCAAATTCACTAGTTCTGTTTGACCTCAGATTTTTCATTCAGGCAAACAAGCTGCTCGCATGGGGCTTGTCTTGCTAAACCTCTCCTGGCCAAGTTCAAATCATGGATATATCGGTTGCAAAGGACCTCTGAAAGTATCCAGTGCAATCTCCTGCTCAAAGCAGAACTATCAACACTAGCTCACCTCAGCCAGGGCTTAGCCTTGCTGAATTTTCAATACCTCCAGGGTCAGAGATTCCACAGCTTCTAAGTCATCTGTTCCAGTGTTGTGCTATCTTTTTGGTAAATTTTCTGTTTTCTTAATGTCTCACTGGAACCTCCCAGCCTGCAATTTGTGGTCATTGTCCCTTCTTATAACATCTGCTAATACCAAAAAGAATTTGGCTCCATCATCTTTGTAATTATCCTTCAAATCATTCTTGGTTCCTAACAGATCCCTCCTTAGCTTCCTCTTTGCCAGATTAAAAAAGCTCAGCTTCTTCAGCCTCACTTCACAGGTCATGTCCTCTAGATCCCTGATCATACTGACAGCCTTCTTGATCATCTCCAGTTTTTCCACATCCCTTTTGACCTAAGAGACCCAAAACTGACCACAGTATTCCAAAGGCAACCTTACCAAAGCTGAGTAGAAAGTATTAGTAACTTCTCTCAATCTTCTGGCCACACAGTATGTGTTTTACCTTATTCATGATGAGAAGGCACTGATGGCTCATACTCAGCCTGCATCCACTGCAAGCCCTACATCCTTTTCAGCAGGACTGCTACTCTGACAGTCGGTTCCCAGCCTGTACTGGTGAACCAGCCTATATTGATGCAGCTAGGGAAAAGGAGCATCCTTTGCTCTGGCCCAGGCTGACATAGTAGAAGGAAGGTAATGGTATGCAATGAACTATTTTTCTTTGACTAGTCACAAGGATAGTACAAAGGTGACACGTGACTCTTTGTTAAGGGCTGTTTTCTAGGAACAAAACCCTCAGCAGTCCAAAAGACAGCTGTAAGGTTGTACTGGCAGATAATTAGGCTTCTCTTCTAGTCAGCTCCTCACTTAGAAGTGTCTCATCTGTCTCTTGAGACCGAGTGGTCCACAGGGCAGGGACAGTGCCTTTTCTGTTTCATGCCGTGTTGAGCAGTGGTGTATAAGGGGTTGTGATCGCTGCTTTGCTGATCAAAGTGAAAGGGACATGGTATGAACTGCTGCATTCCCAAAATGCTGAGTCTGGGCATTCTCTTTCTTTCCTTAATACCGGGTGCCTGAGGATCTAAATGAAAAAGATAAATCCAGCAATAACCTATCATCAGCTTTATGTCATCACCACAGTGAAGAACTAAACCTGATCTCATGTTGTTCTGACAAAGTTAGGTTTGAATGTCAGATTTCACCACAGTGGGACTTTTAAAGTTTATTCTTGCTGCTCTTGTCACTTTAATGCCAGGTACTACATAACACCTTTTTAAACACACAAGGCACTTACACCATCCTATGAAGAGAAAGACCCATTTCCGCAGCTTATCTGTGGAATAAGTCATCACTATAGCAGTGTGTAAGTAGCAGCCTTCCACAAACATCCAGAAGAAGTTGGTCACCACAAAATAATTGTAGACAGTGGTAATACATCGACACCAGGGCTGGAAAGGAAACAAAAGAATATTTTAAAATAATGGTGAGAATATTTAAAAAATTCTATATCTTGTTATTCCCTGAAAAATCAATGGTAGAATTCATTCATGGGATGCAGATTTATACTTGTGACTTGGAATCAGAATATCTCAGGTGCTGCTGGGAACTCACAGCTATGTCTGTGACTTTCTACTGAGTCTTGGCTTTGACCACAACATGCAGAATCTCCTGTACCTGAACATGTTTGGCAAGTTAACATGCCATAAGGCATGTCCACACCAGCAGTCTGCAAGAAGTTTAAGAAGCAGCCGTGTGGAAAGAAGACAAGAGAAGGCAGGTCATTTGACTACAGATGATCTTTCAGAGAGGTACGGCCATAGCCTAGGGTCATATCCAAAGATGATATAAGAGTCTAAGCATATCTTAGGCAGTATAACCCACCTGCTGAGCAATTCACAGAAAATATAAGATAGAAGTTAATGTCACAGTCTTGCTTCATTTCCGCTGAAGGGAAGGAGCACCATCGACGTTCAGAAAAAAGATATTTAATTTAAAGATATGCTTTTATCAGCTATTTCATCCCCTCTATTCCTGCCATTAGTGCTTCAGTCTGTAAGCCACATCACTACACACATCACCTCTGAATTTTGCCATAACTTCAATAGGAATTTTTGGTCAGGCTCAATGTATCAGTAAAGGCATCTTCTCCTGATGGCTGTGCAGTGAGAGCACAGCTGTGGAATATACAATTAGCTATGGAGAGGCAGACGGTAACATCACATCAATAAATCACAAGTAACTGCTGATGGTAATTTCCATAGTGCTACACACAGAAGTCTGGGAAAATTTCTTTCTGACCAAGCAGGCATTCAGCATATTCCCTGAAGCATGACATTAATTACCTGTGTTAGCTGGTATCATTGATGTCATTTTACTTTCACCACTCTCCAGCCTTTTAATTAACTCTACTAAAGTATTTGAAACTTTTGACCCTCAGTTAATTTTATTTCAGACTTCATATGCATGAGGTATTGATGATCTCTCGGCAGTCAACAAAGCAGCAGACACACTATCAAACCAAGAAAAATTCTGTGGACTAAGAATTTATTGGACCAGAAACACAGTTACAGAATGATAGCCCATTCACAAGTTGTGATCACTTGTGTTTATGGAGCTGAAATAAACAGAAGATATCTTGGATGTGTTAAAAATTTCATTTCTGTATTATTTTATTAAGATTTGAAATTTAGTTTGGCTTCATCTTTAAAATAAACTAAACGAAATTTTCTTTTTTTTCTCCTTTTGGCCTGAGCAAAGGAAAATAAAACTACAAACCAGGAAAACCCCCTATTTTTGGCTAACATTACACAAATATTTTGGCTCCATTTCTGATTGACCCCCAAACTAGTAAGACTAGGTTTCCAAAGACTCTGAAGTCTCACATTCGATTTTTTGAAGGTATGAGCATGAATTAAATCTTTCCTTGTGGCCCTAGTTTCATGTAAATTCTCTGATATAATGTCTAGACTCTTGCTCCCCTCTCTCCCTCAATTATACAGTTTTTGGCCTCTTCACAGCTGCTCATTTTCACAAGAATTGTAAACAATAATTTTATCTGAGCCTGTTGTTCCTGTGTCAGAACTTAGTGGAATTGGCCAGTGAGTTGGGAAGGTACTGGGACAGAGAAATACACATGATGGTGGTGAGATCTCCCTCTGCATCGTTTCCATAGGAAACCAGAATAAAATGAATTTTGAGCAATTCCTTTTGGAATTGTGGATTTATTATTATTAAATAATAAACCCAATTAGCAGAACTCATTAATTTATACCATTTCACTCATTTGACTGAGGATTCTTGATCCCCATATGTATCCAATATTAAGCTCCAGATCTTCAGCAATTCCCCTTCTTGATTTATTAACATAAGCACTATAACTTCATGCAAAATGTTTCCACGTTGAGTCCTTGACGCTTCTGTAACTGCATTATTGCTGATCAGCACAGAAGAGATCACATCATTAGCTGGCATAAATGATGTTGCTCCCATTGATTTCAGTGGTGTTATTTTGACTCTGACTTACACCACAATAAGAACATAACAAAGTTATCACTAAGCTTGTATAAAGCACCTTCCCCAAAAGACTGCAGTGTTCTGCAGAGAAAAGATGAGTTAACGAAAACTGAGGCATCTGAGGATCTGTCCTTACATTTGCAGGTTTATTTTTTCCTTGGCACATTGTGATCACATTTTAAAAGGCATTTGAATGCCTGACTCCAACTGATTTTTCCTAAATAACTGTAAACTTCTGTATTAAGATTTGCAGTATTGTCATGAGAGTAAATCACGCAGCATAAAACTGTCAACAACGAAGCTCATATACCACCACCTTCTGTAGCCTGAAAACGTCAGAAACACAGACAAAGCAAACAGTGAATTAATAGAAGCTACATCTTCTCAAAGGAGCATCTGCTTGAATAATGATACAGAGTTCTGCATAGATGTCTCAAAAAACTTAGAATCTTAGACTTCTTTATCTAGGTACTAATGACTTTTCTATTTGGTTTCCCAAAGTATGGGATTAAAGTTCAGATGTCAAATCTTACATTTGAAAAGTTAACCAAGGATGATGAGTGCCCAGCTGACATGAAAATGAATGGATATCCAGGCTCCTGGGGTGGTTTTCAATTTCTACAGGACCAGTTCCTATGTGAGCGGAGCCACATTGACTGGTACCAGCTATGGATCCAGCCCATATTCCATAGGCACTTTAGTCCACCTGCTTTCCAAAGAGAGAGAGTATGAAGGGGGTGTGTGTGTGTACGTGTGTGCATGTGTGTTTGTAGCACACTGTTAAGTTTTTCTTGGTTATGGAGGTAAATATCAGGGGACAACCCTAAAAGGAGAATATTCCAGGAATGAGAAAGTAGAAACCTCTGCCAAGAGACTATCAAGAAGAACTATTCCCCAAGAAAACCAAGATAAATGCTTTTTCTTTTGGAGTGGATGCTTTTAATCCACTCCCAAATCCTTGTATTATTGGGGCTGCTTGGTGAGAAACAGGGTGAGGCATTACAATACTTATATAGGGACTGATTCAATGTCCTCACTCAAACCAGCATCTGCAGTTGGGAGTTACTTGAACGAACATGAAATTACATGGAAAGTAAGAGAAATGGGAGCATGGTGACACACTGCATTTCCCAAGAGTGCTCAATGCCATGCAAAGAAGATGCCCCACTTCTTGCCCCCTTCTGCCTTGCCATGTTTTATTCTGTGGATTGTCTGGTCCCTTGAAGTGGCTCTGACTCTCAATCACCCATCAGAAAGCTGACTTTGATCACTATGCCAGTAAAAAAACTCTTCCTTGCTTTTTTGTTGCCTAGGTTAGTTCTCCACCAGTTTAGTGAGTTCAGTCTCCAAGGGTTCAGTCCTCCTCAAGGGATCAAAAAGAGGAACAGAGCTAGTGCAAAAGAAGTAGCAGGAGTTGGAATGAAGTGTTTGGGTCCCTGGAGGAATGAGCCATCCCTTTCAGTGACAGGGAGTTGCTGCTGGATGCAGCCCATATCACAGAACTTCATCCTCAAGGCCAGCATGGTGAAGAAAGGATTAGCAGAAAAATGGAATTTTATAAAAAAAAAAAACAACAAAAAAACAACCCGACAAAGATATCAACAAGAAAAAATTGTACTGTTTCAGGCTCTATTTCTTATTTTCTCGGGAGTCCCAGTGACTCCAGACAGCAAGGTGCCCTCTGTCACCAGACAAAGTAGCTGACTCAGAACCTCAACAGCCAAATCAATTATTTCTGTACCCTGTTCATGGAGATGTTGCGCTCTGGAATGAATGCTTTCCCTACACAAGTGCACATCACTGCAAGATGTTCTGACAAAAATGTTCAAGAAACACCAAATTTAGTGTCTTAATAAATTTGGAAAGTATCTTTGGTCAATGAAGATAAGAGAGAAGCATTTGGGCAGGATTTTTACTTTAAAAAAACCCTTTGATATACAGTGATGTGGAAATAAATGAAAATTTAATAAATCTAAGCTCATTTTCTTCATCTTTTTGAAATTACGTGAAAGTCACTCTGAGCACATGGATAGGTGTGCTTTGTAACATATCTATCAGTCGAACAAATTCAGCATCCCTGCCTGCCCCCAGACTACGTGGCAGAGACATGCTGCCTCCAAGCACTTACTTCATTGCTTTCATGTATGTTGTGATCTATCATTTGAAGCAGAAACCACATCACATTCCTCAAGATGAATGTGGTGATCAAGTTCCAGTGGATAATATTCCGCAGGCATCTGATACTCCTAAACAGGGAAATACATTTAAATAATCATATATAGTGAACATATACACATACATTTTAATGACTATATAAAAATAAATGAGTTAATTTTGTTCACTTGCAAAATTCCTCATGGTTTATCCCCCTCCATTACCTCTCTTACACTATGAAACAGGAGGTTTGTCTGTCCAATGGGTCAGCAGTAACAGTTTATAAGGCTGCCTGTAGCTTATATCTTTACCAGCAAGCATATCTGGGTCTGGTCCCATTCTCTTGCTCTCAGGGTAAATTGCACAGCCAGGGCCAAAGACAAAACTTGGATTTTGCAGCGTAGTCACAACACAAATAAATGACATAAATATAAAACAGCAAGAGGAGGATGGCAAAATCTGTGCTTCTTTTCCTTGCTATATACCTTTCTTCCAGAAACCACACAGCAGAACTTTTGCAAAGCCACGTGCAACAATTTATCTTGATAACATGAGGAGCTCCCTTTGACAATAATCGATTCAAGCAAGTGAAACAGGATCTACTGGAAAGACCCAAATATTCAAATGGTCATTTCATCCTTGGTTATCATTTTTGCTCCCCTCCACCCCATCCCATCAGCTCTATTATAATGTCAACTAGAATTGATAAGCCCCTTAACAGCAAGGCTGCACTGGAGTCTGTTGCGTTGTTCACAGAAAGAGTTTTGGTGACAAATATCTGCTCTGGAGTGGCAAAACTGGAATAGTTTACATTCAGTCAGTCTCTTGAACAGGCTCGCCTGTGTGAAGTTCAAAGTTTTCAGACCCATTAATGTGACAGGAGAGCATGGACTGCCTGGTTGCCAGTCCTGAGCTCAGTTGGCTGTATCAAGCTTTCTTAAGGTAGAGCTGTGTATTCTCGTTCACCAGAAAATATCTATGTCTGGTTTTAGTCCTTTCCCAGCCTCCTTTCAGATTCAATGTAAAATATGAGCACAATGTAAAATATGAGCTACAACGAGTTGGGACACAGTGCTATAAACAAAAGAGGGGACGTCTTAAATAGTGCTTGCTGCTGAATGGCTCCAGGAGGCAGGCAGTGCATGATGCTGATGCCAGCAGCTTCTGCGTGATGCTGATGCCAGCAACCAAAGTATCACTGAAGCTAGAGAGAAAGTTACTCATTCGGTCATCTGAGACAAGATGATTTGTCTTCTCATTCTTTGTGAAACGGTAAAGGAAGGTGAGTGTCAAGTTGCAGTTTTGCAATTAAATGATCTTTTCTCAGCTAAACACAAAACACTCCAGTTACTAAAATCACTTCCACAGGGGTTCAAATAGCCAGTGCATTTCCCAGGATCATCAGGTTAGGATTCTGTGTTTGCCGTATCAGTCTCCCTGCTTGCAAAGGAAGCTGTCAGATAACATCGGACAAACACAGAAAGTGGTGTTCTCAAACCTGCTCAACTGTAGCTGACTGTAGCTCATCCCGGCTAAAAGAGAAGGCACAATCTAGTAACCAACTTTGCTGTTGCCTCAGGTCTTTTGCATGACAAACAAGCCAGCCTTCTTAATAACAAACACTATTTTGCTATCATAAAACACTTATTGCACTTTTTCTAGGACTTGATTAGTCAGTTTTAGGGCCAGAAGCAATTCTGTTATGTCCTTCAGCCTCACAAATCTCTCAAAGATTTCACAGCAATCCAGCAAAAAAACAAACAGAAGACCTCCCACATGTGAGATACTGCAACTTACAGAAAGATGCTCAGAGGTATAACCTACTAACTCAATGTCAAAATAGCTTCTGAGTTTAACAACTCAGGCTCCAGGTATGAAATTGGTATTTGGTTTTGAGAGCCTCAGTGACTCATGGCTAGAGTCAGTTTGGAATACAAATCTCCAGCTGCTCAGATCCATTCACTTTTATTTAGGCTACAAAACTCAAAAGCGTTGCTCTCAGTGTAACCTGTGCTACCAGGGGACATGTCAGAGACACACTTCTAACAAAAGGCAAAGGTTCAAGGTTAGGCTTTCAAGGAAACCAGGCAACCAACACCTACCGCCTTTCATGCTGGACCCCAGGAACCCATCGGGCTCTGGACTTCGAAACATGCTGTTAGGGTCTGTTCTCTGTTGATCATTCTGCATATAAATGTCCTGTGGCTGCTGTTCATCTAGATGTTTTATGCACTCCCTTCAGGTTAAGGATTAGCAGATTAAGGAAGGAGTTTGAAACACTGCTTCTAGGGGGAGAGGGAGGCAGGAGACTAGAAACTGAGGAAATTCAGGTCAAACTGTAGAGTTACTGGCATGAAATTAATTGCTTTTGAGAGCTCTAACAACAAAACAGATCCAGTACACTTGCCACCTGAATGTATTTCTTGACAGAGAGAAGATAAAGGAATGGAAAAAAAAATCCTTGCTGCATGCCTCCATTTAGATGTAGTTTAATTATCCCATATGCTGGAACATCACTAAATCTGGCTGGATGAAACCTTAATCCCACAAGACTTACAGCAGGACATTGGACTGCAGAGGCAAATAGGATCAAACAAATAGTTGTAGACTTTTTGGTTCAGTTCCTAAAAAGAGCTTTTCCCCCCAGTAGGGTCCTAGTAATCAAAATTACATTCTCTTCTGTGACTTGGAATATAAAGACAACCTCAGCATCTACTGGCTGCATGATCTTTGCCTTCCTTACTACTTCTTGATCATACTTCTTTGTCTTCTTTGCCCATTTGTCTGCATCTAGCCATTGACTTTTGTTTGGATTGTAAAATGCTTGGGACAGAGGCAAACTTTTCGTGGTATGTGTTCAGGATCCAGAGTAAGAGGGTCTGGTCTGTGTTGGGAATGCCCAGGCTCTACAGATAATTATGATCAAAACTCTCCTTGTTTACAAAAAGCCACATGTGCTGAGGGAAGATGCATTCCTGGTGTAAAATTAAGTAAAGTATAAATGCGACCAGCTGCTGGAATTTACCAAAATGACCTAAAGCCTTGTCAAATAATGCTTTGGACATGAAGCAGGGACAGTTGGCTCCCATGCCCCACTACCTTTAACAAAAGCCATACTTTGGGTATCAGGAACCTTGTACCATGGCCTCATTCCCTTTCTGAGACACTCTCTGTGTGGCATGGAGCTAAAAAGCTTCATGTCTTCGGGACTAACAGAGCAAAGAAGAAGAGGCTGTAGAGCAAGCATTTTGCTTTTCCGGCTGCAGTCTCTCCCCAGTCCCATTCCCCACCCCACTACTGCCTTGGCAAAGCAGCACAGACAGGAGAGAGGCAGGCTTTGCTTTTGTGATGTCTGGGCCACTACTCTGCTGGTGTTAATAGCCGTTAGGGTTTTAATGGAAACACCAGTACAGTCAGGCTGAGAAACATGTCTGAAAGTACCACAGAGTTTCTCAATGGCTCAGGCAGTGACATGACCCCAGGCACAGAATTGTTTTAACCTTTTATCTTTTTTTTTATTTTTTCCTTTCCTTTTCTTTTAGTAAGCATCCCAACTGGAGACTAAGTTTGGTTTTGTTTGTAGAGAGCCCAGAGCACATGGTTTCTGTTTGTTTCTGTCTCCTAACTACTACTAGCACAGAAATCACGGTGGCAGTAATGCAATTCATAGCCAAGAGCAAGAAAAGCTTGAGAAATAACTGTGTCAGGTTCATACCGGGGCGGGAGAAACAGCAGGGTTAACGCAGTGTGTGAAGGCTGCAGGGCACAGCAGTGGAGGACTGCAGCTAAGTCATTTGATGTAACAAGGGAAAGATCTCTTGCCAGCCACCTGAGAAAGCTGCTCTCAATTACAGGCACTGCTGGTGAATGTTATTATTGTAATTTAGCATGGGTAAAGCACCTAGAGGGATACTGACTGAGATGAGGGTCCCCTCATTTCAGGCATTATTCACATGAGACTGTTCTGCCGGGCTCAGGAGCTAACCCCATGCACAAAGTTTATCTGTGTAGCCAGAATGGAGTCTGAGGTGGACAGTGAATGAAGGACATGTCCCCAGTTGGGCAACAAAGCTAGTGAGTAATAAAAGACCTGCAGCACAGCTAATGTTTGGTGAAAGGACAAAGCTGACCTTCTCATACTCACTCATCTCAAAGCCTGAGGAAGAAACTCATAATACTCATAGGGGTAATTTGTTCTCCACAGGTCTTTTCCTGGCTCTTGGTAGATGGAAGCTAGCTTAAATTTATAAGCCTTAATTTAAATTTGAATACTCCTGTTATTCATGAAAATGACCTGTCCCCTTCTGAAAACTTATATAAACAGTCACAACAGTCTTCTGTGACAATGAGCTCCACAATTTCTTTCTCCTTGATTAATTATTGCCTTCACTCTGTGGAGTGAAAAAGTAAGCAAGCCTGTGCTCCAGAAACAGCAGTAACTGCCCTCACAGGCAGCACTGAAAAGGAATTCACATCACATCATTGTAAATGGCAGGAGGTGGAATTTGAAACGCATTGAGCTGTATTATAAGTTAGTGAATTGAGCTTTCCTAGAGTCACAGTGATTGGCATGAATGCATTCCCTCACAACTCAGAAGCTAAGAAACATGGGGTTATTCTTATCTCAGTTGGAAGATATCACAATTTGGAGAGTGTGGCAGTGACAACATCAGGAAAATGAGAGCAGAGACAGCAGACAGCTACCTTCTTGGGAGGGCAAAGACTCATGTGAGAGAGGGGAGAAATGGGAGATGAGGGGGCTGGGTGCTGAACTGCTGCTTCAGACACAATTACAGCATCGCTAGGAAGAAATCGTGAGTTACAGAGCCATTTAAAGTCCCCTAGCCTAAAATATCAGATGATAGAAGGTTTCATATTCATCTTCATGTCAGGTAACGTTGTTCATGCTGTTTCCACTTGTTTTATAATCCTCGATGTGGACTGAATGGTGCAAGTGTAGCCCAGCTTCCAAGAACAGCAGCACAAGTCACCATCCCAGAGAGCCTGAAGGCTGTCACATCATGAGACACCATGGACTGAGGCTATGGGCTTCCATTAAAGAGCCTTTTCCTCTATTTGCTTCCTGCCCTGATCCTTTTCAGACAAAAAGTGTTGGTCAAGGCCTTGGCTGGACTCTTCTACTAACTCTTCCCTGGTGCGTGGGTCCAAGGACAGAAGGAACGAGAAAAGAGGTTGTAGCAATTCAGTCAGAACAGACTTAAAGATTGAGGCCACAACATAAAGACATAAGAACTTCTTCCATATTCAGTCAGACCAATAAGCCATGCAGGCTGTGACTCAGTCCCCAGTGGTGATCAGTAAAAAATAGTTTGGGAAACAGTATGGGAAACAGGGGAGGTAGACTGTTTGTTGTTCCTTGCTCTTACCTCCTTGCTTCTGTCAGTCAGAGGTTTTAAGATATTCCTGATTCAGAGACCACATTTAATCACATTCAGTCACCCCGTTGGTGGCCCCAGCTCCTCACAGGAGTCACTGAACTCCTTTTGTGGTTTATGCTCACTGGGGTCAGGCCATGGCTTATTCTACTAACATGATGGAATGAAGAGCTCATAAGATGTTATTCACGGTAAAATACGTTTGTCTCTGTTGGATCCTCTTCTCTGCTTGCCTGTCCCCTCCCAAGGGCTGGATGAGAAGGCATTTCCTCACAACTACATTCCCTCCTGTCCTTTGGGAGTTGCAGGGAGGAGGGATAGAAAGAGCCTGGAACTGGACAGCAGGACACTGCTAGTCCCATGGGCTTCAGGAGCAAGCTGGGAGGAGCAGTTGGTAGCATATCTCCAACATGTGCTCCTGAAGTAGCACAGTTTGTGGAACAATGTCACTTCTGGCTGTGTCTGACAGCAGATTTTGGGCTTGAAATAAGCCTCTGAAATACGGCAAGTAGCGTCAGACAGGCACATGCAAGCAGTGTATATTACACTGAGTGAAGGAGCGGGCAGAAGGAAAATGATTTCCTTGAAAAGGAAAGAAAAGAAGGACTTACAGTTTCTGACTTGGAGGGAGAAAAGATACTGCCACTGGAAGCATCTTGGTTCTGTAAGTGAAAGGGTTTATTGGCTCCTCATGATTTTTTAAGAACCAGTGCTTTGCCCCCTATTGAGTGATCTCCAGATGACTGCTTCCGACAAGGTGGGAGATTCTGCTGAGGGCCTGCCGCCCAAGAGTCCTGCTGCTGTGCCACTCCTCCCGTTGGTTTGGGCAGAGGTGTCCTCATGTCAGGCAGGCAGGGCTTTTTGCCAGGAGTTGTTGTTCAGCGTACAGCCACTTGCTTCAAGGCTAATGATGTGAGGCTTTGGATAGAAGAGCGTAGCAAGCAACAGCATATTTTCATGAGAGACTGAGTTATGAAGTACCTTGGTTTATATTTACAGGAATCTGGGGACAGTGGTACAGGAAAACGTGTGTGTTCCAGTGAGTCGAGAGTCCCAGAGTATGTCTCTGGCTGTGCTGGCCAAAACCAGATAAGATGATCTGGGAGTGCATGCCTCCCCCTCGCTGCACACACAGAGAGCCCCATAGAAGCACTAGCTTCAGCTCTGCAGCAGGTTAGACAAAAAGAAGCAATTAAAGTGAAAGCAAACATACTTCTCTTTGGCCTTCCTAATTAGTAAATCAAAAGCCAGGTGTACGGTGGGAAATTACACATAATGACCTCTTTATTTGATTTGAGAGCAGACCATGTTTCGAGCCCGAATGTCATTCCCTGACTCGAAACCATACCACCGGCATCCTGAGCTGCTTGGTGTGTGGGGTGTCATAACCGGGCTTCCACATTAGGAACTATAGCAGCAAATGAAAAAAAGCAAAATTCTCCAGCAGTTGACTGCAGCCTGGGTCAGAGGTGGGCAGAGTTTCTGATTGTTGGTAGAGAAAGCACACTCTGCTAATTATTTCCATTAAATGACCTTAATTGTAGGGTTGGATACAGAAAGCAGAGAATTAGAAAATCCATTTGTTTGACTTGAGAAATGCTGAGATCTGAAAAGGCAGAAAATCTGATCAACTATTCCTGTACAGGTGGCCTCACTGATCAGAAATGGAGATCTATAAAAGGGTTTCTAAAATAGCACTGGTAAAACTCAAAGCAGCCTTTCTGTTGATTCATGGTTTTTTTCCTCACTCTATCCATACAGCGGTATTTTTCCTCTGGGATGTGCAGAGCTACTATTTTCTGATTCAAAGCATGACACAAACAATTAACATTAGCAATCATAATAATGTGCCAGCATGGTCGAAAGCTAGCTGAATTACTTGAATCATCTGCATGGAAATAATTGCAAATTATAACTTTATTAAAGAAGCTTGGAAACCTTCTATTAATTCATGTAGTATTCCATTAATAATGATGTTCAATTAAGACAGCTGTCCCAAAGTCTGTCTGAAAACAGTTGGCAGGAGAAATCTGAGAGCACTTTGCTGGAGTCCTTCCCATTCCATGACTGTTGAACAAGCAGGAAGGAGAATCATGGATATTTTTCCCCTTCAGTCTTTTCTAGGGCAGGCAAGGCTCATGGACAAGCCATAAATGGCATGGAGCGGGAAGAATACCTAACAGCAAGTTATTTCTCAGGCTCTGTGCCTGTCATGGCCTACTTGCTTTCATCCACATGGAGGCCTCCCCTGAGGTCCTCATGGCTTCCCCTGCGTGCTCATGTTCAACCACTGCACATATTCTGGGACTAATGCTTACAGATGGGAAAAGCAGCTGGAGAGGTTGGCAGGGAAAATGAGCTTCTTGGTGCCAGTTGCCTGGGGAAATATAAATATTCCCACAGGAAATGCAAGGGGCAGTTGCAGGGAAGAATGAAACCCTGGAAGGGAATAACAGTTTTATTATGAGGACAGGGGTGAAATGCTCAGGTGAAGAGGAGAAGCAGCAGCTTCCATTAGTATTTAGGATGTGCATAGACCCTAAAAACGAACCCATTGTGGAACTATCAGTGCTTCTCTAAGCCTTTTCCAGAGCTTCTTTCTCCTGCCTTCAAGCCAATTTTTAATCACAGGACAAAGGGCATTCTGCCTGCTTTAGACACAAAGGCTTAAAGCACTGATGTTCCTAGGGCTGGAAGGATGCAGCCAACACAACACAGAACAGGACCCCAGGCAGGACAGCCCCAGGGCAGGACCAGACTGACTGTGTTCACTGTCAGTGGTTGTGCCCAGCACTGTCTGGCTGCGTAGCATGGTGAAAAGGGGTCAAAAATGGCTCTCTGCAAACTACCCGTGAGCATGCTGACAGTGAGCAGTATGGATAACTATGGGACACTACATCAGCCTGCGCTTCATTCCTAGTCTGTGTGCAAAGAGAAATGTTGCCCCTGAGAAGTATATGGTTAAATGTGGGCTAATTGAAACTCAGTCACTGGTACTCCAGTCTAAGAATATGGTTCCAATCTTGACTGTGCAATCAGCCCTTCCACTGGAGAAAATTCCTCTATTATTTTAACAGGAACGACAAAGTCGGATACAGATGACTTCATTTTGTACAGCATGTGTTTGTGGTTTAGCCTGTTGAAATAAGATTTAGGAAGCTGCTCTAATTTGCTTTGCTAAATGGAGGTCAGATGTCAGTCATTTTTGAACCAAACGGGAAATGGGGCTGTAAAGTGTCTTTTTAGCAGAAGCTACCTTGCAGCTCAGGTTTTAGTACCCCATAACAAACTAGCTTTAGAGTAGTAGGGGCACAGTACACGGCTGCAGCCCTCTGGGGTTTATCTAAGACATTGCCCTGTTGACACAGGTTGTAGTTATCAGTCCAGATAGTGGAAGGATGAATGTTTTCTATGAAGAGTGACCATTGCAGCTGGATTACACAACTTAGAGTTAGGACTTCAGAAGCCAGACACTGAGAGCTGATAGTGGTTGATCTGGCTTACAGCTACTGTTTGGGAAATGTAAGAGTGCACAGCATGTCCTCACTCATAATCCCCTTGTGGGATTATACAAAAAAAAATCTGAAAGAAAATTAATTTAAATGACCAGTTAGGGAATTCAGGGGTTATGTTTTTTTTTGCTTTTAATACAATTATACAATTAGCAATGTTTATTAAATTATCTACCTTTGCTGTGTGGATAAACCAAGGAATAAAGTCTGAGGCACTGATGCTACTGTTCACACTCTCTTTGGCCTCATTTCCACCAAAACATAGTGTGAATTATTTCATTATTTTTGAGTATTTGGCCAGGAATTCAGGAAAGACCATATAGGAACATTCATAGCCTGCTCCTTCCAAATATTCATTCCTGTGCTTGGTTTAAATTCGTTAGCCTCATGGTGCTCACTCTGCATACGGAAATGTTTCCAGTGGTTCAACCTGGGCACCTCCTCCAAGAAGCTGCTCTTTCCGCAACACGCAGAGGCAGTCCACATGCTAGCAGGAGTGTACATGTCCCATTTAGGGGTGACACAAGTCAGGGATTTTCCACCTCTCTCGTGTTTTACTTGATAATGTGAAGCAGCAGTATTCATCTTTTAGAGTAGGCAGAAGAGAAGGTGGCTGGGTGCTGAACAACTACAGTGGCGTTAGTGAGGGATGTAGATGTGTAATTCCTTGGATGAAAACTGAAATTGAACCATTTAGTACTTGAACACCTGCAGGTGCATTTGTAGTGGGTAACTAAACATCTAGGCTTGAAAACATCTTCTCCGATTCTCCTTCCCAGAGATGACTCAGGACATGTTCTCTTTTGAAGTAAATTGCACTGCTGAGCATGATTCATATCTAAACTGTAAAGACCAAACTTTATTTTCTTCCTTCCTCTGAAACCTTGGAAAAGTTGCAAGGCTTGCTCCACTGTTCCCAGAAACATTCCATCTTCACCAAAAGGAGAACAGAGCACAGACAAGTTTTAGCTAGTCAGTCAATATAGACCTAATCTTGCACAGAGCAGTTCTATTACCGGAATTTAAGTTTAAAGTTAGTGTCCATCTCCAAAAACACTGCCTCACAGCTAAAATCTTGGCAACGACAGAAATACACCACTGGGAACATAGTTCAAGCATAGGATAGGAAGTGGCCTCCTGATCCTCCAAATCCCAGGTCAAGAAATTCATTGGGTAAAAGTCCTTCATAAATTCCTGAAACTCTAGTTTAACTCCAGGTTAAATTTTTCCTCCATTACATTGCTCCTGGACGCCTCTGCTCTGTGTGTTGGAAATCATCCTCTAACGTCCACTCACAAGTCTATCTGTAGAGCGCCTATACCCTTTTCTTCTTGCACTGACATTGTCCTTGATTTTAAGTAGCTCTTCAGTTTCTAATGTTTATCCATGGTGTATTTATAGGCAGAAATAATACTTCTTGCCAGCCTTCACATTTCTAGGCTACAATACCACTATTTCAGATGCAGCTTATGAAACCTTCTACATTTTAAGAATATAAGCTCTCTGGGTACACTTTTAATTACTGGTATTATTCCAGGACTTCAGGAGGGCTTTGCTCTCCGCTGTGTTTTTTGCGCCAGGTAGGCTCTATACAAAGAGTCTAAAGAACAAGCCATACAGATATGAGATGTGAGAGGGGGTGAGTAAAGGCAGTGGGAAGCAAAGACATTGGCCTAAGTTTAATCAATAGGAAATGTGTTTCTGTCCTTTATCTGAGTTCGTGAGATGAGACGCTTCATATGATTTCAGGCAGTACAGGCACTTCAGATGTTTTGTATTCAAAGAAGACCATCTCACTGCATATGTCCTTTTTCACAGAGCTCCATTGTTTTCATTCCTGCTTTGCTTTTAGAACTTTTCTGTGGACTATTACAGGGTGGGACAGAGTGCTGTCTCCAGACCTACAGCCATTGCATCCACCGAACACATGCTCTGCAATTACCGGAATTTATGATGAAGTTTAAAAAATGCCATGTGCCTGAATCATTATTTCAGGCTCTGCTATTCTAAGTGGCAGATGGAATAGATATAACTAGGCTAGATGGAAAGCCAGGAGATGAAGAGGAAAATGGAGCACTGATATGAACTCATGAATTCAGTTAGTTGATGCCCTGTCCTGGGACTTGCTCTTTTTCCCCTTGCTCCACAACAGAAAGGTATGTCTGGGAGGACTGTGCCTTAGATCTGGAGTCTACTCTGCTCTGATCACATCAGATACCACATGCTTTTAAGTGCAAACCAGTACTAATTGTGCAGATCACCTACCCACTTGATATATCCTCAGTATCTAGGCTCTGATAGGTGTCAGATCACTTTGCTCTATGAAGCCTGCTCTGTAGGGATGCTCTACAAAACCTGCTCTGTAGGGATGCTCTACGAAGCCTGCTCTGTAGGGATGCTCTACAAAACCTGCTCTGTAGGGATGCTCTACATGTCTTCTGGCAGGTTTCTACAAATCATTTAATCAAACTCTTCCATTCTTACTAACAGATGCCTGCAGCAGCAGTCTCACCAATTGCACGCCAGACTGAAGATCAAGAGGCAGTTCAAAGGAGCTTGGAACAGGGGAGGATAAAAGAAAGTAGATCTTCCTCTTTTAAACTCTAGGAGATGGTTAGGGGTGGAAAAGAAAAAAAAAGTCACTATATTGTTTCAAGAAAAAAATGTTTTAGTCCTTTGGGAAAAAAAAATATGTGAGATTTAGGAAATCTGGCTGTAATCACAAGAAAGAAAGGGGACACTGCCTCAGGCCTATGAGAAAAAAAAATCAGATGTTTTAAAGGGGAAATAGAAAGAGGTAAATTTATGGGCAATAGGAAAGCAAAGGTTCCCTCAAAACCTCAACCTGCTTTCGTTACTACCATACTAGTGACAAAAGATGCTATGCCAATGTTTGTCGGTTTGTTTTTTTCAGAGCTGCCTTTATCGAGCAACCTGTGCAGGACATGTCATTTTTAATCTTCAGCCTATCTTCCTTTCAGCACCATCCTTCTTTATTGGATTCAAAACTCAGTAGGGACTTAGATATTTCCCAGAACAAATACCTGTCTTCCTGTACTTCTTCGGTCACTACTGCACAAATCAATCATCTCCTGATTGAATCTAGTCAGGTCATTGCTGGCCATTGCCAGCACATTGTTTAATAACAAGTCAGGAGTTTTACAAAGGACTCTTATTCCACCTCAGAGGCTGGTATAACAGCACACTAACAAGGAAAAAGCCAGGACAAAGCAATTTCTGTCTCCGCATTATCAGCAACAATAAAGGAAAAATACGATTCAAAAGAACAAAGAAGTGTTTTAATCCTTATGCTTTTTTTTTTTTTCTTCCCTTCTTCAGCTTGATTGGTATTACTGATAGCAGGATTCCTCCTATGGAAAATTTCTGCTTTACTAGCATGAGAATGTGCACCTGAGGGATACATCAAACCTTTACCATTAATGAGAACACACAGACTATGAGATTCACAGTGGTACAGATACATTTAGCAATGCCCTGTGAAATGTCCCGAGCAAACCTCTACAGATCCTGTGTTGGAGATCAATGCAGCTCTACAGCACATTTGGTTTATGCACGAATTCCTCATTTTTCCTTCTCAGCATATTTCTTTTTGCCTGTGCGCTTGTTTTGTTCTACATTATAAAGACAGCATGGCTGTCACACTTTTAAGGCTACCTACATTTAGACCTTAAGGAATAATCCTTGACTTCAATCTTTAGGAGCTATCTCAATGACTCATTGTCATTCAGTCAGCATGTCAACAAAAATAAAGTCCTCTTCCATAAGCTGGGCTTCAGTTTTTATTATCTAGGTGCTAAATGAAATGTTTGCTGGTTTATTTTTCATCGCACAGCCAAAAAAGAAGGATTGATTCATATGGGACAGAATTGGAGAAAACAAGGCTGGAATAGGTCTTTGCAGTAAAAGAGAGTTCCTGGCTGAGTTCTCCTCCCTTCTCAGTTGTGTTGGGGTCTCCTGGCAATACAAAAGCAGATGGCAGATGATTTCATTACTTGCTGCTACACCTGACCTTTCCAACCCTCAAAATATCTTTTGGTGTATGGTTCCTTAGAGTTTAGGACAGTAGAACATTTCTATTGGTCTGCAGGGTGGGTTGTGAATGGAGGACAAAGGCTTGCATAAGGAACTGAGGAAGATAGGAACTGGGGACAAGATGACATAGGATAGATTTGGAAGAATAGCAACTAGGTCCAGTTCTTTCCCCTTCCCACTTCAGCACAACTGAGGACTAAGCTTCCCATCAATGCAGCAGCTACCTGGGCTAGGGCAGCAACACTAATGGTGAAGCTCATCTCCAAAAGCAGAACACCCATCTCACTAGTTGATCATCAAAGCAATACTCTTTGCCATGCCAACCAGATATTTAACCTGCTCTTAAAACCTCCAGTGTGAGAGACCCCACAGCCTTCCTAGCAGTTCCAATACAACAGGTGTGCTCCAGTCTCTTCCTTCAGACAGGACTGCCTTCGGGACTCTGTTTGCACTGACAGAGCAAAGGAAAATCAAGCAGGTGATGGGCGAGAAGCATAAAAATATGGAGCAGTTGTAGAACTTGAGTCTTCCCGTAGGTCTCCTCTGTCTTCTCTCTCAGCAGGCACTCATGGAGTGAGGTAGATGGGTGGAGTGGGGCAGGGATAAGGAACTGGTAGATTTCTACTTTGGGCCAAGACGTGGGACTATCAGATCTAGCCTTCAGGGTCTTCTATTTTTTTTTAGCCAGGAATTATCTAAATTCTCTTATTTCACCCAATTAGTAGATGCCTTCTTCCATCCAAACTAAAACAGGAAAAAAAGCCCCCAATAATAGGACTCAATTATCAGACCTGATTTGCTCTTGGGACACTTTGAAGAGGTAAGCGTGATGAAGATGTGCATAACCTAGAATTTGTGTAGGGGAAATGTGCCTAGGGACTGCCTTCACTGGAGCATCTTTAGAACTTCTGAAAACAGGTGTAACTTTACAGACACTGAGGTAGCTCATGCTGGTACGCATTTTTTGCATGATACAGTGGGAATTTGAAAAGATGGACTATCTTAATTCACAGCATGTACAGGGCAGTACTTAATTGCTGCAGTTATTTTTAATGCTGAAGCTGGCTGAAAAATTTAAATCTTAAAGTCAAAGTTTAAATACCAGAAGAACAATTTAAAAGAGATCAGTTGGGAGACTTCTGTGTTGGAAGCTGGATACATTTATACCATATTATCTAATTGTTTTTGCATTATTTACTCAAGCATTTATAAAAGATTCAGCATTGAAGCAGGGAATATAGTTACAACGAATAATTTGCATTCTTTATTCAGGGTAAATTAATTCAGGTCTCCAAGCACTATGGGAATTAGCATTATACGCACAGTAAAAAGGTTGAAATGGAAGTTTAAACTGATGCACCACAAATGTTCCCATTGAATGTTCTAAGCTTTTTTGTCTTCCCGTTAGCATAGATTATTCTGTTTATAGATGCTGAGGTGAAAAAAGATTCCTGCTGTTAATAAGAAAGACCCTCTTGTTAGGAATGCTCAAGAGGAAGATTTAGCATAAGACTTCGTAGGGATGCTCCACTCTAGGAAAGCAGTAATTCTTTCACTTAGGTCATTGTCAATCAACATGTTGTAATCGTATGGGGGGTCCTCCACCTGTTTCTCCTCTGCTACCAGTATAAGATTTTTCTCAAGGATTATCATTGCATAGCACTTAGTACAGTTGGTTCTAAGTTGAGGTTGAACACTCCTAGGCAAGACAGCACAAATAGTACAGAAATACCAGTCGGGTAATCCAACAAATAATACAGAAATACCCAAGAAGGCCACTCCTATTAAAATACATTCCTGTGACTCAGGCTGTGTACATACAATACATATGATGACTGATGCACATCTACCTATTACTTTCCACTAAGTTTTCTTCCCTCCTGCCCTTTTTCTTCTCCCTGTGCCCCTAGCTCTTCTTCACAGACTTTCTTGCACTGACATATCCATTTGACCTGATGAATTCCCTTCTGTACCACTGAACCAGGGAAGGGAATTTTTCTATGCAGTTGCATTGATTTGCATTCATCATTTCATGAGCACTGGTGGGGACAAAGCTCCTCTAAAGATTTTCTAAAGGTTTCTCTTGTTATTTAAGAAAACTTCTAAGTTCTTTAATGGAAGAAAAATTGAAATTAACCCAAAGCAAAATGCAAAGATTTCATTCTATCTCCTTTGGTCTATATCTGGGCATTATCTGTCAGGGAATGCAAAATACCTTATGTTATCAGGCACTGCCTTATAAAAAAGAAAACTTGCCCCCAAAACTTGCAACTCGGCACACTCAAATCCCAGCTTCCCTTAATGAAGCACTCTGTGCTCACTGAATTTTTTCCTGCATCAATAAATCATATACAGTTCTCGTCCTGAATACAAATAGGCTTTAGGTCCTACGCACAGAAGCCACCATTACAGCTCATCCAATGCATCAGTCAATGAAACCATGTACATTCCTGGGAGTGTAAAAGCCATGACCATTTGTCAAGACCGTATATGACCTGAAGAGTGTCATTAGAGGGCTTAAGTAACCCAGTAAGTGTCACACACCCAACCAAGTTAGAAGCATGCAAACAAATTACTCACCTCAAGCACAAGAAAAGCATAAACGCAACTATAAGGGCCCCTACTGATATACAGTGCCCCAGGTAGTTTATGATGAGAGCAATCTTGTAATGGAGCGCATACTTCCTCTGGAGGTAAAGAGATAACATGATTAAATCAGCATGACTCTCTAAGCACTGACATTAAGGAACAGTTAATCAGTTTAGGAAACAGTAATTACTTTTCTCTACTTTCAAATGATATAATAGCCCCAGGGCTGATGCCTATGTATAAGCCAAACATGCTGCCCAGGCACAGAAGTACAGGCTTGGTTTCATTTCAGTGTGGGACTTCTCCGCAGTTTCTTAAAAATCTCGGCAAAAAAAGTTACTTTTTTTCCCCCCTTTTTAAATGCAATTTCCTCAGGATGCCATCCAGAGGGACCTTGACAGGCTTGAAAGCTGGGCCCATGCAAACTTCATGAAGTTCAACAAGGCCAAGTACAATGTCCTCCGCGTGGGTTGGGGCAATCCCAAGCACAAATACAGGCTGGGTTGAGAATAGATTGAGAGGAGCCCTGAGGAGAAGGACTTGGCAGTGTTGGTTGATGAGAAGCTCAACATAACCCAGCAATGTGCACTTGCAGCCCAGAAGGCCAACCGTATCCTGGGCTGCATCAAAAGAAGCGTGGCCAGCAGGGCGAGGGAGGGGATTCTCCCCATCTACTCTGCTTTGGTGAGACCCCACCTGGAGTACTGTGTCCAGCTCTGGGGACCCCAACATAAGAAGGACATGGACCTGTTGGAGCAAGTCCAGAGGAGGGCCACGAAGATGATCAGAGGGCTGGAGCAGCTCTCCTGTGATGACAGGATGAAGGAGTTGGGGTTGTCCAGCCTGGAGAAGAGAAGGCTGCCAGGAGACCTTATAGCAGCCTTCCAGTACCTGAAGGGGGCCTACAAGAAAGCTGGAGAGGGACCTTTTACAAGGGCATGTAGTGATAGGACAAGGGGTAATGGCTTTAAACTGAAAGAGGGGAGATTTAGATTCGATATAAGGAAGAAATTCTTCGCTATGGGGGTCGTGAAACACTGGAAGAGGTTGCCCAGAGAAGTTGTGGATGCCCCATCCTGGAAGTGTTCAAGGCCAGGTTGGATGGGGCTTTGAGCAACCTGGTCGAGTGGAAGGTGTCCCTGTTCATGGCAAGGGGACTGGAACGAGGTGATCTTTAAGGTCTCTTCCAACCCAAACCATTGTATGATTCTATGATTTCTTATTTTCATTATTAGACTATTTTAAAACTTTGTCATTTTAGGGTGACAAAGCTACGAAAGACACATCTCACAGTTTCAAAAGTTATAAAACATTATTTTGTTAGGAAACCGCATGGTCTTAATGAGCCAGGTTATGCTACTTTCCTACTCAAATGGTTTGGTTTTCTTACAAAAATGAATCAGTTGTCAGTAAGAATAAATAATAAGCCCTTTCCATACAGGCAGATTTTGCTCTGAGGTACATGCCTTTCAAGCTACAATCCTCATCTTTCAAATTGAGGGCAGAACCAAGGCAGTCTGAAAGAACTGGAATCTGCTGGTGGCCTTTCAGTTTTGAGAAAGACTGACAAACCAGAGAACCTGTTGTTTTTAGCAGAAGCCCAAGTATGTGGTGAAACTTAATGTATTAGTGTCTATTTCCTAGGATGCTGAGGAGATTATTGGTAGGTTCTTGATCCTCTAAACAAAAAATTAAGTACAAAAGTGCTCCCACCTAAATCAGTGAATTTAGTGATGTGACCAAAATTTCACCTTGAAGTAACTGGAACATTCTTTAGTGGTGAACTGCTGCTGGCTTCAGAGAAAAGAGAAGCATCACCTCTTTGCCCGAAGCATAGGAAAAAGTAGAAAACCACTATTCAGATAAATACTGAAGCTGGTTAAAAATTGACACTGGTTTGCTAATTAAAGAATAATCCCCCTGAAAAAAAAAAAGATATTTATTTATTTATTTATTATTTTTGGCATTTGTTTCTTTCCAGGTTAAGCAGATCTTTTCCCACTTTGGGATGTTGTCCTTCTCCAGCAGAATGAGACCTTTGAAAACTAACCACCTAAATTTCCTCACTTGTGATAAAAATATAAAAGTAAAATCCTGCAAATGGCATCAGTTTTCTAATTTTGGTTGAACTTCCTTTGTTTCATTTTTTTCTAACAAGTTCCCTTAACATTTTATTCTAGTCAAAGGAATTTGTCAGTGAATGAATGTTTGGATGAAACTACAACCAGCAGCTGCAGTTAATCTGTTCCATTGTTCTGTTAAGATAGCATCTTCCAGCGCTTTTCCAGAGAGAGAGCATGCCCTCTTGGAATCATTTACATGATGAAATCCGCCTATATCTTCAGCACATGGAGTAATGTGCTGTTTCTGGACAGAACTCAATCATGCAAGGTATTTTTAAGTCTATTATAAAGTCCCCTAAAATAAACTTCCCCATGCATAGGCCCATTTTCTGAATAGCCTTGAGGGGGAAAAAACCCAAAAACCCACAAGATCTGAATTCCACACTGAGTTTTATTTATCCTTAAGTCATGGAGACACCTGAAGGGGAGGAAAACACACCTGAACTCATGTGCCTACCTGAAATCCAATGTTTTACTGTTCAGCTAGTGCTCTGGCAAACTGCCTTGCTTATTTACTTTCCCTCTTAGCTCATAGAATCATAGAATATCTCAAGTTGGAAGGGACCCATAAGCATCATCGAGTTCAACTCCCTGCTTCTCACAGGACTATCTAAAACTAAACCATATGACTAAGAGCATCGCCCACAATTGCTCATGTAGTGCTAGAAATTTTCTAGAAGATTACAATGTTTCTCCCAGGCCAAGGTTCTTGCTCTTTGAATCTGACCCTTCAGCTCCCTGCTTTGGCTTCTAACCACTATTTCAACTTCACTCAAGTTTTAAGAAGGTATAGCTCAAAACACAAGAAAATTGGAAAAAAACATAATTAAGGTCCTCTTTGATGCACTGATGCTGAAGAAAAAACAGGCATGAGTTTTATTTTTTCTCTTGCTGATTCTAACAAGGTTTCCTGAAGGCAAATTCAAATATTGTAGAAACAAGAACTGCCTCGGTGCCTATGAAAAACTAAGCCGACAGGGTGGCAAGATCACTTTCCACCAGCCTACATGCAATCTGTATCTCTGGTAGAATTGGAGACAACACCTTCAGGGCTGAAAAACACGTGCCCAGAATCAGTCATGTGTTGGCCAGAGCTCAGTTCATGTAAAATACTTGCATAACTCTTTTCTGTCTCACCCTCTTGAAGACTGATACACTTAAAATGGTAACAACCTTCTACTGTTACCCAATATTCCTCTGCTTCCAGGAAGATGTTTCACTCCACTAAAATGCAGATTTAAATCCTACTCAGGCTTGGGAGAAGGGTCGTTACATTAGAAAGGAGAGAGAAAAGGAGATGGTTTGGACACTCTGTTAGCCTTACTCTCTGGACCACAGCAGGTCACATCACTGGAATCCTCTTCCATGCCGTACCTTATGCATGACAATCATGTTACATCAGACAGTGCAGAGTTATCTTCCAACCAGCTTCTACCAGGTAAACTGAGGAAGCACAGCTTTATGTCTTTACCTGCACCAGCTTTGCAAATCTAAGGCACGCTGGGTTCCCTGCAGCCAGATTTCAGGCGAATGATGGAGTCATTCTGCCTAGAGGACTTTTTCCTTTGCTTTAGCTAGGCTGTGACTGCTAACCTGTCCAAACCAAATCAGCTAATGATTTGAACTAACCACCACCTAATGACAGCACTCTTAGCTCTCCAGATGACAAGGATCTTTCTCCCTCTAACAGAACTTCCTGACAGGTCCTGCCAGTGTTTGCAGCACAAGTCTTCCTGCAAGGATCTGCACTCCATTCCCAGTTCAGCCTTTCTTCCTGTTGCCAGGATGATCTTGTCACCAGTACAGTTTAAAGCCACCATATCTCTTCTCCAAAGATTTCCGAAGCAACTGGGAGATATCCTTGTCATCCAAGATGCCTCCAAGTTCACTGCTTTCCTGTTCTCAGCCAGCTGGAAGCTGGGTAGCTGTGGCTAATGTGACTGTGCTTCTAAGCAGGATACATTAACTTATGCCCAGCATGGTGCTAACTCAGCTACACAGCTTGAAGCCACCTCAAAAGAGCAGAATGAAATTCATATCCAGCTGCCATAGGCCACATAGACAAGACCAAAGTTCCTAATTTATAGCTCTTTTTGGCGGTTAAGATGTATTTTTTGCTGCCTGAGGCCCTCACTTGTCTTCTAACAAGAGCACAGATTTGTGCCAGAGGCAGCAAAGGTCCCTTTGACACAGGAGCTTGTAGGCTGAGTAGAAGCTTTCCATTTGTCACACATTATGCCATCAAACAGCCAGTTGGATTGTTGGATCAAAATAATTTCTGTACCTGATTCCTGTGCCTGGAGAAGGAGCTAACTGTTTGGTCAGAGGATGGGATTCAGTCTGATGTTAGGACACCTACATTTGGGTATCTACCCAACATCTGAACCAATATCTGAAGCAACGGCTAGAAACAGTTATGCACACACAGGCATCTAGTGCCCCTTGAGGTGCACTCAGGAGACTCTCTGCTTCCTAGTTGGTCCTGGTGGTGCTGCTGAAGGACACAGGTATTCCAGAAGGCCCGTGTCACACCTGTAAGATGCATGGAGACACACTGAGGCATTTTAAACTACACCGTGTAACTACTTGCAGGCAACTAGATCCTAGTCAAAGTGGGAATCTTGGAGCAAAGCACTCCCAGAGCACAGTTTTATCAGCTGCTGCCACAGGTCTTGACCACAAGTAAAGCAATGATGTATTAATGTAATCCAGTGAATGTGTGTTACAGGAGCTTATGCCCCCTAAGACTGACCTACAGCTGAAAAAACCTAAAATTTCCCTTGCTCCATTACCAACACTCTGTCATAAAACATGTAGCACTGGACATGGGGTTGATCTTCAAAAGTCTTGTTCCTGTCCCATGCATCACTCACTGCATTTGAAGTCAAACCATATAATTCTTTAACACTCTGGCTGTGAGTGGCCAAGCTTGAAAGTACTGTTGTTTTCTGTATTAAAAATAAACACGAAACACAGGGCGTATGTCCTGGCTGATGCTTGGCATCCACTAGGATCAGTCAATAAATAACAATAGACCCACAAGTGTGCTTGCATCTCACCTTTAATCAAAATGGAGGATTATGGAAATCTGTGGGGAGTTTTCTTTTTGGGGGGGGGGGGATCACAAAGCAACCCAAGAATTCATCTGTAACACTGAACATTATGTAGAGATTTCAAAAATATTCACAAATATTAATATTTGCAAAGCTTGTCACAAATCTTTAAAGATCTAATAAATGAGTTTTTAAGCTTTTGCAAACAAGGGTGGGGGAACATCTGCACTTTCATCTGTTAAAGGAACAGTCTATTTAAGAAGTTTTAAGCTGTCACCATAGCTGCAAAGTTTTAAAAGCAAAAACAGAGTAAAGGAAGTAATCCTGTCCTCTAGTCACAACACTTCTCCAGCCTCTTCAAATAAAACTCCTCTGTATTTGCTTGTGCAGAGATAGCAACTGTTCAAGTCATGCAGACAGACACATAAAGAGTGTCATTAAAATACAGCAGCATTTTCCTGAGCTGGTACAGCAGTCTGCCACTATCAGCTGAGGTTTCCCATACCAGCTAAACCACATCAAAGATTTTAAGTCTTTGCCCAGCTCTGCTCCCCATTCTCTAAATCAGCACTGGCTGCTACACACATTCCCTCTTGCTCA
Source organism: Nipponia nippon (assembly GCF_047370975.1). Classification (NCBI taxonomy): domain Eukaryota; kingdom Metazoa; phylum Chordata; class Aves; order Pelecaniformes; family Threskiornithidae; genus Nipponia; species Nipponia nippon. The sequence continues at coordinate 162,709,204 of NW_028262290.1, forward strand.
TTTTGGAGAGGCTGGTTTCACAGAAGTGCAAATCCATTTCAGCCAGAGATGGTCTGCTACCGTGGTCTGCTGTCCCCTTCAATCCCAGCCACACTTTCACTCCCCTTGCATGTGCTGGCTCCAGCACTCCTGCAATAATGCAATAACATGGTTTAAGGAAATGATTAGTCCGAAAAATGAATGAGCAAAAAGTTAGTTTTTCATTTTAAGTGGGAAAGAAATGTAAGGAGGGGCTGCACTGGGGTGGTCCCAACTTAGATCAGCTTAAATTTTCATGGGAGCCTCTTCACTATGCTAGACCACCTTGAACGTGTATCAGTCCCTCTGGATGGCAGTCACGTACTGGTACATTTTTTCTTACTTTCTAGAAGCCTCTAGCAAATGGAGGTGTGGGCGGGTGGGCTACCACCAAATTACCTAGCCAGTGGGTAAGAGTAGGCACTCCTCAGCAGCTGGTGTGTAGTTATCTGTTTTCTGATTCACTTGTCAAAGCCCACATTCAGCAACAACATAGATCTTACAGGATAGATGCTGGGCCACAGCCAAAGCACATCATGACTGTTTTGTGTACAGCACTAGTCCAGATAGTTCCCGAGTACTAAATCCTGATTAGCTCTGCAAGCAGCCCTCAGCAGGTGAGACCTTGTCTTCCTCCTCTCCGTTTGCAACTGGCATGGCACAACTCCAATGATGGAATGAGTGGAACGAACCCTAAAACATAAACAGGCCAGAGCTACTGGGCTCCAGCCTCGTTCTTAGAGGGGAAAGACACCCCTGGCAGAGAGACAGCACAAAGCCTGTGTGTGCTTGTGTCCTACCATAGCACTCAAAACAGGAGGAAGAGAAAGAGAACATGGCATGAAAGGCTTGAAGGCTTAAACTGTGTGAGGATAAATGCCTGTGATGTCTCCAAGAAAAGCTGAGACATTTGACAAGAAAAGGACTTTGCATAACTGCTTGAAGCCTTTCTGAAGGAGCTTAACCCTATATGCTAATTTCATTCTGTAAATGCCTATATAATGCAAGACTGACTCAAACTTTTAAAGACAGCTGGGACCCGAGTCTGTTTTTTATGTATTTTTCTGCTGCTGCCCCTGTACATATTTGCTGAAGAAAAAATGACATTGAGATCCGGAAAGGCCGGTTGTTGATGAGACCTCAGAACTGATAGGTACAGGGTGGAATCAGCTGTTGAAAGCTTATTTTTCAGTGCCAAAGAAGCTTTTGGTCTTATTGCTATTATTACTAACATTTACTGTAGCAGCCATAGGCTCGGAACAAAGGTAGGAAGGATCTGCATAAATATACATCATCAGGGACAGAGTATAATAAAGCATCCTTTTTTAAAAACTGCATGAGGAGGGGATATGGAGAGAGGATAAGTGATTTGTCTGAATTCACAGGGAGGATTTGTTGCAGAGACAGAAATGGAATCTGTTTCAGAAGTCCCAAATTAGTATGTTAACCTTAAGCTTAGCTATGCATTCGTGTATGCTGAGAAATGTCGTTGAGAAAAATGAAGGGAAAAATACAGACCTTGTCATCCAGAATAGGCTCGCACTGAGAGTAGTTTATCTTGGAAGCCCATGTCCCATTGCCCAGGCATTCTCTGTAGGCATTTCCTGGTACGGACCAAAATAAAAGAGAGATGAATACTCTGTGCCGGACTTTAAGCAGCCTAGCAATATCACAGATTTAAGAAAAGGTTACAGAACAGATTATTCACAAGGCAAATCAATTTATCCCACCTCTGTGAGGACTAGAACAGCCTGCTGAGGAAGGAAGAGGAGAAATAAAGGACATATAAACATATCTAGAGACAAGTATTTAAAGATACTTATTGATAATGTTTTCTTACAGCATATGGGTTCAGAAGACAGCAAATGTATGAGAAGGGCGTTGCAAGAGAAAGCTTAATGTTAGTATAGTCTTTTAAAAAGCAGTTAAATGATGTATTCAGAAATCGGCAGAAAAGTTTAGGTCTTTAGTGCTCCATCTAGGAGAATGGTATGTGTATGGTAAACGTATTGCTCTACTCCCCTCCCATGTATCCCACTGTAAACCAGAAGCAACATTCTTGGAGATACTGATTTTCTAGAGTCTTCTTATGCAACAACATTATCGGTAAAACGTCTGCAAAGAACCTGAAAAAGGAGCAAGATAACCACATCTGCCAGCTCCGGGGCAGGCAGGCTGGGGAGGCCATACAAGAATGTCTCTGAGAAGATTTCAGAAATGCGTACACCTAGGTTAGGATGTGTTCACCCATCCTTTGTGAAAATGAAACCACTTCTGGTCTTTTTTTCCAAGGTGCCAGTTCTCCCAGAATGTTAGTGAAAATCACTAATTACTGTACTGAAGCACAGAGATTTCACATCCAATTGCAATGTCACCCTGAAGAGCTCTGGGAACGGCGTGTAGTAATATTGGGAGCATTGAGGGGAGTTCAATTTCTGGCATGCACTCCTCTGCTTCACAAGGAACTCAGAGAGAAAACTATTCAGTTTTCCTGTACAAACTACCTTCTTCCAGCCACCAAAAGCACATCCAATCCCAAGCAATAGGTTTTTTCCATGCTTATTTTGAACTGTGTCTTAGAAACAAGAGAATTAAAATAAAACAGGAAATTCAGAAAGATCCCCAAAGGACCCATATAAACAACTTCCTAATGAACTCTTCATGATGTTCTTGCTGCCCTTTACCCAATTTCTTCTTGGGCCTTTGCCATGGTCATTCAATGTTAGTTCAGCACCCAGCCATCAGGAAAATAAGATGTCAAATAAAAGCATCAGATTGAACATTTCTAAAAGTGTTATTGACAACAGCCATAGGAAAAGGTAGAAAGACTTTTGAAAAGGTGCTTTTTCCTACAGAGAAGGAAAGTCCATATGGAAAGCAACAAGGAACAGTTCACCTAGATGCTCCAGGTTACACCGTATCCATACAGATCACTGAATTTCATACTGCTATTGTCTCTTTGTACTTTTTCACTGTTTCTTCTTGGAGTGATAAGGCCAAATAAAATAAAATAAAATTACTAGTAACATTTGGGTCAACTACAGAAACTTGTGCTAAAGGTTAAGGACCTCAGTTTCCATTTCTGTCACTAGTTTACAGACAAATTCACATACTTGCCTCTATTTCTTACCGGAGAATCAGGTATAGACTTCCATTTTCTGTGCAATTTTTTTGTGCAATTTTTACCTGAAGGCTAAACAGGTGATTAGATTTCTTCCCTTACTGCTCTGTTTATTATTATTCAACATTCCAAGTTAAATATGTCTCAGGGCATCTTTTACCCCCTTCCTCTGAGACCAGGTCTGAGCAGGATTCAGGTGGTTGGATCTGAGTTACATCCCTGAAAGCCCTTGTATTTGGCCCATCCTTTTGGCCAGTGCTGAAGGTCTCTGTGCAGAATGGTTGCTGATTTTGAGTCTCTGTAGCAAATATCTGACTCTCCACACACTGCCTGGGAAGCTTTGGTGCTTAGTTGGATATTGAGTCCCACTTCTAGGACAGCGCTCATAAGAAATCCTTATTTTATTCATTCTGACTTTTCCTTTCCCTCATCATATCTTTCCAGCTCGGGTGTGGAGACCACAAACACAATCAACACTATGAGACACTTCGAACATCCAACTGGGCCTACGTAAGTACCTGAGAGGGAAAGGCTCGTTTGAATCAAGGAGTTATTTATCCATGCAAAAGGAAAACCACTCTTCTTTTTCTGACTTCCCTCTAGATGAGTAATTGACAGAAAACAAAAATAGCTTGAAGTTGGTTGAAAGAGAGGAGGAGTATCAAAATTAGAGAAATAAGACCCCTTTGACTGCAAGGCTTCCTTCAAAAATTTCTCTTAGTTGAAAAAGAAAGCAAATATTAGGAGTGCTCCCCCCATCCACACCAACTTCTTCTCATTGTTATTTCCATTTTACACATACAGAAACAGAAGCAAAACGTGTGTACATGACTTCCTGAAAATGACCTGGCAGGACCGTGGCAGAGCTGTGAACCATCACAAACCATGCATTCTACCTTATTAGGCCATGATGCCTCTGTCTGCTGCACTACATCTTCCCTGCTCTTGAAAACCTTCTTTTCAGAAGGATAAATGCGTGTCTCATGTTTCTTGTCCAAAAGAATTATTAGAGAACAGATCAGGATCAGCAAAGCAAGACTGAGTGTAACGAATGCCATCCATTTCCGCCTCCATTTTAATGTGTAACCCCTCCACACAGAATATTAGGAGCCATAAAATGTGCCTTTGAGCTCTCTTTCAGTGCAAGTACAGGAATCCTATACAACACCCACATCAAAGCCATTCTTTGAGAAACGGTGATCTGAGCTGTCACACCAGACTCTTACATAGTGAGTATCTGATCGAGAGGAGGATAAAATCAAACTCTGAATTTCTCTCGTCCAGAATCTCCTCCAGTATCAGCCACTTCTTGGAAACAAAAGCAGCAAGTAGATCTGACTTCTGGGAATGTCTCATTCCAAACTCTAGTAGTCATAAGTAATTTATACCCCAAAGCAAAGGTCGTCTTTCTTTCTTCCAAATGCCTTACAGCATTAGTTCTAATAGCCACATGGAAACAAGTTTCTAATCATACTGAATGTATTTTCATATATCTATTTTAATAATGTAATACAGATCTCTTACCCAGCGCTTTAAAGAAGAAATAGCTGATTTAGTGAGTGAGGTAATATTAGAGAGTAAGAGCCTCACTGCAGGCATCTGGAAGAAGCCACTCTTGTTCATACACAGATGAATCCCATGGCATATAGTGAGTCTAGCATTTCTTGGGGACATTGGCCCCATCACATACGCACTGGACAGAGGTTCACTGCGTTTGCAGACAGTCAGTCACATTTGGCATGTGCTGAAATTCCTGTGTGTGCTTGTATATCTCTGCACAGAAGACCCTGGATAAAATAATGGCAACTTCAAATAATCATCTTAATCTTTTTCATAGCAGCAAACAGCTGCTTCATAGCATCCCTACTTACTGTCAAAAGCAGCACAGAGATGAAAAAATAACTGACGCTGGACTCAATGACAGGCTGAGTCACTGGGACATGCAGAGTTGTAGCAGTTATCGAAGCAGCAAAGGGATGCCAAAAAAAGATGACAGATACATTGGTTCTACGAAAGACAGCAATGGAAGATATCTGTCCCCCAGCTTCAGAATGTGTAAAGGAAGAGAAGAGGGAAATCAACAGTCAGTGATCTTACCAAGAGACTTCTGCAATCTCTTTGGTGACGGAACATGCTGAAGAATATTCCTTCTCACCTGGTTTTCCAGTGAGAACTGGGATTAATGTGCTTTGTGCTAGAAGCATTCTTGCCTTTTGCTTTAAAGCACTGTGTACAGAAAGAGACTGAATTAAGTTCAGTTTTTCTTAACAATTGTCATGAAAAATAAGGAGAAAATGGAAGAGTATGATGGAGAACTCAATTGTAGAAACGAACAATGAACACTCAGGAAGAAAAGAACAGTTACATGATCTTTCTAGGGCAACAATAGCTAATGAGAGCTATTAGCACTATTTCTTTTTTTCCTAGTTAAAAAAAAATTGTGCCAATTTTCATTTCCTTAGACAAATGGCATACTGAAGAACTCGGTATACTTTCTCTTCCTATAATTTCTCCTTCCTTACTGGCTTTATTCTAAAGAACAGATACACAAAATAGAGAGATTTTTGGTGGTTATAACCTGTGGTTATTTGTGCTCTGTGTGCATTTGCACTCATATAATACAACTGGACAAGCAGAGTTAATCTTCATGCAAACAAATAATAAGCAGCAGATGACTCATGATGACACAGGCAACACACAGCCATTATACACATAGCTTCTGACACATCATCCAATATTCAATTCTATGCTTCAGTTTGTGGCCTCTTCTTTGACTTTGAAAATGCTGATTTCCTTTTGTTGTAGATTATTAGCAACATTTGTGGCACTTGATTGCTTCTGCTTAACCATCAGGGCAGGGGACAGGCAAGGAGGTAAAAGGGAACTCCCTGAATAGAAAGAAATATCTAGTAGTGCTCAGACTGTTGTACAGGTTGCTAACTTCCAGATAATGTATTTCATCCCCTCCAGGCCAGCCAGTATAACATATTCATTTCAATATTTCCTCTAAGGGCTGATTCAGTCATGCTGATCATAGTCATATTCTATCAATAAAGCTGATGACAGCAATGGCACTATTCCAAGAGTCAAACGCAGCAATTGGAGCCCTCAGACAGCGTACTGCAATGCCTTCCACTGCTGTTCCTGCTCTGTAGTGGTGGCTGCTGTTTTGACAGCCCAGTGCCAGACCTTGGTGCTACACATCAGCCAACATTTCAGCTCCATAGGCAATATAGATACACATACACAAAGCCAGTAGACGTACCAACATTTGTAGTTCTCATAGGCTCTAAGGTGATGTAAAAGGGATCTCCATTTCTGAAAAACTTTGTATCACATCATAAAAAGGTAGGTAAGAGATCCGAGCGTGACCGTAACAAAGCATTGGCAGGAACAGAACTGGGAAACCCTATTCCTTACAACCAGCTACCCATAGCAGGAAGAGCAAATCTTTGAAGTACAAAGCTGTTGTAAAAGCAATGCTTGCCAAAAAGTCCTAGCGAACAACACTGTTTCAACCCACTTCATAAAGTCTTTGTTAGCAATGTGTCACTGTTCACTCTTAGCTTAAATAGTCCTTAAGAGCCTCTTCCGCGAGCAGGGAACTTTTATCACTGCAGATTTCACAGGGTCTTCAAAAATTACCTCCTGTTGGTAAGCGTTCAAGAATGAGCAGCGTAGTGAGGATACTCTAGGTAGCAGTATGGTGCCAAATCTCCCTCACTCCAGTTTTTGGGAAAGGTGTGCCCAGCTCAGTATATTTTTTTTATGATTCTTCTCTGAATAAAGTCAGAGAAACAATCAAATAAATTCAGGAATGTCTCACTCATGTATGTTTGTATATACATACCCACATATACACACGTACTACTATACAGAACTTGATCTTTCCTTAGTGGAGTATAATTGTTTAAGAGCAAGTGAGAAATTCCAAGGTGGAGATCAAAAATTCCTTGAATGGAGAAGAAAAATAGTGTTGCATTTATCCAAAAACTGAGCATGATAATCACATCATAAACTCTTTCTGGTTTTGGGGCAAACAAGTTTTTTAAGAAACCCCAGCATAGCTGTTGTTTAAGTAAAGAGAAGATGATCAACCCAGATTTGAGCAATGTATCCCCGAACAGCCCATACACCAATAATAATGGATAACGATTTTGATCTGACATGGAAGGATGTGAGAGAAGCCTGCAGACTTTACTTGTTCATTTTGAAGAGCTCCTCACACTCAGGATACTGGTGTTTGGTAAGGGGGGAGACATCCAACCTCTGTTTACAGCTTTGCTCATAACCCTCTTCAGCATCCCTGCCACTCAGTACCAGTATCACAAGACTAGTTATGGGAAAACTTGCATGGGATATGAGCAGTTTTCCACAAATAAGCCCAGAGGCCTTTATCCCAGAACAGAAGTGTACCTTTTAGCCATCCAAACTCATCTAAAATGAATTCCTCTCCAACATGTTACATTTTATTAACAACACTGCTAGAGACTCATACAAAAAGACCTCAGTGTTGTGCCTAACCAGCAAATGGAGCAGCAACAGTCAATACTTGTCATCCCAACTGTGATTTTTCTGCTACTTAGAAACCACTGATTTTGGATGACTGTGATAAGTCTTAGTATTCAGTGTAACTGACTCCTGCAAAGCTGCAAGTGCTCACTGCAAGTGCTTACATGAAGATTATATTTAAAATACTGATAGCCAATAACACGAGACAACAAAAGTGCACACACACAGACTAGCTGCAAAAGCTGTACCAATACATGGGTTGAAAACTGGCTGAATGGCCAGGCCCAGAGGGGGTGATTGGTGGCACAAAGTCTAGTTGGAGGCCAGTGATTAGCAGCGTACCCCAGGGATCAATACTGGGTCCAGTCCTATTTAACATCTCCATTAATGATTTAGCTGATGGGGAAGGTGCATCCTCAGCAAGTCTGCGGATGTAAGTATCAGGCTTCCTGTGACAAGCTGTAGGATGACACGCCAAGGGTAGAGGAACAGGGTGCTAGAAAGGGCCCTCAGCCTGTTGTTCTGAGATGTGCTGGCTACACTGCAGCACACTTGAGGTCTTATGGAGATAAGCCAGGGGCTCCTGAGGCAATAGGAGCCAACACGCTAACACAAGTGAAATACCTCAAAGGAATTCAGGCGTGTTCCTCTAAGAAGGTGACATGGACGGCAGCCCAGCTGAAGTGCCTCTACACCAATGCACGCAGCATGGGAAACAAACAGGAGGAGCTGGAAGCCACCGTGCTGCTAGAAAGTTATGATCTAGTTGCCATTACTGAAACTTGGTGGGACAAATCCCATGACTGGAGTGCAGCTATTGATGGCTACAGGCTGTTCAGGAGGGACAGGAGAGGAAAGAGGGGCGGAGGCATTGCCTTCTATGTCAAGAAATGGATAGAGTGCGAAGAGCTGCCTGTGAAGAACAGCCATGAGCAGGTTGAAAGCTTATGGGTAAGAATCAGAGACCAAGGTAACAAAGGGAACCTTGTGGTTGGTGTCTACTACAGGCTGCCCGATCAAGAGACAAAGCCTTCTTACTCCAGCTACAGGAGGTATCGTGCTCGCAGGCTCTTGTCCTCCTGGGGGACTTCAACCACCCCGACATCTGCTGAAAAAGCAGCACAGTGAGCTGTAGGCAATCCAGGAGACTCCTGGAATGCACTGAGAATAACTTCTTAAGCCAGGTAATAGACAGCCCTACCAGAGCGGATGCGATACTGGACCTGATGGCCACCAACGCAAGTGAGCTAATCATTGACATCAAGATTGAAGGCAGCCTGGGCTGCAGTGATCATGCACTGGTGGAGTTCACAGTCCTGAAGGTGAAGGTAAAGTCAGGCCCCTGAATTTTAGGAAAGCAAACTTCCAGCTCTTCAAGGAGTTAGTCAATAGGACCCCCTGGGAAACTGCCCTCAGGGACAAGGGAGCAGAACAGAGCTGGCAGATCTTTAAGGACACTTTCCATAATGCTCAAGAGCTCTCGATCCCCAGGTGTAAGAAATCAGGAAAGGAACGTAATAGATGGGCATGGCTGAGTCAAGACCTGCTGGTCAAACTAAAGGGCAAGAAGGAAATGCACAGGCAGTGGAAGCAGGGACAGGTGTCCTGGGAAGCATATAGGGACGCTGCTTGGTTGTGGAGGGATGGGGTCAGGAAGGCCAATGTGCGGATGGAGCTGAACTTGGCAAGGGATGCAAAGAATAATAGGAAGGGCTCCTACAGGTATGTCAGCCAGAAAAGGAAGGTCAAAGAAAGCATACCCCCTCGATGAGCAAGACTGACAAACTCGTAACAACGGATGAGGAGAAGGCTGAGGTACTCAACAACTTCTTTGCCTCACTCTACACTGGCAGCCTCTCTTCCCACATCTTTCAAGTGGATGGACTGCAAGGCAGGGACTGGGGGAGCAAAGTCCATCCCACTGCAAGAGAAGATCAGGTTCGTGACCACCTGAGGAACCTGAACATACATAAGTCTATGGGACCTGACGAGATGCATCCCAGCGTCCTGAGGGAATTGGCTGATGTAGTTGCTAAGCCACTCTCCATGATAGTTGAAAAGTCATGGCAGTCAGCTGAAGTCCCCGGGGACTGAAAAAAGGGAAACATTGCACCCATTTTAAAAAGGATAGAAAGGAGGGCCTTGGGAACTACCGACCTGTCAGCCTCACCTCTGTGCCTGGGAAGATCATGGAACAGATCCTCCTAGAAGCTATGCTAAGGCACATGGAGAACAGGGAGGTGATTTGAGACAGCCAGCATGGCTTCACCAAGGTCGAGTCTGCCTGACCAACCTAGTGGCCTTCTATGATGGAGTGACTACATCAGTGGACAAGGGAAGGGTTATAGATGTCATCTATCTGGACTTCTGTAAGGCCTTTGGCATGGTCCCCCACAAGAGTCTTCTCTCTAAATTGGAGAGACATAGATTTGATGGGTGGACTGTTTGGTGGATGAGGAATTGGTTGGATGGTCACATCCAGAGGGTACTGGTCAATGGCTCAATGTCCAGATGGAGATCAGTGACAAGTGGTGTCCCTTAGGGGTCTGTATAGGGACCAGTACGGTTTAATATCTTCATCAATGACATAGTGGGATGGAGTGGACCCTCAGCAAGTTTGCAGATGACACCAAGCTGAGCAGTGCAGTTGACATGCCTGAGGGACAGGATGCTGTCCAGGGGGACCTGGAGAAGCTCAAGAAGTGGGTCTGTGTGAACCTCATGAAGTTCAACAAGGACAAGTGCAGGGTCCTGCACCTGGGTCGGAGCAACCCCTGATATCAGTACAGGCTGGGGGATGAAGGGATTGAGAGCAGCCCTGCTGAGAAGGACATGGGGGTACTGATGGATGAAAAGCTGGACATGCGCCGGCAATGTGCGCTTGCAGCCCAGAAGTCTAACTGATCCTGGGCTGCATCAAAAGAAGCGTGGCCAGCAGGGCGAGGGAGGGGATTCTGCCCCTCTACTCTGCTCTGGTGAGACCCCACCTGGAGTACTGTGTCCAGCTCTGGGGCCCCCAACATAGGAATGACATGGACCTGTTGGAGCGGGTCCAGACGAGGGCCACAGAAATGATCAGAAGGATGGAACAGCTCTTCTATGAGGAAAAGCTGAATGAGCGGGGATTTGTTCAGCCTGGAGAAGAGAAGGCTGCAGGGAGACCTTATTGCGGCCTTTCAGTACTTAAGGGGGACCTATAAGAAAGATAGGGACAAACTTTTTAGCAGGGCCAGTTGCAATAGAACAAGGGGGAATGGTTTTAAACTGTAAGGGGGTAGATTTAGACTAGATGTAAGGAAGAAATTTTTTACCATGAGGGTAGTGAAACACTGGCACAGGTTGCCCAGAGAGGTGGTAGCTGCCCCATCCCTGGAAACATTCAAGGCCAGGCTGGATGGGGCTCTGAGCAACCTGATCTGGTTGAAGATGTCTCTGCCCATTGCAGGGAGGTTGGACTAGGTGACCTTTAAAAGTCCCTTCCAACCCAAACTATTCTGTGATTCTATGATACTAAATTGGGATGAGTGGCTGATAATGTCAGAGGGTCATGCTGCCCTCCAGAGGGACCTTGACAGCCTGGAAAAATGGGCTGACAGGAACCTAATGAAGTTCAACAAGGGGAAGTGCCAAGTCCTGCACCTGGGGAAGAACAACCCCATGCACCACTGTATACTAGGGGCCACCCAGCTGTATAGTAGCTCTGTAGAAAAGGACCTGGGTGTCCTGGTGGACACCAGGTTGAACATGAGCCAGAAGCGTGCCTTTGCTGCAAAGAAGGCAAATTGTATCCTGGGCTGCATTAGGTAAAGCATTGTCATCAGGTCAAGGGACATGATCCTTCCCCTCTGCTCAGCACTGGTGAGGCCACCTCTGGAGTACTGTGTCCAGTTCTGTGCTCACCAGTACAAGAGACACATGGTCATACTGGAGAGACTCCAGCAAAGGGCCATAAGGATGATGGAGGGACTGAAGCACCTCACACATGAGGAAAGGCTGAGACAGCTGGGATGGTTCAGCCTGGAAAAGAGAAGGCTCAGAGGGGATCTTATTAATGTATATAAATACCTGAAGGGAGGGTGCAAAGAGGATGGAACCAGGCTCTTTTCAGTGGTGCCCAGTGACTGGACCAGAGGCAATCAGCACAAACTGAAACACAGAAGGTTCCATCTGAACATCAGGAAACACATTTTTACTGTGAGGGTGATGAAGCACTGGAATAGGCTGCTAAGGGAGGTTGTGGAGTCTCCTTCCTTGGAGATATTCAAAACGTATTTGGACATGGTCCTTGGCAACTGCCTCTAGGTGGCCCTGGTTGAGCAGGGGGCTTGGGCCAGACGACCTCCAGAGGTCCCTTTCAACCTCAACCATCCTGTGATCCTCTAACTAACAGGACACTATTATGCTCTGCAACAACTTTAAAACAGCTTAGATTCAATGTTTTACATCAGTTTGAGAGGTAAAACCTTGACCCTAATTTAATTTCCAACAGGAGATGATGCTGCATTTCCGAATGAACTATGCAAAGAGGAGTACTTGATGAGTGGCATTTTTTTAATTTATTTTTTTATTGACCCTGTTGAAGAACATAAAGCCTTCTAGGTAGCGGTAACTCAATCTGTATAGATTGGCCTGGTGGTAGGCTTGTATTTAGTCAGTAAAAGTCCATTAAAAGCATGAAAGAAACAAGAGCCAGGAGCACAAGGTAAAGGTAGTGGATGTAATTCTCAGCAGGAAGTTAACCACATCCTTCCAGTCATTAGCAGGTGAAAGACAATTCCAGACACTGCATGCAAGCACTACTGTAATGGATCTTGTCCTTGACAACTGGAACTAAGCTGGTTTTGAAAAAGATTTTAGTCATTTTGCTGTGTCTCAGGTAGTTGACTTTCTGACAAGGTTTACATTTTCAGTCATCATTAAGTGGAAATCTGCCTTCTCCAATCATGCCTTTCATCCTGGATTCCATGCACACAGAGTGGCCCTATAATCATGAGACAAGTTCATCTGCTACTGGAGCAAAGGCAACAAATAGGCAAATGAATAAATAAATAAAACACATTCTCTTAAATTCTGAGCTGTGCACAGTTAAGGGTATCTGACTGCTTTGACAGCTTGCTGATCCGTGTTAGCTGTCAGCCAAGCTGAAATGAAGGGTCCATCAACCAGAAAACCAGAACCCCCACTGAATAAACTCCCTAGAAAGTGCAAAGTTTTGGAAAGTGGAGTTAGCAGTGACTACAGCAATCTCAGAGAATCACAGATGCAGCAAACAACTGGAGGAGCACAGTGGGTCACGTTGTCCATCTCCCTACCGACAGGATTTGTTCAGTCCAGATTAAAAAGCGTAAGCCCCAAGAATTTCTAGTAATTGCTTTGTAAAACTATTTCAGACAGTCTGTTAAATCTCTCCACTGGGAATTTTTTTGCTGGTATCCTAAATAACTTTTTTTCCCTCCTCCTTTTTAAGACAACTGTTAAACTCTTTTTGCCTCTGTATTGCCCTTTGACCAAGTTGAGTAACTTGCCTTCCTTTTCAGGGTAGGTTAGACCTGCATATTTACCACAGGCAGAGTTCAACCTTGTAATTTTAGAATACCAACTTGCAACTAGCCTTGTTCAGCACATCTTACTGGTCCTTTCCTATGCTGGCTTCAGGGCACAGCAAAGCAGGCTGTATAGCAACCAGTCAATGGTCCCTGCAACACAGAGGTATTTATACTAAGTTTGCCAATGGAAAGCAAGCACAAGTAAGTAAGGTTTTTCCTTAGGTATGCAACATTAAAATAGGTTCTGTGAAATGGTGGCCTTAAAATCAGAAGAGATAGTGGAGAAAAACCTGTCTTGTCTCAGTGCCAGGCCTAAAGCTGGATGACATTTTTTGAGCTGAATAAATGATTTTTGAAATACACAGTTTTGGGGCAACTAGAATCACTTGTTGAGTCTGGTAAATGGGACCCAGGTTTTATCTCCGGAAAAGAAAAATTTTAGAAAACTTCAAAGAACATAGGAGTAAAACAAAACAAACCGTTCCAGTGTTGAACATTGTAGCCCGTAAGTTACTCACAGCATGGAGTACTTTTACTCTGGTCCTTCCACTGTTGGACTTCAAGAGGAACTTGAACCTGGTTCAATGGATTCCTTCCTTTCAGAGCGTCCTAATCACTGGGATATTGTGAGATTCTCCCAGTGTCTCCTCCAAATAATTTTTATTCATTTAATATTCAAAATAAGACATTTTGTTTGGTATTAAGCAAAAATTTTTCTCTTGGGTACTTATCCGACATGATCCCCAGTAAATCCAACAGGAACTGCACGATATAAATTCCTTAGATTGACTACTCAGATTTCATAGGATTCAGATCAAGTGAGACAGAAAAAACCTGTGTTGCATAAAGGATATGTCACTTCATGTATATACTATTCTTAGCTCTTTTTCAAAGTCTCAGAAAAACAGCAAGCATCTAAAAATAGGGACTGAATCATGGGGCTATAAATTATTTATTCATGTGCCATCCTTCCCCTTTGGTGGGTTTCTTCTAATTGTTGCAGTGACGAGCTAGAGCCAGGTAGCATTCACAATGCACCAGTACACTGCTTGCTATTTCTAGAAATCATAAGTGACAGTAGTATAATTGTAACAGCAGTCAGACGTCCAGGAGACTGAAAAGAAAAATATCTCTCCACATACTTTATTTGTGAATGAGGGATATTCAGACAAAAATAAGGAGAGGAAAGCGCAGTTATCCAACCAATGCTTATTACTTTGTACATCAGCCAACATCATCCTGTAAGCCAAGCTTTGTGAAAAAAGAGGTTTTCTTAGATGTCATGGTTGGGGTTTTTTTGACATTTATGTAGAATTATGATGCACTTATAAGAGAGTCTTGGAAGGCAGATAAATAATACTTTAGGCAAGAAATGTTCTCCTAGAATAATATTTCTGACCTCAGCTCTGTCTAGCTCACCAACCTGATGTTTCTCCAGGCTTTCAAGCACATAAGAAACTTTGCTCAGCTTTCTATCATTTTCCTTTGCCAAGAAGTCCTAAAATGCTTTACGAGAAGCTCAAGCAGTCTAATTATGCTCACTTTCTGTATCGATTTCCTATCTGCTAAAAAGCTCAAGTGATTCACCCAGGTCATATAACATGTCAAAAGCAAAGGCAGGAACAGAATCTTTTAGAAGTTCAGAAGTTCTCCAGACTTCTTCAGTTTAGAAAAACATTTCTCTGGATTTCTAGCCCAAGGGTCTACTCCATTAGGCATACGGGTAAAGATTATAGTCTTGCCCACACCTTTGTGCCCACTCTTACCCAGATCCTCTCACTCACATATACAGCACTTCTGAACCCAACTTTCCTTAGACAAGCTGAGCAGCTTTAATGCTTCCTGGACTACAGGAGTATAAAAGGGCATCTGAGGTATACAGTTCTGTTTGTCTGTACCTCTTTCTCCATCTCCTATTTTTCACTTAAGTGCTGAGGTCCAAGAATCAACCTTTATTAAATCTTCCCGGGCACCCCCTGGCTGCCTCCTAGACAGGTTGGCTAGGAACCTACTTGGTGCGTTGCCCTGTTCACTGCAAACCCTACTGAGACTTGGATCCCACATGCACCTCCTTCCTGGGCCAGCCAGCTGTTCCCTTGCTTCTCATTTCTGAGATGTGCCTCACTGCTGAGCTGTGGCTAGATCTTGGGCCATGCTTTCACCTTCTTAACCACAGCTGATTCCAGGACCCACAGCCTGGCCTCTGCGTCCCTACCTCTTTTCTCCACACTACCATTACTGACCTAAGTAGGTCCCAATCCAGAGTTTCCGATTCTGATGTATCGCCACTGTGCTCAGCAGGTCACTCTTGTCCTAGGCTGGGGCTTCCCTGGCAGCAAGCATTGCTATTTTAGCACCTTAAGAAAGATCCCATAGACTGAATTGTGCAAAGCTGTCAGAAAAGTGGCTCTTTTTAAACTTTGTTCAATGAAATGCCTGTTAATATAAAGCTATACACAAAAGAAAGTACACATTCTTTTTGACTTTCCAGTCCCTTGCAAGTCAACACTACACAGTTCTCAGGAAATAAAAACACAATTTCTTGCAATATTTTTTGCTCTTTTCATTCCTCCATGGCTAACAAAAACTGTTCCATAAAATACATCTCTTTGACAGTGCATGTTATGTTTCTTTACAGCTTCATTTTGAACTGTTTCAGGATTGAGGTGTGGACAGTGGCAGGGAATCCCCAAATGGTTGCCCTTTCCCAAAACAATCACTCCTCAGAAGGATGATTGAGGAATTATCCTGGAAGCTGCTTTCTTTGTCACATCTCCTTACAGCTCCTGTTGTAACCCTTCTATTAATCATTCAACAAAACAGAATTATTATTCATGTCTGTAATTATTATCCCTATAAACTATTAATTTCCTTAGGAAATTATTTCATGGCTTGTGATTAAGAAAACTCTTGTTTTGAAATGCCAGGACCATGCTGTTACAGAAACAACTGAGGGAACATCAAGAAGACAGGGAGAGAGAGAGAAGTGAACTGGCTCACTAGCATTTGATAAATGCTCAGTTAACCCTGCTTTCACAAACATGCAAGTGCACAGTTTTTTTCCTCATACCGATTGACATGAAAGAGTTTGGGCCACATGTGTCAAAAGCACTAAGGAAGGACAAAAAGGAAAATCATCCCTCCTTTTCAGCGTCTGTCACAAAGTGCTGCATTACCTGAAATTAAAAGCGTACCTTGTGATAGCCTGCAAAGTTCACGGTTTTGAAACAAATGGAGGTTACTTTCTTCTGTATTGTGTTACTGTGCTGAACTTGACATGAAGACGCAGGGTGAGTTTGCAACTTGCCAAGGCTCTTTGCAGCTAATTCCCTGAGACAGCACATACGCAAACGTGAATGCACATGGAACCCAATGGTTTTCAACTCAGACCTGCATGTATCTTTAAGCAGAAAGGCAAAAGAGGGAAATTATGAAGCAATCTGTATTGAACTATTCCTCAGGTTATCACCTTGTCCTTTCACCTGGTTGTCAGTATATGGGGGGGGGGAAGCGAAAAAAAGCAAAAAAATACTGAACCTCTTCATTCTAGCTGAACAGAAACCAGAATTTATTTGACTCCCAAAAAAACCTGTTGTGAGAGAAAAGTCTGAAATTCATGCTGGGCTTACCATTTACACACACACCCCTATTCAAATTAATCTTTGCTGAAAGGCCAAGTATCATACACAAGAAAGACCAGACGTTTGTCACTCATTTAACATGCACAGACATCATCTCTAGTTCAGCAAGTCAGAGAAACTTGGATCGCTGGAAACTAAAACAGCACCCAAGATCAATCTCTCTTCATGGTTGCCCTATTTTTATACTCCTCTCTACAGATGAACTTGAGCTCGAGATTAAGACATATAAATTCTGATGTCATGGTGCAAATGCTCACATGTAAGCAAAGGTTACAATGTACATGCTGCTAGATAGACATGTAGTACTATTTGAGATGGCCCATGGTGTCCATGGCATCTACTCAATCTAGGGCATCCAAATAGTGCCAGATTCTTAAGTTTAAGCAATTGAATTGACCCCTAGTGATTGCAGCCAGCACAGTCTAGACTGAGATTCAGCTGATCAGTGGCTGTTTAATTTACGGAGCTGAATTGTTCTTCCATTGACTGCATCTCTATTGACAACAGGGGGAACTTAATCACCTAGAATACATATGAGCACCTTCATACAGACAACTAAATTTAGGTGTCTGGGCTAAACAAAATATTGGCCTGGATGGGCCTGTAGTTTGATGTTGAACAACCACTCCTATGTCTGTTTTAAAGACTTCCCCCACTTAAGTCTGGATGATGTAATTGTTTTAAGAAACATAGGCTATCATCCAACTAGTGTTCATAGGAAACATGCACGAATTGCTAGGAAAACCTCTATGGCCCAGAACACATGGGAACATCCACCTGTGCAGATACCTAAAAAACACGAGTGAGAAAGGTGTAGTCTAAGAAAAGGTTCTCCCTGCTGGTTAGTCCAACAGGCCACTAATTCTCCCATTGATATGCAGTGGTAGTGAGTTTCTGCAAAGCACTAAGACTGGAGGAGGAAAGTCATTACCCAGGGCTGAAGCACAGTTTGTTTCTCAGCCTGACAGACTAGGAGAGCACAGAGCTATGAAGCTCTCTGCCTAACCCCTTTCTGGAAAGCTGTCAGGGCACCGGCTGATAATGATGTATGATCTTTATAGTAATTGCTTCTTAGTTGAAATTCAGAATTCAATTAGTCACTTACCATAATCACTGAACACACAGAGAGATGGCAATGAGAGGTGTAACTGTACTTTATCACCCATAGTAAAGCACAGTGGAATTAAGAAGCACTATGAGCCCAGCACACTGTGATTCCTTTACCTCAACGGGCTGTACAAATTGTCTTCTCGAGTCAGCTGTCCTAGCAGAACTCCAGCCTCAGGCTCCTTTCCCCTCTCTCCCACTGTTGTGTTAATCAGATCATAGTGCTTGTCAATTCTGCTAGAGCCTCCCTCTAGTTTAATTTTTTCTGAGGTAAGTGAGAATGTGGGGAGTAATGTTCTTCTCATAGAGCCTTCACTGCCTGGAATTTATTCAGGAATTCGGTAACCTTATGAAACCTGAGTTGCAATCATGTAAGCAAAGCACAGCAGCTGTATGAATGGTTCATGATGGAACACAGAGTCAATGTTCACTGGGAATCCTGACCTGGTCCCAGTTAAGAGTTCTGTAAAAATAATGAGAAAGGTCATTGGGAAAAGAAGGAGGTGGTGGCTAGGGATGGGACTGGATTCCAAAATGCTCCCATTCATGTGATATTTGCCTGAGAAGATTCAAATACCTTTTGACATGGAATACAGATGAAACCTCCATTCCAAGAGCAGAGGCTGTGAGAGGGAAGCAGCACACAGGTGAGACAAGGGCCCTCAGAAAGTAAGAGCAACCCAGGGACACAAGGGAAGATATCACACATGACACAGGGAATTAGTCTTGCTAAAAGGTCAAGAGGATCTACAAAACCTGATCATCACAGAGTCAGCACCGGGAGTTTGCCTATACCACAGTAACGTCCATCAGGAACCAGAACAGTTGTTGGGATTTACAGGGATTTTTTTTTTGTTGGTTGTTTTTTTCACGTAAAACTCTTGTCCGGATCATAGATCCAGCATTTTATAAGAATTGTTGCCTTTTAGAAAATTACAGTCTTACACGATGATTCAGACAGATCCTGTCACACTTGCATGTCTTAGGATGTCTGGACAAAAACACAACATACGCTACTGTCAGCTTACGCTGGGTTTGGTTGCCAGAAAGCACCGTGTCTTCCTTAAGCCTAAATATCCAGCAGGGGAGTTCGGGGAAGAAACAGACTGTCTACAAGACAGAAAAAAAAAAAAAAAAAAAAAGACTGCAAGCATGAGACAGATGACCATTTGCCGAAGTCACGCCTGCCAGCTTTCATAGCTAAACCTGATATAAGAGGAAAAAAATTCCAGATGCTTCTTGGCAGATAGGAGCCCATTTTGCTGAGCCACAATTCTTCTAAAAATGTAACTCCAAAATGGGGATAAGAATGGGCAAGTTCCCCCAATTTCTGTGAAGTTAACTTAATTCTTCTTAATACAAAATCCCCCATAATACTATTCTACAGGATGAGCAAAATATTCAGCGACACCAAGAGCCTGAATTTTGATTGTGGAGATGACTTTGATGTGACAGGTTATAAATAGCTTCTTTAAACCATCACAGATTAGGTTTGTTTGAGATGAGAAAGTAAAGTCCCTGCAGATACAGGGCAATACAACAGTAATTCTAAGTCTTAAAGTCCTTTTACAGCTAATAATAGCACTACACTTTCTGTTGATTGTCTCTCCCTATAAATACCCTCCTTCTCCCACTGGGGAATAGAATAAGGTTTAAAACCAACTGCATGAAAACACTTGCCAGGAGAAAAGCAACACCCAGCTCAGGTCTTCTTTCTTACACGGCCACAATGAGGAACAGGAAACATTCATTAAAAAAAAATTACCTTAAAGAGCACTGGGCTTGAGCTCCAGTTTTGTTTCCCTGTCTATCAGTTTTTCTCTTCCCATCCTTGAAACTAGTGCCAAAGGTTTACTGAATAAAGAACAAACCAAGCACAGCATTGCTACGGAGAACACAGTGTCCAAAGATGTTTTCTCTGGTAAGGAGGGTGGCAGGCATTAGCTGACTTTGTAGACAATGCTATGTGCTATGTTGATAATGTACCTACTTATTAGAGACTGAATTTGAAAGTCCACCAACTGCTTAAACCACCCAGGGCTCCCCTTCCTACAGTTTATATTACTGCTTCCATTGCTGTAAACACTGCTGCATTTGCACGCTTTCCCAAAATGTAGCATGAAACATGAATCACGTGCCAATCTTTTCCTCGGCGACAGCACGTGTCAAAACTTTAAGTGAGATCAGAAACCTGAGACAAATAATATTTCATCTAATGTATGCTAGTACTGGACAGATACCAGGAAATTTGGTTTGCAAGTGATATCAAAAAGGAAGTGAAAAAGTATGAAATTAATTTTGAGAGGGAACTGTGAAGAACCATATTGTTCTGTGGGGGTTGTTTTCATGCACAAATCACCTTATGAATCAGAAAAGGCAGATCAGAGATATGCATTTGGCACTCTGAGTGCAAGATGGGACTGTCTGCAGTGCTCGTTGGTCTCTGTTTCAGTCCAGCTTCCCAAGGCATCTCCCAGCTCGCACAAAAGTGATCTTTCTCCTCACAAGAAACCCCCTGTGCACAAGGAGTTGAGTGATCACATGTTGGCCAGGAAGACCATGAATAATCTGCAAAAGCTCAGGCAAGTGAAAAAGAGAAAAAGAGGCTGTTCCCCTGACATAACCTTATTAATACAATGCATCATTCACTTGGAAAACCTGCTGTTATGTGGGAAGGTGCTTTCTTATCACCTGATAATTATTGTTTCTTTGGGGGTTTGAAATGGCATGGGAGGGAGAAAGGGGATTTTAAAATCTCTTCTAATTTTATAGCATATAATGGGTGCTGTCAGCACATGCTGTGACAGCCTAAGAAAAGCATTTCGGCAGCTTCATTTCTTGGCTAAGCTCTCTGATGAATCTTAAGAACCTGAGCTCATTTTGACTAGGAACGATTCGTAGGCCATCTCTGAACCATTCCACATGGTTTTGGATTCACCGTAGCCTGGCAAACACGGTGTGGCAGTTTCAACATAATCGCATGCATCTTCTTAAGACGCATATACATACGATCTCATTGCTGTTTGTAACACCCTTTGTAAAGCCCTACCACAAACAGGACCAGGATTTCAAACCAGGCCAATAGCCATCCTTATAATGGTATAGTGCATTCAGTCCCCTGAATGCAAACTACCTTCTGGTGGAAGCCTGTCTCAGGGAAAGACCATGGCTAGTCTGTAGAGAAGATGTCCCTGTATTTCTCTCCCAGCACCAGTCAAGGTAATAAAGAAGCACCTGGGCAGCCTTTTAGCACCAAAAGGCAACAGAGACTCCATGGCAATGGAAGTTTTGGAAACTGTTGCAGTGAACAAGGATATGGATTTGTGTACAGTGAGAACAGAAATTGTTCTCCCAGACCTGTGGTGGAAGAGAAGATGCTCTCTAAACAGGCACTGCTGTGGGTCCTTGATCACCGTTGGAATTAGCTCAATCACCCAGTAGAAGAGAACTGTATAATAGGTACCACTATGCAAACTTCCCAGAGTCAGTTATGTGTCACCTGCAGGTACTGAAGTGTCTGAAAAGTGAAGGTTGGTGATACTCTGTGTCCAAAATTGGTACTATTGAAGTTGGCAAAGCACACTATTCCCTTTGATTAATTCGCCACACAGTTCCACAACTACAAGGAAGCGGATGGAAAGACTAAGTCATTTCATGCTAGCACAGAACATTGCACACCTTGCAAATGCTGCACATCCAGTTCTCAACAGTTACATGCACTGCTTTACACACACGATATTAATCTTATGCTGGTGATACAACTCTCCTCCCAGTATGAAAAAAGACCCCTCAGCCCCCATAGTATTCTAGAGACTTCTCAGGGCACTAAAAATGGCACTTCTCACTGTTTCAACTTAGCTCAGATATTCCCTCAACATTCATTCATTTCCAAGCAAATTCCTCTTACTCTGTACCAATCTGGAATGGCATTAGTTAGTTTGCTTTAAAGTCATACTGTTGATACCTTTAATTCTTCATTTTTTCAGGCCATCTTTGTAAATTTTATTTCTGGTTATAATTACTATTCTTTAATTTCTCCAGTCCTGCAAGAGACTGAAGGGTGTGTACTATAAATAAATACTGTAGCCCATGCTTGTCTGTGCTTGTTCCCAAGCCATCAGACACTTGTCCCAGAAAGCCAAAACTCCCCTTCCACTTCTGTGACTGCTGAGAAGGAGCTTGTTCTAACCAAGAAGGAAAGGCGACTATGTTAAAGGTAACCTTTCCCTATATTTCACTTTTTTCTCTTTTTCTGAAGCTGACTATGAAGGTCTCCTCTTTAGTTCTAGAATTGAGGCTTCCAGAACCCAAATCTGTTGGTTTCATCAACCACAGGTTTATGTACCACCTTCCTGGGGAAAACACTAGCTCCAGGGATTCTGAAGAAACACTATCAATTGGATCCAGACTGAAAATAACCATTAAAAAGGGGGCATGTGTAGGCTTTGGTGTTTTTTCCTTTTTTTTTTTTGGTTTTGCTTTTGTTTTTTTAATCCAGATCAGTCTGCAGAGCCTAGTGTGGTTCCCAAAGGACAATATAAACATGAATGAGGCACTGGGGAAACAAAAGATTGAAAGAAAGAGGTGAGAGTAAACCAAGGCAGTCTTCTTACCCCAGCACCATCCCCAAACAAATGATACATCCAGCAAGGACATCAGCCAAGAACTCGCGGTGGAGGAAAATGCTCCAGGTGTTTCAAAGAGGAAAAAAAGAGTTGGTGATGCTTCAGCATCAGATTTACAATTTAATACAGTTTAATAGAGATAACTGCACAAAGGACCATAAGACAGGATGCTGTAGAAAGCTCTTATCATTCAGTAGCTGAATTTGCTTGCTCTTTAAGTAGCTGCAGATTTCCTGTCATGCTGACATGGAAGATGAGCACTAAGACTGGTTGTTTACTGTGAGAATGCAAAGAGAAGATTCTTAGAAAATACAACAAGAAATAGAAGAAAAAAGGTGTCTTTAAAGAGATTTATCATTTCCCTTCAACAAAGAGAGCAATAAGATCAAGTAAAATATGTTTGAAAGTGCTCATTCACCTAGGAGAAGTGTTTAGTGCTCATCATTCACTTCTATGTAGATGAGACTCTCCCAGTACTTACTACCTTCTTTGGTAATAGGTTTTCTCTTATGAAAA
This sequence comes from Nipponia nippon, assembly GCF_047370975.1. Taxonomy (NCBI): domain Eukaryota; kingdom Metazoa; phylum Chordata; class Aves; order Pelecaniformes; family Threskiornithidae; genus Nipponia; species Nipponia nippon. The sequence continues at coordinate 162,732,290 of NW_028262290.1, forward strand.
GAAACACATTACTGAGAACTCATACATTACATTTCTTACACCAAGGCAGATTTATCCACAGTCCCATTTCCATTTCAGCCACAGAATTAACCCCCTGAGAGCAAATTGGGTGTGCACTATTTAACCATTGGGTATTCAAGTGAGGGCTGCTTAATTAATGAAAAATTTTTTCACAGTGAGGGTGGTGAAACACTGGCACAGGTTGCCCAGAGAGGTGGTAGATGCCCCATCCCTGGAAACATTCAAAGCCAGGCTGGATGGGGCTCTGAGCAACCTGGTCTGGTTGTAGATGTCCCTGCCCATGGCAGGGGGGATGGACTGGATGGCCTTTAAAGGTCCCTTCCATCCCAAAGCATTCTATGATTTTATGTTCTGCTTGGTACCAGATGATAAAATCTTAACTCACAAGTTTGCCATGAACAACTGCACTGTAGAAGGAGGAAGAAAAAAAAAAAAAGTGTGAATGGGCAGGCAAACTGCATTGGACTTCAAAGAATTGAAAGTGCATGAAAAGGTGTCTTAAATTTATAACACTTTTCAAAGCAACACAGCTTTGACTTCATCTGCCAAATAACAATGAGCTACTGGCTTACATATCAAATGTGGAAAAGGTGTTATTAGGCTTCTTTTCTTCGATAGATGAATTAATATGTAACTTTTATACTTTTTTTTTAAGTTAGGGTGAAACTTTGATTGCCTTTGCAGAACAGTGAATTACGTTTTCAAGCAATACAACCTTCATGTGCATGTTATGATTGGGGTACAGAAAGGCTACATAATACTGTGGAAAAGTATGTTAGCTTGACAGTTTGAACATACTTTTAGTGTAACGTGCACAGGAAAAAATCTGCAGTGCAACATAAAACCTGTGCACAAATGAGCATCCAAATCCTGAAGCCTCTTCTGTAAGAAAAATAAGCACTTACAGTTTCCACTGGAAACGTTCATCTTGGCCCAGTGCCTCAAGAGACTAAGTAAGTGCTGTTCTATTAAGCTCTAACACTGTGTTTGTTTCCATTTTTACTCTATGAATTTTATTTTAAAATACTGCAATAGGGAAATCCAGTCTATCTCCCACTGCTCTATCAGCTCCCTTGCACAGAGTAATGCAAAATGGCAAAGACCTTCTGGAACACCTGCAGTTTTTCCTTCAGTAAAGCATTTGCCACCCCTGAAGGCATATAATTCCATATGTGGGTCAGACCTTATCTCTAGACAAGATAGAAGGAGAGGAATAAAGATAGGGAAGAAAGTTTTTTAAAAAGTAACAAAATGCAGTACAAAGATCCATAGTGCTAAGTTCTAATTAGCTGTTCTTGCATATCCATCAGTCTGGCGAGGCTGTCTAATTAGCTGTCACAAACTACACCTAAAGAATTCTTTGAGCTCCCTCTCTTGCTTGCATTGCAATGATGGATCCAAAAGCCCATCCAAGCAGCCTCTCCATCTTCAAGCCAAGGTAAAACAGGCTTTCCTCATGTACTTTCTTTTAATCATAGAACCAGTACAGATGTGGAAACCTCTTGGGTTATTACTAAAGATAGGCATGTCCAGAGAGTGATTTGGTCTACGCATCTTTCTCTGTTGACCAGAAATGGAATTGAGATGACAGGCTTAGATTAGTCATCATTCAGACATAGCTAAAATTCAGTGAGATAAATCCCACCTTACACATATGGTCCAAACAAGAATTTATTTTGGATTTTAAGGTTCAGCAAGTACAATGCTACAGTTTTCTAGTATGGAGCCTAGAAGAATTCTAGAGTAATAAAATCTATATGGAATCGTACCTTCTTTCAGGAAGGGAGTGATATGGGAGGGTCACCTAGGGTGCATACAGAACATGAAGCAAGCCATACCTGCAGAAGAGAAGCTAACAGTTCCAGAGTCTGGACTTTGATCCCTTCATGGTTTTAGGAGGAGGAGTGACAAATTAATACCCACAAGAGAACATTTTGAGTTTTCCAAGTTAGATTCTTTCTTCTGAAGTGGCATCTGGAGGTTTTGTCCAGCACTGACTTCAGTTACAGTAGCAGAAGCTTCAGTCAGAGACCCAGGCCCTCATTGTGCTCTAAGATGAACTCACATGAAATTGAAAATGGCACCTTTCCTAAGTTTCTATGATCTAAGGTTATGAAGAAACAGTATACTAAGAAGAAACTGGAGGTAGGGTGCAGGATCCAAGCCAGACAGTGAGAAGACTGCAAATAGCATAACAAAAAAAAAAACCAGTCACAGCTAATAACAAACACAGTTGTTCCAGGACAGAGTTGCCATTAATGTCCATCAAACCCACACAACATGGAACAAACCTGCATTCCCAAAGAAGTGATGATCACAGCGAGCCCACCAAGGGAAGGCTGGCTTTTATGTAAGTGCTCCTGACACTTATATAAAAGCCAGGCTCGACCCAACCATAACAAAAAAGCAGATTAGGGAGTTCACAGCTGAACCTTCATTTCACCTGCTGTAACTTACAAAGAGAGATTTGCTGTGTAACACTTCCCAATGAAACCTTAGTGAGTAAGACAACTTTACGGTCACTTACACAGTTACGGTGTCCTGGAGTAGTTCCCATTGAAGATTTTTTAAAGGAAATCATTATCAAGAATTTTTTTCTTCTCAGCTATCTGATCTTAATTATATCATGTAAAATAAGATCATTCGATGCACTACCCTTTAACTCTTCTCCTCTTAGAATCTAAATCTTTATATAGATAGAAGATTCTTTTTGTAATTACACATGAAGTGTTTAGGACAAAGTGTCTTTTCCTTTCCTGTGCGCAAGAATTTATCTTTGGATCAATCAATAGAAGAAGGTTAGCAGACTTTCTAATGAAAGTAAAATGTTAACTAAAATTTGTTCTCATTTTTGAAACATGAAGGAGATGCAACATACATCATGTAACAGTTTCTTCTGGTCATCATCTGTGAAATTCAGTTAATCACTATAATTAGCTGTTACATGATTATACATCCATAATATGATAGAAAGAAATATTTAGCTTCAGAGAATTACTTGGGATTTAGTGTAGTCTAAGAGAAGAATATAGCTCATTATCTCTGCTTATTAAATAGATTTACAATGCAGTATGCATATACCAATTACTTCAAGTGCCTCTGTTACCTTAGAATTGAAAATCGTTGATGAAAATTATTCACACGATGCTTCAGATTGCAGAGAATGTTACTTATCACATGTGACCACAGCCAGTTTACAAATCCTCCTTTAAATCTTTCTACCTTCTCCCTTTTTACCACTTACTTTCCACTTTTACATTTTTCTATCCTGAAATACTGTTGTTCATGATCAGTCAAAATAACTGATCTCAGAATTTGAACACCGAGTCACACATACGTTAGTAGAAGGAATTTGTGAGCCATATAGTAGTACTAACACATCCTTATCTGTTGCAGCTTTCTAAACACTTCTTCATTCTGGAACCAGATGAAACATCTGGATGAACAGAAGTAAGCAGTTCATGCAGTTATATGTCAGTGCTAGTTCCTTTAACAACATTCAGAGTGCCTTTACTGTCCTACTTAGTCAAAGGGAAAAAAAATGCTGAAGAGCAAGAGCTTCACCACTTGCCCTTTCCAATACCCTGTGAAACAGCAGTGTAAAAAGATAACTTTCCTTGCGATAACTGTGAGGGAAATGGCTTCACAAATGCTGCTGAAGCAGTGGAAACTGGATTCCCTCAAGATCCGTTGAATGGAGAGCAGTTAGTGAACGGAAGCCTGGAGGTGTCATGGCATAGCTCCTTGACCATCAGCTGATGGCACCAGACTGCCTGAAAACTGAGAGCCTCGTCTTTGGAGCTAAGTTAGAGAAGGCAGAAACATACATTCAGCTTTCACAGGCCTGTGGAATTTTAAGGACCATGTTAAATAGGACATGATATCAGAAACTCCAGGGAAGTTTAAAAATATTTGTAGGGAATTAAGATAATTACTAAAGAACAGTGAGTTTGTTTCAATGAAAGAAGATTAATTTTGAAATCCTTTGAAGTAAGACAACCAAACTAGACCTTTAGGTAAAAATAACGAGTCAGTTTAGTTTGGTGTCTATTTTGGGAAAGGATATGTGCTGCAGGCAGAGAGAATTTCTCCATATGACTTCACTAAGCTGTTATGAGATAAAAATGTCTTTCAGTACACTGAATCCTCATTGTTTTCTGAGATGGAAAACTAGTTAGTGTATTTAGCTATAGACCATGTGTTGTGTTTAAAATATTTATACCTGGCTAAAAATACAGCCAGAGATCACCAAAACAACTATATAAGAATCATGACTGTATGGAGTATTTACAGAGAAGTGATGGGAACACAACCAAGACAAATGGGCAGTGGGACTGCAGTAGCATACCCAAGTATTGACATCTCTTCCTTTTAGTCCTAGGTGAGCTAGAGCAACAGAAACTGATGGTTGTGCTGTTACAGCTTTGATGCTACTAGTACTAAGTTGAACTACACTAGCTGCATCTGTAACAGCCAACAACTTAAATCACACCTCTGACTGCAGGGTAAACCTATCCCCTTGCATAGTTCTTTGGAGAAGTAACTGATCTCCTTCCATATTCAAGGTAGGATATGTCACTAAAAATTAAGTCAGCTTGGGTAGACTGCATAGAAATGTTAATCTGCAAATTCCATTCAAATGCCCCAGTTTATCTTTCAGGATGCACTTCCCTAGGACAACAGCCTGTGCTCTGTAGTGTTCAGTCCCCATAACCATATATCCAAGCTTTAAGAATTTTGGGAGGAAAAGAAAAAAAAAAAAAAAGAATGAATTTTGCTGCATCTATTTCACATCCTCCTGTGGTGGGTTGACCTTGGCTGGCTGCCAGATGCCCACCAGACTGCTCCTTCTCTGCCTCTCCTCGTCAGGACAGGGGGACAAAATAAAATGAAAAATTCATGGGTCAAGATAAAGACAGTGTAATCAAAAAAGAGCTGAAACAGGCTCTATCCAACATGGGGGCAGCCCTGGCCTCTTGTCACAGAAGCCACTCCTGCAGCCCCCCTGCTATCAAACCCTTGCCATGTAAGCCTCCTCCCTCCTCTCTCACACTTTCTGGCCTTCTAGAGCCTCCTAGTAGTTGCCTGGGATAGCATATATTTTTGCATGTGTTCATGAGATCCAGGATATTGCTAATACTGGAGCTTAAACCTACTTATTAAAAAACATTTTTGTGGATATATTAGCATTTCCAAAAGAACATAGAAATGTCTTGAGATCTTTTTCCCTATCAGTGATCTGACTCTTATTTAACTCCTTTATGCAAAGCTTCCTGCCAGACCCTTGTAGTCAAAGGCAGGTTTATGTGAACTGTTACTACATAGCACTACGCCTTCATTACAAAATTATATGTATTATGTACAGAAAAATTGCATAATCTGTGTAATTAGCTCATCTCAGTCATTGCTGGCAATGGAAACAGCTGTGAAGGTTGAACAGAAGGGAAAGTTAATGGCATCCATTCACGAATAAGGATTGCAACTGTAAAACTGACTGGCTCTAGCTCTCTATATTGTCCCAGAGCACAGAAAGCTGAGATGACCATTAACTAGAGGCACTCAAAAGACAATGATTTATAGCAAATACCTGCTGTAAACTGCAGCAAACCAGAAGCTGACTTGTAAACAGATTAGTGTCTGTGAGCTGGGGCATGGGATGAACAGTTAGAGACAGTATCTTCAGCTTCTGTATTAGGCTATGCCAGACCCACTGATGCACCAAAGCCCCACAACGCACAGTAAAAAAACCTAATCCTTCCCCATTCCTAGTTTTCTTTAATTTTCTCTTCTTTTGCCTCTTGTCCTGACAGCAGCTTTGTTTCTCCTTCTACTACTTACTCACTTAAGTATAAGCCCTGATTCTGCAGTTTCTTTAACCTAGAGTGAAGCTCCTGGTTTCACTACCCCTTCATTTCTTTCTTACCCTCGTGGCCTGCCCAGAGCCTAGCGGCACTGCATCACACACCTGCGCTGCTCACAGACAGACAAGTTGCAGCTGCACTCGCGGGGCTGATATCAAACAGGCAATAAGCCTTCAGAGAATCAATATACTGTTACTTTGGTTTTAGCACGAAAAGGCAATGCAGAGCCTGATCAAAAGCTGTTTTCTTCTAAAATATTGTCTTTCTTACATCATTGCCTGAGAGTCTGAATTCCTCTTCTTCATTTGTACTACTATGTTGCATGATGTATTTGAAGTGTATTTTCAGAAAAAAAAAATTTGAAAAACTAAACTCAGCCTATGGAAAATTAAGGAAATCTCCACTAATAAAGCAGGACAGTTCAATAATTTATCTTCACTGGTTCAAGGAATGAGGCAAAATCCACTGGATGGGATATCTGCCAACAGAATATGTATTATACTAGCAAATGTAGCCTAGGAAACAACTCTGCATTGCAGAGGAGACCAACGAATAGCTGAATAAATGTGATTTTGATAACTAAGCATTTCCTTTGGTAGACAGAAAAACTGCAGGTGCTACAGACCAGCAGATCTGCATCAAGACAATAAGGCATGAAAATAAAGAGATACAGATGAGCTGTGAAACATATATTTAAACACAGATATATATCGGTAACTGTAGCAATCACGTACACAGATTAAATATCCAAGCTAATGGATATTTTTGCAACTCTGAAAACGTTAATTACAATAACTTCAGTTTTCCTGGACCACACAAAGGGATGCTTTCCATTCAGTTCACATTTTCATGTTGAGAAGATTTTTATTGATGAAAGAGAGTCCTGGAGACAACGATATTAAGATACTGAAATCCAACTGCCTGCTTAGCACTTTGTACATCTGAAAGTCTTTGTACAAAAACTCTTATAAAGGACTGTAAAACACAGATTCTGTCCTCAAAACTGTCCTGCTCAGCTCCAAAGAAATTAATGACACTGAAGAATAGAGGTGACATATTACCAGGGAACTCCTTGCACTCTAAACCAAAAAAGCAGGAGAGAAGTCTTTACAGAGTTGGAAGGCTTCAGAGTTCCTGATTTATTGGAGTTACTTTACAAAGGGCAAGACCGAAGGACAGGAGACTGAAGCAGCTTGCCTGAGGTCAGTTGCAGGGTATGAAATAGGTCTCATTTACTGTCTGTTCTGACAGTTACAAGCTGCATTCAGTGTGAAACTACCCTAGTCTTATCCCTTTCATACTGGCACATCCACAAACACTGTCTCTTGACTGCAGCAGGGTACCAAAACAATCCCACACATTAGTGATGTCCCAGGTGGATCAATGCAAGCCATGGTCAGGCAAGTCTTTGCATTCACACTGAAAGCTGCTCTTTCAAGGCAACACAGTCAGAACCAAAGCGGTTCTAATGTGAGGTTGCAGTCCTGTCAGGTGCGTGCCCACCAACTCAGGGGATGAGAAAGTCAGAGAAGAGGCAGCAAGAAAAGATCATGAAGGAAACTAGTCTATGAACATCTCTTCCCATCGGAGCATGGAAAGAGAGAAGTACCTAGACCGAACACGCTAAAAAAAAAGCTGCACATTACCTTTTCATTTACAAGACAGATACGTTGGCTCTGACATTTTCTTCTGTTGGGTTTTAATTTGATCAGAGACTCTGGTAGCACTGCTGTTGGTAATTGTGTCTGTTATTCTATGCTGCCTGCCTTGAATGCAGTACAGCACGCATCACACTTAGTCTTTATATCTGGTATTTAACCAACAATTCCCTTCTCTCACCTGCTGTTCTTTGGGATGGCAACTGAGATTTTTCTTATTGTACCACAGCTGGCAGCCAGCTTGCATGGCACTCCAGGTCTTCGCCACAAATGCTTTCTGCATGTCTCCTAATACTTGCTCCATCCCTCTGTCAGGGTTCATGCACTGCATTCTTTGACAGCTCTAATGTCTGAGCCATTCCTTGCCTGTGTTCTGTTATGCCATCTTTCCATCTAACCTCACAATGCTTTGTCCTTAATTGTTTAGGAGCTGGTTGCTGCTTCTGTGCACAACCTGCCATGCTACACTGGCAGGTCTTACTCCTGCACAATGGCATTTCTACATTTTAAATCACTTAACCCATTCACATTCACCTGTTCCAACAGCAACTCTTAATTCCTGTTCTTGTCCAGGCACAAGGTCTCCGTCTCTCTGCTCGCTTTCAGCTCAACCAGTAACCTCCCTTTCCATTCCCAGTCTCCTTGGTTGATGCTCTGCTCTTCCTCTATCCTTTTCTCCTCATACTTCCACTCTTCCTACAACCTTTTGTAATTGCAGAAGAGAAATAAATTAGCAGTGGAAGCTAATCAGTCCCAGTGAAATGAAAAATCCTTTAATTCTGAGAACTATTCTACCTGTTTCCCAGATGGTCTCAGAAAGTGTCATTCTTCAGGTGTGGCAGGGCTCCTGCATCAGACATTTAGCTCACTGCTCGGATGCAAGCTCCAGGCTCATCAGAGGGACATCTGAACCAAGTCACTGGTGGTCTCTTCTGAGACTTGAACAGAAGGTTTATCCCTCTTACCCCACGGTAGAAGAGGATGTGGACGCCAAAATCAGAATTCAAGTTTCCAGCAAGCAGTATGCAATACTCAGGACCTAGACATTTGAAACTTCCAACACTTAAACTCCTTAACTTCATCTCAAGGAAGGTATTTTTATCTGGTCCTTCTACCTTGAGCAGATAGCTTTTCTGAATGAGCCTTCAATGAGTCATCGACATTTCAGGATTAAATCAAAGCAATTACCCCTGCCTTTTCCAGCTGATTTTCATTAAGGTAACATGGCAACTAGACAAAGGTCAGTGCCCTGTGAGTCTCACTTGATTCCCCTAAAAGCAAGCAAAGGATGAACTAAAACAAGTAAAATGGTGCAGAAAAATTACACATTACACTTCAGTAGGTATATGGAATCAAAACAAGAGACTGAGACTACTCTCACACTGTTGCATATCATGTAATACAAATTCTTCATATTCTGCTTATAGCCCAAATGTCCTAGAAACTAAAAACAGCACCACTGAGTGCCATGTCACAGGTGTTCGTGAAGAACAAAAGATTGATGATAGAGAACACTGAAAGATCCATTTGAAATCTGTAGGGATATCACAAAGCCATAGAAATGTTGGTTAGAAGGAGCGGTAGAGTTCATCTAGTCCAACTTGTAATATATCATGTTGCCACACCATGTTTATTTTCACCAAGCAAAGCCAGGACTTCCTCAGCTCAGTGCTCAAAATCACTAGAAATTCTTTGTTTCCAGAAGGAACTGGTAAAACCAGACTAAAGTTTTCAAAGCTACTCATGAACTTAAGGACTTGGCCACGTAACTGACTTACCACAGTGAAAGGAATTTCTTTCCCTGAGATTTCAGAAGGTGAATTTTAGCTCAGGTTTACCAGAAGCTGAGTGCACACGCAGTCAATTTCCATATGATCCCAGAGCAGCAGTGACTCATTCCTGTGTCTGGCCCATTCATGGTACTTTCTGTGTCTAGTCAGGTTACTGCGGAGAATGGGAAAACGGGACTGGGGTTTTGATAGAAAGCCTAGAAGAGGTAATGCATTGAAGGCAGACAGGAGGCATGCAGCTATCTAACCAGTCAAAGAAGTGATGAAAAAATAACAACACAAATTTTCTCGAGGCCCTGTAATTGGAACAAGCGTGGTCAGGGGTTCCACCTCTGCTCGTCCATGTGCTGGTGTGATCACAATAACTCAGTCATGGATCTGCAGCTGAGATCTAACAGAGAATAGGAATCTCTAGGAGATACTTTACACCCATTTGCTGAAAAATCTAACTATTATTTGTCATATTTCTAGTTACAGGAGAGCATTTTACATACTCCCATGACATTATAAACTGAAACACACTACTATGATGCCTGTGCTGTTCTGACACACTCGCCTCTCTGGTTCAGTTCACAGACCCTTCTACTCCCCTCAGCATTCCCTGAAGGAATAAAACGAAGTGCTTGTGTGAAAATAAAACTGGTATTATTGTTGCCAGAATTTATTTTACAGGAGAAATGTGCAGTAAATACAGGAGAGATGAAGGGGTTAAGAACAGATTAGGATGAAAAAGACAAGGCCAGACTGAGAATGGGTTTGTAGGTGGATAGGGATGACAACTACAAGATAAGACCTTCGTCATGATCTTTTAGCTCTCCCTCAAGAAAGAATAACAACAGCAGCAAAACTCAGCATTCATACTGCTACAGCCTCTCTCCCTTGGACTGGGCAATGCAATGCAATGCACCATAGCTGCATTTGGCTCCATCCCTGTCCTTTTTGAGACTTAAGCTTTGGAACAGAAGGCAGATCCAAACAGTACTTTGTTCCCTCACTTCTCAAACAAAACAAACAGAAACCTTCTTATTTTAGTGCTGCAAAGAAGGCTTCCTTAGTCACAGTCAGCTTTGGTGCAGTGCTGCCAGCTGACAGGTGGAAATGTTCATTTTTAGAGAGTCCTAACGAGAGGGAGACATTTGTTAAATATTGGCACAGTAATGGGGCAAGTGGTTGACTTTATACCTGAGGATTATGTGAAGTGGGAAATTCAGAAGATTAGATTCGATGGCCAAAATGAACCAAATGTGGATCTGTGGGAACCTGGCTTTCTTTAGTACAAAGCATTGACAAGGAAGAATGAAAGGACTCCACAGAGGTCTTGGGAGCTGGTGGCAGCGTCCCCTGGCTCCCACACAGTCCCATGTCACTCAGAGGAAAGGTGCACGACTGTGCAAATCCCTGCAACTTCCCACCCCAAACGTCACCATCCACATCCTGAGGCAGGGAGGTCGCAGAACAGGAACATAAAACCTTTAAGAAAAGGGCTTCCCAAGTCAGGAGTCTCTCTCTCTCCCCCTGCCCCAAGCTCCTGGGACAGAAAAAAACTCCTACCAGGCAGGAGCCTGCTATGCGCTTTCTCTATGGAAGCCTAACACTGCGAGGTCTTTCTGAAGTGCCCCTGCTTTTCACCACCCCCATCATCCCCTGCCTTTTACTCTATTGTCTCGGAAAGGAATAGGGTGTCCCCAGTTTATGATAGCTAGAAATCCATTTCCAGCAACTCAACACCTGCTGTCCCCACTGGTTTCCAAGCAGAGCTCAGAGCATTCGGTTGGTCAAGTGTATTAAGATCAGCACAGAAATTAGGATCCTCGAAAATACCCTGGTTTTGGCTGGGATAGAGTTAATTTTCTTCATAGAAGCTAGTATGAGGCTACATTTTGGATTTGAGATGAAAACAATGATGATAACAGAGGGAGGTTTTAGTTCTTGCTGAGCAGTGCTTACACAGAGTCAAGGCCTTTTCTGCTTCTCCCCCCACCCCACCAGCGAGCAGCTGGGGGTGCACAAGGAGTTGGGAGGGGACACGGCTGGGACAGCTGACCCCAACTGACCAAAGGGATATCCCACACCGTATGGTGTCATGCTCAGCATATAAATCTGGGGGAAGAAGAAGGAAGGGGGGGACGTTTGGAGTGATGGCGTTTGTCTTCCTAAGTAATCGTTACACATGATGGAGCCCTGCTTTCCTGGAGATGGCTGAACACCTGCCTGCTGATGGGAAGGAGTGAATGAATTCCTTGTTTTGCTTTGCTTGTGTGCGCGGCTTTTGCTTTCCTTTTTAAACTGTCTTTATCTCAACCCACGAGTTTTCTCACTTTTACTCTTCTGATTCTCTCCCCCATCCCACTGGGGGGGAGTGAGTGAGTGGCTGCGTGGTGCTTAGTTGCCAGCTGGGGTTAAACCACAACAACCCTCTGCTTCCAAACTCTGCATTAGCTGCTCTAGTTGAAAAGCAGAAATCAATATGGCAAGCCTGGAGATTCTGCAAGAAGTAATGACTGTTCATCATGTACTTTGAAATACACAAATGCTGATGTTTTAGGTACTAGTGGCATAATTCAGCAATAATTAAGTTAAAATTCTTAGCAGTGAGAAAAAGAAACACTAGGAGTTCACATCTAAGTTTAGTTAAAATGGTGATGATGCACTATCAAAGTAATTTCCTATTTTCTTTGTTTGCCTCATTTCCATGACACATTTTCTGTTTTCCAAATCTTCTTTTGCTCCCTGGCTGAATCAGGAGCATAAGGAACTGCATTAATTCTTGTGTCACTCTATGGTCAGTGCTTTCCAACCACCAGGGGTTTTGGACAATGGAGCCGCATTGGGAATGGTTCTTTCTTCTTCTGTTTTCCCAGGGAGAACTCTTCTTGAGATCTGGAGAGCTTTTTTCTGTTTTTCTTTTTTAAACACTGAGTTTCTGTTCTTATCATTTGCTCAATGGATTTCTTCTCACTCCACAAGTCTCATATGGAGCAGCATCTGGCCCTCTGCTATTCCCAGCACTGCAGAGAAAGAAGTCAGCTTAAAGGAATCTGAGTTTTATTGATTTTATGAATTTGTCCCAAGAGCTACCAATTACAAACTCCATGAATAACACCTGAGGGGAATGAAACGGCACTGAAAAAGGAAAATATCTACTAAAATTACCTTCCCCTCCAATTTCCTTGGGAAACCATATTTCTCATCACCTTCCCAAGCTACTAAGTGTGGCTGTTCTAATCTGGATGTCAAACCATAATGTTGGGGTCCAAAACTGAGTAAGAGTTTCTCTTCCACAGGACAGCAGACCATGAGCAAAGTCTTGCATGACTTTCAGAGTCCAAGAACTTTACTGGGACCAGGACACAGCTTGAAGTACTGCTCTTCAAAGCCACAGAAGTTGCAAAGGTTCATTATTACATGAACAGCAAAGATACTTCCATGCTACTGAAGAACACAGAAGAAAATACAAAGAACCTAAATCCGGTCAATGGACTTACTGATCTGCAGAACACTCTTCCCATGAGCAACAGGCAAGTTCAGCAATCACAGCTGAGGAAGGTATTGTCCCACTATTAATAAACCTATTTGTTATTCTTATTAAGCTGGAGCATCTAGAGCATCTGTCAGGTACCTGAGGGTCCACAGAGAGAATCTAACAGTATCTGCCAGGGGACAGCACTCAGGCAGCAGAGATCCTGTTGATGCAATAGGAAGCAGTACAGCAATGAACGTAGTGTGTACAGCAAGGAGGAATCCCTGTATCATGCAAATGCAGGTTCTTGTTGACTGCTTAAGCTTCTTCGATGGAGATGTTTCACCCCTGAATGGTTACATTATGCTTTGCATAGCTCCACATATTCTAACATAGCACACAGCTTCTTGGGAACAAAGCTCAGCACTTCCCTTCCTTTAGCCTTTCAGAGCAGACCCGGTGAAACCACCACCAACCACCGACCTTCAGCCAGGTACCTGCTCTCAAGCAAGTGCTTCACAAAGTCAGGGGCAGCAGGGTTCCTTCCAGAACATCCTCCACCTCCTCCTCCACTGTGTCCTCGTCCCCAGTTCACTTCAGTGAGTCTCTTTTACCACCCACCAGGATGGGGAAGCTGCAGAAGCAGCGCTGTTGGTAATTATAGCAGGACAAAGTCCAGGACCACTATTCACACTAGTTTTCTTTCACCTCATCCATCATTCCACCCCCAAGTGACTCGGTGCAGATGCCTGTGGACACTTTACCCGCACTTTAAGTGACACCCTGTGGCTGAGAGGAGGAATTACGGGTGACCATTCCTTCAGTGACACTCTCCTTAAAGTTTTGTGACTATAGACACAGAGGCTGAAATCCAGTGAGCCGCAGACAGTCTCAAGTGTTCAGCAGCCATAGAGAACAGCCTGCTTTCACCTTCTGCAGCGGGGTTTCAGACCTCATCCTCCCACAGCTTGGCTGGACAGAAAATGGGTCATAAGGCACAATAATAAGAGAAATCCCACATCCACAAAAGTCCTCACACTAGATTTAGCTGGGTGGGATTTTTCCTCTCATTTTGACATTGTGAGATGAGGATTTCCTGCTTTTTCTCCCTTTGTAACGGATTTGATTCTTTCCCTTCCCCATATGTTCCCTCTTCCACTCCTCCCCTGGCCCCAGCAGCACACGATTTTGAAAGAATCATCTAATTCCTAACTTGTGGGAAGAAACTGAACCTCAGTCCATCTGTTTACCAGCTGGTAGTTGCTGTCACCTTAGACAACAGCTCACTACCTGATGCAAGTGACGGAGAGGTGGTGGATGGTGCAGCTTCCTTAGCGAGAGGGTTACGGAAGCCTCCAAAAATAATGTGGGCAACCCTGTGTTTGCTGACCCTCCTGAAGGCCACGTGGTTCAGAGCCCTTTCAGAGACCCATCATCCCTCTCCGCTGCGACAAGCCACTCTCCCCAGCAATCCTGGGAGATGACCCCTCTGCCATGAGTTCAGGGTCATCATCCTGAAGGGCAAAGCAAGGGCCTGGGCCTCCTGCTACTGCTGTCAGGTCTGATTGACTTCGGCAGAGGATCAGATGGGCTTGGTGCAGAACAGCAGCAGCAACACCTGGCTCTGGGAAATGTGTGAAGTCTGCCTCGAAAGTCAAGCCTATTTAAGAGACTCCCAATCAGACACAATAGGATCATAGCAAAGCCACCTCGTAACATAACAAGTGAAGAACAAAAATACTAATCAGCATTTAATTAGCTGGAGAAAAGATCCCTGAACATGACTGAAGTAACATTAACAATCTTCTTATTTTACTCATGCAATTAACTTCTGTTCTGTGCTCAATGAAGAAATCACACATTTCACAGGATGATAGTAGCGGGAGCAAGAAAGATGGGCTATTTTCATTCCTTCTTTTAAATACTGTTTTCAACATTCTTTTTCCACACTGCAAAATCAGAGCGATCTCTTACCACAAATTATGCTTCACAATGGAAAGAAAGAAAGAAGAAGATCTCAAGGTAAAAAAGTAAAGCCTTTTCCATCTGTGCATACACTGAAATCAAGAGCCTCCCACTGCTGTATTTGTGAAAGAATTCAACCTAAACTAGCAAAATAAAATGAAGAAAGATGGTTGAAATCTTAATCTGGATACAATGCTATTGGAGTCAAGCTGACCTAATCAACTGCAGATTTGATCTCCTCAGAGAAAAGCTTTACAAGCTTA
This sequence comes from Nipponia nippon, assembly GCF_047370975.1. Classification (NCBI taxonomy): domain Eukaryota; kingdom Metazoa; phylum Chordata; class Aves; order Pelecaniformes; family Threskiornithidae; genus Nipponia; species Nipponia nippon. The sequence goes on from NW_028262290.1 coordinate 162,747,308, forward strand.
AAAATTATGTTTTATTCCCTCCCCCAGAATTCCAATTCTGGCCTTTTTCCTCTGCCATGTTTGGTTTCTCATCTTCTCCTTTCTTTAACTTCCATGTACTCCTGAATTCCTAGCTGACAAATATTGTGTTGGTCATCCCAGGATGGCTAAAACATGGCTTCTGCAAGACTGAAGACTCTTTTTTTTTTTTTTTTTACAGCCTTTTTATAGTGAGTCCATAATTAAAATTGGCTACAAAATATCTCTTCTTACTCCAAATTTCCTTCTGTCTTTAAACAGTCCAGTGGAATAAAAGCCTTCTGGACATATAACAAGGTTACAGAAGAGGGACGAGGTGGGAGCAGGTTTAGATCTTCGTAGTACTTTTCTGAGTCTGAAAACACACATGCATTGCCTAGCAAAAAGAGAAAGTTGTGTATTTGATCTTTGAAATTCTTCCTTCAGAAATGTGTTTTAAATATAGAAAGAGCCCTTCAATCCAAATGGCAGTGCACCAGAACTGCTTAGCATCTGCTGCCTCTCAGGCTGGGATGCTTCCTCTCACCTTGTCCTTTTCCCCAGCCCACAGCTCAGCTGCATCTCCTCACTGCATCCAGCTGTACCTCTAGAAATCACCGCTCGTGTTTACAAGGCAGTGGTGATGGGCATTTTATTTCTCTTTCTCCAATAAAGATGAAAGGCCACCAGAGCATAAAGGGTCTCTGTCTTTTACGGAGGGACTTAGCTTTCAAAAATGAAATCAAGCCAGAATAACCTCTGAGGAAAAAGTCAGTCATGCTAATGTGATCAACAGAAGTGCTCAAGACACTACAATACACAAGATGATAAAACACAAGTGCAAATGTTAATTGAGCCTCTAGGCTAGCCACTTATAAAAGTGCACATTTCTGTAATTATCAGGACAGGTCTTACCCATATAGTATGAACAAGACTCTGTGACCAACGATTTCCAAGCAAGGCTCATGTTTTATATGCAAGCTGAAGCCACTGCTCCAGAATAACTTTGAACAATAATTAAAAAGAAAAGCAGCAGAGGTTAGATCTCAATAAAAGAATGGCTGTTTAACCTATGAAAATTAGCTCTTTTGCCCTTTTAAAAATTAAATCATCTCTTTTACCCCTTTCAAAAGAGGGAGGATGCAACACAGGAGAACTATTAATTCACTTCTTCACCCTTCCCTCAGCACACAAAAGATTATTTGCCTCTGTTCAAGATGAGACAACAAAGAACTGCAGGGATTTTTCTTTCATTGTGGAGTAAGCCATGTCAATAGGTACAACTGTGATATTTGTGCCAATGGCTCGTTCTCCCATGTCCATCCATGTGAATAACAATCCAGTTGCTAAGTCACCAACCCTCTCCAAATCATTCTCAACAAGGCAGCTGGTTACACGGCCGCCAAGGAATCATAGAATATCTCAAGTTGGAAGGGACCCATAAGGATCATTGGGTCCAACTCCCTGCTCCTCGCAGGACTGCCTAAAACTGAACCATATGACTATGAGCATCGTCCAGATGCTCCTTGAACTCTGACAGGCTTGGTGCCGTGACCACTTCCCTAGGGAGCCTGTTCCAGTGCCTGACCACCCTCTCAGTGAAGAACCTTTTCCTAATGTCCAATCTGAACTTCCCCTGAAGGAGCTTCATTCCATTTCCTCGTGTCCTGTCGCGGGTCACCAGAGAGAGGAGATCAGCACCTCCCCCTCTTCTGCCCACTGTGAGGACATTGTACACTGCAATGAGGTCACCCCTCAGCCTTCTCTTCTCCAAGCTGAACAATCCAAGTGACTTCAGTTGCTTCCCGTAAGTCTTGCCCTCAAGGCCTTTCACCATCTTGGTCACCCTCCTCTGGATACACTCTAATAGTCTGATGTCTTTCTTATACTGAGGTTCTCAAAACTGCACACAGCACTTGAGGTGGGGCCACACCAGTGCAGTGTAGAGTCGGACAATCCCCTCCCTCGACCAGCTCGCTATTCTGTGCTTGATGCACCCCAGGACACGGTGTGTACACCGTGGTGTACACACACTCAGAACAAGGAGTAGGCAAGGAGGGACCAAATCCCCATTAGTGCAAGGTTAGCAGTGCTTATGTGGCTGTTTTCAGCAGCATAGTCCCTGGAGAAGATGAGGATGCTTTTTGCAATACCCAAAACACTCACCTGAAGTGGCTATCATCTCAAAGAGCTTTCCTATACTGAGAGAGAGAGGGGTATTTGCAGAGAGGGAGTTAGAACTATACAGACCTTTTGTTCCTGTTGATCACAAAAGCAGTCTGGCCTCCTAATGTCAATCCCCAGGTGTGGGTTCAATTCAGCTCAACAGACACCCAGGGATGAATTCAGCTGCCTAAACACAGGCATGGTATCATTTGTCTTAGAGTATCTGCAACACCTATGTGGCCTGGAAGACAAAACACAAACTACACAAGGCCTAGGCCCTCTGAAACAGGAACTAGATACCAGGCAAGATACCCCTGGGCATATCAAATGGCACTAGCACTTCTGCATGGGCTCCTGAACTGATTCGTACATTTAGGTTGAACAGAATAACTCTCTAGGCTTCATCCCCTATATCAATTACAGCTCCACTAACTTGTATTACAGCTTAGATACTTAAATTAGCTGTTGATACCTACATGGAAATACCTAGATTTGCGTGTCTTAATCTGCAAGCTGGAGGCCTTCCAATGCTTCCACCTCCTGCCTGCAACCAGCACAAACCAAGCGGACCAGCCCCCGATGGACAGGTCTCACCATAGAATACCCTTCCACTGCACTGGCTGTTGTAGATAAACTCAAATCAGACAGCTAAGGCTACAAGAGTCAACAGTTATTGTCCATAAGATGAACATCTAATCCTGGATTTCCTCATTGCACAGGGTAATTTGTAGGGAAATGAAAGAGCTAAAGGACATACTTTAGCCTGTAACATGGTGTAAGTACTTACATGTACGACCACATTTTTGCAAGCAGCAAAAAGGGTCTCATTACTGCCTGTTTGCTGAATTAATCCAGCTTCAGGATATCCTAATAAGTGAATTAACCTGTTTCCTAAAACAAGAATAAAAGCTTCACACTCTCGAAGTATAAACACATCTAGAGGGCAGCAATGATATTGTCATCTTTAGCTAAATATAGATCCTGAGCAGAGACAAGTGCACAGACACACACTGCGCCAACACATACATTTTTCCCTTTTTTTTTTTTCCCCTTTGAGAATAATACATAAGCTTTGCTGCAAAATTGCAAAGTTGTAAGCGGATGGCATCATTTTTAGATCCATGGACAAAGAACATTTTGCTTATATTCACAAATCACACTACAGGGTAACCAGATCTTGATTTGTCAGCACGACTTTATTTCCCAAATAAAGAGGGAGAAAAATCACCAAAATAACAAAGTGTCGGAGATGAAAAATACCCACAGACTGACAGACTTTGTTTTATGAATCCAGCTGAAACTTATCTGAGTCACTCAGCAGAAACATAGACACACACACAAAATCACCATGGGAATTTTTTGCAGTTAGAATGGAAATATTTTATGCAAACAGTTTATTCTATAGTGGCAAGCAGGAGGGGATTTTTTTACGCACCAGTTCTTGTTCTTAAGTTTTTTGACCCAAATACCCTTTCATTAAATTTTGCTGGCATATTGCAGGGTTTGATAGCATTCCCTGTCCGAGCACTCAGAGGTCCTGAGTTAGACAGAGCGACAATCAAAGCATGATAGTTGACAAGATGGATACCAAGCCAGGGTAGGTCCATCCAAAGCCTTTGATGAGCTGATCTGTGGAGCAACCTACTTATCACATTTTGTCTTGAGTTCCATACACTATGTGCACGGAGACTACAATAAGGCACCCATATAGCCCCATGAGTACCAGAACTTGGGCAGTCTGGTTTGCCATGGATCAGCATCTTGTGCTTGACTGAGTCTGGTATAAGATTTTCATATAGTTCAGGCACTTCCAAGTCTGGATTTTCTAGTATCTATAATGCAAAGCTTTTGTTTACAGGTAATGCTACTGGGTTCGTTTCCTCCAGCTGATGAGCTACTTTTATGAAACCAGTAGGAACTTGGAATCTTTGAGATCTTCATTTAAAAAAAAAAAAAAATTACTGAAATGATCCAAAAGTTTTATCCACATTAGAATGAGAAATATACTTACAGCCATGCAAAACCAAACTAAAGATATGCTATAGTTCCTAAAACGTGGTAGCTTACAAACACAGGATGCATGACAGTATAATAAATAGCTGAGTTACGACCTAGAACTGGATAAGCCCTCAGTAAAAGAAAGGCATTGCACAGTGCTTTTTCTAAACTTGTCTGATTTTGCTCTCAAAAACAATTCAGTACAATATTACACGCCATCATTTCTCCCTTTGCCTCATCAAAAGGCAAAACAAAACAGGACAAAAATACACTACATGTCCTAGGCAGACATCTTACATTGATCCAAGCCATCTCCCGACCAAACATTCACTTTGTAGCTGAATTATTCACCTCTGAAATTTGCAAGATCCATTTCTCATTTTTTATCCATTGTCTGTGCTTATATTTTTATCCGCACGAGGTGCACAGTCTATGTTTTTAGCACACTGAGTCCCACTACAAACGGCCCTCTAGTCAGCCCACGAACTAACTTGGTGAAATCATGCAAGTAAAAGCAGCCAGACTGTGTCAGTATTTGGCCTTCTCAAACTTTGGACAGGTTCTGCATGTACTAGTTGCCACATCTTTCAAATCACAGAAGAGACTGCACCTCTGTATTCGAATCTTAACCTGTTGTCCTACTGCTTTCCCAAGCCCTAATCACCAACAACTACCTCCCAAGAAGCTACTGATTTTACAAGTTGACTCAAATCTCAGTATATTCCTTCCCTTCCTTTTCTCTGCCACAGCTTGGAGGAACACACATGAAAGAGTATAAGATCAACTGAAAGCCACCTACGGTGGCTTCGGTTTACTTTAGTTCTCTACCGCAAGCCACATACGCTACCACGTCTGGGCACCAGTATGCACTACCAATCAGTCCTGCAGACATACATTTTCTCAACATGACTACTCACATTTTATGTTGAAAGGAGAAAAATGTCCATTTGCCCAGACTATGACAAAATAAAGCTTCAGCATTTCAAGAACATATTTTCACCAGTCTTTTATTTAATTAACAGGCCATTGTTTTAAGAGCCATGAATTTATGAAAATTTATTAGTACTGTAATACAAACATTAGCCACCATGGAGAAGGAGAGGAGCAGGGAAGAACTTTAAATCAGGTCATTGATGAACTACTGAAATCATTAACAGAGTTTATAAAAATAAAATGAGGCAGTCAAGATTTTTTTTCTTCTATGTACAGAAAAAGCATTTAAATTCTCTCCACTATGTTTATGATATAAATAAGGAATCATTCATAATGCATTTCTTTTTTATTGTTTTCTTTCCCTCTTTCCTTTTGGAGAAACAAAAATAAGGCCGTGAAAATACTGACATCCTCCACTAAAAAAAGGAAATGGAAAAAAAAAAGCCATACATCTTTGAGGTACCTTTTCTATGGCTGTTCTTTCAGGGTCCATTCTGATACACTTGCTCTTCTCTGAGCTGCCTTAATTCTCAGAAATTTTGTTTTGATCTCAACTGAGACTGTAAAGGTAGTGAACTAACTGCTATAGTCAAAGACAGCATAACCCGGCCCTTTGCATGTTCCCACCTATTTTATTTCAAAGAGCATAGGTGAGAGAATGTAGGGTCTGAGGATGATCTTGCAGTTCTCTGAGATAACCTCCTTACTCTGCTCAAAGTCAAGGATGACAGAAACTGGTGCCTAAGAACAAATCTGGAAGAGGGCTTTGATTTGCATAGCAAATACACAGAACTTTTGTCTAGTTATCTGACCCTTGACACCTAGAGCTGGGGACAGAATAAATTCACTTTCAACAAGTTAAAAAATAAGGTCTAAGATGACAGGGTCATTCTTTTATGGGATTTATTGAGAACGCTAGCCTCACAAAATTAACACTACCTGAAAATTAGACTACTAACACCCGAGCAACAGTTCGGAGTGAAACATGGAATGAAATGTCCCCACAGTCAAAAGCACACTGAGTAGTCTCAAAAAAATGAGTGACAAACAAGTGAGTACACATATTTGGAACTAATATGTTAAAAACTTAATGAAAGGTCCAAACAGTAATGACAGATAAGGAAAAGGAAATGAGTGCCTGGGTCCGACAGCTTGAATAATAAATTTTTAGTGAGTCATCATGATTGTTTACCTCTAAGACTAAAGCATCAGTTCCAAGAGATTTCTAAGGAGCCCCCATACCCCCTTGCTTTGAATATTATTTACCACATAATATCCTCTACTGTTTCCCTAACAGTAATGATGAAGCCACCCCAGCCTGATAAGCCAACTGCTGATGAAGTTACTAAACAGAATCCAGACCCCAGCCTTCTGTTTGTTAGATACAACTTCCAGCCCAGTTTGTCCCCCTGTTCACACAGACAGCCTCTCAAAGAGAGAGTCCTTTCAAAATACAGTTCTTAGGTGTTAGGACTAAGTACTTCACAAGTCAAAGGATCTTTAATTACCTAAATGTCTGAAGCACTGGTACAAATACATTCAGCTACACATATCTACACATGAACAAACACACAAAGCACAGTATACCGTCCTTAGATTGCAGAGGGTATTTTTTGCCCAGATCTACCTAAATACACTTAAGTAAAGAGGAACTGGTGTCCAAAAGTCTGTGCTTCTGAGAAGTCTGCATCATTCCAGGGAGGAATTTTGAATATACAGGCTGGAATGTGGAGGAAATGTTGATTCCCAGGCAAACACTTTTTTTCTTTTTTTTTTTTTTTTTTTTTAAATGGAAAATATATTTTGGGTCTCCCCAGGGTGCCTTCTTAACACCAGATCTGTGGGAGAAGGAAAGGAGATTGTACTTACTCGTGGTGTTGTATTTGATCCCATTGAAGAACTCCGGGCAGGGTCTCTCTACTAGTTCCCCCGCAGAGGTTCTGGGCCAGCAGGTCCCAATCTGATCAGTTGTGGCATTGCAGTACAGACCTTTTGCATTAAAAAAGGAGATAGAAAAGAAAAAAGAAGCAGTTGAGAAAGCACAAAAGTGACACACTTTGCATCACAAAGCAAACCGAATCTTAGCACTTATAAAGCTTTTCTGAGCCCTGCACTAGGTAATGCTTCCTACCATCAAAGCGCAGGAAAGGGATAGAGGAACTCTCTAAAAAAGTCTCTTGTAAACGATCCAGGAGGCTGCAGTTGACATCAAATTCTTCTAAGATGAACTGAGATATGGTCACATCCATTATTGTACCCAGGACTGCTGAACTGGATCAGGCTCCTTCCCCCTTTTCTGTTTTGGTTTTTTTTTGTCCCCTCTCCTTTCTTCCTTTCTGGAAACAAATGAACATCAAGCTGCGGACACCGTGCGATCTCGTGTGTGTGAGCCTCTCTTCCTCCCAGTGTGCTGACAACTTGGCTGAGAGTCTGCGTCTGGCTGTGCGGTTCAATCCTCCGAGCTCTTCTTTGCTTTAAAACAGCAGCTCAGGAACCAATGGGATCCCACGGAGCCCAGAGTAAGGGGCTTGCGTCTCTTAGCCAGCTTCCCTGGTCTAGCAGCTCTCCAATGCCGCCTCACATTGCCAGACTGTTGTATTGCTTTTGCTCCCTCCCTCTTCTCTCCCTCTCTCACACACACACGCACACACACACAGAGACAGTTTTATTGTTAGCTTCGGGGATGAGCACTTTTGCAAAAATACTCGCTGCAAATTAGAGCCAGGGAGAAAAGGAAAAGCCATCAGATGAATATAACTCCTCTGGCTTTTTGTGAAGCAAAGCAATTCCTGCCTTTACTGTGTGGAATTGAGGATGAGCAGAGATGCTTGGACAAGGAGGGGGAAGAAGGGACCCAATCCCGTAAATGCAGAACTGGATTGTGAACAGGCCTTGAGAAAGAAGAAAAATAATAAAAGCTGGGATGAGGGCGATGTTCTGATAGAAAGGAGGCATCAGAACAAAGGAATCTAGAATAACGACCCAGAGGGGAGGCAGAGCGGGGAGCCTGAGAGAAGGGTTGAGAACCCAGCGTGGGAAAAGCAAGGCACAGAGGCAACACGTCTTTCAGCATCTCATGCAGATGGGCTGGGCTGGACAGTTTGGTAGGGCAAGGCACAGAGCGCAGAGTAGAGCTTTGGAGAGAAGGATGGATCATTCAGGGGACAAGGAAGAAAAGAGAGGCCACTGTCTCATTTTCCAGTGGTAGGAGGGAGCAAGCATTTCAGAAGGGATGAGCACCCAGATTGATCAAGACAGCAGGAGGAAGAGCCTCTAAGTAAGGAAATCATGACATGGGGAGAGAGGGAAGAGCAGAGGGCTTGACAAACTGAGGTCATTATGGAACAGGATGAGAAGGATCTGGGGAAGGGGAAAGATGGGAAGTTTGGATGATTGGTCATCTTTTGGGGAATCAAAGCTCAGTACAATAGGAACTGTGTGAAGTTCTGCATTCTGGGACATGCTGGAGAGCAGCTTAGACCTAGCCAGCCTTTCTGACTTGCTACGTTAGGATATGAGGAAATCTTTCGTTATGAAAAAGTGGCAAAAACTTGCTAAGGAGGATCATCTAGGGTCACAGATTCAGAAGGATCTTGGGAAGCAAATAGAAAACTGACTTGTGAGGGAGAAAAGCAAGATAAATAGATATGCTAGTAGCAGAGATGAATGCAGAAACAAGGCAAGGACAATGAAGAAGCTTTGACAGAAAAAAAGGGATCCAGAAATGAACTCCTGTTTACAGTCTGTGTTCACAGCTTTAGATTGGACATGGTGCTTACACTGACTTCAAAGCAATGGTATAGGATTTCCAATAACATCTATCGGCCTGGACTTTCCCTTTACTCTTACTTATGATTGAAGGGCTTCATTCTTTACTCTTCAAGGACCAAAAGAATTGTGCTATCCAAAGAAAGGAAAAAGAAAAAATCACTGGGTTAGAAGGGCAAATAAATTAATAACATGGACTGATGAGAGAACTAGCCAGGAAGCTATTTTGCCATCTGTGAGTCTGGAGATTTTTTAACATTTTCAGATTGCGGGAGAGGGGAGGAGTGCTATCGTGGTTTTGGGATGAGTATTTTTGGTTTAAATATGTAAAAACCCACAAAAACAAGTGTCCTAACTCTCTAGGCAGCATGATATTCTGAGGCAAGTGAATGCATCTCTCTGTTTCTCTCTCTGCAGCCATGAGCTCCCTCCCAAGTGAATGTTCCCAAAATTGCAGCTCTTCTTGAGTAATCTGCATTTCAACAAATTGACCCTTGTCAACACCACCAGATCTCTTTGTCCCATCCATCTCTTATCACAAAAAGCAGGAGAGAAAATTTCTTTAGCATCGTTCACACAACATGACCACCACCAATATACTGGTTGTCTTTAAACAGGACTTTGAGGAGAAAACCCTATTTCTTGAACTTTCAAGTGAGGGGGATAAAGGGTGCTCCAAACCTCTAAGCAATTCACAGACATCTATCCCTCAAAGTATCTTCAACCCTAAGTTTCTTTGCTTCTTCCTGACAGTGCAGTTGAGTTCAGAAAATTTATTTTTATTCCTCTCAGTGATGGCTATGAAATCTTCTCAGAAGACAGCATTTGTAAGTGCCCGATGTCATCACCAAGCCCACTGGCCATTTCAGTTCAGGCAGAAGTGATCAGTGAGTAGGGCACTTGGCCAGGATGCTGATAAGATTTTTTTTTCCTGCTTCTGCTGCCTCTCTGCAGGGCAAAAATCACATAGCCAGGCCAAAAGTCTTCATTTCTTACATACTGTCTGCCTTGTCTATTTTCTCACTCTATTTGTGCAGCACCTACCACACTTGAATCAAAAACTTTTGGCTGGAGGCTTTGGGCACTAGAGTTTCCTGAATTTTTGGAGGAATGCATCACTTAATAAATTACAAAAAGAAAGACAGTTTCAAAAAATTAAATACTTTTAAATCTGGTAAATATTTCACTTTCTTAAAATGCTGGCCTGTATTTTCCAGCATAAACACTTGAAGATTTTTCAAATGGGTCAAATACTAGAGAGTTGAACACTAAGCTGGATTTCATTTCAAAACTGTTCTTTATAGTGGTTAACATCTGAAACAACAGCCCTGAATTAAAATAAATATTTTTTTCAGGATTAAGAGAATGATTTCTTCATTTAAGTGAGAAGAGCTAGAAAATCTTCAATCAAAAATCATTCTTCCCTCCATCATTTCAGTTCAGCTAACTTTAGAAAATCAGAGGCAGTACATATCACGCAGATAATACTACTGCATTCCATATATTTAACAACCAAAAAAACCCACCCCAAAAATATAGATGTGATGAACAAATTGTCTAGGAGTAAGTCTGAATGAAGAAAATAATTTATTGTTCCTCAGTCCACAAATTAGCACCACTGTTTAATAGTCCCTTCCCCGTTCTGCTGTAGCCTCTTCATGAAAAGCGGCTTTTGCAACTTTCCCTGCGTACAATTAACTGCTTAGTGAACGTTTCCCTCTGTCTGGATCTAGTCAAATCCTGACCATGTCAATTTGACTCATTTGATGTGGAAATGTTGCTCTTTATAAAAAAGGCAAACGTAATTAAATGAACGACTGATAGAAATGTTGCAGCTGCTGACACAGCTGATTCTCTACTGATGCAGTACCCCTCCATGATGCATTTGATAGAAATAACTACTAGATCTTGCCAGGCAGCAGGTAGCAGAGATCTGCCTTAAAAATTACTGAGCAACCCAAGAAAGCTAGTAATTGCACCTGGCAGGCAGAAAAACTTTCTCAACTTAAGAGTGGGCTTGTTCCTATGTGGTGGTATTCATTAGTTGGTTTGGGTGCGTATGCAAGACATATGTACAACCAATCTGTATAAAAACATCTGAATATGCAAAGTTATGGAAGTGAACAAGACAGACAAATAAACATGTGAACGCATACACAGCTCAGTAAGCCTCTTTTACAGAAGAGGTATTGGAAAGTGACCTACAGCTCCTCTAGTAAAAGAATGAGCTCTGCTCATAAATGGGATACAATATTCCCTGGTAATGGAAATCTTTGTATGCCAGCCCCTGCACCACTGTTGCACAGCTGTTTTCTCAATCTCCAACCCAACCCACAGTTGGTAGAATTAGCTAGAGGATGGCTTTTAGTTTGCCCCACTAACAGTGAGTGACAAGGAAGACATTGTGCCGTTTAATCAGCAACACCAAAACTCAGCTCTACACTGACTCAGGCAGCTAACATACCTATTTGCGTTGGGTGGCATTGTCCCCAGACCCAGCTGACTGCTCCTTGGTCATGTCTGCTAGAGGGACCTCTTCTCAGACACTCAACCTCCACAAAATCAAAAGACCGCTATATATTTCAATACCCAAGATGGGTTTTTGAAAAAAAGCAAAAAAAGCACAGTTCTCTCCTCATTTCCCTTCCTTAGAGAAAGAAAACCCCACTGTACCTCAGCCAGCCTTCTTTTCCCACTACAGTGATGGTTTTATCACCCATTTCCCTATCCATTTATGTGAAGAGCTCATGGTTTCCAGTCACAATAGTCACCCATCTCTTCTGGTATGCAACACAAAACTCAGGACAAGAAATGCACATCCTCAAACAACAAATGCAAATCCTCAGACAACCTGGTTACACCAATAACCAGGTTCTTACTTCAGTTCCATTGGCTTTCAGGAATTTACCTCACCAATATGGAAGTTTCACATGGAGTCATGGTCTGAGTATTGGCTCTTCAGGTCTCTTTCTTTTAATCCAAGTAAATCCATATCCATACTTATCATCTGGCATTATAAATTGGTCTGTTAACACAGTCATGGATCTGTGTTTGGAGCATGAGATAAGCAAGACAGCTACATAGTCAAATAACTGATTCAAAAGTGCACTATGGTCTGCAGGCCTTCTGGTTGAACCTCACTGCAGTCCGGCCCTTACGGCGTCAATGCAGGTTCATGTGAAATGAACATCTGCCATGAACACTTTGTGATGTTTATGACATCCTGAGTGAGGGAAAGACTCAGGTGAATCTCAAAGAAAGCCTTCCCTACCCTGGTTTTGATGGAAAAATGGCAGAAAGACGAAGGAGAAGGACGAGGAAGAGAAAGAAACGTATCTCTTATTTGTAGAAATGAAGTCTTTAAATCACTAGAGGACAATCAAGAGTCAGAATTAAGCTTGATGGCAGAAATACAGGGTCATCAACTAATTGCTCATACAGCCCATCTGCTCTCATTTGGAGTTTAGTATCTACCTCTGCATTTGTCTACCTCTATGTTTTTGTTACCTTTAAACATAGGATCATAGAATCATAGAATCATAGAATTGTTAAGGTTGGAAAAGACCCTTAAGATCATTGAGTCCAACCGTTAACCTATCACTGTCAAGTCCACCACTAAACCATGTCCTCGAGCACCACATCTACCAAACGGCACAATAAGTTTTTCTTCATCTCTCTTTTTTCTGTTTGAAAAATGTCCCTCAGTAATCCTTAATTATTGCAATGACCTTTCAGAATCTGACTTTAAAGTTAGTGGGACTATTCGGCTAGGTAAGGAATGCAAGATCATACACTTTAAGGAAGGTACTAATGTACCAGAGTGGCTTCTGGACCATAAACATGAAGGCCCGCTCTCCTTCTCAACATGCACTGCAAAACTGATCAGACTGCACTTTCAAATGCAGTGACAACATGACCATTACCTGGTAAAATATTTATCATTCCTTCTCGTTCCACGTATGCTGGCAGTGAATGTAAAGATGATTTTCAGAGTGGGAACCTCATACCATACGGAGCAAGACAATTCAAGCAGTAAGAGATTGAGGACAGCTTAAAGATCTTCACAGACAGTACACCTCTAGAACTACCATAGGAATGTCATATACGGCTATCTTCTCTGCCACACCACGCTATGGCTTCTCACAATGAATTATACTCTACTACATGAGTGTTAAAGAAAACCACTTCTCAAATTGAGTGCTACACTTCTAATCAAAATCTGGTCCTTGCTGCATATACTTGAGATTTACACAGAATGTGCAGAGTTGCAAATTGTTGTATGTGGAGAGGAATATCAGACATATATAAATACAGATCTTTGTTTCAGTTGATAGACTCATTTGTTAGAACCAGGAGACATCCTTTATTGCTAGAAATGAAGTATGACTGTACCGAGCAAAGATAAAATTCAAAAATGCAGGTCTGTGGTGATGAATCTTTGCAGTTTCATTGATGTTAGAAAATATTTACTGTGGGTGTAAATAGATTCAACAGCATAAATAATAAACGGCTTGTAGCTACACATTAATATATTTCTTTCAGCACATTAATACACTTGTCATTCTCTACAGCTATAAAACCTGTACAAGTGAATCATGTTACATGAGATAAATGATGAGACATTGCAGGGAGATTGTAAGAACACACAAAAGAACCAACCTTGACACACTCATAAAGTGCTAATGTTGTATTTTTTTTTAAAGTGAGGTGTTCTGGATGAATGTGCAGAACACTACCTATCATATGAGAGCACAGAAACATTCATTCCAGAATAACTGTGATTTTATACAAGGTCAAATTCAGAGTCAATGCTTCGCAGATTGACAAGAACAGAAAGGACCCATTTTGTATATTTATTTATGCCTGGCAATGGCCCAGTCCTCTGTTTACAGCATAAGCAAATAAAATTTTAAAAAATGGAGGTTAGGTCACATCTGAACAAATGATGACAATGTCAATGTATTGCATTAGTCCCACTTTCTTTCTGTTAAGTACAATGGGACCACTGCCAATAAGATGTATAGAATCAGGGGTCTTGCCCTGCTCTCCTCCTTACAACACATTAGGCAATAAGATTTCTTGTGGCTTAACTCAGCCCATGCCAGTCAAGCTTTTGCTCTCCCTGCCTCCCACTCTGCTTCGTTGTGATGACTTCCAGTGCATGCTAGGAAGATTTTAGTAGTCATCTCATATGACCGTAAGCTGGGAGGAAGCATAGAAAGAAAAGGTGGAGGGTAATAAAACACTCAGAAGTCAATCCCCCATTTCCTATGAAAACACACAGACACTCTGCATGACAACTGGCTTTGAAACATCATATAGCTCAGAAAGCAGAGAACGAGATAGAAATAACATATGATCATGTTGCCCAGTATCCCACCTCTGACAATAACCAAAATCAGATGCTTCAGAAAATGACGTAGCCCACCAGCAAAACCAGCCTGCTCCAAATTGCCATGATCTAATCACTAGGGCATCCTAAGCAACCTTAACATATGCAGTAAGAGAATTAATTCTTTGGGTTATGAGTCTTCCCTTCATTGCCCAGCATACAGCATTGTAGCTACAGTATTGTAACTCATAGTTTTAAACCATCTAACTTATATTTGCTTGTTTTTTTGAGAAGTATCATTGGTCTGGCTTTGAGACCTTGGCTTAGTAGTTTACATACTCCTTTGGGCATTTCTGCCCAACCCAGGTGCAAAATCCAGGACTTTTTAACAGATTTAAACACTGCAGAGTTGCCAGCTCTCAGATTCAGATTGCTTTGACTCTGCTTTTTGTGAGGTATCTAAGGTGCCATTATAGCCAAGGAGGACCTAGATTTTGATTCAACTGCCCAAAAATACATGGCCAGCAGCATTTCAGATAGATAGTCTAGCATATCTGAGATAGCCACATGAGGTTGGCAGATAAACATGGGACCTAGGGAAGACCCACCCCTTCTGAAGCAGCAGCTGGAGGCCAGGCAATTTGTCCTCAAGCATCTCAAATGCTCTGAGACACCCATATCTAAGCAACCAAATTGAGCCTCAGATATCCATTGATTATAAGGGCTGATCAGATCTTACTTACTCTGCTCCTCTAAATCCCCACAAGTGCCTCACCACTGTCAGACTCAACAAGGAGCAACAAAAGCAAATTTTCTTATAAGCACTTGGTCTTCTAGCATGTATCTCCACTTAGGCTACTGGATATTAGACTGAGAAAAAATTGGACCTTCCACAGAAGGGAAGAAGCCCATCATCAGCATGTCACTAGGGAGAGTCTTTCACTATTATTGCTTATAGGCTTTACCCTATGTAATAGATTTTTATTCCTTGGGCTACCTAATGTGAATCCTTCATAAATACGGGAAACCTCCTAGGATACAAACAAACAAAGAGTAGCACAAGTAGCCTTGTAGAGCAAATGAAGCTTTCCTGATAATTTTCTACTCTTGGTTGAACTGTTATGCTTACAACATCCTCTCAGAGAGGAAACAAATTCTGGACATGTCATATCTCTTACGGTATCTCCAGTGCAGATGTTTCTAGAGGTGCCAATCAACCTAGGTTTCCTTTGCAGCCAATGGAAAGAAATAGGGACTTTTGTGATGCAATTCACCTGATCTGTTGTTAGGATGAGACTGATTTTGCCCTCAGCTCCATCCAACACCCTGAGTAGATCTCTGGTGTCTCTAAGAGGAACATATAACAACTCAGGCTGATGTAAATTTAGTCAAGTGAATCCCATTCCGGATGCCTAGAACAAAGATCAAATTGTTTGCTGAACTCTTCCCCGCTGGCCCGCAGCACCTTGTCTCCCTAAAGCATTTGGCAACTGTAATCCCATGAATTTGGGCCTATCATTTATTTAATGAGAGATCAAACAAAAATATTTTAAATTAAACACACCAAGAATAAAGATGAGAATAAAAACACCCTGTTATGACAGGACTATCTCAATGCTAGCAACATATCATTATGTTTAAAGATTCCATACAAGAGGAAACCAATACAATACAAACACTGTATGACAGATTTGTATCTCTCTGCTAGCCAGATGATTATTATAAGGACTCCAGAACAGTCAGCAATCACCAGAGAAAATGCCTGGAAATTAAGCGGAAGAAATCATGAGCAGTAATGCCAACTTCAAGAAGTGAGATGGTAGTTCTCAAGAATATCATTCTCTAATAGATAACGAGGTAGGGTGCAGTCACACTAGACAGAAGCTGGAATGATTAGGCATGAAAATGGATTATCATAATATTATTAGGGCCATGATAACTGAGGAAAAAGAACCTAATGACCCCCTGATTTGTGATTTGCGAAGCACTTTTGAACTGCTACCATATGAGACTGCAGCCCCAGAAGAACAGAATGGATGGAAGGACATAATCTCAGTAGCATTAGTTTGTGCCTGTGTCTGGAATCAATGACCCTTGCTATCTACATAATTTTGGATACCTCCAGGGATAACAAATCCATCTACCTCCCTTCAGATCTTTTCCCTAGCTTGACTCACTACCCTTTGCCCTTCTTATTACCAGGGCCAATATTTCTGATTCTGTACCACAGGGTGACTCAGGTCTTGCAGAGATATAGGCTGGATATTTGCGAGGTCGATACTAGCAGAGGAGGGATTCATCTCACCTAATTTCAGCCATCTAAAATTTGGGCGTCTAGACTAAGCCAGGTATCTAGGCCCTCTAACAGTCTCCAGGGAAATGACCACTTTCAGAGAATGATGATTCATTTAATTTGGAGAAAAATACCTTCTTCAAATTCATAACTCTTAGATATTCTAGTTATCCTACTAACTAGAATACTAACTTCATTCACAAGCCCTGGTCCTCATGGGGGACTTCAACCACCCTGATATGTATTGGAGGGACAACACAGCAGGGCATAATCGATCCAGGAGGTTCCTGGAACACATTGATGATAACTTCTTCTCCAAGCGATAAAGGAGGCAATGAGGAGAGGTGCTATGCTTGACCTTCTTCTCACCAACAAGGAGGGGTTGGTGGGGAATGTGAAGCTCAAGGGCAGCCTTGGCTGCAGTGACCATGAAATGATGGAGTTCAAGATCCTTAGGGCATCGAGGAGGGTGCACAGAAAGGTCACAATCCTGCACTTCAGGAGAGCAGACTTTAGCCTCTTCAGGCATCTGCTTGGTAGAGTACCATGGGATAATGCCCTGGAGGGAGGAGAGGCCAAACAAAGCTGGTTAGTATTCAAGGATCACCTCCTCCAAGCTCAGGAGAGGTGCATCCCAACAAAGTGGAAGTCAGAGGAGGCCTGCATGGATGAACAAGGAGCTCCTGGACAAACCCAAACACAAAAAGGAATCCTGCAGAGGGTAGAAGCAAGGACAGGGAGCCTGGGACGAATACAGAGAAATTGTCTGAGCAGCCAGGGATCAGGTTAGGAAATCTAAAGCTCTGATAGAATTAAATCTGGCCAGGGATGTCAAGGGCAACAAGAAAAGCTCCTATAGGTATGTCAGTGATAAAAGGAAGACTAGGGAAAATGTGGGCCCTCTCTGGAAGGAAACAGTAGACCAGACCTGGTTACCCAGGATATGCAGAAGGCTGAGGTAGTCAATTACTTTTTTGCCTCAGTCTTCACCGGCAAGTGCTCAAGCCATACCACCCAAGTTGCAGAAGGTAAAGGCAGGGACTGGGAGAACGAAGAACTGCCCACTATAGGAGATCAGGTTCGAGAGCATCTAAGGAATCTGAAGGTGCAAAAGTCCATGGGACCTGATGAGATGCATCCGCAGGTCCTGAGGGAACTGGCAGATGAAGTTGTTAAGCCACCAGCCATCGTATTTGAGAAGTCGTGGCAGCCCAGTGAAGTTCCCACTGACTGGAAAAGCAGAAAAATAACCCCATTTTTAGAAAGGGAAAAAAGGAAGACCTGGGGGACTACAGGCCCGTCAGACTCACCTCTATGCC
Organism: Nipponia nippon; assembly: GCF_047370975.1. Lineage (NCBI taxonomy): Eukaryota > Metazoa > Chordata > Aves > Pelecaniformes > Threskiornithidae > Nipponia > Nipponia nippon. Next base: position 162,765,114 of record NW_028262290.1, read on the forward strand.
TGGTAAGATCATGGAGCAGATCCTCCTGGAAACTATGCTAAGGCACATGGAAAATAAGGAGGTGACTGATGACAGCCAACATGGCTTCACTAAGGGCAAATTGTGCCTGACAAATTTCATGGCCTTCTACGACAGGGTAGAAGCATTGTTGGATAAGGGAAGAACAACTGACATCATCTACCTGGACTTGTGCAAAGCATTTGACACTGTCCAGCACGACATCCTTGTCTCTCAATTGGAGAGACATGGATTTGATGGATGGACCACTTGGTGGATAAGGAATTGGCTGGATGGTTGCACTCAAAGGGTTGCGGTCAATGGCCCGATATCCAAGCGGAGACCAGTGACAAGTGGCGTTCCTCAGGGGTCAGTATTGGGACCAGCGCTGCTTAACATCTTTGTCGGCAACATGGACAGGGGGATTGAGTGCACCCTCAGCAAGTTTGCCGACAACACCAAGCTGTGTGGTGCAGTCGACATGCTGGAGGGAAGGGATGACATCCAGAGGGACCTTGACAGTCTTGAGAGGTGGCTTATATTACAAGATTAAATATTGCAAGATAAATTATATTAACTACTGTTCATAGAGATGGTTTGATGGGGAGGAATTCCACTGAAGGCAGAGAAACACCTCCATTTCATGGAGCCTTGTGTACCATGAATTGTGTTGGGGAACTCTACTGTATGCACACACACTCATGCTCACATACAGCAGTTTCTGAAAAAAGTAGTCAGTGTGATCATACTCACTTGTTGCACAATATGTAATAGAAAAAAATAATTTAAGATCATTCAGGTCTGTGCTGGTTTTGGCTGGGATGGAGTTAATTTTCTTCATAGTAGCTAGCATGGGGCTACATTTTGGATTTGAGATGAAAACAGTGTTGATAACACAGGTATGTTTTCGTTACTGCTGAGCAGTGCTTACACAGAGTCAAGGCCTTTTCTGCTTCTCACCCCACCCCACCAGCGAGTAGGCTGGGAGCGCACAAGAAGTTGGAAGGGGACACAGCTGGGACAGCTGACCCCAAATTTCCAAAGGGATATCCCACACCATAGGATGTCACGCTCAGCAATAAAAGCTCGGGGAGAAGGAGGAAAGGGGGGATGTTTGGAGTGATGGCGTTTGTCTTCCTAAGTAACCATTACACGTGATGGAGCTCTGCTTTCCTGGAGATGGCTGAACACCTGCCTGCCCATGGGAAATAGTGAATGAATTCCTTGTTTTGCTTTGCTTGTGTGCACGGCTTTTGCTTTACCTGTTACACTGTCTTTATCTAAACCCACAAGCTTTCTCACTTGTACTCTTCTGATTTTCTCCCCCATCCCACTGGGGGGGAGTGATTGAGTGGCTGTGTGGTGCCTAGTTGCTGGCTCGCGTTAAACCATGACAGTCCTTTTTGGCACCTTTAAGCTGTGTGACAGACCTCAGCTTAAAATTTTGCGTAATAAAAATGCCCTGCTCACATTATAGTGACACACTATAAAATATGCATTCGGCTTATCATTAGTTTTGTTGGGTTTTTTTATTAAGCATGTCCATCATTGGGCGATATGCTCTTTGGTAAGGGCTCTTTCCTTGTTCAAAGTCAGTTTCATTGATGGGCTCTTTGGTGCTTAAACATTGCTTACCTTTAAATCCACACTTAACTTTCACTGACTTCAGGAATTAAGGAGGAATTTGAGTGACTTGGTAGAGGTAATTTTTTGAACTAGGATTTAAATGCTGCTTTGGTTGAAATGCACATATGTTTGTTCAAATATTATGTTTTCCCTTGGATTTTATTGGTCTTGTATAAAGCTTATAGAAGCTTGTTATTCTGACACATACTTTTTGAACCACCTGTAAACTGACTGCGTCCATTTTATGGGTGAGCACTTTCACAAGAAAAATAAACCTTGGAAAACAGTCTAAATCCTCAAAATCAATGTTTTTCTGTTCTTATCAAGTATTTAGGTAGGGAAAGCTCAATCCATAGCTGGTTATATCAGCAGTGTTTTTTTTACACTGGATTTTCACAAAAGCCAAGGATCAGTCCTCAAGAATTCAGTGTAAAACAGTAGAAGACTGAAATAAGCACCAGTATTAAAATAGTTTCATTTCAGCATAGATGTAAAATGCATGTAACTGTCATCAAGTAAAATAAAACAGTTGATATTGTGATAAATATTTTAATAACAGGTGCAGCGAAAAATTAATCCTGGGAAGTGTGGCACTTCCAATCTACTTGACAGCACAGCTGGGTTTCTTTTCCCATGATGTGTTAATCTGTTTTGTATTTGGTAAACTACACATCTCACCCCAGTGGATATTAAAGAAAGAGTTTTGGGAAAACATGTAACATTCTGATTAAACATTTTGTCATTCCTATGCTCTCACACTCAATTGCAAAGAGCAGATAACTTATCATCTTTTTGCTAAGCAAGTGCTGCTTCTCTTACGGACCCATGAAATCTCCTTATTAACCTTTCAAAATCTGCTACCTCCAATCAGAGTAGCCATTCATGATGTTGTTAACTGACAGTTATCATAAGGAGGTGTCAAACTCTCTTGACTGATGCCTGGAAAAGATATTCTTTTTCAGCACTTATTGCCTTCCCCAGCTAATAAAATCATCAGAATCATCATTTACAGCAATATTGCATGCAACAAGCACCTGATCATCAGAACTTTGCCCTTGGGGGCTATTTAATGAAGAAATAATTATTTTTTGTGAAGAGATTTTTCTGCAGCTATTGCAGTCTGAATACTAAGAATTACTTCAGTGAGGGCCAAGTTCTCTTCATTTTCATTTCCTGTAAAGTTATTAAATATAAAACCTATTAGTTTATCCCTAAAGTATTTTCCTCTTCATGCAAACAGCCCTTCCTAGACAGAAATGACGAATGAATAAATACATACTATTTCATCAGGGATAGACAGAGTGTTTGTCAAGTGCTATGGAATTCTTCTGGATCACAGAACCAATGTAAGCAGGATATAAGTCATCCCTAACAAGACTGGAAGTTACTACCTTTGAAATATGTAGCACATATTTCTCTCCCTAGATTCCAGACTTGTTTGGCTTACTGCCAGAGCGACGTTGATTTCTTTTGCTTGGCCACTGGAGGGCTCTCTTAATTCTCCATTACTGCAAAAGAAACGTTTGATTGAATTTAAAAACATTATAAAAGAAAACCTGTTTATAGTTACCTGAATAGAAAACCAATGACAACCAAAACAGGAGAGGTCACTAGTTCATACAAAGACCTGCACGTGGACAAAGTGCATTTTACTGCACCTTCTTCTTTAACGGCAAAAATGTCACTACAGTAAGAGATGAATTTCACTGAACAGAAAATTTCCTTTTACACACAAGATCATCAATTGCACAAGAGATTATGTGTTTGAGATGGACAGCAAAGTCTATCTTCATCACCCATTCCTCCCCATACCACATTGTTTCACTCTGAAATCACTGCACAACTCAATTCATTTTTCAAGTAAGTGTGCTTTCAGACCTCTGTCATCTGATTTCCAACCTATTTCTCCACCTTGAGACCAATTCCCCTGTCCGGTTCAATTTGCTCCTGATGGAAACACTGATGGATCAGTCATCTTATCCTTTTCATGTTAATGCTGTTCCTGTGGAAAGAGGAGATCACGTAAGGCTTTTCACTCCCCCCTGGGGAGAGGCACGCCATACCCACGCTGCCATGAGTACTTACAGACTATTGCCAATTGAGAACTTTTGACAGTGTGTTTCTTTTTTTTCCTGTCTTTTTTTGATCAAAAGGACTGAGTTACTTAAAGCTAAATTGTCTTGTGGAAACAGAACAGTTTGTTAAATCTTTTCTTAGGACAGTGCCAAAACAAGAGACAAGTAGCTTTGACCATCCCAGAATAATCATTGGGAATGGAGTTTCCCTTGTGATGAGGGAAACCCAGCTGTAGCCCTGGTTCACTCAGTTTTGCCCCATACCTTTGTCACTCACCGCTCAACCAAACTCTTAGTTATATCCTGAATCAAAATCTCTTCTCTCTTTTCCCTGACCCCACTAAAGTGAACTTTATTTACGTGCAGAGAACACAGTAGCTTGCACAGGCCTCACGGGAAGATGTCCACCTCCAGAAGGATACCAGCTTGAATAAACAGTCCTGACTGTGACCATTTTATCCCAGATCCTTTGAGATACTCTAACACAGATAGAAAAAACTACCTACGATAATGTACAAATGGATTTTCTTGGCCTCTGTGACTCTGCTTCTGTCTTTGAATATAAGATTAGCTAGTTGGGCTCGAACACCCTAGGGGTCATTTAAATTACGCTTTAATTATTTGGTCTGAATTCTATGGGATTTTTAGTTTGCCAGGTGACAGAAAATGTAAAATGTAAAATCCAGAGCAGGAGTTTACATCGGTTTCCTAGACTTTTTTGAAATCTGCAGTTTCCTGAATGAAATAAATGGTTGAGACCCTTAAATTTTATATGTTGATTAGCTTATCCTAAAGACCCTTATGATAGCATTGGTCTATTGCAGTTAATAATAATATTTCTGTGCTTGGACCTGCAGTAGGTCATCTGCAAACACAGACTGGAAGCTCCGGCTGAGAATACTCTGCCCATGTGGGTGTGCAGCAGTCTCTGCCTGCAAGCGAACCACCTGGGCTCCCGTAATAGCCAGTGGAAGAACCAGGCACATCTCATTATAAAGTGTACATTTAAATCGGATGAATGTACAAACGCTACCACACTAGCAATTGCCTATTAGAGGAGCCTGAGGTGTCTGACTTAATTGCAGTTGTCTACATGACGCGTATCTAACGTTAGGTGAGCTGAATTTTTTTTCCACCTCTGATTACAAGCAAAGGTTATTCCTCCAATACAGTCCCGTGAGTTTAACGTTAAAATTCCATTTTCCACTGAAATCAATAGCTAAGTTGTTCCTCCACTCCAAGAAAGCCATGGTTTCATTTGAAATAACTGATTATTTTACAGGGATGAAAGAACAGCCCATTTTACGCTCTTCAGATAAAAACCAATAACCTCCTTTAGAAGAAAATTCTGAGAAGAAGAAATTTGTATTTTTTAGAAGAAAACACCACTCCTCTTCAGAAGAATTCCACTCATTTTTATGGATTATGTTCCCTAAAAGACTTTGCTGGAGGCAAAATCTGTAGAAAATATAAACCAAGTAGTCCATAAAAGAATTGATAGATGGGCATTGCTCAGGCCAGTTCTCCTCTGAGCCGCAGATGATGCAGATGGGATCATTCGTCTCAGTTTAATAATCTATAGAGTAGCTGTCATTGGCAGAGAAATCTCTAGGCTCCCTTAAAAGTCAAGAGGGATCTAGCCAGTGCAGTCAGTGGGCTCTACGGGATGATTTCTGTCATTACACAAAAGATACTTAAATTGGGTCAGATGAATTGTCTTCTAAAAGTCTCTCTTTTGTATCATTAACTATAAAGGCAACCTGGGCTGACCTGCTCACTGGGACATGTCTGTGCTATAAATGTCTAAACTTAGGGACAGGAATCCCATCTGTAGGGAAAATAAAAGAAAAATCAGGCCTAGAAAATCTTTCCTGTAAAAATAGCCTCAATTTGTGGAGAGCTGAACACTTCTACTGCGTCTTTGCTTTTGGTTTCGTTTTTGTAAAATTTTCTATGATGATGTCTATTATGGCTACATAGGAATCCTGTTCCTAATCACAGTGCCTTTATTTAATGGATGATTGGTTTTCACCAACCAATAGCACCAAATAAGAGAAAAGTGAACAATGAATTAGAAATAACTTCCACAGTTTTACTTACACATAATCCTAACTGCATGACTTTGGCTTTTCAACACTAGCCATCATTAAATTTGGGCCCTCCTGACGGATAGGCCTTCACAAGCCAGACAACAGAACCAGCATTGCTCCAAGAGATCAAGTGCAGTTTTTCATTTCATTGGTATGTGTAGCTGTGTCCTGCTCCCCAAAATAACTACCAGGGTCTTTGAAGTAGGAAGTACTCATGCAGATAATTATTTATGTTGCAGAAAAATTAGTGTTCTTCAAAGGAATTTGGAGAGACCAAACTAAAAGGATTTAACCCAGCTGACAACTGTTCACACTCAACTCTGGGCACAAGCAGAATGAAAAGGTGTCTTGAATGCACCGTTATATGTTCAGTACCTGTAGCACTGAGTTAGAGCAGGCTGTACACCTTTCATGTGCGACTGACCTTTCTGTGATTAACTTTAAGCCTAAGATTAATTGAATTTGGAAACAAAGCTGTCCGTGCTACAACCCAGCCAAATAAAACACACCGTGGGAAAGCTGAAGCGACAGCTGTCTTAATACACAGGGCTAAACCTGAGGCAGCTGGACCTATACAGTATGTTTCTACGCTGTGAGCTAAATGGCCATAACTGCATTTGCTGACTTCATAAATTCACGGTCTGTGATCAAGCATGCGGAAGGCTGTAACAATCTAACCAGCTAAACAACGGCACCAAAACAACCCACTTTGCTCCATTTTCTGGACCAAGCAGGAGTCAAACTACTCAGGAGTAAGAACTCAGCATCACTGGAGAAAATACAAGATTCCTACAAAGCACTCAGAAAATATCCAGCTACTGCAAAGTGCTGAGTTTGGGGATTTTCTGCTGAATAGATTCCATTTGCATAGAAAATAGATTTTGATTTCTCAGAGCTTACACTTCTACTGTTAATACAGCCCATCAGTTTGGGACTGATGTAATTTTAAGAACATTAGTTAAGAGGAGAAAATCTCATTGAAGCCCATGCTTTCCATAATAAATACAAAAGGAAGGAAGGAGGCAAACAAGCAGCTATAAACTCTTAGTGTTTAAGGGATAAAAAACCTCTTTCTTTCTGAGCATGTTGAGATCTGCACAGTGTTTATCCCAAGAGACATGCTGATCCGATTTAACTTCTAGATACTATTATAATAAGAAAATTAATAATAACAATAACAATATGATTTATAACGACAAGACAGACTCTGAGTTTTCATTTCTGAGATTAGAAGTGCCCCAGAAAATGAGAACTCGTTGGTCTCCTAAAATCTTCCATTAATGGGCTGAAACAGCAAAAATAAAGGAAAAACTTATTCTAGAAAGCAGCTGGGAATCTACATACACAGAGTTTACACGGATTTGCAGACAGCGAGGTATAGATAATTAAGGTTTCTAAGATAGAGCTGGTAACCTTCCATTTATGTCCAGCAGAGGAATACAAATGCCTCCACAGGTCAATTGATTTTATCCTGTGATTTGCTCCTAACGGCAACTAGCCCTCTGGAGCTGCCCGTGTCTGTATACTGGCTGTACCACTGGTCTGTAAAGACTAGTGACTAGTTCAGATGTAGATAGACACTTGGGTAAACCGTACCTCTCCAGGAGGCGAAGTGTTTTGAGCAAGGCCCCAACAGCCCAGAAACATACCCTGCACCTCTCCTGTCCTTGTTCAATTACCTACAGGCCATGCTCTTGCCTTCAGATATCACGGGTCCTCCTCTCTCAGCTGCAGCAACATAACCGGCCCTCCTTGTGTTTATAATGTGACTCAAATTGTCCTTTTCTCTAAAGACAAAAGAGGGTTTTTGTAATGTTTTCAAAGAAACCTATCTGCACTTTAACAACCATTTCAATTCTCAGAAGCCAAAAGTATGAATAGCCCCTACCTTCGTGACCCCAAGAGGAAGTAAATGTTTCTGAACTACATAATCTACACTACAGTGTGCTGATGATAAAAAATGGCATCTTTTCAGCATTAGATTCCTTCATGATGAATCATTGAAAATGATCTTCAGTGGTACACAAATTGTTGGAGAAGGACAGAAGCCCATAGCAATGGAAAAGAAATGTTACATACCAAGCAGCAAGAAATAGGATGAGAGGAAATGGGCTCAAGCTTCACCAGGGGAGGTTTAGATTGAGTATTAGGAAACATTTCTTCACCAAAAGGGCAGTCAGGCACTGGCACGGGCTGCCCAGGGAAGTGATTGAGTCCCCATCCCTGGAGGTATTTAAATGATGGGTCGATGTGGCACTTAGGGACACGGTTTAGTGGTGAATTTGGCAGTGTTAGGTTAACGGTTGGACTCAATCATCTTAAAGGTCTTTTCCAACCCAAATGATTCTATGATCATTCTTAGAAATGCATTTGCCACTTTCCCTAATTGAACCCCGTAGTTCTCCAGAACAGCATTTTCCTTGGATAATTACTATTCAGCTTATGAGAGAAACATAAAAAAATGCAGGCCAAAGGCTACAAAAAGAAAATGTTTATGATACCTTAATAGCATTGAAATCAATGTAAGCAGAGAAAAGGCCTGATTTTACAAACAAGTGGGGTAGAATTAATCTTACTCAATTTCGGGCATCCACAGCAGAGGGTGAGTTTTATCCTACTTATTTTAAAGTGTGGAAATGTCTGAATTTACTCAGACAAGCTTCTCCCTCTGTTTTCTGATTAGGCATAACTTAGAGAAATTGATTTGAAGGAGATTTATTTCATTTATGGATTTAATGTGATTTTTCTACTACATGGATTTTCCAAACACGTCAAAGTGGGATTTTTTTTTTACCTTGTCAAAAGTAAACATACACATTTATGTAAATCCAGATTTATTTTTAGCTCTGGCAGTAATTGCTGAAAATTAAACACATTCCTAAAGACAAAATCTGTATGTTTTGGAGTTAAAAGGAATATTCAAGGAAAACATTCACCCTGTTCTAAATGGCATCAGGAGTCAGCACACTTCTCTGGGATGTGCCTAGAACAGAACTGGTGAGCTCCAGAGGAAGTTCCACCACCCACCAATGACCAATGGATGCCTGGAAATGAAGAGCCCATCAGATTATTATTGATCCCCCCTGAGGGTTATTTGGTCTTCATATGTTTTATATTCTCACTGGACTCAGCTGTCAACAGATGAGTCAACTACTGAAAAATATATGTGGTCAATCATGATAAGATTAGCACAGACTGAGAAGTTTCCATCTCTTCTGATACTTAACAAAGGACCATTAGTTAGAATTAAAAGCAAACTGCTTTTGCCTAAATCAGTTTCAGCATTTAAGAAAGGAGGAGAGGGAAGAAATGCCTTCTCAAAAATAGGCTGTGATAACAGGTACTTATCTGATTATACCCAAAGTAAAACATCCTGCTGCTTTTTTTCCAGGCTAATGTTTTGGGTTTTTTTTAATTGAAAAAATAGCCAGTTAAGTGAGGTCTGTTTTATCTTTTCTGAAGGTTTTAATACACTTGAAAGTAGTTTCCAAAATATTTTCAAAATCTTATAAAGTAAAAATCTTCCTAAAGGTAAAATTTGTTTTATTCTTACTTAGACATCTACTAGCAACCAGAAGTATTAAGATTTTAATTTCATTTTTTTTAAGTTTGTTTTTGCTTATGGGAAATTTTACATTATCATTGCCTTTAGAATTTGTGTTGGAAATTCCTAAACAGACAGGAATAGCAAACACTCTGACTGTAATTATATTTAGTGTTTGGGAAACCCTCAGTACATTAGGGGAACTGAAAGAAAAGGCACTGAATCTAGGTGCATCCTCACACTACTAGCTTTATATTGCTTTTCTGCTACCCTGTGTTGTTATTTTTAATCTAGGTCATATTTAGAAATTAATTTACTAATAAGATCATGTTTAAGTGCTTCTTGACACTTTTAAAGAGTGTGTGTTGTTAAGTACTCTGCCATGCTAACAATTACTGAAAATATTGCTTTTCTAGGTGTACCTAAAGATTTCAGATTTAAACTGTGACCTTGACATAGCATCCAATAAACACAAATGTAAGTTTTAAAAGCACTTTTTTTTTTTTTAAATCTTGGTTGTAATATTCCATGACAATTGCTTCTCCATTAAGTCTTAAACCAATGAGCTTGTGCAGAAATGGCAGCAGAAGAAAACCTTCCAGATATCCAGCCCTGATCTTAAAAGCAAAGCTCAGCTCTAGATCTTGCTCTATCTCATCTCAATCACCCCCATCTTCCTAACAGCTCAGCAGGCTCAGTAAGATAAATAAGGACTGGTGGGGACTTCTAGACACCTGAAACAAAGAAGATATAGAGGAGGATCTCTGGGTCCAATGAAGAGGATGGAGCAAGAGATGGGATGTCCTGTACCTCAGGAGTCTGTGAAGGAGCAGGAAGGAAGAGGAGAAAGAGTAGAGGAAGAACCTGGAGAAGAGGGGAAAAATACATAGTCTGTCTGTCCATCTTTCAACTTCTCAGCCCCTTCCTATGCAGTGAAATTTCCAAATTAGCACTGACTCTTTACCTCTCTGCTCTCTATCAGGAACCAGCTCAGCCAAATCTCTTCATTTGTAAGGAGCAGCAAGTTTATTTCACCACAGGCAATCACAATCACACAATCAAGAGTAATAAAGTACAGCTATGCAACACAGGCAGCAGCTGCAGAGATGTAAGAGACAAGGATGCCTACCTGCATGCAGACGCTGTCTCACAACTACTCCTGATTTAAAAAAATAAATAAAGAGGAAAGCAGTGGGAAGAAGAAATCGAAACAACACTGACTTGAAATTACCCATAATACAGCCTGGGAAAGAAAAACGTTGCTTCCCCACACAAAGTCTTTGGTAGCGCTTAGCTGATGGGGCAATGTCTCCTCCACCTCCTGCTAACTCAGCTGAAGAGGGCAAAGGGTAGTAATTACAAAACAGAACTCTTATTTGCAAGGTGTAATGCCAAAGGCCCATATAAAATAATAAAAAAAAATGAATAAAAAACCAACAATTGAAAACAAGAAATGTTTTAAGTTTGGCCTTGAAAATAATAAAGAAAGCATAGGAAAAAAAAAGCATGTGGAGAGGCATTCTACTACTTGAAGCCAGAGGTGATGGCACTCCAAGATGGATTCTGCTGGCAGCCACAGAAGTACGAGAAACACTAATGAGAAGAGAGTGTTTGGCAGAATTGAGCCCCTATGTTTGCACAGCTCACTTGACCCAACAACAAATGAGCTACCGAGAACAGAGTGTAGAAGGTGAAGGAAACCACTGATTCAGGCTGCACTGACATGAAGAGAAACTCAAAAAGAGCTTAAGAATGTAGCACTTCCGATGCTTATTAACTGACGCTCTGAGAGAGTCCAGGAAGAAAAGTGCTGTATATACCAAAGACTGTCATGGTAACAAGGCTAGCAGCATTTTTGTCTCATATTAAACTCTGTAATTGCATGTGGTGAGGTGTTTGGCCACATATCTCTCTGAGGTAAATCCCCCAGTTAACCTCCTCTTAGGCTTTGTGCCAGAATATCCTGCAACAGTTCACCAAGGTCCTTCAGGACCAGAGTGACTCAACAACTTTCTTTAACTCAGGTCACTTGGCCTGTGTTTCGGTTTTTTCCTGTCAGGGTTTTTTCATGTGTTTGAGAATTTTCAGGTACTGTTCAAAGCCAGCTTTGTAGATCAGATGAAGGCTGGACATGATCAGGTAAGACTTCTGTAGTTGTTGGCTTGCCCACATCATTATTCTCTTCCATGACAGTCTTGTCTATACCGATCATTATTTAGTTAAGCTAATATATTCATCCAATAAACATACTAATAACCATGACAATCCAGAGCATCCATAAGTAGCATTTACATATCAATGAAGAGCTGCATACATGTAGCAGATAAAGAGGACATGCATTTTTATTATCACCTTACTCTTGCTGCATACAAATGCAAACCTTTTAAATAAATCAGGTCTTTTGTGGGCTAGTACTCCATAAAGGTGTTTCTAGAGCATATAACATGCCAGCCACCGTCAGTGTCATGCTAAAATGTATATACCTTGTTTCCTTTACATTAAAATGCCACATTTTTCTTCCTCTAAGGGAAAAGAGTAGTTATTAGAGGATGGGGCAGAGAGAGAGGAATTTCAAATCCACTTCTAGCTAACGCTGTGATCTTGGGCAAGTTATCTCCCTTGCCTTTACTTGTGTTTTCAATAGGCACTAAATAATTATTCACTGTGAACACCTCAGCACTCCCTTCCCCAAAATCATTAATTCTATTCCCTGGAACTTCACACCAGCCACTGAAATCCAAATTTAATCCCTTATTTTTCCATGGAGTACTAACTGTGAGTTTCACCTTTGGGCCTCCAAGATTTCTGAAGATCAAATGAAAGTATCAACCCGTAAGAGCTCCAGCTAAAAGCAAGAGCAATAACATCAATCAATTAGAAAGTTCTCACATTGCAGGTGGGCTTGCAAGGCTACCATGGAATATTTAAAACTTCTGAAATGCAAAAATTTCAGCTGCTTACTTTTAATTGCTATGTTTTTAGTACCAACCGAGTTCCGCAGGCAGGCTGCAGAGTGAGAACATCTCAAGTTCTAATACTCCTCCAGTGACTGGCTTTGAATTCTTGGCAAATCATTTAACTTTTCACTATATAGAAAACAGAGATAAAAATATCCACTCCTCAATTTCCATGGATTCTGTAAGAATGTTTTTGCTATTAATTTTTTAGATTTTAAACTATGGAAAGCTAACTAGAACAAAATATTCCTGTTTATTGTAACACTGGAAACAAGAAGTAACTGAAAATGGTAGACGTAAAGTGAAATAATCTATAACAGAGGCAGGCTTCCTGAAATGAGATGAAGAGTTAAAAAGCGCTCTGAAATCTGCAATGCAGATCAAAAATCAAGTATTCTTTGCTTATGGGACTGCAGAAAAACAAAGTAATAGATACTGTGTAATGCTGCATACATTTTTCCTCATCTGTGTGTTTTCTCAAATAAAATGGACATATTTATTTCATTTTCTTGTGGATCTTGATGAAATTCTAATGATCATAACGCAAAAATAGAAGGCATAAACTACTGTGTGTTTTTCCACTGATACCCCCGAGTTCTCTGTCTCCCTGTTGAAAACAGTCAAATAATCTTATCCTCCAGGTTAGGGAAGTAGTAGCCAAAAGTTTAATAACATATATAGCTATATTAATTTTGACTGTCATCTTTCTTACAAAAAAATCATCACTTTTTTTAAAAGTACATATACTGTGTGAATTTCTGTATCACTTATCTCAGAGATTTGTATCCTAACTAGCATAACAAGCTATTTTATAGCAACTCGGAAAAATACATCTTTTCTGCTAATAAGAGTTTTACATTTGGATCTGAGAAGGCTTTATAAGAAATTAAGTAAAAAAGAAGAGTAATCAATCAAAGCAACATGAGAGAACGCCAGCCTGGTCTGCGTGAACTGGGCTGTCTCTCCCAAGCAGAAATGACAAGCACTTTAGGTAGCAACCGTGGCATTTAAAATAGCATTTCCCCCCTCTGAAACTCAACATTTTTAAAGCCTCTAGGAGAAACGGGAAACAAAATGGTGAGCATCCTGCATAAATCATTGACTTTATTTATTCATGAAGAAAATGGAGATTTGTGCAAAGTTTTAAAGTAACTCAAACAAGAGAACAGGATATACTTTTCTGGAGAGATTAAAGCAAAAAACACCCATCATATTCCAAAATCCTAGAACTCAAAGGTTTCAAAGTTCACCCAGTGGCTACTGGAAGAAGGACAATTTCAGCATAATGACACTTTTTATTCTTAAAGTAATCGGATGTTTATATATACTTATACATATATATATATAATTTTATACATATACATATATGTATATTAAAAACACCACAACAAATTGCTCAGATAAGAAGCCACCCATCTTAGCCAGAAATCTTAGTTTTAGCTCACTAATACAAATTTTAAAGACCTGATGCCCACTGAAGTATGGCTACACATTTAGGATTCATCTAAAGATTTCATACCCACGTTCGCAGTGATGAACTCACAAGCAGTCTCCTTGAGCAGATTAATAATGATATTGCAACTATATCTCCCTTCTGATATTAACTCTTTCCCCTTTATTTACACAGAACACAGAAAGTAATAGTCTTCCACATGCTGCTCAATTACCTCAGGGGTACTTTCAAAGAAAGAGAAGGTTCTTAGGAGTATGATTAATTTCCTGTAACTCTAGATATTGCAAAGTAGACATCTGCAGCTGAGTGCACCTTAGGCTGCCTCTACGCCCAGTGATAAAATAGGCTGGTTTAAAAATACCAGAACAGCCCTATTGGTTCTGACTAAAGGTCCACCTACTACATCTTCCTGTCTTAAGTGGATGCTTAGGGAAGAACACAGGAACAGGAGACACATAAGCACTCTCCCAGCCTCCATTCAGCTCAGAGGATTTCCTGAACAAGACGAGGTTTCTCTGGCATGGTAAACCTCTGTGCATTTAACAGTGTTAGCAGTCAAGATCGTCTTCTAAATGCTTGGCCTTATGTACCAGGGACATCTGCACAAGATGGAGTTTCAAGAGGATAAAGACAGAGCCGTGCAATGGTACAGTTCCCTATGGTGTTCTTTAGAGGGCTTTAGGGAGGACAAACAAATCCACAGATAGGCTAGCAGGTTTTTTACAGCAGTGCTATTTAGAGTCATGAAATCCAATTCCTGTAGCACATTAAAGGAGTTGAGATACCACATAGCATTTACACCTTTAGGAATCTGTTTCTCATTTGTCTCTTCCTCTTAGCTATGGGTATGTGCACTTGAAATACTTGCATCCATAAACAAACTTTTTGTCTAACATGTTTACGCACATGAGTAACATTACTCAGTGGAGTGTATCACTGTAGTGAATGAGTCTTCTCATACAAGTAAAGATAGACACAAGGTGAAGTGGTTGAACAGTTCAGGTCCTAGTGGCTTACATAAACTGTGTTAACATTTTCCATTATCTTTTTCTTATACAGCCAGCTTCCACACTTTGACAGTTTAATGAGTAAGATGAATGCCTGGAGGAAAAAAAATCGCACAGTTCTTATTTTGTAATGGAATAAGAAAGCTGAACAATATAGAGCTGGAGCTTTACAGGTCACCTTTGCATTTCGACTACTTTAGTGCTCAACTATTTTTTCATACATGGGACTATACAATAAGATGTCCCCACCACAGGGCTGGAGGCCAAGGCAAATCAATTCCATGCATAACACAGTTTATTCAGAAAAGGTCGACCAAGTGATGCAGTTGAGAGCTAAATAAGGGGGCATGAGCTGCCAGCTGCAACTTTACAATAGGTAATTTATGCAAGCTGAACCTCTGATCCACTGTCTATGTTCACATTCTAGTCCACGGTAGGCCATGACGGCATCTGTAAGTATGAAGCATCCTACCACTTTCTCTTCCTCAGACCATCCACTGGCTTCTCAAACAGCTTTGAGCACATCTTGCAACATACTAATAACAGATAGTAGGTCACCCTCTTTTTTAGCTTTCAGTAGATGCTAGTGAAGTAAGGCAGTGCTGGCAGGTATGAGTTTATACACAGGGGCCTAAGACATACAGAGTTTAAGATTATACCTTCACAAAGAAACAGATGGAGCCTAGTCTCACCTGGGTCTGTCCATACGGTGAATCTGGCTCTGAGTGTGGCTCAGTGACACTCCTCCAAAAGAAACACGGAAACATTCATTTTGTCAAAAGCAGGGAGACAAAGGCAAGGCAACTACTGCATGTCAACAAGAGCACATCTAGAGGGTCATTCCTAAACTGGAGAGCCAACTTAGTCATGGGGTAATTAAGGTCTAGAGCATTTTATTGAAATCAGAAACAGCAACAACAAAATTCCCATTCTAGCCCATCTCTCCCATTTCCTAATAATAATTATCCTCCAGCACTATATATATATATATATATTAGACATCCTCTTGATCCACCCATCCTTCCAAATAATGCAGTTTGTAGTATCACTATTGTTATGTGGGTTTACTCTCTAGATTGGCCACAGCATTATTTCACTGCCTGAAGGGCTCATCAACCCACAAACCTAGAGAAAAAGTTGATTTAAAGGACAGGAGGTGTTTTCATTTAAGACCAGATTCACTGACGTGATTCCATGTGAACAGAAAAGGCACTCCATCTGTTTAGTAGAACTTGACAAAATGAGAGGTTCTACAGAGTATATTTTTATCTGCCAAGTGTACAAAAAAGATATCTAATTTAGAAACCACATTCAGCAAATGGTATTTATTGTACCAACTGTATAAATTCAAAGATTTAAGTATATTTGATGAAGTGTGGCATTGTAACAGTCATTACTGAGAGTCTGCTGAGAACATATCATGCAGAAGTGACAGATCCAGGATTGAGGTGTGCCACTCTTCTGAAATAGGAAACAAAACTCCATGGCAAGTTCCCACTGTAACATGTTTTTGTTTATGAGCTATGCCTGTCGTATTTGCATTCCTCTAAAATGTTACACTGTTCACTTTTCCCATTCCTTACTCTTCACAGCATCCCAGGCTGGCAACATGGAACCACTACAGCAATGCCATCAGGTTGATCACTGTAAACGCTTCTAGTATCTAACAGGGTCATGGGATCTGCCCTGACTTCATACCATCAGCAACCCCATTCTGCAGTCCTCCCTCAGACCCACATACCCCATATCTTAGTGACTCCAGGCAGACGTGCTACAGATTTTCTTTTCAGTCCATTCAGAGCTGATGCCATTGAGAGACTGTTTTGATGAAGATGTTCAGAGGGTTGTTACCTTCCTGTACAATGTAAAGTCTGAGGAAAGTGATTACTGATATCAGGGGAGTTGATATTTCATCCTAAATCACTAGCACTGCTTCCAGTGTAGTTGGTCCCTCTTCTAAGACAAAATTACTTCATTTGGTAGTTTCCTGAGGTTCTGCAAAAGCACCCATTCACGGGATCAAGGCACTGGAGCAAATTCTTCCTGAAACATGTTTCACATGCGGAATCACAACACAAAGCCAAACCACAAAAAATAGCTACTCATGAGAAAAAAAAGCCACCGCCACCACCCCCCAAAAACCCTAAAACTCTCTGTGTGGCTCTCATCACTATAACAGCAGAGCACTTTACAGCCTCATTTACACAGCTTAGAGATTTTTTGCAGTAAATTTTGGAATAACTTATCAGCCTCTGGACACCTAGGGTAAATGTGGGAACCTTAAGATATGTTTAAGTTTCTCAGCCATAAACCGTTTACAAAAAAAAACAAAACCAAAAACAACTGCCCCCCAGAAAAACCCAAAACCACTATAAATATTTCCTTTCTACAGCAAACATACAAAGTAGACGTGGCACTTAGGGACATGGTTTAGTGGTAGACTTGGCAGTGTTAGGTTAATGGTTGGACTCGATGATCTTAGGGGTCTTTTCCAACCTAAATGTTTTTATGATCCTATGGTTCTAAATAATCCTCTCTACTGGACCACAGAACTTGTTGGACTGACTGCTTAGTTTCTTAATATGTGAGAGTTTTTCCATATCCTCAGCTTGGAACTGCATCAGACTTAAGAAATGCAACTTTTTAAATTATAAGGACCAATGGCAGTAATACAAATTGTGCAACAACATACAACACAGTGAGCTTTATTTTGGGAAGTACAAGAAAGCAGTGCTAGACTGCCTGGTATGTCATTTGAGGCAACGGGAAAGTAAACCAACGTCATCACCTCTATTTAAATAGTGTTATTGCAACATCTGAAAATAAGAAGTGCTAGGAAGATTGCCTGTGTCTTTAGCTCGAGCTTTGATCATGCAAACACTGATGTTCAAGGTTAACTTTATGCCTGTGAGCCGTAACTGGGTTGTGTGGATGTGATGAAAGCACATTCCTAAGTGCCCCACAGGCAGCTGCAGCAGCAGCGCATGTAGCTTCAGCCAGCAGGCTGACGCGAGGAGAGTGCAAAGCATATGTTAAAATGAATAGCTCATCCAAGTATCATTATAAATGGAAGTGCTCATTGATGTGACCTGCTGGGAAAATAAGAAGGGAAACAGTGAGAATTGCTGCCATGCCATTACTGTGGGGGGATATTTAGAGATGTAACGAGGCCAAATCTTCTGTTTCCAAGAAACAGAATAGTGCGATGTACAGAAATAAATAACCCCTGGAGCAGTGAGTGCCTCACCTTTGCAGTTCTGGATAGAAAGCAAGTTATGAAATAAGTTTCTCATGAAACTTTCATCTACTAAAAAAATGATTGATTGAAAAAAAAATTGATTGATTGACTACTAAAAATTAACAACAGTCAGCCAAGAAAAATCTACAGCCTGTGTGCACTCAGCAGCAGGGGCATCAAGGCAAAACACCCGTGACTTTTTTTTTTTTTTTGATAGCTAAAGCATCTGTGATTAAATCACCTTGTCAGAGAAGATTTCAGACATGCATTTGAGCTATAAATGTGGATTTAACTCCCATCTTGCAGTCTACATGCTATATGGCATTCAGTTTGCAGATTTCTATAAACTCCTGTGTGGAAGTGCCTATATAGGGATGTCTATACTCTTCTAGACATCTAGTTCATCTAGTGCAGTCAATGGAGATCTAAGGAAGGGTTCAGATAGCCGCACACAGGCACCTAGTGCCACACATGCCCTGAGATATCCCTCCAGCCAGATGCAGCTATTCTACAGGGCAGAAGGCTCTTGTAGATTCTGTGTCGGATCTGCCAGCCCTGCAGGTCTTGGTTACCCTAAAGCATCTCAAAGGGCACTTGGCACTGATGTGAGGGCAACTAAATCCCATTCCACTGGCAATAATGGGAGCTCAGACTTACATGTAAACACAAATATTCAGATGTGTAATGTGTGAGATGAGTCCCACCCTATGAATGCATGAGAACCCCAGTTACAATGCAATGGCTCCTAAGCACTTCTAATTTCAGCTATTAGCTTTTGTTCTGAAACTCCAGGTTCAGTCCCAGCTGCCTGTTTCACAGAGGTGACCTCCATACACGCATTAAGCAGAAATGACCCAGTCGAGCCTGTATTAACAGCAAATCAGGACAGTGGTATTAAGACCAGCACACAAAGCCATACTGAAACATCTGCAAGCCCAAGATGGTCACACCTGTCTGATCTGCAGAGATTCATGATCAGTAGAAGTCCCAGTCAGATCTAAAGAGTGAACCTAGGGAAAAATCTAACCAAGTTTTGAACTGAACAACTTAACGCTGAGTATCTTTACCACAGACAAACAGACCATACACAGGATCGCTACCCTTACAATAGGCATGGAGATTGCCTTGAGAAAAGGCCTATGTTGCTTCTGGGTTAGAAATGAACACAGTACAAAGAATCTGGATGAAAAAGGAAGTCTTCTAGCCACAAATGAGAGCACCCTTTCCAGTAAAGTAACGCAGATAAATCCTCCATAAACAAAACCTAGAAAGCTCATATTTTGTTTGCATAAAATTACAAGAAAGCAGGAATCATTTAAAAATGAAGTCATTCACAGAGTCTGCAAGGTCCACTATTTCACAATAGTTACAAAACCTTGTTTAGAGACACTTGCACTTGTGCCACGTTCCCAGAGGCAGATCTGTCTGAGGATAACATCAAAACAAAAAATGATGGAAATAAAAGCATTGTAATGAATGGTCAGCTTCAAGGTGGCAGAAACACTGCACAAACATAGCATCAAGCCTTCAAACTCTTTCTTATCAAAACGATAGGGAATAATTTTCTAAAAAAGGAACTTGACAGTTTTTAATGTTTGAAATGAAGCTTTACAATATTTTACTTTTTTTTTGTGCATAAGTATTTCAAATTCAAATTAATATAAATGTAATCTATAAAATAGTGATAAAATTAAGTTACATATTTAATTGGTTCTCCAAAGAAATCTTTCAAATTTTAATTTCAACAAGAAACCCACATTTTAGGATGCTACTTTTCCCCAATTTATGTGGTTTTGTCACCACTCTACAAAAACACAAACACATTCATATACTCCCTCCAGTACACACACAGATACACACACACACACACTTATTCACTTTGTAGATATGTACTTGTCATAGCTGGAAACAAAACCAGATCCATAACATTGAAGCAGTATTCAAAGGTCTGAAGTAACCCTTATGTGCATGTTGTTTGGGTTTTTTTTTGTCACAGAGAGCACTTTTGCATCTTAACCTCATTAATTTAGGCTTGAAAGACAAAGATCATGCAGTAAACGCAGAGCTATCAGCTACTCTCTTTCAATATACACTTCAAAAAGTATCCTGCAAAGATGCATGCTCTCTCTCCCTCTCGTAAGTTGCTTTTACTGCTGTCTAGCATACTTGTGAACAGTTTCCTCTGAAAAGTGATAATAACTTATTCCACAGCAGTTGAGCATAAGGCTATCTGTAGTTGGTTTATGAGGCCTCTAGGCAAGAGGATGTCTTTGGTAGCTCAGCATTGATAGCCATATTAAGAAGTTATCTATCTGAAGTGTGACAGTGACCAGAGAGGAAGTTTGATTCATGCTTCAGAATGGCATGAGATTTCAGAAATCCTTCTTTCGAATGAACCTTGCTTTGGCCAGTTGTGACTGACCAACAGATCCCTACAACGGAACAAAGCTCAGAGGAGACAGGCAGAGCAGAGGTGCTGCACCCAGGAAGCTCAGGGAATAATGTCGGGTGTGACTGACCACGGCTGTTGCAAAGAATCTGACTTTATTTCAACACGAAGGGGACCAGAGGGTGGCCTTTGTTTTAGATAAACAGCTATCAACAGTTGAGTGGATCAACTGGTGGTGTAAATATTTCTCCCTGAGTTCATTAAAAGAGTATGAATGTCTCCCAGAGTTAGGCAGGCCAGCATGGGGGGAGTGTATACATGGCTCAGCCCAACCGAGACTATAAAACTTAAACAACCAACAGAAGAATTCTGCGGAGTGCAATGGGCTTGAGTTGGCTTCAACCCACATATTCCTTCCCAGTGACTGGGGATACCCAGTGTCCTGATGGTGAGCATATTATAGAGACCAGTAATGAGGATCACATTGGTATTGTGATTGAACTGTGTATTGCAATTGTCATACTTTCCTAAGTGTAACTTACATTTGTATTGTCTTTTCAGTATATTTTGTATCGCTCTTATAAATCAGAACATCAACTATCTTCAAATAAGTAAATGTGTCATTAAACTTCATACCCGCCACACACGGAATATCTAAAAGAACCTGGTCAGAAGGTATTGGACTCTGACACCAATGCCTGTCCAGGAGAAACAGTACAAACATTTATGTCAGATGTGCTGGTTTTCGCTGGCATAGAGTTAAATTTCTTCATAGTAGCTAGTATGAGGCTACGTTTTGGATTTGTGCTGAAAACGGTGTTGATAATACAGGGATGTTTTTGTTACTGCAGAGCAGTGCTTGCACAGAGTCAAGGCCTTTTCTGCCTCTCCCCCCACCCGACCAGTGAGCAGCTGGGGGTGCACAAGAAGTTGGGAGGGGACACAGCTGGGACAGCTGACCCCAACTGACCAAAGGGATATCCCACACCGTATGATGTCACGCTCAGCATATAAAGCTGGGGAAGAAAAAGGAAGTGGGGGACATTCAGAGTGATGGCGTTTGTCTTCCCAAGTAACTGTTACACATGATGGAGCCCTGCTTTCCTGGAGATGGCTGAACAATGGGAAGGAGTGAATGAATTCCTTGTTTTGCTTTGCTTGTGTGCGCGGCTTTTGCTTTACCTATTGAGATGTCCTTATCTCAACGCACAAGTTTTCTTACTTTTACCCTTCTGATTCTCTTCCTCATCCTACTAGGGAAGGAGTGAGCGAGTGGCTGTGTGGTGCCTAGCTGCCTACCAGGGTTATACCATGACAATGAAGTGAAACAAAGAATAAGAAAAGACCATTTTTCATACCTTCCCAGTTTTGTGCTATTGTAAGTGCTGGAGAAGCCTCTAGTATAAGATGCTGTCCCAGCAACAGGTGAAATCAAGGCAATCTCTGAGTGATGTCAGGTTAGTTGGCGACTTGACAAGCATCTTTGAGGAGTTGTGTGTTGGAATCCATCCCTGGATACATTCCTCCCACACCCACCAACATGTTCCTTAAACCGGAGCTTCCCCAGAGACTCGAGAAAACAACATCAGAGTAGTATAAGCCAGAATTTGTACAGGTGGAACCCTGCACCACTCAGAATCAGGAGGTTTACACCATTTTTGTGAGACAACAGTCTTTCACCGTACTACAAAGTGACTAGAATGAGGGCAAGGAACCAACCCCCACCTCAAGAGGATCCAGTCACCAGGGGGAACAAATAGTTTTTCCTTTCAGTGCATCCCAGAACTTCATGAAATGAAATGCATGACATCTAATCTACTGTCTCTCTTTTACTGGGTTGTCTGAATAGCCTTAAACACCATAAATGCAAATTACAATCTTCAAAGTGACTGAACAGTAGGAAAGAGAAGGAAAACAGAGAATGTAATTCTTATACTGATACAATCAGCACAGTAGCACTGGCCATCCACCTTCTAGTTTATTTTTTGGACAAAATTCGTTTTCAGATGAATCATCTTTTGACAAGGTCTTAAAGATTGTGTGGACAAACGTGTCAATGGACCAAACAGTGGGATCAAAAGATTTCCTTAGAGATCAAAATTGAGTAGGATCAGATGTAAGCCAAGACTTGTAGTCTCTAGTGGAAACATATAAGAGGGGAAAGTCAGAGGATGTGAAGGAAGGCATGACAAAACCCATGGAATATCAGTGTGAAGTGAGGACTCACTTCCTCTACAGTCCTATAAAAATTCAAGCTATAACTCAGTGCATATATCATACAGATATATAGAATTACAGTCATCCACTCATCATGGATATTACTTTAATTGTAGCCGAACCATATCAGGAGATTACAACATCAGAAACCTATTCCGCTGAGTCACTGTAGAAAAATCCTGCCATTTCAGCCAATTCCTCTTACATATGAAAGCAAAGTAATAATTAAATAAAATTCTTCTTCAGGTCCACAAATAGAAACACGCATTCCCATCAAGCTCAAAAGCTGCACCCAAGCAATCATGAAGGTGTCATCCAGGGATTTTTCAACGAAACAATGCCCAAAAGAGAGAGTGAGTTATATTGCCTTCCAACTCCGAAAAAGTATTGCTTGGTTTAAATCATTTCAGACTGAATTTACAATATGTCATTCACTCAGCAATTCAGTAAAATTACACATACATGAAATTCTCAAAAGCATTTTATGCCATCTGTTTGGGATACTTAGTGAGAACATATTTGGGGTGTGAAGTTAGTAATTATAGGGGGTGGAAATTAACATATTGGACTAATTAACAGCATCTTCTGGAAAAGAGATGGGGAAGATAACCAATTACAAAACTTTAATGTTTACTGTTCTCCCAGCTATAAATAAAGATTGTTCAATATGGCTCTCCTTGGGGTTTTTTTGTTGATTTTTTTTCCCTTCTAAAATATGGTATCTGCACTGTGTCAAAGAACATGAGTCAGAGAAAAGACTCAGACATTGCAGACTCTATGGTCTGGTTCTATACATCCATGCTGCTGAATGGAGCACAACAATATTTCAATGTGATATATCCTTATTTTTATGAGGTTTCAAAATGAAGGATGCACACAGCTCACCCCATTTTGGACATCAAAAAATTAGAGTACACTTAGTCACAGGAGCTTGTTATCCTTGGATCCCTTTAAAGAAAAAGCATTGCATTTCTGCTCCATTTTAGATCCTAGTTTAGGATGAAATCACGTTTTGGATTTTAACTGTACCAACTAGAACTTTACTCAGTATGAAGAGGGTATCACTATATTGCTGACCTCCATTTTTAATGAGAAGACTCATAGCTGAGTAGTCCAGACCATTTTGAAGCTCCTGCAATTGTCATGGAAGGCAAAAAGAACATGTAGTGGTTAGAAGTACCATGTTGATGATCCACCACATCATTGAGAAAAGTACATCAGCCCATGCTAAGCAAAGAAGAGAACTTTTGTCCCTAGTATGTCCCAAAGTTCCCTTCATACTTATGCCTGAGTCTGGGCTTATGTCCAACTGGTCTGAAAATGAAGCAGCTTTGGGTTTTACTGTATGTATAAGCCCATGCTCAAAGCAGGGTAGAGGTTCACAGGACTTTGAAGCATGCTGCAGAAAGGGCTATGGTCACAAGCATCATGGGAAGGTAAGTTCTAGAAAAGCTGCATGTTGGATTGTCTCTATATAACAATCAAGTTTCATTAATTTCAGAGCAGTGCTTTACCTTTTCGATCAGTGATACCTTAAAATGATAGTTTCTGTGACTTCCCTTTTCATATTGAAATGCTATTATAGTAGTTGCACTCAGCCTGAGAAGATGCCCTGTGTTCATGCATCAAGTAAATAGCCCAGAAAATTATTTTTTGTCAACAATTGAGAAGAAGATTGTTTTCCAACTTCTAAGACAGCCTGGTGTGAAATTTGTTTTTTTGCAATGGAAGCTCTGGACAAGGAAAAATACATTATGAATTAATGGCAAGTTTTACAATAATATTTACAAAAATATTCAAAAGGCAAAGAAAACCTGAAAGAAAGGTCCAAAATTATGGAAGGTTTCACAGAACCTCATCTATCTTTCCTTTGTTTCCAGCTACAGAATGGAATAGATGGTCATTAAAATTTATACAAGCAAATATACCACATGAGGCAGAGTTGCTCCCTGGAACAAAATGGCACAAGTTGCAGAGAGGCTAGATTCATAATACAGGTCAACACACCCATTTATATGCAAATTAAGAGACAGTTAAAGCAACACAACTTTCAGACTTCAGCCTGATCAGCTTGTCTAGATCAGCTTATTGTCCTCAAGGAATTGATACAGTCAGAGTAAAACATAATTGATCTGATATATTATACTGAAAGATTTTTTCTTCCTTGAGCCTCATTTCCTTTGTTATTTTTCACGGCTGAAGAACTGGCTGAATGATAATATCTACATTATTACAAGATATTTTAAACTCCTCCCTCCATGAAGATTTACCAGGGTGAAAGAGAAGTGAAGGGGAAAGAAACGAAGTTACTTTTTCCCCTAATAGCATCACTCATTGCAGCACAGCCTCCTCTTCAGTCATTCCACAGAGGAGTGGCTGTGAGTGTGTCTCTCCCACTCCTGAAGCAAACCTGGATCCAGTTTCACATCTCTCACAGTATCATTTTTGTGCTGGTGTATTTTAGCCAAGAATCAAGCAAAAGAATCAGTGCTTTGCCCTGCTTTCAAAAACTGGTATGAGGGAAGCAAAGGCACCATATTCCCCCCACTCCTTCCTGCTGTCTACCCTTAGTCTTCTAGAGAGTATGGGATATTTCCTTTACCCCACTGCCAGTGCCCCTAAGTGCCCCTGCCCTACCTCTCTGTCAGAAAAGCCTTCTGTCCTTACCTAAACCGTTAGAGTCAGGTTCTGGAGACTTGATGGTGGGATCAGGAAACAGAAATGATAAAGTTTTGAATTTAAACATATGTACTGTGTTCTAATTTGAAGGACTGGTGTTTTTCATGGTAAATACTCCATTGATCTGACTGAAATGGTCCAAGGTTCATCCCTAGCTTATACAAGATGTCAGTCTGGTCAGAGCACCCCAGTTTCTACAGTCAATGCCACACAAGGGCTGGATTTTACTAGCACATCCACCTGTCTTTGCCTGCCAAACCTGGATGTCCCATACTGAACTTGAAGAATTGTGGACAGCCTTTGGCAATGAGTCTGGACCAGTCTGCATACAGACACTTTAACTGTACTGACCTTCAACTATCATATCAGTCCGTGAGTATAGTCAGTTGAACAGATTAAGTTACGAAAAAGTGCTGTCATTAGTAGTTCACCTGAAGCTATTTCCAGGTGTGCAAAATTCAAAGTTTTCTTTCCATGTCACACCACTGCACATTGTTGCCAATGAAAACCCAAGGCTGGATGCACTATGTTTATCTCAGCAGGAAAAGATGTTCATGGAGCAAGGACACTTTGAAAACAGATCCTACAGTAACAAGAAGCCAACAAGAAATGGAGGAATAAATACCTGTGACATTGGTGTGGGCTGACAAAGCTTCACAGTACTTTTCCAGCAGAACAGACAAGGGCAGATTCACAGAAGATTCACAGTGAAGAACTATCTGGATGAACAGATAGAAACAAAACAAACAGTAAAACAGCAGCACAAGATAGATTTTCTCATTCATGAGTACAACGATCCCCAGCACTTTTATAGCAGCTCCCCTTCAAAATTGGTTCAGGTACAGATATCCCCTCATGACAGAGAAGATTTACGGTTATACTTGGTTAGTTCCATGACATCAGGTGGCATTCATCTGACTAAACGTAGGCATCTATAAATGAACCACCTATCCTGGACCTCTTCTTGTGGGAGCTAGTCAATAGCATTAACAAAGCTCAGGACACAACTTATCTCACCTACAAGTAGATACCTAAAATAGAGAAGATGAATCACGTCCCATTAAAGATCATGTGTGGAATTTTTTCAACTAACTTTTAATGGTTACATGGGTGCTAAAGATCCTTACACATTCAAGAGAGACAGCAATTGGCAAAGGGCAATTCAGAAGGCTTGAGGAAAGTGCTTCCATTGACTGTATAGGAAAAGTAGGCATCCCTGTAAGGTGATCCTTGGCTCTTTTTAGCCAGTAAAAAAGACACAAGTTTCTGACCCTCAGAATTCATAGTGCCGAGCCCTCCACTGAGAGCAAATGCTAGCGAGAAAGAGAGCAGTAATATGAACATGGGCACTTTAAGAAAGCTGCAGGTTCAGTACAGGACAATAGTACATCCCCAAGTAAATTTTAGGAAATGTATATTTAGAGTTGAATCCAAGGAATACACTGCCATTTTCACATTCAGAAATGAAGTTACTGAAGTGACTGCTGCAGACAAAGGACAGAAGCCCACAGACCTGTACAACTCAATGTACAGCTGAGTTGGGATACTGCTTGGAGCAAGAGAAGCTCTTGAAAAGCCCTTTAAGAAAGGTAAAACTAAATGTGGTGAAAAAATTCAGGAGTTACACATCAATGACAGAAACTTCCATTTTCAAACTATGAAACGAAATCTTCCTGACTATTTCTGAAGGGATATAAAGCTGTGGTAACACACAAAACGTCCTTGCTTTTCTATTTACGCAGAATGACTCTAACATAATACAGACAGCTTTTACTCAGGGAAACGACCATACTCCTTGAATGTTGACGTTACCTTTCAGTGCTTTAAGAGGCATTAAGTGATTGCAGAACCCTTTTTATGTCACTGAATTCTTTGTCACTTAATAAGAAATGGAGCAAATGATCATGACAATAGAATTCATCAGCAATGTTGGTCTCTAAAGAACAACTGATCTTTGTACAATACCATTTCTATCTATTTCTCACTTTGCTGTTATTTTACAAAATATGAAGTCTTGAAATACAAACAAAAAGCCTTTCTCAGACTTCATTCTTTTCAAATAAACACTGTGAAGCTGTTGTTTCTCCTCCGGGGAGACTCGAACTCCTGCCTCCCATAGCAAAGACTTCCAGGGTACTGGTCATGCATGGTCAAGGAGAGAGAGAAAGGCAATGGCTCTGTTCTGCAGCCAGGGCAGATGCCATCTTACAAGGCGCAGAACTCCAGGCGAGCCTGCCAGAAAGCAGACTCTGTAGTGCTCATGTCTCATGTCAGACCCAGTCACGTGAGTTGACATAGCAGAGGCATTTCTTCCCTTCTATCCCTCCGCCCCTCCGCTACCTCACAGGCCAAAGCACTGTCTCACTTCAAAGAAGAAACTTGAGACATCTCCATGTACTGTAAATACACTGCATGTTCAGCTGTCCACTTCGTAAGATGATGGGAAAGAACAGACAGAGGTCAAGCTCAGCACAGCATGTGTAGGAACAAGAAAGGTTAAATGTCACATTTGCTTTAGGGTCAACTTAGATTCATTTGGCTAGAGGGAAAAGCGCCTTCCACATATTATGTTACTTTTGCTTTCGTTTTCTCTCTGCTAACCACAGTGAACAGCTTTCTTGTGTGTGATACTTTTTAAAAATTGTATTTAAAGCAGACAAACCCCAAAAGCCTAAAAAACCCTCTTAAAAATAATAAAGAACAGCAAAAAAAGAAATATTTAAGTAATGTAGAATTTTAAAGATAAATAATTGGGCCTGTGATTGTGTTTATATTTTGAAATATTAGTTGCTTTGAGTAACTAATGTACTACTTTACTTCACTCAAACTGCATTTCTCTTAAGACAGCTACTATTCCATGACCTCTTCCCACCAAATCAGTTCTACGTTGTCTTGCACATTTACCTGAGACATGCACAGAAATGTCTATCTTAATTTCTCTGAGCTACTGTAGACATTTATGAACAAAAAAAAATAATGCCCTGAGCCAGAGATTAAGGTGAAAAGGAGTCCTTTATTCTATAAAGCAGGGGCACCAACTAATAGTCTGTAGGCCAGTTCTGACTCTTCAGAACAATATATGGAGCCTTTGGTCAACTTCCTGTTCACATCTGAGAGGACTTTAAGAAAAGGAGTGGATGAGTTGTTCTAGTGCGTCACTGTCTGTGGCTCTCATGGTCATTTCATTAGACCTTTCCACTTGGCCATGGTCACTGCTCTTCATTAATCCATGAAAGGTCTTCACCTCTGTCGGGGGCATGTAACTACGTGACACAATAAGCAGAACTCACCATAAGATCACCTCTAGATATGGGAAGGGCAGATGAAAAGGGCAACAACCTAAGAGAGAGTAACGTACTGCTATGTTACGTTGTTAGAAGTTGCAAGACACTAATAGTCGTGTGTTCTCCTCTGCAAACGGAAGGGCTCCAATCTTTCCAACACTTATTTTTGCAGAAATTGTTCTTTCTCACAAAAGCACTGTCATAAATTACTAACATGAAGTCATAAAAACACATATGCAACATTATATGATATATGTAACATGCCTCAGTGTATCATATGGAGAGCTCTGGGCATAGACAAATATCTGACCCGTCATAGTGCTGCCTCCTCTCAGTTCCTACCAGAATTTGTGGTTATTTCAGGCAGATTAGAGAGGACTTGTAACTTAATTTTAAAAACAATTAACATAGAGTCCTGGTTTGAAAGATTACTGTATTCCACTAAGTAGTGAGATAGATATATATATAAAAAAAACAAATGAACAATGGTGCTGTAATTCACTTGCATTGGAGAGGTGGTTTTCTTCTCTCAAACATGTAAGAAATGGCTACAGTAAAATAAACAAGACTCCAAAGCTATGAATAGGATCCAGAATTGTCAATATTGGGACGGGGCTACCACAGAGATACAATGGACAGCATCTTGTAAGTTTAAATATCTCTCAGTAAGAAGCAGCAGAGCGGATGAAGTCAGCATGACTGAAAACTGAAGGAAAGGGTTGAAGTGGAAAAGGACGACACATGACAGTGCAAAATTTGTTGCCAAGATGGGGGAGGTAAGCTCGGAGGCAGTGAATGCTGCTAAACATGGACAGATGCATACATTCTGCTGTCCCATTCTCACATAAGAATTCCCAGATACCATATTCTAGTTGTCTAATAAAAGCCAGCTTTTTAGAAAAATCTGTTACGCCTCCCTGTAAAACCTCTGCTGGTGGCATGCTGAACAAAAGCAGAGGTGCTGACATCTGAGACATAGTCTCAAAGTAACAGAGCAAAAAATCTCCCTTTCAAAAAAACGCAGTATCTAGTGCTTACGAGGTCCTAGAGAAATCCATCCTGTGGAACTGTAACAGCATCTCATCAGAAAGCCACTCGCAGAAAAGCAGTGGGATTTATCTCAAATAGCTCAGACTTCAAAATAAAGAGAGCATCAGCTGAGCTGATTACCCGGGGATTCCTTTGCAATTCAGGAAGAGAAGCAGGAATTTTTCAGGTGCAGTTCATCTGCCATATTTTAAATCTTTAGGCTGAAATGAATCGGTGTCTGACCTCCACTGACTGCATTAGCTGGGTCTCACCCACTGTAAGGACCGAGTAACTTACATGAATCCTTCCTAAATTTTCTTTAGACACTATAAACAAAAGGAGAGGTAAAAACATTCTTAGAGGTGATGGCTACAGAAGACAGGAACACATCACCATCTTATAAAATTATCTGGAGTACTACTGTTTTCTTTCTTTTAGTGAGCAAGATGAAGAGACCTTCCAACAGCAAACAATTTTGTAGTTATCAGCCACAAAACATGTGCTCAGTCCACAGTTCACAAGAGAAGGATCCATCTCATGTCTCCATTGCCACATAAAAATGAGGTCTCGGTCTAAACCAGCCATCCGTGCTCCTTATAAAATCAAACCACTTTCCCCTCCTGAGTAGACATCTATGGTAATGGCATGGATCATGTTAGGAGGATGCTTATTGCCACCCTTCATTTCTGTGAAGCAGCACTGCTGTTAAGACTCCTGCTGCACCTCCTCCCAGGGGTTTCTGTAAAACATCTGGGACTGCTCAGGCCTTAAATTCTACCCCATTTCAACGTCAACAGTGCAGTGAAATTGCCTTCAGCACACAGAAAGGTGCGACTTCGTAGTTTTGCCCCAGAACTAAAAATAAAAAGAAAACGAAAAGAAAAACCTGTATTTAATTTTTATTTCTTCAATTAAACAATTCAAATAAATTAATTTGAGAAATATTCCCGGCTCAAAGGTAAACTTATTAAGTTAAGGTCTCCAAATGCACCATTTCTACAATGAGAGCGAGTGTTCACCTGAGCACTTGGAAGGACTGTCTCAGAGCAGCGGTCCAATTAAATGCAAAAACTGTTAGTTTGTGTCCACAGCTCAGTTTAGGGAAAGACATACATCTAACTTCACCATGAAAGTATAATTAGTGAAAGAGCTTGACGCAGCAAAATCGAAGCAAATCCCACACTTCCTTGACAAAACCCATACTCTGAATACAGCTAGGGAGTTTCCAGGGCAGGTGGGCATCTGGCAAGTTTTGCAGGGATTCCTGCCAACACCAATACTTGTGTGTGAAAACAGATGCTTTGGGAAAAACACCAGGTATTCCGAGGAATGCACTTATAACAAATGCCAACATTCATCTGAAAAGCTCTTTCTCTCTAACAAGAGATGGCAATACATGGGAGAGAGTGAGGAGAGCCAGAATATTTGCTACTAATCACCTGAACGAATACGCACAACCAGGAGAGTGAAGAATGCTACCTAAAGAGGAAAACGGAGACCAGTCTAGGAGAGGAGGGGAAGGCAGTCTTTTCTGTGGCCAGGATGGATTTATATTCACTGTTGTGTGGTTACTTCATGCACAAGATGTATGCAAAAGAGATGCTTATTAAAGGACAGTGCTAAGAGAGCCAGCACAGTGGAAATACTTTGCTTGTTGAAGAACTAAAAAAGGTCAGTCCTCTGCTTCAAGATGTCTTTGGTCTTTCTCAACTCAGTAACTTAACTTTGCTAGTGCAGCGGCATTTGGCAGTACACAATCGTTTGGCTCCGCTTCACCAGAAAAGTAATTTCCATTTGTGATAGAAGGTCTAAATACAAGTTTTCACAGGAACCTGCAACCTGAAACCTGAGCCAGCTAAGGTTACAGTAAAAGGAAAGACTGCTAGCACAGTTCAAGAAAACCAGTCCCCTTTTCAAGTCACCCTTCATCTCTTTCAACTCCCTGTCATTACTTGTCTCTCAGGTAATCCAAGCGGCTAGATAAAATAGTGCTACTAGCTAGTGAACCTCAAATGATCCAGGAGACATTGCTCTATGATCTTAGAGGCCAGCGTGTATTCTGCAGCTCTTCCAGGAAGTCTGGAGAAAGAGAATATAAGTGTGCATGGAATGGGAAGTAGGACGTCAGTTCAATAAAGCAACTAAACACATGCTCAGTTCTAAGCATGAAATTAAATTCATCTTTATTCAAAAATAAATTAAAAAAACTCAAGCATCTGCTACACTGAGCCCCCCACTGAACTTCACTGCTGTCTTTGAAACTTGGAGATCTGCCTCCATTAAGCATCTGCCTACGTGCTCTGCTGAATAGGGATGTAGACGGGAAGTTCTTCATCCACTCAAAACCACGCATGTGCTAAGTGCCTTTCTGAGTCACAGCATACAAAGCAAAACTGTTCAAGACCACCCATGAGCTGGACTTGTCCCACCAAGTCTCCATGCCCTCCGAAAGCAACACGAGATATTAAAAAGGAGCAAAATAGCATTTGAATCACAGGCTACAGCTGTCTTCAAATAAGATTGATTAATGGAAAGACTTTTCAATTTCACACCCTTGAAGAGTTTTGTTCTTCATTCCCCATATCTGTGGATATCATATTCAGAATCTGGAAGGGAAGTAAGCCCTTCACAGCACTCCTGCCTTCATGTCTGCACTTTTCCTAGGTCTTCACACCAAACCTGTGACTAATTCTTCTCCGCTCTTTCCACCCAATTCACATTACTATGAATCCCCCCAGCAGCTCAAATGCAATATTCACCTCACTCACCTATTTCAGAAGGCATTGTTTTAGGCTCCTTAATATTCAGTGGAAGAAGGAAGCAGTATCAAGGAACAATCCACCACTTCTGCTTTAAACATGTACTTTAGGACGAGATGACTTATGCACTGGAGACAAAACACACAGGGAATCCAGAGTAGCTCAAGTTTAAAAGTCACATTTACCCAAATGAATGTCAGTGTCTCAGCTAGCTCTCCCAGGCAAACTCTCATCTACCTTAATAGTTTCTGCAAAGATCATTCACCCATCCGTTGTTATCACACTGCCACTACACTTCAAGGCCTCCATCCACTGGCTCTCCCAACTCTAGATAATCAAATGCGAGCTACTAATCTCTGTGTTTCAGGTCTCTGCCAATATGCTCCCACCTAGAAAAGGTAAAAACCCATCTCCCATTCTGGATCAAGACTTTAATCAGCTAGAGATACCGGCTCTCACTGTCCATGGAATGCCAACAATAACCTCTATATCCTCCATAAAATGTTCATTTGACCCAAGACTTCATGATAGTTCACTGCTGATGACCAGTGTCACCTCACCAGCTCGTTCTGAATTATCTTTCTCTCCATCCATTTTTTCTTCCTTAAACTGCTACTCCTGGGCTGGAGCCCACCTTTAGTATTTGAAAAGCACATATCACAGTGAAATTTAACTCCAAGACTGGAACAAGAGTAGGTCTAACAACAGTCTTTCACTACCTGAAGGGGAATTACAGAGGAGTCAGACTCTTCTCAGAAGTTGACAGCAAAAGGACAAGAGGCAGGCATCATTCACAAGTTGCAGCAAGGGAAAATCTCACAGGACATGAAGAAAAAATAATGCACCAGGACAACGGCTGAGCACTGGAAAAGAGGTTCAGAGATGTTATGAAATCTCCACCTTTGCAGATGTTCACAGCTGAACTGGATGAGGCCCTGAGCAACACGATCTGGTTTTGAAATTAGCCCTGCTTTGAGAAGGAGGCCGGACAAGAGACCTCTAGCAGTCCACTCCAGCATAAATTATTTTTTCATTCCTTGATTCTAGGACATATAGCCCCTATGGTAAAAACAGTAATAGATAACAGTTACTACCAAACCCTTCCTATTGGCAATGCTGTAATGAACAGTTTACAGACTGTATCTTGAACAATAACTGGTAATCTAGAGGATTTGAGGTTTTTTTCAGTCATGTTTCTAATATTTTGGACCCTGTTTACATAATCATAATTAAAATATTATGCCAAATACTATGAAAAGATATTTTTAAATTATTTTTATATTTAAAGACAGAATTTTCTTTTAAACATTTTTTTTCTGTCCAAAAGAAAGAAATACTGAAAGTCTGACAAGACTTGAAAATACTCATGAAAAGACACTTGTTTTGAGAAAGCAGGGGTTTGTTACACCTGGGAAGGTCTCTCAAGTGCAAGATGGACTAAATAGCTGATCTCTTGGCAGTTAGGACATGAGGCAGGATGAGGGAAGATCGTCACTCCATCTGATTTGGAGCTTCCCTAGTCAAAATCCTGTCGTGTGCTTTGAGACATCATTCTTGTCAGACAGAGGGATAACACTGGCCTTCCTCTCTGCTTTGAAAGAGTCAATCGATAACAGAAGGAGTAGACTGGTCCCTGGATGTCCTTGCCTCCAAAACAAGGAAACAGCAGGAGCACAGCATTCCTCCAAGCAGCCCTGGGGACTGGAACTGAGAAAGCAGAAAGGTTAAGCCTGTGACGGCCACACTACAAAGTCCAGCCACTGGTGCTGGCTCACAGGCCATCTCTCTGCTTCTGCTGGCATAAGCCTTCTGAAACCCAAGCTATGTCTGGGCTGTGGAAGTCTGCTACTGCCACTCAAAGGGAATCGATACTTTAGTCCGTGCACTGAGACGCTTGCTAGCGGAGCCTGGCTGGCAGCCCTGCAGGCAACCTGTTCGGACGCATCAGAACACTTCCTTTTGTTGGCTTTCGCCTTCTTTCTTCCTTCCTTCCAGAACTTCCTTTCCACTGGAAAAGCCACCCTTGCTAGAGGACAGCACTCCCAAAACTAAGGCAGCACAGAGATAACAGCACTCAGAGAGCCTCCCACGTCTCCGGAGCCTGGGTAACAGCAAAAGAAATTTCCCATAGCCCCCAGAGGCAGGTGGCTCCCTTCCAGTTCTCTGGCACTTCAGCTACTATTACCAGGGCAAGGGTTTAGCATTGCAGTGAGGACAGCTAATGTATTTTAATCTCCATCTGCATTGCTCACTATTTACTTTCCCGGCATACACAACCCAGAGTGGATAGTTATTCATCTAGGATTACGCAAAAGTTTGTAGAGCTTTAATCAGTTTCGCTTTCTTACAGCTCTGTTGAAGAAGTACTTTTCAGCTCTTGAAATACCAAATGGATTTTCTTTCTTATTTAGTGAAAACAAGCCACGTTTCTGTACAAACACATGCCATTTAATTGATCATTCCCAGAGAAGGATGGCTTCCAAGTTCTCCACCCGTTTAGCTCCACAATAAAGCTGTCAATCCGGGGAACAAGACGTGCACGGGCAGGAGCAGCACGCTCCCAACACCTGACTCTCAACGTGGGCTCACCCGCAGAGCAATGAGGTACTCGTCAGCCAGAGGTCAGGACAGGATGTCAAAACCCATCTCTATGAACTGGTTTTCTCAGAACGCCACTGTCCCTGCCTCGGCACTTCCCAAAGTGCACAGCCTTTGTCAAGATCATGAAGAGCGGGCAGAACTTCTCCTTGTGAGAGCCAATCCAGATGGTCCCAGACCCAGAGAACTGATCAGTACTTACAAAAGCATGACATGCTATATGTCAAAAAGCATTGCAGGAAGCATCTAACAATTATCCCCACACTGGGACCAGAAACTGGAAGTGAAATTTTCATACATTTGGACATGATTGATGAAATTCAAGCAGCCATTCATCTGAAGGACAGTACTTGTTAGCTGACTGACCGCAATGGTAAATGACTAGTTTCTATGTGCCTTCTCTTGTAATAAGGGCCATAGCAAAAATTTATCCAACTCTTCAGAAAAAAAAAATAAAACACATAAAGCCCTTTACCCAACACTCACCAGCTCAAATCAAATATAGTTATTTTCAAAGCTAACAAGATACAAAAAGGGACTAGCAGTAAAAGAAAGTAATTCTGTGTAAAGAAATAGTTTGATAAAGCAAACCAGCAGGAAATGTTTAGTTGTCAAGGCTAGGTGTTAATGAATAGAAAGATAAGGAGGCAAAGACAATGTTTATGCAGTGCTTTGATACATATCACTGCGTACCTACAGGAGGCGAGGAGGTGCCATGTGGCTCGCTGGACAGCTCCAGCTTTACATCCAAGAATTAATGTTTGCACTTTAAGGGAGAACAGACTGTGTTTGGGATTAACACTGGTGTAAGTTAAAAGAAAGAAGGAGGTGTACCTGATCAAGATTTGATCTATCTGTTTCAATTTATAGACACAGAGTGGAAAAGTAAATTCCTGCAGAAATGTCATTTACTGGATAAAATTTTAATCTAAAGTAAACCAGCTTTCTCCCAAAGCCTCCTTCGTGGGTTTCAGTGCTGCAAACCTGAAAGTAACATAAACTAAAAAGGATCAAATTCAGCAGTGAGCACAGCCTGTTTTCCCTAGCCCCTTTTCCTCACCTCCCCCCAAAAAATACCTTCAGAACTATTAAAAAATACAGAAATGTGTAAATGTTTGGTCTAATAGTAACATTTTTCAAATATTTGGTTTAATAATATATAGGACAAAATGAAAATAAAAAGAAAACAGAAACTTTAAAAGTCGATCTTATCCACTACCCTGTTCTCATTGTGAATCTCTCAGATCATCACATCACCAGCAGGATCCCACATAATCTCTAACACAAAGAAAACTGATTGCTGAATTCAAAGCAATGAAGAGTTCACCTTAGAGGGAAATGCCTCCCTCAGGCACTCATTGAGAGCCCTGAGCAATGGGAGTATGGCATACTTCATCTAAGCTAATAAATCAAAGAGTGCAAAGGTCTGTTTTAAGTACTTAATCATTTATACTGTTAAATTTTTAGAATGCTTCCTGGCCACATTTTTGCCCCAAGCAATCTAGCGGTATCTCAAACAGTTCCCAGGAATGATCTGGGAGTTAGGCTGCACCATGGACCACTCTCAGTGGGCAGTTTGCACAGTCTCCTCATTTTAGAAGCTGCAGGAGCTTAATAGCATGGGTACAAACCACTCTCTGGCACATGGCCTGAAGGCTGAAGAGCTGTCCTGGCAATCTTAATGTACTCGTGGAGATACAACCTGTGAGACTGAAACTAAACCAGTATGCACCTAATTGATAGAAGGCACTCTGCAATGAGATCCCTGCACTGTCTTCCTCCACCAGCTTCAGCAGAGGCATGCGAGAAGCAGGGCAGGCACAACTCCAGTCTGGTTTGCAATATGAAGGCCACAGAATTTAGAAGACTTAATCATTATTTCTCCTCCACTCTTGACAGAATAATAATGTGTAAGCAGATGCCTTATATGAACAAAAGCTAAAGGCTGCTTTCTTTCTAGCTAAGGGCAGCTATGAATATCACTGAAATGCTTCATGGCAAAACTACCAGTCCGCCAACATCAGTCGTTCTTCCTTGCATACAACTACCTCCTCCAAACATCCAGTAATTACCGCAAGATGGCTACAGATTTAAACCCTGCCAAAGTACTACACCAGGAAAGGCTTTTCATGATAAGATGTTTATACCGCATTAATTCACAGTAGGACTGAATTTTGGCAGTCTCAGACCAGGAATATTATTTAACTTGTCACCACTGGCTGATATACTCAAACTGCTCTGGCTGTTTTAACAGCTTCAGGAGAGCATGTGAATTACAGCAAGCTTTGCTGTTGTTTTTGATGAATAATCCCCCCCTCCTCCAAATTACGTGAACTCAGCAAGGACTCTCTATCAAAATGTCAAAAGATTCATTTGCCTTTGTTTTATGGTTTGTTTGTTTGTTTGTTTTTCACATTCAAGGAAATGCATTTTCCAGTGTATCATATGTACAGAAACCCTTTAAGAGAACATAAATCTCGGAGCCTGCTGTGCAAGTCTTCACCCTTTTGCTGACCGGCCCTGTGAAATCCGACAGATCATTTGCACCAGCATTTTCATGTGGCAGATCTAATTCTGTACTAGAAAGTTGCCTCATTTCATAAGTGTTGCAAACCTGCAGTTCCCATAAAACACAATTGCTCAGCTGCTGTGAAAACCTAAGCTTCCTTAATCGCGCAAGGGCCTGCTCCCACAAGCAGCTATGCCTTTTCTCAAATCCACAAATGTGAATAGAGCCATTGACTTCAAGTCAACTTGCAAGTGTTTTCAAGTCAAACAGGAACTTAAGAGCTTTGGATTTGAGCCAAAGTTTTAAAACATTTCTCTTAAGCTTCTTGGCACAAAGTTTCGTCCAGCTGTAAAGCAGAGATACAGATTTACCAACATTTGCGGATGAAAACACCCCAAAAGAACAGTAAAATCTCTGCTTTTGCTACAACTGGAGCAACAAGAACTGTTCTGTACAGAAGGCTGAAAATCGTCTTCCAACACGTTATTTCCACCGCACAGGCATACACGGGTCTGTATCAGACACAAGTATGCTACATCCAAACAAGCTCCTCCATATAAGCACACTCGGAATACGCTCCAAGTACACATTTCTCTCAGACTAACTGCATTTTATGGAAACTTGACATTTTGATTCTTAATATGTGCTACTTTTTTTCTTTCTTTCTTTCAAGGCAGCTGTTTTGTTTTTGAAGCAGCAACCCACCTACCAAAATTTACAGGGGAATGCAGAAACTGTCCATAGATTACATCTACAGGGGAAACGCATGATATTTTTTGATTTATTGAAAAAGAATTAGCCTGGCAGCTCTCAGAACCTGGGTACTTTTGATAACCTCACTGGCAAGAAGTCCCCCTATCTAAACATAAACTGAAATATTTTTCTGGACCAAAAGAAATCACTACGGGAAAACACAGCCTGGAAGAGAAGAGGGACTAAGAAACAAAGATTAGGAAGAACAGGTTTGGGATTGAAAAACATGCCTCTCTGATCCCATGTGCACCATGTCCCATGGTCTTTGAGTGGGGAAGAAAGACATCGGCGGAGCTGAGAAAATATTCTCTGTCTTCTAAGAAACCTTCCACAAAGGTTTTAAGATTAAATTGTTGCTTGCCTTTGGAGCCTGTTGCTTTTCCTGACCTGGCTTCCCTCTATCTTTCTTTGTAAATTAGATAGAGAGGGGGGAAAAAAAAAGACAAAAAAAAGACAGACCATAAGGAAATAGAACAGATTTTCTTTCTTTATCTAAGGAAATGTTAAAGATGGGCCAATTACACTACAGTCCAGAAGGATCACTGACACTTTTTTAATGCTGTGGGAACAGCCTTTACAAATTTTGCGCAAGATTAATGCACCTCCTGCTTAACCTCTCGCATTTGCTTTGCAAGTATCCATTACCACCCTTAAAACTATCACTTAAAACAAACAAGCCACCAAAGAAGTCAGTCTGGCTTAAGAGTGTGGGCTGGGAAAGCTGCTTTAAGTCCAGCCTGACACAGGCCAATCTTATCTCCACCTCATCCCAGCATCACCCGGGGGAAGCTTGTGATGAAGAAGGACCACAAGGAAAAGCACGTCTTATAAATCGCTCAAGAGAAACTCGGAGCAAACACTCTGATGGATGAGCAGGCTGAGCCTTGCCCTTTGCCACCGCTGTTCACTGATCCTCGCGGTGAAAAAGCGACCGATGCTGAGCACATGCTGCGAGGAGAGGGACCAGGGCGAGGGGCTGGGGACCATGGGCACCAGACATGGCCACCCGCTGCCCCACTGAATTGGGCAGGAAAGACCCTTTCCTCTGGGGCAGGGAGATGCGACCCCAGTGGGGTCCCTGTGCTGGACCTTTCCTGGCAAGGAAAGGGGATGGGAGGTGGCTACTTCACAGAGAAGGGGAGAGCAAGAAGGCCATGGCTCAGCCCAGGGGCTCTGAGGGGACCCAGAGGTGAGCGGCCATGGGCTGTTTCAGCACCTGGAGACGGGCAGGAGCTGTGAGGGAGTGGGTAACCACTGGGACGGGGTTTCTCAGTGCCCCAGGACGGGCAGGATCCGTGAGGGAGCCGGTAAAGGCAGCGGGACGGACCCCTCAGCAGCCGGCGGCGAGCGGGATCTGGGAGGGAGCGGGTAACGGTCACCGGGACGGGGTCCCTCAGTGCCCGGGGACGGGCGCGACCTGTGAGGGAGCGGGCAACGGGCACCGGGACGGACCCCTCAGCAGCCGGCGGCGGGCGGGACCGGGGAGGGACGGGGCACAGCCCCGCTCCCTCACAGACCGAGTGGGTTCCCCGCGGTCGTGGGGCGTCCCCCGCCCTCCCTCCCTGCCCCCGCGCCACCCCTTCCCCAGCCTCGGCACTTACGGGCAAGAGCAGGAGCGCGGCGGCCGCCGCCGCCGGGAGGCTGCGCTGCGGAGCCCGCCCCGCCATGGGGCCGGCGGGGCTGGGGGGGTCTCCCCGGGGCTGGCGCTCCCCGCTCAGCCGGAGCCTCCGCGCTGCCCCGGCGCTGGCATCTCCCCCCGGCCCCCCCCCCCCCCCCCCCCCCCCCCCCCCGCCCCGCCGCGCTGCTGCCCTTGAGCCCTGCCCGCCGCCGAGGAGCCAGCCCCAGCGCCGCCGGCGCGTCCCAGGGCAAACCCCCGGGAGGGAGGGAGGGAGGGAGCCGGGCGGGGGAGCCAAGCCCGCCCTCCGCCCAGGACGCCTCGGGGATGGAGGCGACTGGGGGCGCCCCGGAAGAGAGCGACCCTCAAAGCCCCCAGAAGCAAGGGGGACCTTCCTCTCCCCCTACACTGGATGCAAGAGGGATTCCCCCCTCCACCAGGCACTGGGTGCAATAGGGATTTCACTGCCCACAGTCCTCCAGAAGCAATGGGATCACCCCCTCCCCAAGCACTGAGTGCAACGGAGATCCCTTTCCCCAAGCGCTGGGTGCAATGAGGATGCCTTCCATGCAAGCCTCCAGAAAGAACGGGGATCCTCCTCCACTTCCCCCACACGCTGGGGATTCCACTGCCTCAAAATTTCCAGGAACAAGAGGATTCCCCCTGCCCAGGCGCTAGGTGCAATGGGTACCCCTTTCCAAAATTAGGTGCAATGCAGACACCCTCCCCGCAATAAGAATCCCTCCACCGCCACCCCCTCCCACCTGGCATTAGGTGCCATGTTAACCGCATTGCTCATAAACTTTCAGGAGCAATGGGTTTCCCCCGCTGCCCAGGCACAAAGTGCATTGTGGAAGCCTACAAGCCTTGAGGAGGAAGAGGGAATCCTCCCTGACACTACGTGCAATGTGAACCACCTACCAATCCTCCAGAAGTAAGGAGGCACCGCCCCAGCCCTAGATGCAATGTTACTAGGTGCAATGAGGACCTCCACCTCCAAGATAATAAGGCACAAGACTCCAAACTTCCCGGGTATCCCAGGGGCAAAGGGGTTCCAGCCTGTTGGTCATCAAATTCATTAGCACACCTTCCCCCAAATCTCCGAGCCTGTGGGGCATCCCCTTTGCTATTCCCCAGCTGCAACGGGAAACCCTTTCTCCTCAACAGCACCAAGCCTTGTAAGACTCCCGAGCAGCATGTCTCAACTGGGAATGCACACCCGCCTCGCCAGGCAACCCAAAAGCAGCCTGTGTGGCTGTTTCTTGTGCTCTTGGTCTCTGAAACAAGAGACGTTTGTCCTGCTCTTCTCATCTATGGATATTTGCCAGACTGGACCCCTATGCAAGCGAAGGCTAAACAAGGTCACCCCATATCTCCATGCCATATGCACACTGACACACTTGCCCAAGGGGCTTCAGACCCTCTGCCTTATTGCCCTAGGGTGGCTGTTGGTGCTAAGGGAATTGGAGTCTTACAGATTTGGATGCTTGACCTTCTTGGGGCCCATAAGCTCCTGGGCCTAACAGAGACTAATTACTCCCTGCCTTCTGCATCCAGCTAGGCCTCTCCATACAATGGATGCGTTTGTGGTATTGTTAGACTGTGGGCATCAGGCCAAGCCCTGGTCTTCCCAGTGCCAGCAATGAGCCTAATAAGACTTTTTTCTCCTCTGCTCCATCCCATC
Source organism: Nipponia nippon (assembly GCF_047370975.1). NCBI lineage: Eukaryota > Metazoa > Chordata > Aves > Pelecaniformes > Threskiornithidae > Nipponia > Nipponia nippon. The sequence continues at coordinate 162,806,617 of NW_028262290.1, forward strand.
TGCTCAGAGAACAGCCAGCTGTGTTCTGAATCACAGCTGGTACCTGTCCACAGCTGCAACTGGGACTGTTCCTAAAAGCCCAGCCATGTTCTGAGGCACACAAGCCTCAGTCACAATTCTGGAGCAGGAGCAGATATGAGCTGCTCCTTCCTAGCCCAGCTCCTGGATTTCCACAGGGAGCAGTGTCATACGCTGCCCGTCACCTCTGACGGGCAAAGCCTGCCCTAGTCATCTGTTGCCAACGGTCTCCTTTCACAGAGGTGGTGCCTTTTCCTCCCTGAGACACTGCCTTTCCACCACCCTCCTTGTTTTCTTTTAAATCAAAATCAATTGGTATGAAGGTCATGGTGTCACAGAGGAAAGAGTCCCAACAGATTCTCAAGGTTTGCAAAAGTTTAGCAAGCCTTACATAGAAGCAGAAGTACCTGGACATCTTTCTTTGGGGCCTTGCTGAATTATTTTGTCATTTGCTCAGAAACACATATAACAACAGCTTCTCACCCTCTCTAAAACACCTACAAGGAGGCTTACATCCCTAATCCCATGCAGGAATCCTGCTTAATATAGCGTGAATATCACAGCAAGGCGATGGGCACTTATATACACTAGTGGACCTGGAATCCTCCTAACACACCAGCAAAAGTTTTCACAACACAGCATTATTTTCTCTTTTCCTCTGGTTATTCAATGGTTTGAATGCATTTAAATATTTAAGCTTGCTAGTTTTTCCTCCCCTGTCAGTTGCACACCAACATTTGTTTCCTTTCATTATTAAAAGAAAACAAACCCATAACCCAAAGTTGCATGCTTCCAATTAATATGAATGCTTTCATGAAAATGCAAAAGGAGGAATAAATCCAGCACAATTTTTTATTGCATTTAAACATCCACCTCCAGGACTAGAAACTCACACGCAACAGGATTATGTGAACTCATGAGAATTGGTAAAGGAAACCTGAAGCTGCATGTGCGCAGACATAGGTCATCTGCGCTGAAACCAGAAAGGTTTTCCAACACGCTGCTGCATGGCTTTCTGTTACGATTTATCTGTGGTGTGTTTATTGCACTGTCCAGAACTGGAGCCTCATAATATTAAAAGCTGTATTGAAACAGAACAAAACAATCCCAAATTGTGACTATCTAAGGATTAAACAAATCATTCCCTCCATCTCGTTTCCAGGGCTTTTCTCCTTATAGCTGATTGCAAAGTCCAACCAAAGCTTTTCATTTTCTGGGTTGCTTATAAGGTCACTCCCCTTCAGATCCCCTTGTGTTCTTTAAGGGCTGAGCTCATGTTCCAGCTTCATGGTGCGCCTGGGGACTCTTCTCCCAGTCATCTCCTTTTATAAAACTTGTAGGATCATTCGTCATACTGTCTGGCTTTATGGGTGAAACAGGTCAAAGAGTTAAAATGGAGACAGAGAGACATACACAGACACAGATATATACACACTTTCGTGCATGTGGGTATGGCATATGAAACGTAAGCCTTGTTCTTTTAGGAAACAGACTAAGACCCATGAGATCCATACGCAGAGATTCAGGAATGCAGGAGAAGAACGTGACAATTCTGATCAAGTTGGATGGAGCAAGTCTCCGTATGGGATCATGGCATGGATCCAATTGCTCAGTTCTTGCCCAAATGACTTTCAGATATTGTTTGCAACCATGTCCATACAAGGATGACTCCCTATTGCGTGTTTGGTAGTGTTGTTTTTTTTTCTTTTTAAAGCTCCTGAAAGGATTTAGACATATCTTTAACTCTAAGCCTGCAAGTATTCCCACTGCTCTCAGTGGTGAAACTGTACAGAAAGCATCCTTGCTGGAGGAGGGGCATGGCCAGCTCTTGGTGTAACATCTAAGACAGTGAGGTCCTTACTGTGTCTGGAATTCTGAAGATTTTCTACAATACAACTAAGTAACTTGATAAACAGTTTTAACAATAACCACAAACATCACACAAAACATAAGTACCCAAAGGGTGGAATTGGACTGAATCAGGTGCCAACTTTGTCTCTCTGAAATATTGGATGACCTCTCAGAGGGATGAGATGTCTTTCAGTTAGAGTAAAGGGAACCAACAGAAAATATCAAATATGTCCCTCCAGGTGAGATCCAGAGCCCTCTTCTATGGATGTGTTAATAGCAGAGTGATGGCAGGGGTGACACGATTGGACTGCTCATCTGCGAAGTGGACACCACGGGTCTTCAGCAATAGGTCAGTTTATTGGGGCTGAGCTCCAGCTGCTGCATCTGTGCTATGAGTATCTTGAATGAGCACACTCTCTGTCTCCTCTTGAGGTTGAGCCTGGACTGAAAAAGCTCTGGGATTGGGAAAAGATGAGTATGTGGCAATCACAGGCATATGGTTGGATGCAGAGTGGTGCTTGCACTTTTTGCTAGAACTTCAGTGGATCAAAACACCCAAAGAGCCTGGGTTCAGTTTCTGACCCTAGTCTCAACCTCTACCTAGGCTCTCTCTATACTCAGTGCAAAATGCAGGTTTTACTTGTATTGTCAGCAATCAAATGATGCAGGCTTTTGGGGGAGGTGGACAGACTGGGTCCTCATTTGGGACCTCAGACAGATTTGAGGTCTCTTGTGCAGGATCTGAGTGGATCCAATTTTAAGTACGTATCAGATGTTTTATTCATCCCCTAAGCTAATAAAGTTAAACTCCTTCCAGAGATATTGTGACAGCTCAGAACAGCTACAGATCTCTGAAAGTGTTGTACTGCCCTGTCCCCTTTTGACTGCATCAGTTCAGCTCTGTTTCAAAGAGGCAGGTGAATTGATCTAGGTATGCCACGTCTGAAAAAGGTCAGGCTGGGAAAGAGAATGGGAGAAGTCCCTCCTGCTTGTTGCAGAGTGAGTGAATGCCATAGGGAAAAGAGCACATGATGGCATTTGACACCACAATAATGTCTCCAAGGGAGGAAAGTTAGCTGGAAGGCTCTTATTAATAATGAATGTAATGGTTTCCTGAAATAATGGTGGGTCAGAGTTGGTAACGAGCACAACTCAGGATAACAGAAATCCCTCTGACAAAGTAAAGGCACGTAGTTTCGTCCTCTTCAGCAAGCTAGTACTTGCAATTACACTTAAATGAGGAATGTAAGTAGGACGGAGGAGAAAATGGTGATATTTAAAGAAGTTCCATTGTTTGAGACGGCTCCTAATAGTGAGTCTCTGGGGTATAGTATAAACCTTGGGACTGGGGGGAGAGGAGGAAAATGAGGTGGAAGCATCACCCCTTAGGCATAAAATAGATTTTCTGGCTTTCTTTACCGTGGAACTCATGTGGACACAGTATTCTCATGGAATAACACAAGGCTTTTCCTTGCGACAGTATCCCCAGCTTAGTGTTTTGCACATCCTATTGCCAAGGCAATGCAATCAGCTCATCGCTTCCCTAGAGCCCAACAAACCTAAGCTAGCACCAAGCCCACATGGGCTGGGTGAATCGTTCTGGTGACCACAGGCACTGGCAGATGCTCCTCTTTCCCTAGCTGGCTGGGGGACAGCAAAGCTGCCACATCAGGGGATGCTGATCTGGGTGCCTTGCAGCCTGACTTTCAGGTGCCTTGCTCCAGCTGACAGGCAGGCTGTGAAGGACAACTGTCAGCCTGGACACCATTGCTCTGAGGGGATCCCAAAGTTCCCTGGCAAAGCAGTTTCAGAGACAAATTTCCTGTCCAAACAAGCTGGTATGGAGACTCCTCTCAGCCCAGGACCCTCCTAGAAAGAAAACAAAGGCAATACATCCCAGCAAGGTTTTAAGATCAGGTATCCCACCCTGGGGCAAGGGGAAGGAGAATATCCTATCGTCACAGACCACAGTTGTCATTAAATCATCACTGTTACTAACGCTGTTCTGTCCTTTTCTTGTGGAAAGGACTGTAGACATCAGTGCCTGGCAGACATCTCATGCAAAAATCTGGGTGTATTGACTGCAGGACAACAGTTTTTCCTTCACCTTTCTCTAGGTGAAAAAGTACCTAAATCAATGCACTCCCAGCTGGTCCATATCATGTGTGATGGGAGGGTAGTTGGACTTGTCAGGAAGAGGCCAAAAAAGATAGTCAGACCAGTATCTACTGCAGAAAGATGATTACAAGGACAGGGCAATGTGGAGTGATACTTCCATCATCCAGAGATCTGTGGCACATATTTATTGATACAGCTATCTTTGAATTTCATGTCTCAAGGTGTCTTCCTCCCATGGTTTCCTTTGTTATCCAAGAAATTATTCCCATGCCTCACTAGAAGGTTAAGTTACTCCTTTTTTCATGGATCACATGAAGAAGAAGGAGGAACTACTCATTACACAAATGACGACACAGATCCCGATTCAGGAAATCATTAGTTGCATTCGCTTTGGCCCATCCATACTTAGATAAGTACTGAAACCTCTACAAACCTGTGCCATGGTTGCAATTAATTCAGTGGGACTTTAAAATATGGTTAAATGCATTATCAGGAAATGTTTCCCTTTACAAATGGGGAAGGAGGAAAATGTGTCATGAGAGCAACTGCCTAATTTGGCTTCAGAAGTTCAAGCCACACTGATACCCTCTACGTAGATCTGACATTTTGATGGATCCTTGGTACGAGTTGATTATTTCCAAATAACTTTCAGGTTACTTCTGTGGAAGTAAATCTTGGATTTTCACATAGCAGAAAGGAATGTCTGAGTTAGCCTCTCTCTTTCACTCTTTTACCAGAAATGTATTCAGCATTTCGCATTTAGATTGCAGTGTTAACCTGTATTTTACCACAGTGACACTGAAAGGGATCCGACACTAGGCAATCAAATGAAGACTGAGACCCACACTTTCTGCATCCAACTTTAATCCATTGATTACACTTAAATCTGACTCATCTTTTTTCTCTTGTAATGCTTTCTGCAGGATGTAGTTTTCAGTGCTGTTTCCTAAGTTTTATGCTTGTTTTCCCACTTCACAGGCAATGTCTTCAAACAATGCTCGTTCTCCAAGGGGTGATTTTTTAATATCAGCAGTCTTAAAGAAAAATAAATAACAAAGCTCGAGGGCCAAACCCCCAATCCTTTTAACGTGAAACAATTTTATAGGTTACTGTTAAGGCCTCAATAGGAAGAACTCTTATTACAATACTTTTGGGAACATACAGTGTACACTTGAGAGACTCACAGGTTTGTAAAGAGATCATATATCTATTCCTCTCCTATTTCTCCTTTCTCTTTGGATCTTTTGGATTCAATTAATCTTTCTGGATTTTTGTTTTCTGCAAGATGTGTGTTTGGCTCAAATAACTTGTTCATCTCTAGCTTTCAATGTCACGTTTCATGCTATAGTAGCTTCCATTCTCAACTGAGGCTCAAACACTCAGTTAAGTTCTGCAGTTTAAATGGGTTACTATGGACAGGACTTCTCTCATGGACTGAGAAAAATAAATGTAGGTGTGTCCATATTTTAATGCTGAACTCATATCCTAGTCGGTGGAGATCTAGTGAATCCAATGAAACCTAAGAAGTACTTTTCTGTCTAATAGAGATATCTCTTTGGGGCCCACTATGTTCCACTGGCTGTATGGAGTAGATCTCCTTTAACTAGAGTGAGGCACCTAGCTCACATGGAGACATCTAAATACAGCGTGTCTTAATATTTGTACTGAATCCCACACTGCATGTCAGCTGAACCATGTTTTCACAGTTTGCACATTCCCAGCCCATCACAAGTTTCAGGGAAACAGACAAGTTAAGATGCTTAGCCTCTGCTTGCTGTGGATTGAGTGTATGCACATGGCAGGTTACTGTAGCCAGAACATGGTAATTCAATTAGGTCTTCACTGATTTCCCTATATTTCAGTCTGTCATTTCTGAGAAGCTTCATCATTGCCTTTGAAAGCTTCCTTGTTGAAGTGCAGTTTCACCAGATGAAGTCTTGAGAGGATCCTTCCCTTGAGTAGGCTGCTTTGAATTCTTGGAGGTCTCAATTATTTTAGTAGCTGAGTTGTCAGCAATTCCTGGCCCCAGAACTGCCAAGTCACTTTAGGATTTCCTCGTGGGGGGCTGTGACACCACCACACTCAGCATGTCAGGAATTTCCTTAGAAAAACTTTTTGCTGATGCAACATTTGTTTTATTTTTTGCCATCTTCTGACAACATTGCTCATGTAACTTTCTTAGTGAAATATTTGAAAATAACATTGGGTTTTTTTTTCCCCCCAAGAACTGTCTGCAACCTCTCTGGGAGCTCACAGCATAGCAAACAAACAAACAAGCAAAAAAACATTCATGATATTTCTTCACATAGTTGCCTGACACTGTCAGCTTTAGTGGAGGAGCCTCTGAAATTTGACTCAGCAGTTGGCAGGTAAATGAATCAGAAGCAGTTTTACAAGTATTTGTTTGTCAGTCACAGCAATAATACTCCAGTTTTACACTTTGTAGACATGTGGATTTCAGTGAAGTAATGCTGGAGGTACACACAGGAGAACCAGGCTTAGAGAGTGGAAGAATGCATAAAATGGGAATTTTCTACATACATTTGCCTAGAATTCATCTGTCAGCATAATTTATCTCTTTTCATCTCTGTAGCCTAATAATGCTGTGTTATCCCTGAAGAAAAGCATCACTCTTTTCCCAAGAATATCTGCCTTCTATTTTGGATAGTGCTTGCTGCATTTTTTCCACTCCGGGTGCCTAAAGTTAGCCACTTGAATCCATATTGGGCATGTAAGCATATGCATTTGTGTATAAGGACTAGCCTTACTTCAGTGAACTAAGTATCCACACAAAATAAATTAGAATTAGGTATCTCTGTGAGTTAGGACTCTCAGACTGGATGCATAACTATAAAATTTATCCTGAAGTTACTGAATGTGATCATAGAGTTTGCTTTTGCAACATCTGCATTAGTCTATAAATTGCTTGTGAAAACCTTACTGCCAAGAAACTGATAGTCAAACAAATGATATCTTCTGTTAGGAAAGGAAAACAAGGAACTTGTACATAATGTTTTTTTCATTTTACTTCTTGCCCTTCAGTCATCTCGGTTTTGCTAGTTACTAGTCACCAGCAGTACAATACTCCATTTGGTAAACAATAGGTCTAGAAATTATGCTGATAAATAAATAGAAATAAATGCAAGCAGACAGACTGCATACTAAGCAGAGGTTCCTGTTAATATTTCAGTCTCTGCATAAGAAATTCATAACATGTCCAGTACAGGACACTGAACTTTTAAAAAAGGACATAGGAAATGAGACATCAGTTCCTAGGAAATTTTCTGGCTCGACAAACTGCCATCATAGGTAAGAGTGGGCTGAATAAAAGTCATTATTTATAATGTACCTATAGATGATCTGGTTTCTCCACTCTCCCTTTATAGTTAGTGGACATCTAATCAATACAGTCAGAGAAGTCCAGCTTCACAAGACCCTAAACTCAAGTCTACAGTCATTCTGTTGACTCACATCCCAGTTCTGTCTCTTTATTCCCTTGACTATGAAAGGAGCTGAGAGCTGTGAGTTCAGATGGGAACAGCTGCATTGTAGATAACTGAAGTTAGATGAGGTGAATCCCATCCAATCTTTCATGAGAGAAGAAATTACACTGCAGGTTTTATTACTTGCCATATACTTAGCTGCTCTTCATTGCCACAGTATTACGACAGTTTACAGTGACTGAAGATCTGGTCCAACACGCTTAAATCCTTACTGAAAGGCATCATCTTTAGGCATGAGAGTATTTGATTTCTGACGCCCATCTTGTTCACAGCAATTAATTAGTGCCACCTTTGGCAATACTTCCCTGTGATGAACATCTGTCTCCCAGAATCTGAATCAAAGCTGCATGTGTTGCCTTATTTTATATAAGAGCTCTTACAGGCAGGAGAGCTGTAGGACCTTTTAGTCATTCATGTTAATTTGCTCCTAAATATTTCAGCAATAAGCTACAGCACTTTCAAATTTGATAGCTTCGGGTATGAAATTTTACAGAGCAATGCTTCATGCACTCAGTCAGTACCTAATTAAAATACATGCTGGCAGGCTCACTGTGGCTCCGCCAAGATTGCTTGTGTTCATTTCCTTTAGCCCTTCTGACGATCAGTCATAATCCCTTTCCACAGGATTTCTTTGCATCAGCTGTCTTTAGCTCCAACAGTCTCCATTTTTTGCTAACAGTCATTTTGGGAGGTTCACAACTTCTTTTACAAAGAAATAATGGCCTTACTTATGCTACCTTAGATTAGGATGGTTTAACCTTTTCCAGGGTAGATATCATATGTCAGTATTGAAACCTCCCACCTGAAGGGTCAGATGAAGTTAGCAGTGGAACCTCCAAAGTCCTCCCAAGGATAAGGCTGTGCACATCATCAGTACAAAAGATTTGGCTTTTGGGGTCCACATACTTCGTTACGAGCTCTACCCTGATGTTTCCATGGACACTGCAGAAAAGGTGGCAAAGTGGGTGGACTCAGCCTGTAGATTACCAAGGGAAACATTCCATCAAAATGCATTCCTGTAAAATGCCAACACTTTATTCATCTTAGCAGAGATGAAGCTATCAGATCACTTACAGAAATTTCCTTCCAGCTCTTTAAGGCAAAGATGTGTATGTTGGTTGCTCACCACTCTGCATTTCTTAACCATGTTTTCATCCATCTAGTCTCCTAATTCTCTAATCCAGCCAGTACCAAGCTGCTGTCTCATCTGAAAACCATCCTTTGCACAGCAGTGTTTTTATTCTAGATAATTTGCAGGGAGAAACTGAGCCATCCAAGCTTTCTCTAGCATGTCTGAGCTCTGCAGATCTCAAGCTGAAAAGCTGTGGAACATAAGCAAATGGTGATCACTCCCTCCACAACCACTTTTTACCTTCCCTGATCCTTTTACCTGTCCTCTGTAAAGTTACCAACGGGCTCAGATTTGGATCCTTGGGCTTTCAATATCACATCCCAGACCTCGATCACAGGAGCTAAAGGAGCAGCCATGCTGGTAATTAATAACAAAAAGCAGTTGTCTCACCAGATGGCTGAAACTAGGGTTACAAACACAATTGGAAAATGTGCTGTCTATAGGAAAAAGGACATAGCATTCAATGATTATAAGCAAATGATACATCAGAGCACAACAACACACTGGTTGGTACTGGAAATCATTCAGCAGGACTTGTTGCTTGCTCAGAGACTCATCCATTTCCCTTTGCACTGCCTCTACTTCCACCTTTTCCAGAACTGTCATTCTCTACAACAGAGACCACACTGTGAGAAAGACAGTAATCTTCTCAAAATGGAGTACTGAGCTGTAATGTGTTCCTATCAATGACTTCCTCCATCTCTTTTTTGAAGAAAAACTTGAAGAAAGGAATGTACCACACTATCTGGCAATGGAAGGGGAACCCTGGCCTTGTTTATTCTAAGTGAAGAATTAATATGTATTCAGGTTTTCATCTTCCCACCATAAAGTGTGAAGGTGAAGAACCAGCCCTACTGGCAAAACCTTCATGAAAGGAAGGTTTTCATTTAAAGTCATGCTGAAGTATCAGTGAAAGTAGCTAACTCTACTATGAAGATATGAAAGAATGACTTATGATAGCAGAAAAGGGATGCAACATTTCATGCTTATTTACCAGCGAATCGGGAATAAAGAATTTCAGAAATTGAGTTCCCTGGGTATTGGCTGTTTGTCAATAAATGCTGCATTACACACTGAGATATGAAAAGGAAAGGAGAACATTATTGTTAGGGCTAATGCAATTTACACTCTAATGAAAACAGATGTAGAAAGATTGAGCTACAGGCACCTGCAGTTGAAATCCTTGAGAGTGTGAAATTTCTGTCTTGTTTGTCCTCTTTTTTAGGTGAAAAGCAAGCAAGACACTCTTTTGCCAGAAAAGCTGATGAGAGCAATTGACTGAATCTTGCACTTCCCAGAAAAAAACAACTTCTAGTGTGTGAAAGACTGAAATTTTATATATAAAATGGTTCAACTTCTCTTCAACTCCAAGAACAGATACAGGTGTTTGACAGAGTTAACAAAGGCTTTATTCATTCTCATTTGAAATCTTTGAAACAGCTGGGATAATAATGTAGGGATGGACAGAATAATATTCCCCAAGTACCCGCAGCTGTCAATAATACTGGCTGAATGGCAGACAGTTGCCACAGACCTTTCTTTCACTCCACATGAAAAAATTCAGGATGCCGGTGAAACATACAGATACAAATGTGTCCTGAAAACAGTGGTTCCTGCATACCAGCCTGAGAATCAGTGATAGGTATAATGATAAAATGCAGCTGGACTGCAACATCACATCACCCTTATAAGGTTTGAATTAAAATTTAGATATGAGTGCAGGTGCTCCACAAGAATTCTAAGTTTTGCAGTGACCTACTGAACGCCAAAATATTTCATAAAAATTAAAAATCTAGAAATTTCCCTATATGGAGGCAGAAAGCAAGCAGCAGTAATGAATGAAACCAACATTGTCTCGTACAATGCTAGCACACCTCCTCTGATCCAAATTGAAAAGAACTCCAATGTATTCTACATTATTTAAGAAAAAGAGATTCAAAGAGTTTCTATATGTGCTGCAGGGAACTAATCTATTTAAAAAATAAGCTTGGGGATTTTCCATACCTCACTGGAAAAGTCCCTGAGCCTGACTTTGAAGTCAGCCCTGCTTTGAGCAGCAGTTAGACTAGACATCTCCAGAGGTTTCTTCCAACCCAAGTTTTTCTATGAGTCTGTATTTCATTGCCATTTAATTTACATATGGAGGCAGCATTTTTCTTTTGGGAAAAATCTTTGTAGAACTCCTGAGGGGGAAAAAGGTGAACTTTAGTTATCATCAGTAGATTGTGGTCATTGTCAGGTTATGCTCTACCTGTGTGATTTACAGTAGGAGCCAGATGTTGCATGGATGTGCTTCACATCCTGCTACCTCAAATACTTGGACTTGCTTTCCACATACCTCCCTGCCAAGGGTGGTATCAACCAAACGGGACCAGGAGAAAGCTGAGTGAGTCGATAGTCTGATCTGGCTCATGACTAAAATTGTGGGGAAGATAAACAGAGCTGACAAGGCCACAGAGTGAAACACAGACAAAAATACTTTTACTGAAAGAAAAGAAAAGGCATTTACGGGGCAGGGAGTTTCCCACTGGTGAGTGACTCTCCCCAGAGCACTGCCTGCTTTAGAGGATTTATTCCCTTTTCTGGCATGGGACCATACCTGCCATCTAAATACCTGCTGTAGCAGAGTTCTGAATCATGTTCATCTACTTTAAGCAGCAATCAGGATTAAAACAAAGACAGCAGGCTTTAGTCTAGTGAGCCCAGTGGGGAATTCCTTTACTGAATAAAACTCTAGGTTACAGAAGTAAACCTTAAAAACAAGAAAAGGCAACCTTAAATAAACCTGACATCTGCCTCTTGTTAATCTGCCACAGAGGTGGTGAGAGCAGCAGATGAACCATCTCAGCAGTGCCTCTCCCCTGTGGTGCTGTCTTCAAGAAGGGTTCATTTTTCATAGAATCATAGAATTGTCAAGGTTGGAAAAGACCCTTAAGATCATTGAGTCCAACCGTTAACCTATCACTGCCAAGTCCATCTATACCATGTCCTCGAGCACCACATCTATCCATTCTTTAAATACCTCTAGAGATGGAGACTCAACCACTGCCCTGGGCAGCCTGTTCCAATGCCTGACCACCCTTTCAGTGAAGAAGTTTTTCCTAATGTCTAACCTAAACCTCCCCTGGTGCAGCTTGAGGCCGTTTCCTCTCATCCTATCACTCATTACCAGGGAGAAGAGGCCGACCCCCACCTCGCTACAGCCTCCTTTCAGGTAGTTATAGAGAGCAATACGGTCTCCCCTCAGCCTCCTCTTCTCCAGGCTGAACAACCCCACCTCCCTCAGCCGCTCCTCATAAGCCTTGTGCTCCAGACCCTTCACCAGCTTCATTGCCCTCCTCTGGCCACGGTCCAGCACCTCGATGTCCTTCCTGTAGTGAGGGGCCCAAAACTGAACACAGCACTTGAGGTGCGGCCTCACCAGTGCCGAGTACAGGGGCACTATCACCCCCCCGGTCCTGCTGGCCACACTATTCCTGATACAAGCCAGGATGCCATTGGCCCTCTTGGCCACCTGAGCACCTTTTGACAGCATGTCTCCTCAGTGATATCCAAGGGAACTCAGAGCACTATTTTGGAATGCCCATTTCTCCTTCCTCTGTTCAGTAAAGGAGACTCACCATGCTAAGCCTATGATGAGTGACTGTCAGAATGCAAATCCAAGATTATCTCAAATTTGCCAAGCATTAGGATATAATACTCTGCATTCTCACAATATGCCAGTCTTTCTGTGTAGGAAGCCCATTGATTTTCAGCCTCCTCTAACCTTTCTCTTTCTATACAGCAAGACTTACACTATGAGGCTTTCCAGGACGTGTAGTTCCCACAACAATCAGAAACTATCCAAGTATCAGATATCTGGATTCTTGGATTCAGAAAAAAAACCCAAAACACAAAATAAGAAAAGACCACCTTGGTCTGCTGGCTTGGGCAAGGGCATGAGAGCCAGGAATTCAAATGCTGACTTGTTGTGTTTTAGGTCAAGTCTTCTCTTCTTTGCTTTCCCTACCTGTAAAGTTGGAAAGACCCAGAATGTTTTTGTGGTTACCATAAAATGCAGCATCAGTATACAAAGCGTGGAGCATGTGGTGTTTGTATCAACAAGAAATATTTTTGAGCTTGGACGGCAGGCAGAAATCTCCCCTCCACTGCATGGTGGGTGCGCTGATTACTGAGTTTATTGGAAACGAACTAAAGGCAACTCTTTATATGTCTCAACTATGTAATAATCTAATGCTGAAAGCACAGGATGCTGACTCCTAACTTCGTCTGACCTGTGGACAGTGCTACGAAACAAGAAATGCCATGGGGGCAGCTTCTTGCTTTTCTCTTTTTTTCAGCCTCAGTTTTGAATTTGCCATTTCTTGTATTCTGGTGGCCAATATGTTACAATAACTAGTATGAGTCAGGACCACTGGCATAAAACCACCAGGATTAGTATAACCAAGTAATCCAATCTTAATGAGGTTTAAACAGGAGCTTGACAGTAGTTCAAAAGCACTTATTAGATGTATGGCTTGTCTGTGATTACTGAAGCATGCAAAGAATGTTATTAATAGGTCTGCAGTCAGGTGAATAGGTCTGCAGTCTTTGGATTAATTTCATGTAGCAACAGGCAGTGGTGTTTTAAGTGAGTGGAAACTTCAATGACAAACATGTTGATAAAATTTCCAAGAGCTTGAGGAAACACAGCAATGGAAAATGGATAAAGATAAATGTGTTGAGTAAACATTTGTATCTCAGATTCATCCTTCAAGCACATCTGCTCCACTCACCTCAATTTCACAAACCTCCACAAGGAAACACACATCCTCTCTTTCCAGAATGAAGTCTGAAATTACGTACCTGGCTCCTCAACTGTGATGAGGCATAAATGGCTATGGAAAAAAAATTGACTGCAATGAACAGAAAGTGCAGATGCCACTGACTCCTGGACGGGTCTGTGTGAGCACAGCAGTGGCCCCCAGGCTAAAGGAGGAGAAGCCTCCTTGAAATTGCAATGTTGTCAAAGCACCGTAGGCTATATAACTGCATAACGATGGCTGTGCCTAGTCAAAACAAAGGACTGTCTAGCTCCATTTCATGGGCTAGGACTGTATGACTGCCGTCAAAATGGGACAGGCAGATAGTACTTTCCTGGAGTATTTATTCAGCCTCTGGCAATTTCTGTCCCAGCAATTTCCTAGGTCAGGCGGTATGTCTTTGCATTTAAAAACTATTTTTAAAAATAGCTTTTCTATGAATTTGTCTTTTCCACATACATTCCATATTCCATATTTTTCCATACATGCCCATTATTTTGCAGCCATGTAAACTCTTACTTTTCACAACATGCTGTGTCAAGGAGTTTCAGAGTTCTTGCAGTGTGAAGAATCATTTTCTACCATTGGTTTTCAAACTGACCCTTTGTAGTTTTGCTTTACAACTCTTAGTTCTTGAATTGAAAGAAATGGTAAACAATCATTCTCTGACCACCTTCTGCAGGGTCCAGATCTTTCAGACGTCATGTTGTTTGCAATATAGTCCATTGTAAATTCACAGAATACTATTGTGAAATGAAAATAGGATAATATAGCAAATAACCACTTTTTATTTTATTTGCTATGCTCATTTGTTTTCCACTGGCTTACAGTCCCTCCTGTCCTTCTCTGATAGTTCAAGGTCTAAGATCAATAATTCTACTAGTCTCAGAATTGAGGACATAACCATTCCCAGGTTCATGCATTTAGGTAAAAAGTTCAATGTCTAAAGACAGGTTGTCGGTACAAGCAATAACACAAACAAGCAGTCATTTTGTAGAGGACAAAAAAGTGCACACAAATTTGTGGTTTTTTTAAATAATGAAAAAATGCAGACCTTTGTGAGAACATCATCTGAAGCAGAAAAGAGATAATGTGCTATTGCTGGAGCAAGTCACCTTTGTTGAAATTATTCTTGTTTCGTACTAGTGCCAGTGAGAATATGGCTTCATAGTTTTAGAATGGTCTAACTACTGAGCCAGATCTTGCCATCGTTACATGTAAAAGGCAGTAATTCTCCTCAGTCTCAGTGGGGATCTCTGCTTAAAAGCTGAGTCCAAGCCCTGCTCATTTGTTTTCAAGAAATAAATGCCTTTCAGTAAGTGCACTTTTCACTAATAGTAAATTCAGTCTGCTGAGCTTCTGAGCAGCTATTTAAATCTGGAGACTTAAGAGATTAGTAGGGGGATGCTTATTAAGAGTCAAGACATTAAGTCTCACATTAAGGATTTTCTACAGCGGCTGTGTTCTCATGACAGAGAGGCATCAGGTTACCTGCTTCATTAAGCCCTAGTATTTGTTTATGCGATTCATTAAGGCAGAACACAAGATGCAGTGATCTGTCTGCTTCGAAAACCACCCATGGAATTATTATAATTCTTTTTAGCATCCCACAAGTTGTGCCTTTACTTTAAGAACTGCAGATCATCTGAAACAACCCATCAAGAAACATTCCTAGGGAATGTTTTCCCACTGGCAAATGTCAACCTGTCAAAAGAAAAATGTATGATAGGAATACATCAAGTTTGATAAAACAGTGTATTGAAAAATCAGAATAGAACACATCCATAGAAACATTCTCTTGTCAGTCTTTCAGGAGCAGCAGGGTTTGTTTTCCAT
This sequence comes from Nipponia nippon, assembly GCF_047370975.1. Classification (NCBI taxonomy): domain Eukaryota; kingdom Metazoa; phylum Chordata; class Aves; order Pelecaniformes; family Threskiornithidae; genus Nipponia; species Nipponia nippon. Next base: position 162,821,877 of record NW_028262290.1, read on the forward strand.
TTTAAAACAGCTTTTTGTTTTACTTTATTTCCCATGAAAGAAAGAGATCAGAAATCATAATGAAACATTTTAATGCCCCCAAACAAACAGCATGTGATGTTACTATTGATTTCATTTCATGGGGAAATCTGTTTTTCTATTATCCATTTAAAATTGAATTTTGTTTTCACTTGTCAGAATTTCAAGTGAAAATCTATTTCCTCCTCCCGTTTTAATTAAGCCATGTGTTTCCCAAAAATTAATCAGAAGTGGAATGGTTAAAGTCCTGCAAGCATTCTTAAATTGGGTAGAAACAGGTACTGTGAAGTGGTGGCAGGAATATAGGGCCAGAAAGAAGAAGAAAAAAAAAAAAGAAGAAAAATAGTCTAAATGAGGATGACAGCATTCCCTCCATAAGCTGTGTCTTTGGGTCAACATCCCTCTAAATCATTTTCCCATGTGGATTTTATCCATAAGTGCACCACTGTGTCATTGACATGGATTTTCACATTTACTGTGCATCTCTGTGTCTGGCTGTGTAGTCTACTGAAGGCACAGCTTACGCTATGCTGAGTTCCCTGGACATGAGATAATTCCTTACCTGCAACTCAATAGCTACAGTTAAGGTCAAAAATAAGACTGATTTAGAAGTAGCATGTGTGTTCTCAGGAATCACATGACATCACCGTGGCGTCAAATTCCAGATCTTTTCCCACTCCCTCTCAGGGAGGTGTCGAGGACTCAGTGTGTAGCTGTGGCAAGAGATTCTCAGTTAAGGAAAGGGGCAGTTAAGGAAAAGGACAAATCAAATTCTTCTTCCCTCCTTAAACTGGGGAGAATGGATAGAAGTATATTTTCCCCATCATTATACACTCCCAGAAAGGGAAAGGAAACTGTAGAAAACACAGAAATAAATAGAATTAAATATGGAATATTGGAATACGGAAATATATTGGTATATATGGAAAAAATGGGCAAATTCATAGAAGAAAAAGTTCATAAGGGTTTTTAAATACAAAGACATACCACCTGACTTTGGGCATCTGGCTGACTCCACAAATATCTTCATGGACATGAACACCTGAACCTTAGCAGGTGTGGACTGCTATCAGGGCTCACTCCAGTGCAATAATCAGCATAAACTTAGCTTGATTCTAGCAAGGAAACAAGAAGCCATGACTAATCTCTTTGTAACATGGCATATTTTACTTCTTCTGAGACTAGTTTGTTTTACCCATGGGTTTGCCATTGTCATCTGCTAAAGTAATGTGTGCTCTCCTTTCTGTGGGAAGCTTTGGATGATAGTCATGGAAACTCATTGTGTCACAGGCCATATCCCTCTCAAAACAGAACTATGATTGGTCAATTAGCAAGGCTAATTTATCTGAGTGGAACATCCTACTACCACAACTGTATTGTTTCCATGTCCAGAATTAGCTTGGTTGGGACTAGACTGAATATCTCAGCTTTGGCAGCACATTGCAGAACATAGATGTTTCCCAGGAGACATATCCATAATCTGTCTGCTTTGGAGACAGATGCTGTCAGCTATCACAATAATACTTCTTTCCATATACAATCAAGAGCAACAGCAGTATTGTGCAGATTTTTTGGCATTTCTCCTTCTTAGATTCAGAATGAATTTAAGGCTACAATGTTTTTTGGCTCAGTTATTTTGTTGTGTGGTGGTGAGAGAAAGTGTGGGAGAATTTCAAAATGGAAGAGATATTTTCCAAGATTGAGGTGTTGAAATCTTTCCTGAAGAAAACCAGGAAATGGAGCTGCTTGAACTTCTTGAGCAGATTTACCTATAGGCAGACATCAGTGGCACACAGGAGTTTGTCCTAGGCTTTAACATACCTTGGTTTGAGAACCACTGAACTGACAGAGGCATGGGGATACAAATAGTCATGTTCTGTACTAGCTGGTGTCCAGGTAATGATGAGTGAATCACTGTAGCATAACCTGAAGGTGATAAATGCATGGATTACAGAGGCTTATCAGGAGAAAAAGATGGCAATCCTCAGTAAGAATGAAGTACCACAATAAGAAAATCTGGATCATCCGAGACTGAGGAGTCAAATTATGCTGGAAAGCTTCATACCACCTTCATAAATAAGGCCCGTTATGCTTTTCAGGGAGACAGTTTCTTGTTTGAGTCTTTGATTCTAGCATTTCAGCAGCATCAGGCTGGGTTTCTTGGCCCTCAGCTTGCTTCCTGCCCTTCAGGCAAGACCGAACTGATCTTAAGAGATCTTAAGGAGGCATTACCTAATTCAGTTACTCTCTTCTGCATACAGCAAGCAGTATATTCCTCCTATGGAAACTAAATAGCACTCAATAACTTAAATTCCAGTTTGCAAAAGTGCCCTGCTTCTAACTGGGATGAAAAGTTTACTCTGAAGCAGGACTTGATTTTAGGCTATGGGCCACCAGAAATCAAGACAGACTCAGGTAAACACTGATGTTAGATCTGATCTGAGATTCATCTGATAATCAGATAATATAATCAGCAGACAGAAACAGGCTGCCTGGGTCCTGAGAGCACTAATGGACCTTATCAACACTGACCAACCTCTCCTGAGGCCTCTGTGCACACCCCCTGCACATGGGCTCCATTTAAGTTCAGTCCTTGTCCTTCAGCCTTGGCCTGAGTTATGTTGTAGGAATATTTGTCTTGTGTTCAGTCATAGCTGTGTGTGGACATGGATGCCATTGATCTACACTCTGACCCACAAGCTGACTTCCCAGCTTGACCTTGAACCTACCTTGTCACCATGGACCTGAGTGGCAATCACAGGACTATGTCTGACTCTGGTTATTATTGCTAGACATGATCCTAACCTTGACTTCCTGGCCTAACCTTGGACTTACCTCATCAGCGTGAACTTGCCTGATGATTTGGACTTTTCACTGAACCTTGGTGCCATCTCTGGATTTGCCTCACTTTGGGGTGCTGTGAGGCAGGATCTTGGCCAGTGAGGTCCCAGCCCTGCTGGCTGGTTTATCACTCTTAGTTCCTGGCTCCCTACACCTCAGGGAGCAGCTGGCCATTGCTGCTCCCTGACAAAGGCATTTTATGGCTCCTGCTGTTGCATGACAGCTGTGTACTACAACCTGGAACAGCACCAACACTTTACAAAGACTGCCAAACCCCCACAAGGTGATGACCAATTTTTCATTACTTGAGATGTGGCTTAATCAGCAGCCATGTTGAACAGCTCATAGCACCAAAGGCCTAAGGCAACCGGTCCCACCGCAGACAAAACCTCATCTGTGGAGAGAGACCTTTATAAATGAAGGAGACAAAAATTATCTTGTGTCACTGGATAGCAGTGAGAACAAAATTGTGGAACAAGTTGAAAAGCAGTATATATTCAAATGAGTAATTAGAAGCTCCCCTATGAAGTACTTATGCCTATATACTTACAAGTGATATTGATAAGCTTTTGATATTTAAGCCAAGCGTTACTCTTGTAATGCTCTTATTAACGAGTAGGTTAAAATGGAATTTTAATATATAGCTATTCATTAATAGGTATTTTTTTCCTCTCTCTTGCTTCAGCCAGGCAACATTAACTGAATGAACCCAGGCTGATCAGGTTTGGATACCCTTATATATCCAGCAAATGCAAGAAGTGAGCTTGACAGAGGACTGTAATTCCTTTATTCCAATAAGCAGCTGTTTAGTTCTGTAACAAGATGAATGAGGCTTGAATTGCTTAGCACTTACTGGAAGAAGAGCTTATCGTCTCTAACTTCATGGTTTTTTCCTTCAAAGGCTGAGCTGATGATGGAGCTGAAGAATGTTTTCCAAATCAGCCTGAACTATGGTAATAGTATTTTTCAGATTAAATCCCAAAGCATTTAGAGTTTATGGTCAAAAAAGACATTTATATCATCCTCCTGAAAGACAGTGCACCTGAGGAGCTTTTAAGTGGTATTTTTGAAATGCAAAGTGGTAGAAATAGTCAATAAAAATGTTTACCTGTGTTTGATGCTTTTTCTCACCCCAATTGATTTAGTGATCTGGCTTGCAGCTTGGCTCACAAAGGGTTATAACAGCTCAATGAGGGTGCAAGTGTACTGACATAAAGATGGAAGTGAACAGGGAGGGAGCATGAACCATCTTTGCTGCTGTAGAAAATGCCATATGGAACCATGATTTCTGCTAGATATAACTATCACACTTCTGAAATACTGGTCACTGTGAACACTACTGGATACGCAGAAGGTAATGAATCAACTCCAAAAAAAAAAAGACAGGTCGGGTTTTTTTCCTCCTTTCCTCATAAATCAGGGTTTGCATTCATTGCTGAAGACCCTTGGAAAGACTTTTTTTAAGAAAACAAAAAAAACCCAAGACACCAAGCAAACAAAAAAACCCCACTGCCAAGTCTTAATTATTAGGGTTAGCTAATCTTGATGGTAATTACTAAGATTTGACTATTATTGTTATTATTGTTAGAAACAGTAAGCTAAGACAGCTCTGTTCTTTAGCACACTCATCTGACCTGCTTCTCGGGCAGTTTCTGGTAAGCATACAGATCAGAATTTATTTTTAAAATTGGTGTTGCCAATGCTAAATTTTTAGAAATCGTAAGAAGTCCTCCAAAAGTGGAGTTTTGAAGATGCTTATTTACAAGCCTTTCCTTATATTTATAGGGATTATCTGGTTTCTTTGCAACAAATGTTCAGGACTCTCTCCACAACGAGTCAGGGCAGAAAAAATTTGGAGGGCTTTATGGGTTTTCTTCACTAAATTCCTTTGCAGTGGCTTCGCTGCAGAAGCCGGAGAAATAAGTGAAGTGTGAACAGTGAAGGGTGTGAGCTGACAGCACTGAATTGTTCATGAAATTAATGTGCTCTTCCATACTGGTGGGTAGCACAGAGTTATCAAAGACTTTATGTAACAAATTGTGAGTCACTGATGGCTTTCTACAGTGTGTCAGCCAGGGAGAATCAGAAAGCCAGCTGTATCCTGGGCTGCATCAAAAGAAGCGTGGCCAGCAGGGCGAGGGAGGGGATTCTCCCCATCTACTCTGCTCTTGTGAGGCCCCATCTGGAGTACTGCATCCAGCTCTGGGGACCCCAACATAAGAAGGACATGGACCTGTTGGAGCAAGTCCAGAGGAGGGCCACGAAGATGATCAGAGGGCTGGGGCAGCTCTCCTGTGAAGACAGGATGAAACAGTTGGGGTTGTCCAGCCTGGAGAAGAGAAAGCTGCGGGGAGACCTTATAGCAGCCTTCCAGTACCTGAAGGGGGCCTACAAGAAAACTGGAGAGGGACTTTTCACAAGGGCATGTAGTGATAGGACAAGGGGTAATGGCTTTAAACTGAAAGAGGGGAGATTTAGATTCAATATAAGAAAGAAATTCTTCCCTATGAGGGTGGTGAGGCACTGGAAGAGGTTGCCCAGAGAAGCTGTGGATGCCCCATCCTGGAAGTGTTCAAGGCCAGGTTGGATGGGCTTTGAGCAGCCTGGTCTAGTGGAAGGTGTCCCTGTCCATGGCAGGGGGGTTGGAACCAGGTGATCTTTAAGGTCCCTTCCAACCCAAACCATTCTATGATCAGGTTTTCAGAGTTTGTAATGGAAATATAACAGCCATGAAAATTTGAGGAGACTTAGGGACATTTTTTCATCCAGGATATTCGTGCATTGACTCGATGCTGCTCTTCTATCCCAACAACTCCTTTCTAGCCTGGTGTACTGCGTCCACTCCACTGTCTCTCCATTTCAAACATTCACAAATACAATAATTAACGCAGTCTTTCTATTTACCCAGTTAACAGAACACACATGCATTCTTCCTGTTTAAAACTGCAGCACTAAGTCATATGTTTCATAAGACAACTCTCCTTTAAAAATAGCAGTGCATGTTTGGGAACACTGCCTGCTTGTCCCTGCCATAGGATACTCACTTACCATTGCATTTCCCTATTGTGTCAGCATGAGGCTTTTGACCCTGGAGGTGGAGCCAGACTTTCAAATTCTTCACTGAAATCCCAGCAGCTGCACTACCCTCATGGTGAGTGATTTAGTCAATTTATTTTTAGAAAGACTGTTTTAAAGAGTCTAAGTCTGTCTCCTTTGCCCAGGAGTAACTCGAGGTAAATTCTGCTAAGTAAAGGAAGCTGAAGATAATAAACTAGTCTGTGCAACAACAGATCCAGGCATCACAATTCCTTTCCAGCTCAAGTCAAAGTCAGATTTTACCATTGCTGTTGATTTTATACAGAGGATGTTTCACTGCTGTGGTGACAGACAGTAGCACAAAATAAAACTAGGCAGACAAATTACACCCCATTGAAAATGGAGGTCACTTAGACAGAAAATTTGGGCAAAAGAGAAGGTTATACATGATTCCTGTAATCATGCAGGTGCTCCAAAGTGATTTTTCTAACACATTAGCATAGTCTAAAACCGTGATTGTGTTTAATGACCTCCAGGGAGTGCTAAACAAGGCTGTTGGCTAGTTGAGTGTGATATGGCAGGTAAGTAAGCAGCTTTCTGCCACTCATTTGATGCCTTTTGTTTTGGGATGCCTGTGGTCATGGTTTCAAAACTGCATTGCATCAGTACAAGGGAGTCCAAGCAGGCATCTATATCCACAAGTTAAATGCATTCCCTGGCCCTGGGGAACAACCAGCATAGAACAACCCACATCTATTGTATTAAATAAGGGGCCCACATCCAAAGGGCCTGTTGGGAACAGATGATGGCCTGTTAACTCCTGACCTGTCCAGAAGATGCTTGTTGGCTCAGCTCTCGGCTGTGCTCAGCAGCAAACTCTCCTTTGACAGGACAGACCATTATATTTCCAAAACTGTTTTCTGGCATGCTTTAATTTCTTAGTGTAGGAGAAGCTAAAGGAGGTAAGGATGCAGCACTGAAGGTCAGACCTTTTGCATTGGCTTCACCAGGAGTAAAGTCAGGTTGTTTTCATGTGAACATCAGGAAAGAGCCCAATGGAAAGCAATGAGTTCTCTGAGGAACTGAAGTAAAAGCAGGGAACAGTCAGAATGGTTCAGGCATGCAGGCATGCCCCAGGTGTTGCTTAAATTGCCTTACAAGCCAAATGTGCAGTGCTTGGGGTGGTAACCCTGGCAGACCTTGAAGTCAGTAGGGTTTTTTCCCCTCAATAATTAATGCAAATCCTAGAAACAATCCAGGGAAATATTCCTCTGCCTCCTCTTGCCATATGAGATACAGACATCTATCCCCAGGGATCCTCTGGGCTCTGAACCCTGGTTTTGTGGCAGTACTTAATTACAGCTAGAAGTGCTTGAATCAAGAGGAGAAAGTTTTTCTGATGTGTTCTTCTCTTCAGCATTTCTTACTGGTCAGCTCAGTGAGTGCGAGTAGTCTGAATTGCAGCTGGTGCCCAAGTCAGCATGGGAAATTTGAATAATGTCAATGTCCCAACACTTGTCCCAACCTTGGATTTGTCCCTTTGTCACTAAATTATGCTGTGTACCAGTAGACTGATCTTTTTAACTAAATAATCTTCCCAATTATTGTATTAAAAACCATGTGATATCTTTCTAGTTTCTTTAGTTTCATAACAATCCTTCAACTCTGAATTAAGGCAGATTAAATCTGCATATTCGTTTATACTTGTTAAACCACAAATCTTACTGTCAGTTCTGAATGCTCAGTTTAAAAGTCTAATCAACCCTGACATTTTCACAAGACACTTCGCACAAGATTCTTGGAAAGGTGCTCCTCAATCCAGTGGATTATTGAATTAATTGTCAGTAGTAATGCCATTGCTGTGTATAGATGGGAAAAGGAAAGCAAAACAGCTCACTGACTTGGAATAGAGACAGTCCCCTGAGGATATGAATGTCACCAAGTCCATAAAGGGATTATATAGTTCAATAAAAATAGAAACAAAGTCAATGCCTTGTTTAAAAAGACGAAGAAGGTCAACCATAACTTGATCAGGGCAATTCAGGGAAAGGGAGCACAAAGGGAATTGTAACACATTAATCAAGAATGAACAAATAACCTTAAATGAGTGATTTATTCTCCTGTTTCTGATCACAAATTGCTCTGGTCCAACAGTTATTACTCTTTTCCCTTCCCCACCTTTCCAATTCCTATCAGAACACTTTAGGAAGTAACCCATGCTCTCCAGCCTGCTCACAAGCAGTTTATAGCCAGAATGCAATATATGATATTGAAGAATCAGCTTGTTTGGACAGGTTGCGGTAGGTTTCTGTGTCCTCCTTGGAAAAGGATAACTCTTCAGTTGAGTTATCCTTGTATTGCAAAAAGCCATGTTTACAAATCTGAAAGGAGCAATTAGCAGTAAATAGTCTCTTCTGGGTAATGAGCTTTTATGCTTCTAAAAACTAGGCTTAATTGAAGAACAAGCAGTTTTGTCTTCCAAGCCACTGGAGCCTGCTGAAGAGAGAGGTTTTTTGTGTGATGTTTTACACAGTTCTTGTGTAAGGCCTCCTGTCAGATGTGTTTACTTGGCTAATACAAGTCGTGCTTTTTTTGTTGTTGTTGGGATTGTTTTGCAATATTCATTAAAAAATAAGCTGTTCCAGCCCTTCTTATGTTTAGTAACACTGCTATAGACATCAGCAGACAAAAAAAAATAGACCTGTTCAGGCACCTATGTATAACTCTTCACTACAGCACTGGGTTACAAGAGCCCCAGAGGTGTCGGTAGAGTGATGTGAGTAAGGTGGCCTCCACACTTGCTGTAGCATCTAGAGGGTAACCAGCAACTACTGGGAGGACCCCAGGAGTGCTGAGCTGTGCTGGGTGAAGGATTTAAAACAGCAGTTACCGTGAGCTGTTGATACCAGACACGGGATTTTGCTCTGCTGTAGCCAATCCTTCTCCTGCCCCACATGCTTTTGTGGAGGGTAAATGCTTGCTCACAGCACTCCCCTGAGCAGGTGCAGCTCCCCTCCTGCTGTGGTTTTCCTTACATTCAGAAAGGCAGGAATGCTGTGCAATTTACAGAGCTGGCAATTTTTGGCCTTGTTGGACAGGCCAGAGTGACTGATAATCAAACCTGACCATTATTCAAGCAGTGTTATTGTGGTGTATCTCCTGACAAATTTCCCTCCAGGGTTTTTCAGGTACTGACAGGGTCCTACAGTGGTAATACTAACAACAACAACTAGTTCATATGTAACTGCCTGTGGCAGTCTCATTCTGCCTCCTCCACGAGAGCTTACTTATATTGGGCATATGCGTTTATGAAATCAGGATGTTTTTTTCTCTGTATTGAGTTTTTATATTTCTGAGAACTGTGACTGACTGGGAGAAGAGCTGTGATTTCTCTATTACTGCAAGCCTGTTCAGACACACACATACCCACACAATGCTCTCTCCTGGGCAATGGTACAGCTGTTCTTTTATTTCTGATAATTGTTTTATTATTGTTATTCAGCTAACGTGAAAACTGGGTGGTTAAAAATAAGCAGAAAGCTAAAGCAAACAGTGTCTAGAGGACAGTGAATGGATTGGGGAAAAAAGTATTATTATACTAAAGTGCTCTTAGATGGTACTGACTGATTAAAGACTAAATCTCACACTCAGCACCAGCACCCCTCAGTGATACGGGAGTCTGAGTGCAAGTCCCTGGTCTAAATCTGACAGGAGAGACATTTGAACTGCAGTCCCAAAGCTCCTGGAATAAACAGTGAACTATTGCTCCTTTCGTCAGACCCTTCCTTGACCAGACATTACAATGCTGTTGAAATGCTATGCTCATTTCCATAAAAACCTGACACTTTTGCAGGGAAAATAAAAAAAAAAAGAAATTGCTAGGAATTTCTCAACCAGACCTTCTTAGGATCCCATTAGCCTCTATCAGAGTAATCTCTTCTGTAGGTCTTTTCTAGATCTAATTTATTTGCTAGTGTTAGTTAACAAATGAGAAGGGTTCTGATATGATTTGGTCCCAAATGTAAGTATTAGTGAAGCTGCAGCACAAACCAGAGTTCTGCAAACAGATATGTAAATGTACAAGAAATTGCTTGTTTCCTGCAGACAAGAGGCAATTTACATATGCAATCCATCACTCGCTCCTCACTGAACTTTCTACTGACAGGTTAATGAAACTTCTGGGACACTATGAATCCAGGATAAAGACAGTAATATGTATTCATGAGGCTGATGATGGTGTCTGGGAGGGCCCTGGTGCAGAGAGGTATGTGGTGTGATGACAGGGTACTGGGCACTACCAAAGAACTCAATGGCATTTACTCACCCATAACAATGGCCTCAAGCTGCGCCAGGGGAAGTTTAGGTTGGATATTAGAAAAAACTTCTTCACCAAAAGGGTAGTCAGGCACTGGAACAGGCTGCCCAGGGAAGTGGTTGAGTCTTCATCCCTGGAGGTATTTAAAAGAAGGGTAGACGTGGTGCTTGAGGACATGGTTTAGTGGTGGACTTGGCAGTGATAGGTTAATGGTTGGACTCGATGATCTTAAGGGTCTTTTCCAACCTCAATGATTCTATGATTCTATGGTATGAAAAAATCTAATTCAGGAGAAGGTACAGTTCCTGGTCATCTAACTATTGTGTGTGCAGCCAATGGCCTATAGCATGAAAGAATATAATCTTGTACTTAAATCTGGGGGCTCTTATGTTTATCAAATTACAGTGTTTCTGGCAATGCTCAAAGGTAAGGATACTCATAATTCTCTTCCATAATCCAGTGCTGACATCTGAAAACAAGGCTTGCAACAAAGCCCCCGTATCAATACAGCCCAACATGCTGCGTACTCATTCACCAGGTGCAGAGCTGCAGAGAGGGTCCACCTCACATGCTCCAGCTCATGCTGAGCAGGAGTGATTGTACCGATCTGTAGGTTCTCCAGTCCTGTCAGGGTTGTTTTCTTCCCTGTTCATCATTTTAAAAAGTGGATGTAGGAGACAGCTGGCTGAAATTCCACACCCACCCACAACACTAGCATTTTGCTGCTTCAGTGTCAACAGTTGACAAGCCTGAATTGTGAAGCGCTTCAGAAATAAATAGTGAAAAAGTCGAGCCTGCTATGCTGAGAAAACCTTTATTCCCCTGCAGGAATGATGCGTAAGCCAAAGGTTAGAACTATTTTATTTCAGGGTGCATATAGTTATGGATGTGACTGACTGTAATATAAATCAAGTTTTTTTAAGCAATACCAAAAATACAGTAGATTTGTTAATATGAAGAATCTTTAAACAGCAGAGGAGACTGAGTATGTATGCTTTTTATTTTTGCTCATTTAAACTGTGAATATTCAAGAGATGGTCAGCAAATATTTGCTTCTGGTTTTAAATAAACCTTGGCTTATCCTGATATTCCTACCATGTTTGCTTTGTGCAACTGTCCAGAGAAAGAATTTATTTGTCAGATCACATCTGTGAGTGATTCTTGGTCTGTACTTTCTTTACAAGCATTCATTACGTAGGTTTGAACAGAGATTCAAAGTTCAGGATGTGTTGGGTAGCTGCAGTGCATTTTGGTTCCTTGCACAGGGAACAGAGCTATTAGAATTGCGTTTCCTCAGGGAATAATTATGATGTTTACAAATTTCAAATATGCTCTCTGCAAATACACTTCAGTACTAACCTAAGTTGTTTTGTTCCCACAAGCACAGCAGATGATTTTATCTTCCTCCTTGACATTGGCCTGCCCAATTAACCCCTCTTTTTTCACAGCTAGGATAGATTACTTCACCACCTTCTTGTAGGAGCTAGTTACAGAAGGAAGAAATAGTTTATTACCTGGCATCTTCCCTAACAGACAGACTATAGAAAATATTTCATGTCAGTAATTCACACTATTCAGCTTAAGGTCAATCAAATTCCAATTTACCCTACAAGGAAAACTTGCCACAAGCTTCAGTGCAAGCTAGGTCTCCCACTCCCCAGGCACTCCGTGTTTCAAACAAGGCCTCAACTTCTTTTTCCTTCTGTATACCACTGCCACTATGGCCAATTCAATATTTAAAAAAGCTTCACTTGGCAAAAATAACTAGAACGGGACTGAAAAAAAGTTGCCTGCTAGAAAGCATTGGGAGATTTCTCTACTCACTGGCAGAATGATCAACAAGATCCTTTCGAAGATTTCAATTTGCTAATGGTACTAGAGCAGGCATAGGAACAAGTCTTGAAGAATGGACATAAATCTCAGCTTTTTCTACGGTTTGTGGACATCAGGCAATAGTATGGACTAGGTAAGAGGGTCCCTCAACTAGATATATTTTGTGTGTTAAAATTTAATTGTCAACATTTATTACCAAAAAACAGTTTAATGGAAAACTGAATTGATCATGATCTTTCCTTGAGCAGAAGAGTGGAGGAAAAAGCCCCAAATATATTTTCTGTCCATGATGCAAAATTGTCTCTTGTTACAGCCCTGCCAAGAAACCTGCACTGCTAGACCAGATATTGGCTGTTCCCATCAGGGAAGCCAGCCTGCACTCCATGCTGCTCTAGGAAGAGTCCTGCTTTGCTTGGACTGCATTCATGGGATCCACTTTTGTGAAAGGCTGAAGGAAATGAGCAACTCAGCACCATGAAATATATGTTGATTATACCATATAGCAGTATTCATAAACCAAACTTGGTACGGTAACTTGATAATGAAACCATTCATAGTGTCTACCCAGTCCCTGCTGGGGTATTAACCCTTACCACAGGCAGTGTACAGTAGATGTGTTACCTCTTTTTCTCCTCTTTCTTCCCAAGCTTAGATGTCAGACACACAATTAAGATGACTTAAAAAGTGAGAGTGAGTGGGATTCATGAGGCCAGATACAGATGACCACAGTGCCACATTTGAGCTTTTGCCTAGATTCTCTGCATAGATAATGGGAAGGAAGAGGTGCTTGCTGGGTATTATTCATCTTACCCTAAACAGATTTTTAAAACATGACAGGTGACTTGCACCCTAAAATTTCCCATTTCTCTGCATTGACAAATGAAGCACCAAGTAATGTGCTCAGCTGCAGGTATCTGCAACCTTGCCCGTTTTAGCTGTGTGGCAATGGTGCATGCTTACAGCCCGTGGGAAACAAAGTAATTTATTTTGGTGCACAGCTGTCAATGAAGGGAGTCTGGAATAATTTGTATTGCCTGCCATTTGCCCTGGGATAAGAACAAGTGCATGGACAACTCAGCTGAAGTTTGATAACCTATTAGGCCTTGGTAACTCGATTGCATTTGTAAGTCCTCAGGATAGTCATAAGAAAGGAATATGAACAAAGATGAAGTGTTCTGTATTCTCTCCAACAAGACTCACACCGCTATACAAGCTGTGTGGAAGGAAAGACAATAGAAGTACAGTGTCAGCCAGCAAGATAAAGGAACACATTTGCACCTGATTTTTTTTGTCGAGAATCACACCAACTGAAGAACACGTTCAGCCTTTCTCCAGAAAAAAATAATATCCCTCCACAATAATTCATGACTAAGGAGATATGTTAATGTATACTGGAGATAAAAAATAGTCATAGCAACAGCCCTGTGGGCTGTAATGGTGCATTGTGAGATTTCATGAGCTGAGAGCTGAGCTCCATTGCTGAAGTTGTTGGTTCATCAGGAGGCACATGGCAGGCAGTGAGGAATCTGTTAATGTCTCTGTTCTGTTATCCAGATTGTCAGGAAACTATGTTTGCAATGTTTTCCAGGAGTTTCTTTCAACAAGCCTCGATACACTGAACACTGCTTTTCCAAGAATATCTTACCGTGTATAGTGTACAAACAAAAAGATAAGCAATAAACAAGACAAGAAGAGATTTAGAGAAGTTCGTAATGATTGTAGAGTGTGAAGATGGAAGTATGGTCAAAGAAATTTATCAAATTTCATGAACATCTGTTGCCTTAAGTCTCTCCTCCTTGGTTGGAAGAGGCCTCTGTACGCCTCCAGTCTGACCTCCTGCTTGAAGCAGGACTATCACAAACACTAGATTAATGCAGATGTGGTTTTGTCTAGGTGAGTCTAGGTGGTGAATCAGGGATGGAGATCTGACAACTTCCTCCCCTGTAAATGGAAATGTCATACTCGGTGTCCAGCCTGAACTGGCCAAGCTGAAATTTGTGGTTGTTGCCCTTTGTTATATCCACTGCCAGTGCTGAGAAGAGTTTGACTCCCGTATCTCTGCATCTCACTTTCAGTGGCAGGTCTCTCCTCCTCTTTTTTTGCTGCCAGCAACAGTATCTCAAGTTCCTTCCCTACTCCCCCATCAAAGATATCTGGCAGACTGTGATGTTACTGAAGAGGATGATCTTGTGCTGACAGCAAACCTGCATATGGGGATAAAGCTAATGAATCTCATCACACCCCACACTCCATCTCTAGTATTGGTGTTTAGCGAACTGCTGTATGTGAAAGGAAGAAAAGAGACATTCCTTAACGACCCTCCGAATGCTGGCATCCTTGCTGCAGTGATAGGTTTCCTTTATGTATGACTTTTCTGCTAAATGTGAGGCTTGGCATAGAGAATACATTGAACAGAAAGAACTTCTACAAAAGTTTTAATATACATTATCATGATCTTTTGTTTCTGGTCAACCAAGTCTTTCATGTTTCAGCAAGATCTGACCTTGGTGTTCTGATACAAGGATCCATTTTTGCTGCCAGACCATCTCACCTGGAGTGACCACAGACTTTCAGTGCACACTTCCCAGGCCTCACAGTCATCGACTGAACATGACTGGAAGATAGGTTTGGCCTGAAACCCATAGCACTATTTAATCTGGCTCTTCTGGTCAGTAAGTTTACAAAATGACTCCATGATCCAGATGTTCCTACTCCTTCCTTCCCAGGAGTCACTGAGCAGGACCAGACCTTCTGCAAATGCTGTCGCAGTGGTCTGTTCTACTCTGCTAGTCGCAGCTGCCATCTGACTCCAGCATGAAGATGAGAGGCTTGTTTGCCAGGTTAAACAGCAACAATGACATTTGGTTTCCTTGACTGACCTTGACCTTGATGTTAATCAGTTCTGCGTACTCCTGCCATAGTTCCATATGAATGCTGACATTTCTGTACAAGTATTTAATGTGATCAGTTTTGTATTTGTTGAGGCTTTTCTCCCTGAGGACACGAGTGTCACTTTGGTTGCAAGCCAAGCAGCAGGATCTGCAGGTTTTCTGATCACTCGGGGACTGTGACAACTCTGTCCTGTGTTGGTCAGGAACACTTTTGTCAGCTTGGCTGTAACCATTCCCAAAGTCACAGCACAATCGACCTGACAGTCACTTGGCTCCAGTCATTGATGCCCTTTAGCTGCTCTGGGTCCATGCTGTCTTAGTGATGGAACAAAACTCCTTTCTGCTGCTTCCCATCAGTCACAGTTTGAACAGCAGTTTGAACAGCAGTGCTAACAATGTGCCACCAGAGAGACATGGTCAGAATGAAGCAGATCTTTCAAGCTGACTCTGTTTGGACCAATTTGGAATTTTTAATTTCTATCATGTCTTTATACACCCCCTTTACTGAGATCAATATTTCAAAGGTCTACCTGAGCCTGCCCCAGGCAATGGCTTCATGTTTCTCTCCTTCTCCATGCGGGCTTTACAAGCCTCCACTGACTGGAGCTTGTACTGGAGTGACTTGTTGTTGTCAAGACTGAGGGCTACAAGTTTTTCTCTGTCTGCTTTGAAGAGGGGCTGGTAATGAACAAACACATCTTTTCCTGCCAGCCTGCTAAGCCAGGACTAAGTTTTTCTGAGTGAGTTCTGGTGCCGTGCCAATGATATTTCTGCTTCTTTTGAGAGGTTACCTCTTGATGCAAGTCAGAGAGGATGCTGATTCCTTCCCTATCCTGTGTACAGAATTTCTGAGCAAGCTTTAAAGCAACTTGTAATACTGGATATATTTCTGAAGTGAGCACACATTTTTAAACGCTGGCATCTCCACATGGCTGAGTTTATGGAGCATGCAACATTACACTAAAAATTGAATAGACTTAATTGAATTATCCACACTCATATAAAGCCACTTAGCACCACAAGCTGCATGACATACAAACACAGGTGCATGAATTCCCACAATTCCTGCTGCAACATGGAAAATTATTATCAGCTGCAGCTGCAGATGAAGGGATAGAAGACAGCATTTTCCGAGGTCTCTAAGTGATTTTTAGGATCCACTTAGAAAACTTCCTGGGATTTATCCAGGATATTAAAGGAAAAGATCTTAAAGCCACTGGCTAAGCCAGCAGCTTAAGCCAGATCTTCTATGTCCGACAGCAGGTGCAGAGGTAACCCTTATCTAAAGGGAAGGCTGCTAGGCAGCATGAGGCAGTGTTGGGGTATGAACTGCTACAGGTAGACCTTAAGATCACCATTAAATACATACCCAAATCCCTTGAAACTCCTGTGTTTTTCATGCAAATTGCAGAAAAGATCACTAGCTATTTAGGAAAAAAAGTCCTGTTCTGTTTCAAAAAGGCTTTATGAAAGCTTTGAGAAAAATACCAACTAGATATTATTCTAGAATCACAGAATAATTTATGTTGCAAGAGATGTCTGGACATTTCTGAACTGGCTGCAGGAATAATTTTGAAGTTACAGCAGGTTGCCCATGGCTTTGTCCATTCAAGCTCTGAAAACTCACAAGAAACTTGTTCCAATGTCTGGCAACCTCACTGTGAAAAAATGTTTTCTGTTGCTATAATGATTTGGCTTGAGGTAGTCAAACCCCTTTTTATGGGTCCTTCTAGGTGGGACAGGAGGTTTTAAACCCATGCATCATTCCAGTACGTATAGACAAGGATTCTTTCTGAAATCTCAAAAAGTGGGTAAACTACTTGTTTTATTTATATTTAAGTGATTATTTATTTATATTTTATATATTATATATATATATAATATTATATTTAATGGACTTATTTATTTATATTTAAATGACTATTCTATTAAATGACTTATCTATTCACCCACCCTCCATTACGATACCTCCCTCCTCCCTCCACCCACACTCCTTCTGAACACGTACCTAGGACAGAGATACAGTCATTGTAGTTACACGGTAACTTTAACCCAGCGTAAGCCCACTTTGTCTTTCCTGTTTATTTCTGTTAATTTTCTGCCCATTGGCTTGTGGATAATTTTTCACGTTCCCACTGTGCCTCATTCAAAGCAGGGAATCAATCCCAGCTCTCCTGTCCTGGGCTGCGAGGTATGGCAGAGTCTCTGACAACAGTCCTCCGTCCCTGCCATCCCTCCTCTGAAAATTAACATAACTGCCACTCAAATGTCAACAATTCTTGCAACGCACAACATCTTCGGAAACCTATATTTAGGCAGATATGTTTTGCATCAGCCTTTGGTTATTACTTAGTTCTCTTTCAGACTTTAGGTGGCTGTTCTCCACTCCGCGTCTTGTGTGAAAGCCTCTCTCTACTATGCCTAGTGTAAACACTGATCTCCAAGAGTCAAGATCCCTGCACATGCAACCATGGGAGTGCCCTGATGCACTCCACAAAGGGTTTGTTCTTGATCGAGAACCAGCTCTGCTCCAGACACCAGACATAATCTGATGCCCTTATGGCGTCTGCGGTACATGCAAGTCCTTGCTTCAAATTGTCTGGAGGATTTCAAAGCCTATTTGTTCCTTCCCTTACAAAATAAAAAAGCTAAATAAATACTAAGGAATTCACATACACTTCACCTCCAGCCACTGAACTTTGTATTAACAGGTCCATCAAAAGTTCAGCCTCTCATTAGATGTGACCAGCCAAGACAATCTTCATATATCTTACATATAGCAGAAATAAAAATGGAAGATAAATGAATATTGAAGAATACTGGTCTGCAACAAAGAAAGGAGACAGACTCAAACCATTCCTTACCATTATAGACATTTACACAGATGGGTAGTGAAGACCCAACTGCTAAAGGTAAAATAAAAATTAAATTAATAAAACAAGATTCTTTAAAGTTGGACTAGAGCAATTATTGTTTCCTTCTGTGCAGCTCTCTCAGCCAGGCCACATTTCCTGGAGAGGAGACTGCTCAGTCCCTGAGAACAACCAAATATTTCCAGGTAATTCTTGGAGGGCTAATTGCAGTGGACAGAAATAGTGAGAGCCCAGAAAGCCTATTGCCTGCAGCTGGAGCATGACTGGGAAGAGCTGGGAGGACCCTTTTTCTGACTCAAAAAGTCAGGACTTTTTGTTGCAACCCAGAAATGCTGACCGAGAAAGAGCATGAATGACAGATACCACCCCAAGACATACAATGGAGTAAGGAAGACTTTGTTTTCAACTCTTTATTTTAATGTCTCATCCCAGATCTCTGTTTTCTGTTTAAAAGGTTGCTTTTTCCAGTTTCTCTTTTATTACATGAGGATAAAAAAGGAGAATTCAAAATGCTTTCGATTTTTCTCTTATGCTCTTTTTAGGGGAAAAGTACAGGCAGGACTACCTAAAAGTGCAGTGAAAATGCACCAAAGAGAAAATAACCTCTTTTTTTAGAATGCTCTTAGCTTGGTCAAATGGCATGAAAAAGCCAAAACCAATGTTTTCCTATACTACTTTTCTGCTAATAATGTCTTAGTAAATTAAAAATGTGTAGAAATAATTTTAAATAATAATTTTTTTTTCTCTCTCATGTTCACCTCAGGTTATACTTGCAATGGTGTCAGAGGTGCCTAAGTTAGCTTAAGACATGCTAATCTGGGTCCCAGAAAGAGTCTTTCTGCAGTGGTTTGAGGCCCTCGTTTGCTAGTTTTATCTGCTTCTCAGCAGGCACAAGTGCAAACAGATATTCCACATGCCATTCAGTGCCTCAGTTTTGTTTCAGTTTCAAATTCTGGAGAATAGCACATTTATAAACAATTAAAAATAATTAAGTTGCCATTCAGCTTGACAAAACCCTGTTGTCTGAGAATCTTTGCATTGTGAAGATGACTTGGACATGCTGTACAGGAGCTGGAATAACCCTTCAGCAAGACATCACGATTAAGTTCTAAATTGAAGTTTATGAGATGAAACCCATTCCCATTGGATTAATTTAAATACCAGACCTTTTAAAAAACTATGTTGGTGCTGTTCTCTCTGTACTCTTGCAATTGTAAATAACCTTTACTGAAAGTCAGGTCAGGTGTGAGAGCTAATATAACTCAATCTCCAGATTCTACCCTGTTCTTGCAGGAATATCCCAGCTAAGACTTAATTTCCTTCTACTTGCACCATGTGTACTGTACATTCCATCAACAAAAAATTGTCTCTGTCTGCATGGCTTGGGCTCAGTTTTTGTCTCAGATGAGAGGACACCTACTATACTTTTCAGTCTCCTCATGGAAATTCTACTCTTGTACATTCTCCTCTCCAGATTTACTCTCTTAAAATGAAGCCTAATGGGTCCGAAGATAATTGGATTCCATGTGCTGATCACATCCACCTAGCTGAAGTCCCTGCTGTTCTACTTTTCAGGATTTATGTCCCTCTCTGCTTCTTATCACGTAATTTCTTTTTAAGACAGGGGCAACTGCCAGGAACAAGGAGGTGATATGCCATTAGATTCCCAAAATGCCCTCTGCTGATAAAATAGGTTACTCAGTAATTACCCTAGCTGAAATTTCCACAAAGAAAGCCACATGGACATTTGATAGTGGTTTTTTGTGTAGGGTATTTTTTTTGTCCCCTTGCTATACCAATACGAACTCATGGAAACTTTCCTGACAAATCAGATTTTTCAACCCAGCAAGTATTAAGCTTTACACAACACACTCAGGAGTGGGAGACAGAACCCACTCACACAAACTACTTTCAGTCTGCAGACTTTCACAATGACATTTCTGCACAAAGCATGCTCCGTCTGTTGCAGCAAAAGCTAGGAAGGGCAGCTTCCCTGATCATGAATAACGTGTTTTTTCTAAGACCCATAGGTGGGAAAAGATGATCAGAGACAGCTGTTGGCTTTGGCATGGTTTCCTTGGAGCCATTCATGTTACACTCGCTTGAGCCCTGCAGCCAACAACAGCCTACTTGGCTCCAGTCTGTATCCAGCTTGGGGCCTGGAGCTGGTACGGACTGAACGGCATGCTGAGATTGGGTCCTGCTTAACCATCTTCAGGGACAGAAATGCTCTTTGGGGACTGGGGGAGAAAATCAAGCACTTGTTCTAAGCAAGCAAAATGAAACGGTCTGTCTATTTTTCCTCAAGGTTGCTGTACCTAAGGCTCTATTTGCTAAATTTTTCATTCTCTAGTAGACTGTCCCCTCTGCTGCAGGAGTGAAAACCATCGGTCTTTCCTAGACCATGCAGCTTTGATCTCCATGAGCACCAGACAGTCTCGAAATGAAGAACTTTGCCAAGTCCTATTTCCTCACACACTGCACTGCTCTTCTCCAGATTTCCACACCTTGTAAAAACCAGATGGTCAGTCACCTTTGATGCACAACAGAATATTTCAGAGAACATCTCCATTTAATCCCCAAAGTCAGGGCAACCTGATAACATAATGCACTGGTTTGGTGCAGGGCTAGAGAGGAATCATCTGCCCTCAAAAGATACTCCAGGAATGACCAAGAGACACAAAGTGTTCTCTGGAGCTGAGCAATAAACAGAGGCTGGCGAAGACAAGAGAGTCAGCTGGAAGATTATGGTGTCTGTGAAACATAAATACTGCTGGGTGGAATACTTTCTCCCTAAGCAAAGACAGGTCTGTGGGAATAAGTCTTTTCTGTCCCTCCTCATATGACAGCAGGAGGTTACTGAGTGCTAAACACTTGCAAACTCATCTGCAATTTAGTGCTGATAAGCAGAGTGATGCTGCTCACTTGAAACCCCAGATCTTTTCACTGAACATGCCAGGTGAGGTGAATTTTCTCATTAAACTCAATTTGCAGATATATTTATCTGCTGACTTCTGACTCCAGAGTTTTGTTTCTCCTTTGAAGCACTGAAACTATCAGCTGGACAAACTAGGAAGCCAGAATCTTTTTGCTCTTGGTTTTACTGCCTAATGAGACCATCTGCAAAATGCATTCAACAGTGAACTTCAGTGAAAGAAGAATAGCTCTTTAAAATCTCAGATCTTTGCTTGCGACTGAGAAATACACTAATACTAATTAAAGGAGTAGTAGGAAAGAAAAAAAAACCTGTTGTTGCTTTTTTGCATCTGCATCTTGACTGAGCTTCACAGGTTTCATGGATGTTTTCTTCTAGCAAGTAAGTTAAGAGACCAGGAAGCCTGGTCCATTTTTAACTCTCCTTTGTATTCAAAAAAGCATCGCCAACATACACAACATTCATCTCTACCACTGTCACAAGGCGAGAGTCCAGCCCAGAACTCACGAACTGCAGCAGTTTGCTCGAATATTACCTGGCCCAAGCCCTTAGGTACCCATCTGTGGTCTTTAAACAAAATCCTCTCAAACCTTTAAACCCACAGCAGATTCTTCCACAGGATTAAAAACAAAACCCGAGGATAAAAAATGCATTACAGTGAAGACTTGCTTCCTGCAGTCTGGCACGCGTTACCTCATTGCTGTTCGTACTTTAGGAGGGCTGAAGGGCTGTGATGAGGGACTGGAGCCTTTCTCAAGAGCACTGCATGAATTTGAGAAAAAGTCAGCACGTGCTTACAGTTCTGATACAAGCCAGGCAAAGCATATAGCAAAGCAGGCATGCAAAGGGTAAGGAAACATTCCTCGTGAATAAGAGATTTTCTTCAGCTCCTGCACTTAGGGCTGGAGTGTCTGAGTCTCTTAAATTTCTAAAGGAGTTTTCCTCCAGCACCATTACTTCACGTGGATCTATGGCCCTCTTCTCATTCCTAGTGTTTTCATGGTTATCTTTAGGCAGAAGCAGATTTTATAAAAGGAAAAGAAAAGAAATTATTCCTGGAGGGGTGTATACTTTGTTACAGACTTTTGCAGCTCAGTGTGAAAGAATTTTAGCAGCGCACACTGTGCTTGTAGCTGGGGATCCAGAACAGCAGCGACATTCTCACATCTAGGACTGAGTTCAAACTTCTCCCTGAGTGCAGGGCCAAATTAAATTTCTCCTTGTCATGACAGTGACATGGAAAAAAAATGCATGAAACAACAGGCATTTTTCCAGGAAGGCTCCTATCTGTTCTGAGCTCTTAAAGATCACAGGATTTGCAGACAGCTGATCTTCATTTCAAATATACATGGAGGAAACACACGCTTTGCCTTTGAATCTGAGTCTTCACCTTTACGTGGTTTACCAGAGAACTGGGGCGAAGATCACAAAAGTTTGTGGCATGGGAATAACTCAGTCTGCTCTAATTGTGGTGTTGGGAGACAGCTGGGCCCATCACACTCGTTAATGCACCATCAGTAGATCAGCTCTTTTTTAAACTGATGCATGCTCAATGAAAATACGCTGTTAGAACAAAACTGAAGCTTCTTCAGAAGCTAGGTAGATTTACCAAAAGTCTTGCTTTTCCAGAATAAAACAGAGAGAGGAAAAGGTGATTTAACACTGTGGAAACATCCTGTTCAAGAAATTTCTGAATGAAATGTTCTGCTAATTTTGTTTTTTATTTATTTACATTCTCATTCATGTCATTTTTTTGCCAAATTCAACTTACAGGTATCATTTTAAAGCACCAACCCACGTTCCCATTGAGAAACCTGGGAAAAATTATGTAAACTGCTAGGATGTTGCTCAGTGACTGACACCTCCTTGTTTATTAAAGCAATTAATTAAATAGCTTCAGAAAATAGTACTTTATGAAGGAACAAAAGAAAACAAGAGGGGGAAGACAAAATAAATTAAATTAAGTAAATAAATTAAATGCATCACATGCAGACTTTGCTTCCCAAGAGAGACATCTTAGAGAGAAGCTCTTCTTTTTCTTCTAGATCATTTTGCGCCCAAGCCTATAGGCTATGGCATTAGATTACAGAGATTACCCATCACAAATACAGATCGATATTGTGGGTGTACCCTAGTTTAATGGATTATTAAAGTTATACAATTTCCTAAATTTCATTATAAGACTTAAGAAAAATATCAGATATGTCACAAAATGTAATAAAGTATAAAAGATAAATTGACCAGACACTGATAATAATTTAGAATAATTTAGGTTGGAAAGGACCTCTGGAGTGTGATCTCCTGCTGAAAGCAGGGCTAGCTTCAACGTTAGGTCAGGTTGCCCAGGACATTATCTAGCTGAGTTTTTGATATCTTCAAGGACACTGATTTTTCATGTTTCAGGCCAGATTAGTGATCATTTCCAGCTGGCTCCCTTTCTCCCCAGCAGATGCCTGATACTCCTGGCTTCCAAGCTACGAATTTATCAATGTCTTGTTTGAACTAGATAATAGAAATATTGGGCACTTAGGTGTAAAAACCCCTTTGTCTCAGAAGTGAAACTGTTCACATGCCCTGAATATGTTTTTGGACTTGTGTTACGTGTTCTTCACCAAAGATCTCCAAGCACTCAACTAATACACAGACTACAAATACAGACAGCTGTCTAAACAGCCATGGCTTTCCTTGGAAAGCGCTTCCATTATCTTTCCTGTTTCCATAGCAGGTATCAGAAGAAAGGAAGACAGAAGCAATCTACAGCAATTTGCCAGAAGTTGCCCTGAACCTTAGATGACCCATCTAGCTGTTTTGACTCTCGGGTTGCTGTCCCAAACTCCAGACAGCATTTTGCATATAAAAGATGCATGACCATCATAAATCCAATATAGAAAAGCACTTAAAGAAGTGATCAAAACCTTTGTTGAATCAGAAATAATAACCTGAAACCGTACATACGATAGTCTGCCTACACTGATGTAATAAAAAAATGGATCCTGCCTCATTGTATGGAATTTGGACTTACCCACCAGTCAGTTAAGCTTAATTTATGATAAGAAGCTGAAAAATATGACAGAAAAGCTCAGTAATGCACCGTGAAATAATAACTGGTTTGACTTCCTAAAAAAAAAGAAAGAAAAAAGAGCAAACCATAGCGATATTAAATTCTTCATTTAAATACCCATACCCAGACAACAAAGAGCATTAGCTTTTGGGAATGAAATTAGACAGAGACAGCCAGATAAATATCTGCCTGTCTAATTCCTTCTTAAACTGTGCCTGCCTGCAAATCTCAAAACGATCCTTAAAAATTGCAAATGGTTATTCAGAGTTCAGAAACAGTAATTTTACTTGTAGATGGATGGCTGTGGGGAGTTATTTCAAGTTTGTTTATAACTTTCTTTGGATAAAACAAGCTGTGGCAAACAGTTTTTGGAGGATCAGGATGAGCCAACAACTAGGAAATAATCTAGTGATACCTGGTGTCACTGGTGTGATGTTTGTGAATGGACTCTCACTACTGGATGGGGGCCAGCAGCAGAAGACAAGGCATTAGTTCATTAGACAGTTCTAGGAACTTGAAAGATGATGGATTTTAGTCAGAAAGGAGACCATCGAGTGATGGCAGCTGGAGAATGTGAGACTGGAGAAGAAAATTAGGAAAAAAATAGTACTTCTGGTACATAGATTTCCAAGAGTAAGGTGACTCCTATGGCAATACTTGTATACAATATAGATCCCTCCAATAACTGGCCTTAGACACTGCCCACCCAGTAGCTGGCCTTTGGATCCTCTCTTCGCCAGTTGCTTCCTGCACAGACACATAGCACGCAGAGAGGCCTCTCAGCAGACTCCCAGACCAGGTCTCTCCAGTAGCTGGCTTGGACCCTTTTGTCCCTCCAGCAACCAGTCTTGTGTCTCTCCAGTATCTAGCCCAGACTTATGGCCACCACAATACCTGGCTCCCAAGCCCCATGTCCCTCTCACCAGCTAGTCTGGCTTGCGTTCACTAGCGATCCCACACCAACACACACGCTCACACAACATGCACTCACTCTGGTCTCGCTAGTTGCTGGCACCACAGACCCACAGATCCTCCAACCCGTGGTGTGACTCCAGTGACTCCAGACCCCCAGGTCCTCCAACCCGTGGTGTGACTCCAGTGACTCCAGACCCCCATGGACACATGTGCATGCAGAACAGGGAGCCCCTCACCCAGGGCAGTACGTAGAAATGAAGTTTAATGAGGAGACAGGACAGGCTGCACTGATCTGGAGCAGGGCATGGCCAGACAAGCATGGCCAGGCCACCAAATGTTTACTGGTGACCTGCCCCTTTATCCCACTATTTTCCCATGTTGTTCCTCCCCAAACCAACCAGATCCCTCCCTTTCCCCTCGTTTAATTCCTCCCCTAAACATCCCGTAAGGAGCCTCTTGTCCTCATCAGCTCATGGGGTGGGTGCTCTCCTGGGGCAGCCCTGGGAGCAGCAGGGTCCAGGGATTGTTTCTCTGCATAGGTTATTGGGGTCTGTCACCCCCCCAATGTGTTTCTGTGCTCCTTTGTGTACAGGGAAAAAGCCATTAATCACACAATGTAATGAGGCAGCTTAAAAGTGATGGTCTCCTCATTTGCCCTCAGTTATTAAAATTACAGCCCTGACTCTTCAGCTTTGTGAAGTTTTTCAACATCACAATTTCTCTATGTCTCTCCCTCCCATTTTATCGACTGCCAGAGAAACACATTAAACACAGTTCAGTTTCACATGGAGACTTACATTCTTGAGATATCTGTGTTGCAGACTTCCCTGAATTAATTGCCTGAAAGCTGCTTCAATAAACCAAACCAAACCAAAAAAAAACCCCAAACCTCCCAACTACCAAACACCTCAGACCTCCTGCTCTCAGAAATAATATTATTTTCCATGTATTCTCCTTGGCCTTCAGACAAACACCACACTGCTATTAAATTCCTTCATGTTGTCCTCCATGTTTACAGAAAGCTTCATTTTTGATGAGGCTTTAAATTACTTTATTCTTCAGCATATGCGTATTATTTGTTGACTTGTATTTTACATGCATCAGAAATCCCTCAAATCACTCCCTGGAGAAACAGTCATCTCCTGATTGTCATTGTAGCGATTCCTTCAGGTTGCAACAGCCCCAAACTTGCATCCTTCCTTGGCCCTAAATAACCACTTATTCTCGCACATGCTGTTGCCAGTGGGAAGAGGCTGGGAAATGTAAAATTAATGCAGCTATCTCACTTCCCACATAGAAATCCAAGACAGTGTTGTTGCTTCCTAAAATCCTTTCTGGTAGAGGCTTGGACTATGGGAACAACCAAATAAAGTGGATGGCTGAGGCCACGTGCAGAAGTGGCTGGGAGTGACCATGACACAGTACCTGAGCTGTGAGGATCAGACACCATCAAAGCCAAATTTCCAAGGAAATCCTTGACCTTTTCTTCCTGAAAGAAGGCAGCTCTTGAAATGGTCTTGGAAAAAAAAGGCAGAGCATCTACAACTTGCAGAATCTGGGACTGAGTATAAACTTTGGCTGAAATAACTTCTGACCAAGCCAGTGTAAGATAGCTTACAGCATTTCAAGAACAGAAGAGAGACAGTCAGATAAGCATCTGTTTAGCTAAATCTTCATTAGATGCTTTCTGCCCCTGAGCCTCAAAGCAATTCTAAAATAACCCAAGCAGGAATCAGTGGATCAGGGAATGAAAACCAATTCTATTTTTAAATTGATAATTGAAATAAGACACCTCAGGTGGTTTGAAGTGGTTTGACAAGGTTTGATATACAACCCTTCCTCATGCTGCTTACCCACAGCTCCATAGTCTCACCAGCTACCAAAGAGATGAACTAGGGGCAACACAGTGTAATCCCCAGGCTGTATTTGTATCAAACAGCCAGACTTTAAGGGGAGTCATAAATAAAAATAAACTGACTGCTAGGACTCATGATGATTCTGCTTAAGCTTTTGAACCTTTTCTCACCTGGTTCCTGCCAAATTCTTTGTTAAAAATTGGGACTCAGCACCTGCCCCCAAAGACAATTCCTTATTGTAGCTGAAAGGAAGCGAAAGCAGATTGAGGCAGGTGGAGGGAAGGAGGAGGTATGTATCCCCTCTGTTAGGCTACTTGCTGGCAGACAAGAAAGTTGTCTGTTTTGAACTGGAATGTCCTAATGGAGGTCCAACAGCACTATCCAAGCCAATCGAGGAATAGAGCTGCCTCCCCCTACACAAAGTCATCCACCCGCCCAGAATTTGCAGCAGGATGAAATGCTGACACAGTGTTCTGGTTTTGCTCTTTTCAAGACTGGAGTAAAAATAGCTACTTACTGCCCCATCAAATGCAACCAAAAAACAAATGTCTCTTATTCCAAAGGATGCAAATAGCCACGATTTGCTGTGCATTACGTAGCCTGCAGATCCCCATTGCCTTTGGTTTGTCCTCCTTTCAGGACTTCTCTCCTTGTGCACTCTGCTGTAGATACTGTACTAGGCTACTGCAAATTTGGTTTGAATTTACTGCTTCTAAAAAGTACCAGGCCAGGCCTGACCCAGCACTGAAACCCATCTGGGCTCAGCTCATGGCTCTACTCCTGACTTGCTGTGCAAGCTTGGCAGATCTCTCAGCTTTTCTGTGACACCTTCCCTTTATCAGCTCTGTTGGCTACAATTACAAGCTCCGTGAGACAGGAGCCATCTCTCACTGCATTTCAGCAGCATGCGGGGCCATGACCCCTGATAAGAAACTTGACCGACTCCTGTAGTGCACGATATAAATTTTTTACACCAGTGAGAGCTGATGGCTGGTAGCCTAATGGTGCAGATGATCTCCTGAGGTTGAACAACTCAAGCCATTTTCCTTGGGTCATTTATCTCTTTTGGAGATAACATTGCACAGGTCAGGAAGCGAAAAGTCATTTTGGAATTCCTCTGACACAGAGGAGGATTTGGAAGGGACATTGGACCTTTTTCCTAACACTGTCTCAGAGGGAAATATGAGGGCTGTCCATTTTCCATGAGACCACAGATGCTCTGAGATTAGGATTGTCAAGAGAGTCTACAGGAGTTATGCACTCACTGAATTTCCAGTATTATTAGCACTTTTGATGCTAGGGAAGTGACTCAACCATGTTTGAAAGACCTTGGTTTGAAAGGGAGAGCTGATACTACTCACAAGGGAGGACATCAATCTCATCCCCACAAGACTGAACTCTTTAGTTTTTGTTAGCTAGACTACTGAGTTTAATTAAAACCTGATTTTAGGTTCCATAATTTATGAGGTTTGTCTCCTTCAATTAGTGACACATGAAACCTGAGGATGAAGACTGGGAGAAGTCATGAAGTAGAGAAGAGTGGAGTCTAGGAAATACCAGTTCTTCTTTTACTATAGATGCAACGAAGCCAAATATAAATCATAATGTCCAAATAATGAGGCAATACAAAATTACAGATCTTATCAAGTATGCACGTTTTTACAGCTTCACTGAGCTGCCGATGGACACTAGCCTAAGGTGAGTTGCTCTTCTCCATTAAAATACCATATCTGTACTTTATATCCTTTAACGAAGCCCTGTACTTTATATTCTTCTGGTTTGCCTGCCTCTCTTTGTTACAAAGTCAAATTAGCATTTCCTTTACCATTCTATGTTACATTCACCACTGAACATTCAAGATATATGGGATCACTGTGCGTTGAGTCTGTGTCTATGCATACAGATATATATTATTATGGTAGATTTGTATTTTTCAGCTTTACTATTTTGCAAGCATTAAATTCAGATGTACATTCCTCATTCCTTGATTTGCATGAGTACTTGCAGTATTACATTTTTTATTAAAATTTACTTCCAGACCACAAAGCATTGGCTAATCACCAAGCTGCTTCTATGCTACTTGTACTCAACCTATAACTGGAGACATGGCTTTTAAAGCAGGCTTTAGCCTCAGTACTGGTTTGCCTAATTAGCTAAGCTCCCGTGTTTGTTAAGAGGAACAGTATGGTGAGGCTTTGAGTTTGCACCCATCCCAGCCAAAGGAAGTTTTCCAAACCTCAAGATGGTCCGTGTGCCTGGACACAGGAGGAGAGAGGTCCCTCATCAGGACCACCCAGCCAAGCTCCATATAGGATGCTCTGCAAGGCAACGCTTGAATCAAGTTAGGGTGAGGCAGACCTGACCATGCTTATTCCAGAGACTGCTTTTTAGGGGTGGCACTGAGATCACCAAAGACAAACTCTTGGGGGAGGAGTGGCTGGAGAGCTGCCTGGCGGAAAAGGACCTGGGGGTGTTGGTTGACAGCCGCCTGAACATGAGCCAGCAGTGTGCCCAGGTGGCCAAGAAGGCCAATGGCATCCTGGCCTGTATCAGGAATAGTGTGGCCAGCAGGACCAGGGAGGTGATAGTGCCCCTGTACTCGGCACTGGTGAGGCCGCACCTCAAGTGCTGTGTTCAGTTTTGGGCCCCTCACTCCTAGAAGGACATTGAGGTGCTGGTGCGTGTCCAAAGAAGGGCAACGAAGCTGGTGAAGGGTCTGGAGCACAAGGCTTATGAGGAGCGGCTGAGGGAGCTGGGGGTGTTTAGTCTGGAGAAGAGGAGGCTGAGGGGAGACCTTATTGCTCTCTACAACTGCCTGAAAAGAGGTTGTAGCGAGGTGGAGGTCGGTCTCTTCTCCCTAGTAACGAGTGATAGGACGAGAGGAAACGGCCTCAAGCTGCGCCAGGGGAGGTTTAGGTTAGATATTGGGAAAAACTTCTTCACTGAAAGGGTGGTCAGGCATTGGAAGAGGCTGCCCAGGGAAGCGGTTGAGTCTCCATCCCTGGAGGTATTTAAAGAATGGATAGATGTGGTGCTCGAGGACATGGTATAGATGGACTTGGCAGTGATAGGTTAACGGTTGGACTCGATGATCTTAAGGGTCTTTTCCAACCTTGACGATTCTATGATTCTATGATTCTATGATTCTTTCCCCTTTCCGTGAGTGCATGTGATCCTACACACAGGTAAGCTGTTTGCCGTGACTGGCAGGCTGAGTAAGCATTTTTTCAGGGATCTGTAAATTCCCTCCTGTAGAGAGCTACTGGGGATTAATGGGTTTATTTTACATCTTCCCTGCCTTCTCCTCCGACAGCCAATAATCCTCTGTCACTACGGATGGGAGCTCGACATCAAGGAGCTATAAAAGATGAATTTTAATTTTTAAAACTAATCCACCTCTGATCTGGTGTGAGGCTGGCATATGCCTTACATTCGTGGTGCAGAAGTTGCCATTGAGGTCACTACCCTGAAGTTTCCTCATATTTAGACTTGCTCTTGCCCCTGTATTTTTTTAACATGCCTGTTCTCTTGTCTTTCAGTTTCAGGACACATGTTGACCTAAGAAGACAATCAAGCCAAAAATCAGTGATTTAAAAGAATACCATATTCCAAAGCTTGCATGAAAGGACACCCTATTGCAGAAATAATTTTGTGCTAAGCAGGTGCAGTTTAGGAATATGGCCTTATTATAAGGGCACACAGTTATCACTTGCACAGTTTAACAGCCACATTTGTCTTGACCCTATATTTTGCATTTAATCCACACAGTGCTGGGAATTCACCAAAAAGAGCGAGAGAGGGAGAAATCCCTGTACATGTTCACAGTTCGTTATACATTCAAACTTCCTTTGCAAGTCTCTTTCACTGAATAATAAGTTGCCAAGCTTTCCCAGCGCTCCCTGTCTCTGAGGCCAGAGTACAAACAGTTTCCCAGTAATTATGGAAAAAAAAAGAAAGAAATTATAGCAACTTGAAAACTCCAGAATGACCTTGAAAAAAGCCTCAAAGGTTATCCAGGACGCTCTCCTTGTTGTCCTAGACTACCTCCCACCCTGTTATTCCTAACAGGAATAGCCCAGTCTCTTCCTGGTTATTTCTTATGTAGATGGAGCTGAAGCACATTAGTTATTTGGATTCAGCACATACTAATCAAAATTTACAGGCGGTAACATGATCATCAGGTCTCTGATTAGATCCTTTACTGTTCATCATATCCGAGTGTCAAACAGAAATGTAGGCACCTCTGTTCTTCAGGGACATAGTCACGGAGTTGTTTAAAAAAAAAAAGAAAAGGTTAGTTAGAGTGGGGATATTCATTACGCATCAACGCCACTTGCCATTTGTTATTTCCTGGTCATAGGGCTTTTGTCATTTAGTCAAAAAGTAGGTACAATGTGGTAAAATTCAGGCACAAGTTACTATCTGACATTTTGGTAGCGTTTACTGAATTTTATCAGACCATATGCACCTGCTGCTACAGAGAGCTTGCTTACAGAGATGAGATGTCAACATGACTCTGGCATCCCCAGTTTGGTTAGACTGGGTGGGCCTGGCTCTAGGACATGGCTGTGAGCATGGGAGGCTGCCCAGAGGTCTTCTTAAGCAGTATCTGCCACATGGATGGGCCCCTTCCCTATTCCTGACCTACTAACCTTCACCTACCCATTGCTGTCTTCACAGCAATGTCATGTGCCCAATGTTGGCAGAATAAAAAAGCCTAAGTTGCTTTCCAGATAAATCACCAACATATCATAGAATCATAGAATCGTAGAATCATTAAGGTTGGAAAAGACCCTTAAGATCATTGAGTCCAACCGTTAACCTATCACTGCCAAGTCCACCACTAAACCATGTCCTCAAGCACCACGCCTACCCTTCTTTTAAATACCTCCAGGGATGAAGACTCAACCACTTCCCTGGGCAGCCTGTTCCAATGCCTGACTACCCTTTCAGTGAAGAAGTTTTTCTAATATCCAACCTAAACTTCCCCTGGCGCAGCTTGAGGCCATTTCCTCTTGTCTATATCATGCCACAATGTCAGATGCAGGTGGCAGGCATCTGTCTCAAACTAAGCTTAGCTGACCTGCATGGGAAACATAAGAGCTGATTTTCAGGATTTGCAGTTGCCCCATTCAGGCAGTGCAGTAGGATCCTCCTCTGCTTCTGGGGCTCTACAACAGAGGAGGGGTCGAATTCACCTATGATCACCCAAATAGTTGCTCACACAGTTTTAAGAAAGAAGTTTTACTTTGTTTGTTGGGTGTTATTCAAGGCAGGAGGACTCTTTGCTCCAGCCCCAGAAATGAACACATGGTCCTTTCACACAAAAGGGACCATGTCTTTAATGGATCCCTAGTGATTTCAGTAGATCTCCATTGCCAGACATGAACTGTCAGATGTAAAATATGAATACTGGCCAGCATGAAACTGTGTTTACCCAGAAAGAAAGGAAATACATCTCAGACATGTCACTTCTCTCTCATTGTGGAGGAGTGAAGAAGACCTATACAAAAAATAGCCAAAATATCAAATTCAAAAGTGAGTGAAAGGAATAGTTTTCCACTTGATGAACATGTATGTGCAGAAAACCAGTTGCAACAGGATACACACAGGCCAGGAATAAAGGAAGATCCAAGGAGGTACAAAGATAACACAGATATCCTGCAGTATTATAGCTATTGCAATCTTTTTTTAAGCTGATACAGTTAATTTGAGGAGAGGGATAATGAGGACGTGGGCAGATTATCTGACACCTGCTTACGCCAGGACAACCCTTGGGTCCTACTCATAAAACAGCTGGTGACAGTCTTTGGGGGCTTCTGGAGTTGGGGATAACAGCTCACAGACCAAACTACTCAGTTCCCCCATTTTCTCTTACCCATAAGCACACAGTAGCCATTGCAGAGCTTGCTCCCTCTGTTCCATGCTCACCTCCATGGTGCCAAGGACCTTTGCATAGCTGGGTAGAAGCCAAAAGTCTTCATGAATACCCTGTTTCTGAGACGGCTCTTTGAATCCCATAGAAATTCTGTGGTTCATCTGCTAGGGCTGCAGTAGTGTATAACTGAATCCTGAGGATTCACTTGGATGGTAGAGTCATTTAACTTGCAGGATCATATCTCAGCAAGAACCTGAAATTGCTCATTTAGGTTCAAAATTAAACTGTCAGTCACAGAAGACGATTCAGAGGGACGAAATTGCTAACT
Source organism: Nipponia nippon (assembly GCF_047370975.1). Classification (NCBI taxonomy): domain Eukaryota; kingdom Metazoa; phylum Chordata; class Aves; order Pelecaniformes; family Threskiornithidae; genus Nipponia; species Nipponia nippon. The sequence goes on from NW_028262290.1 coordinate 162,854,657, forward strand.
TGCAAACCATATCTTCCAGCGTGCCGGGTGCCTTGCAAAGCAACTTGTCAGAGCAGGAGATCCTGAGAGAGCATCTGGGGCAAGGCAGTGAGTCTGTCATGGAAGGAGGTGCTGAGTCTGACACCAGTCTTGAATTCATCGCTAAGGCTTTGTACTCCCTCTGCCCATTGTGTCCACTGTCGCATGGTGGTAGAGCAGGAAACTCAAGGCAGATGTTGTGTCAAACCATGGGATAACAGATAACAAAGAGAGCACCCAACATGCAGCAAGGCGCAGCAGTGTGACTCAGTACCTTCCTGTTTTTTCAGGCAACTCACACATCTAATATTCCACCTTCTGTTTCCCCCACCATCTCATTTTGAGCTTTCATATATGACATCCTTTCTGATGATTGATTTGAGCTATTCTTAGTTTAACAAAATAAAGAAGACAGAAAATACAAGAATTAACCATCACTCCTTGTGGAAGGCTAAAAGAAACTTCCTCTAGAAACCTGTGAAAAATAAGTGTATTAAGTCACTAAAATGGGGCATCCAGGCATAAGACGTGCTGGTTGACAAAGGGCTTTGGTTCTCTTTAGTAAAACAAAGCATTTCATTTTTTGAGCATAGAATAATGCAATATCTCACAAATTTCAGCAATGCTAAATTAATCTTTTGTCATTTCCTTTCTTTTTGTAGCTTCTGCTTTTTCAGGTAGTGTCCTGGACATTTATTTTCACCTACCCAGAGACACCATTCTGTCAGGAACTAAGGAACAAACAGAGATGGTCCAATGCTGCCAAAGTCAATCAATCAGAGATTGCATGGATAACTAAAAAGCCCTCCACCAAAAAATTCTGGGAGACCCAGAACCCTTAAAACCAAACAGGCTACAAGGTATTTGGCAAAGAGGAATTTCTCCTCCCATTAAACAGGTCACTGTACAGCAACACATGCAAAACTGAAGATTAAAGAATCAGGCAAACAGAAATATAATTGTCATCTATTGAGGAAGGCCCTGAGCCAGAGGAGGATGAATCAGATGCATCTGTGTTCAATATTAGGCAGACAGCAATTTATAAAAGTCAGCACCACAAGGGACACAGTCAAAAAGCCCAAGGTAAGGACACTCCATGTGGGAAGTCAAACCTTCCTCCTTTCCCAAAGAGCAGGATGATAAGCACAGATGGCTCTTCCTTTCCCCAGCTTTTTGAGAGAACAGATTAAGAATCAATATGGATGAGGCTACCATATTTTGGGGAGAAGGGGCAGGGCAGCAGAGTTTAGTTTAAGCCATGCCACACCATTTGTCTTCAAGGAGAAAGAGGAGCCCTTGACTCCGCTTAACTTAGTAACAAGACAGAGTCTTGCAGGACACAAGATGCAGTTTGACTGGGCACCCCAGTTTCAGTCAGATGGGAAATGGTTCTTAGAGCTTCCCATGACCAAGCTCGTGGCAGCCTCTGGGGATGGTCTTCTCTAATGACTGCAAGGGAACCCACATTTCCCATTTTGATGTTCAATTTTCAAGCCTTGTGACACCTTTCAAGCACGTAGAGGAGAAAGTTTTGAACTTTTCAGCATTTTTTTACATCAAGGTTGGGAGGTGGAGGCAGACTAGATGTTGCTATGTGGCAGGAGAACAACTCATGACCTTCATACCCATTTGATAGCACCAATTACTTTATTTTTTCCCCCTTTGGAATGGTCCTATATTATACAGCAAATTGCTTCAGAATACCTGGCTAATATATATTTTCTGGAAATCTTGTGAGTAAGTCTCATTTTTTAAAAGTCAGGCAGGCATTTAAGAATCTGTGTTCCACTGAATATCAAAAAGATATGAGACTCCCAAACCACTTCAGCATACTTTAATGCTTAAGTTTAAAGCCATACTTTATGGCTTTAATTCCACCACTTACATTCTTGGAGTTATATCTTACACTGGGAGCATTCACAGTAAGACCCAGTTGTTATAAAGGCAGTGAGGAATTATTCTGTACAGATAAATGCTACAGAATCAGGCTGCATGTGTTCAGATTCACATGCTTTTTAAAAAATACTAGTTGATTACTGACATCAAGGTATTACAATAATGATCAAGCATAGCAGGAAATACAAAAATCACAGCTTGAGTACAAAGAACCCATAAACAGCAAACTATGTAGAAATAATATTATGACATTATTTAAACATTGTAATACCAGAGTGAAAAAACTATAGCAACTGCATTTTGACCCTCATGATATACTGCTGAATGCAAAAGGAAATGTTTCAGCGAGTGTTTCTGTGTTAAATTTCACTTCCCCCTGGTGAGGGAATCAAAATGCCAGCCAATAACTCAATAAAGTGTACTTCCAGAGAGATGTTTTAATAGAATAAATCATTAATTTTTCAACGTAAAGGAACTTCGGCTGTAAGAAAACCATCTGTATTAGTCTTTATTTACTGATGAACAAGCTGTTTGCTTTGTTCTTATCGCACTCCCAAGGCACTGAATACCAATCAATCAACAGCAGGTCTTCAAAGATGCTTTCCACAGGGCACAAGAGCTCTCGATCCCCAGGTACAGGAAATCAGGCAAGGAAGGGAAGAGGCCGGCATGGCTGAGCCATGACATGCTGGTCAAACTAAAGGGCAAGAAGAGATTGTACAGGCAGTGGAAGAAGGGACTGGTATCTTGGGAAGAGTATAGGGACACTGCCCAGTTGTGTAAGGATAGGATCAGGAAGGCCAAGGCTCAGCTGGAGCTGAACCTGGTGAGGGATGTGAAGAATAATAAGGGTTCCTATAGGTACATTAACCAGAAAAGGAAGGTTAAGGAAAGCGTACCCCCTCTGATGAGCAGAAGTGGTCAACTCATAACAACAGACGAGGAGAAGGCTGAGGTACTCAACAACTTTCTCGCCTCAGTCTTCACTGGCAACCACTCTCCTCACACCTCCCGAGTCAAGGGGCCATTTGACGGGGATCGGGAGGGCAGAGGTCCTCCCACTGTAAGAGAAGAACAGGTTCGTGACCACCTGAGGAACCTGAACATACATAAGTCTACGGGACCTGACGAGATGCATCCCAGCATCCTGAAGGAATTGGCTGATGTAGTTGCTAAGCCACTCTCCATGACAGTTGAAAAGTCATGGCAGTCAGCTGAAGTCCCCGGGGACTGAAAAAAGGGAAACATTGCACCCATTTTAAAAAGGATAGAAAGGAGGGCCTTGGGAACTACCGACTTGTCAGCCTCACCTCTGTGCCTGGGAAGATCATGGAACAGATCCTCCTAGAAGGTATACTAAGGCACATGGAGAACAGGGAGGTGATTTGAGACAGCCAACACGGCTTCATGAAGGGCAAGTCTGCCTGACCAACCTAGTGGCCTTCTATGATGGAGTGACTACATCAGTGGACAAGGGAAGGGTTATAGAAGTCATCTATCTGGACTTCTGTAAGGCCTTTGGCACGGTCCCCCACAAGAGTCTTCTCTCTGAATTGGAGAGACATGGATTTGATAGGTGGACTGTTCAGTGGATGAGGAACTGGTTGGATGGTCGCATCTAGAGGGCAATAGTCAACAGCTCAATATCCAGATGGAGATCGGTGACAAGTGGTGTCCCTCACGGGTCTGTATATGGACCAGTACTGTTCAATATCTTCATCAATGACATAGTAGGATGGAGTGGACCCTCAGCAAGTTTGCAGACGACATCAAGCTGAGCAGTGCAGTTGACACGCCTGAGGGACAGGATGCCATCCAGAGGGATCTGGACAGGCTGGAGAGGTGGGCCTGTGTGAACCTCATGAGGTTCAACAAGGACAAGTGCAGGGTCCTGCACCTGGGTTGGGGCAACCCCCAATATCAATACAGGCTGGGGGATGAAGGGATTGAGAGCAGCCCTGCTGAGAAGGACATGGGGGTACTGGTGGATGAAAAGCTGGACATGAGCCGGCAATGTGCTCTCACAGCCCAGAAGGCCAACCGTGTCCTGGGCTGCATCAAAAGAAGCATGGCCAGCAGGGCGAGGGAGGGGATTCTCCCCATCTACTCTGCTCTTGTGAGACCCCACCTGGAGTACTGCATCCAGCTCTGGGGTACTCAGTACAAGAAGGACATGGACCTGTTGGAGCAGGTCCAGAGGAGGGCCACAAAAATGATGAGAGGGCTGGAACACCTCTTCTATGAGGAAAGGCTGAAAGAGCTGGGGTTGTTCAGCCTGGAGAAGAGAAGGCTGCAGGGAGACCTTATTGCGGCCTTTCAGTACTTAAAGGGGGCCTACAAGAAAAATGGGGACAAACTTTTTAGCAGGGCCAGTAGCGATAGGACAAGGGGGAATGGTTTTAAAGTAAAAAAGGGTAGATTTAGACTAGATATAAGGAAGAAATATTTTATTATGAGGGCGGTGAAACATTGGCACAGGTTGCCCAGAGAGGTGGTAGATGCCCCATCCTTGGAAACATTCAAGGCCAGACTGGACGGGGCTCTGAGCAACCTGATCTGGTTGAAGATGTCCCTTCCAATTGCAGGGGGGGTGGACTGGATGGCCTTTAAAGGCCCCTTCCATCCCAAAGCATTCTGTGATTCTGTGATTCTATGACTGATTACATGTAGAATCCAATGCACAGAGGTTTATGCAGAGCTGGCAGGAGGGTGGACATTTCAGCTCAGGGGCTGAGCACAGAGAGACAGGATTTTTTTTTTTCTTTTTTTTTCCAAACAGCTGAAATGAAGAGGGAATGGGCAGGAAAAAAGAATCATTTGAGCTCATTTTGAATCATTTTATTTGAACTGAAATTAAATGTTCCATGAATTTAAGGGGATTAAAACAATTACTTTTATGATCAATTTTCAATTTAAAACACTGTTCTCAAAATGAAATAGCAAAATGTTTTGTTTAGCAAATCTGAGTGCAGCACTTTGCTATTCATATTTTTTGAACATTTTTCAAGCCAGCGATATTTGCCAAATTTGACCAAGGGCCAGACGCAGCTTTAGTTTCTCTAAACTTTATTTTCCAATAAATTTACTGCATAGTTTACTGAAATATTTGCAAGACCTAAGGCCACGGGTCTCTTTCCTGATGCTTGCAATAATTATAGTTTCTATAGAGGCTTACAAAAGCACTGAAATATTGTTTATGAAGACATAAATCAGCTGTAAAATCACTGAAGCCAATGGCTTGGGATAAGTGAAAGAAAAACCCAAAACGCCTCTGTGTTAATGCTCAGCATTCACTGATGGCTGTTAACTTACAAGCAATATGCTGTATCTTGGTGTTTCTTCAGGCGGAAAGTGTGAGCAGACCTTTGTGCTCCTACACTTCATTTTCTCGAGGGCTATAAAATTGCAATTTGCCTCCAGAATAAACCTAGCCTCTGAAAAAAATGATTTTTTATTTAATTCTTTATACAAGGTATTAATACTTCTTACTAGCTGTCATCTTCAGCCTGCTGAGCAATCAATAATTACGGCTCTCTTTACACATTCAACAATAAGCATCTATAATGAATGGCAGTAGCAAAGGTTGCTATCATTTGAGAACTCCCCATAGAATTGGTTTTAAATATAATTCCATCTGTTCCCTCTCCTTATGCATCGCAGAGTAGCGATTCTGTGGCTCACAGTGACGTGCTTGAATCCAAGCAATGTCTTTCTTGCTATTGATAAGAACAATCACGGAGAGACAAAATATGTTTCAATTCCTTTCTGAAATACTTTAATGAACACCAGTGCAGGCAATAGGAAGAGGCTGCCCTAGTGTTTTCATAAAGGCATGAAAGGAAATAGAAATGGTGTCCAAATTAGGCAATTGCCCATGGAGGTTTTCCTAATTAATATCAGTGATTTGTTCTGAATCAGCTAATGCAGTAATTGCTGCCAAGTCTGTAAAGCCAAAGGGATTACTGATGGCTTAAAAATACATAGGTGATTTTAAAACCTCAGTGAGATTTGAGTCATTCCTGCTCTCACTGAAATCAAATCTTTCCATAGAAAGAAGCCATTTGAAGTTTAGGGGCTGAAGAAGACACTGGGATGCCTGGATTGATGACATCCATCCATTCAGCTTATCAGAGAGGACCGCCTGCATGGACTTGTTCTGAAGAAGATATCTGACTTTGAATGGCATTTTATGCCATCACAGATCTCGTGATGCCAGCAAGCAAAAACAGAGAAGTCTAATCATTAAATATAAAATCAGTTCATAAGTATAAGGCAATTAATAGTGCTGCCTGAAGTCATATTGTAATGGTTTTTCCTAACTGCAAAATGTGTTTTGCAAAACCACATATTTCTCAGTGAAATTTGCACTGATTGTTTTTCAGGAAAAAAGTGCATCTCACTTCATTTTCCACTTCATTTGGTACCACTTGTTTCCTACTTTGCTCCAAGAAAGACCTTCAGACACCTGTCTCACACTGCCTCGTATGGAGTTTGACTGACCAAAAGCATGCAAGGCTTTCTCCAAGCTATGTGGGAAAGGTCTGTGCATTTGCCTTAAAAGCACCACGTATCCCTATTTTTCATGTCAGACGGAGCTAATTCTAAATTAAACTTCTGAAGATTTTTGTTCTGAGGGAGGGGAGGAAGAAAGCTTGTCTGTGTCATCAGAGAGCAGTACAGGATAAATATAACTGTCTATTTTGGCCTTAGAAATGGTGAAGCTGTACTGAAATTCACCTGCTCCTATATAAATGCTAACCAGGTTGAAACCATGCCTACCTCCAGTGAGATCATGGTCTTGGGAGAGAAAGGAAAGAAACAACATTCTTTGCAGACAAGCCATAGGAAAAGTGGAAAAAAACTCATTAAAAATATCTGGCAAATGAAATAATGGTGGAATTTGCCATTTTCTTTCTGAACCACGCCACTTTTCTATGAAAATAAGGATAATGACTTTCTTATACATTTTAAGCCTATATGTAGAGTGATGCACCTGGCAGGTAAAGGCCCTATTATGATCTATTAATGTAACACGTCAGGACAACAAAATGAAGCCAAAGAGCAACATGATGAGGATCAAAATAAGAGCTCTTCCAAAGAGCTCTTTCACCTGAGTCACTAGCACGTTACTTGGCATTTCAAAAGGCATCATTGCCATGGAGTCAATGGGAGCATCTGTTGAGTCACACCACCACAGAAACAGGGTGGTGGGGACAGAACATTTGACTGGCACAAGAGTGACTACATGGGGCCCTCTGGGTCAGCCGAGCCTCAACCAAAGTAATTTAGTAAGAGCTGAAACCCTCAGTATTGTCTTCTTGTAACAATTAAACCCCCTATATTCAGAAGTACCTGCCACTTTTAACTGTGGCTTCAATAAAATGAGACAGGGAAAAAAAATTAAAAGACATGTTTTGCTCACACAGTTAAAGTTGAATACATTTACACTTTCAGAATTAAACACTTCTCATTTCTCGCCTAAGTTTTAGCATGTTTTCTGTAGTGAATTTATGGCTGTGAGATTGCCTTAGCTAAGAATTACTGGGAGTTAAAAGTAAAGCTCTCTATCCAGCTAGTGCTATGAATAATGTGTGCATGTACTCTCACATATACCCATGTGTGCTGTTGTCATTTTTGGACATTTTGATATTTATGAAATGTAAAATGCAATCCCCAAATGCTGGCAATTCTCACTAAGAATAAAATGCAAGGGTGAAAAATGTATGTGAACGTCAAAGAACAGAAAGATCTTTATCAGGGAACATGACCAGGAAACATAAGTCATTCATCTCTCAGTCCATTTTAGGAACCCAGCATCTCTACTCATCTAGCATCCTTATAAGTTGCCTCTTTTTTCCTGATAAGAATGGAGAATGCACACAATCACAAGACTTCTGTAAGGGAGGATTTCTAAAAAACACCATAAAATAAGATTTCCCCCACATCTGTGGTACCCAGTAACTACCCATTTCTTCATAAACCTTTGGGGAGCTGAAGCAGTACCACATGCCTAATCATGCATGCTGCAAATGGCTTGTTTGCTACAATTCTTGTTCTTAATATAAATGTTGTATAACTACAAGTAACAGGTATATCAGAATGAAAGATAGCTTTAGCGGGAGCTAAGATGTGGTATTCACCGAAAGCTGGTTAAAAAAAGCAGCCCAGAAAGCTTTCTTCGGAGAAGGAAGTACAGAACAGATAGAGACATTCAGTTAAACTGTTGGCATCAGAGTCAGTTCAAACCATGCCTCTTCCACAGACATAATCTGTAACCTTGGACAAATAATTTCATTTCTATGTATGTTACATCTAGATAATTTTTTAACCCAGCTGCTGTCTGTCTAGATCATAGAATCATAGAATCATAGAATTGTTAAGGTTGGAAAGGACCTCTGAGATCATCGAGTCCAACCTGTTAACCTAACTGCCTGGTCCACCTCTAAACCATGTCCCTAAGCACCACATCCACACGTTTTTTGAACACTTCCAGGGACTGTGATTGTACCACTGCCCTGGGCAGGCTGTTCCAATGCCTGACCACTCTCTCTGTAAAGAAATTTTTCCTAATATCTAATCTAGATGTTTATGAACACAGTAGTTTTCAAACTGTGAAACAGAGATAGAGACCATTCCTATCTTCCGTTCCAGTCTGTCTTGGACACACACACAAAAAAAAAAAAAGGTCTCATCCTAGTGATGACCTCTATCTAAGTACCTGCAAGGCTGGAACTTGAGGCTTCAGTCATCTAAGGCATAATCTGGCTGTTATTTCATCAATATACACTTAGCTCTTGGCCAAGGACACTACCAGAATGTGAACAAACCGCAACAGAAAGGGATTTGCTTCTCTTCTAGATTTTGTCTATCTGTGCTAGTAGGTAATATCATTGTGTAAAGAGAACATGACTCAGCCTGTAGAGGCTGGATGCCATGGGAAAATCAGATGGGAAATATCAAGGATGATATCCAAGGAGAAGGCATGCTGAGCTAAATCAAAGTTACACATCTCAACTATTCTTGGTCAAATCACAGTGTCTGACAGGAGAGATGTAATATAACCATTTTTGTCTCTTTAAACCAACAACTTCCAAGCCTCTTTTTACAAGAGCTTTCAAATTTCCTTGGAGATACAACCAAGAGCTGCAAACATGATATGTTTTCAGCAATTTTTGGTGAGGACATCAATTAAGGCAGGACAGTGTTATTATAATATTTAACTATAAAGCCTAACACAAACATAATTCTAGTCAGTCACAGTTTACTTTCAAATGCATATACTTGCTAGTAAATAGATATCTGTTTTCTTCAAAGATCTATCGCATATATGTCCCATGCATAGCACCATGTATTAGGCTGAACTTCAGGCCAAACAATCAATCTTTGGGTTCCTAAAGGTAAATGGATGAAGTAAAAACTAAATATTTAGGTAACTACTTAAGATATGGGTGCTTGAGGCACCCAGTCTTTCATATTTAGCAGAAGCTGGAGCATGGCAGTTTTTGCAAGTGAGAGAAAGTTAAATATCAAAATGGAAACAAATATTTTAAGTGATGCTCCTCCTCCCATCTCCTGTCTCTCAGCTCTCCATTCTGAGTAAATCTCAGATCCCGCAGCACTGTCCCCTCTTCACCTCCTCCTTAAATCCCCAACCCGCAATATCATGGATTTCCCATCTAGCAAATATTTTTAATCAGCCCTCTGAAATGATCATAAAGACTTCTAAAATAGGAAGATGTTAAATGCTAATATCTAATACTAGATATTTGATTCCCAATAGGTCAAGACTTCCTGAAATAGCTGCACCCTCCAAGGAAAACAAGTGATTGGCCAGATAGCCATAAGCAGAATTTTACACTGCATCTCCCGCTCCTGGCCTGTGAGCTCTCTAAATCAATGATGTTTGCTAATCTGGCCATATCAATGTTTCATGTTCCTAGTAAAAACTATCACCCTTTAAGCCTCAAAATAGTTTGACCCAGTTAAGTAGAACAATTCTAAAGAGCATTTCAATGTTTCTTTAAATTTCCTGCATTTTTTTTTCTTTTAACTGGTCCTGTATTTTATGTGAGAGGGGAAGAATACTTGTTATTAGCAAGTAGATTCCCATGTTTGTTAGTTTCTTGTTGTGAATAAAGGATCTCTCTTTGGAGCTCTTCATATCTTCTATTTGCCCAGACCTACTTTCCACTGTGCAGAACAAAACCTTTGAGAAGAATGTTTGGGTTTTTTTTTAAAGTGATTTCAAAAGTATATTAAGGGAAGCCTTACTCTGCAGATTCCTTTGTGAGCTGCTAATGTGTATTTAAATTGTACTTTTCGTAATGGACTGGAGCTTCTAACGGCAGATAAATTGTGAACTGTTTCATGCATGGGACATACTTTATATTTATCGATTTGATTTCTTAATTTATAAATTATCAATTTAATTTCTTCAAAAGAACCAAAATAGTCAGAAACACTCTAAAAATAAAAATATTGCTTTACTATGAGGCCCTCAAAGCCAGTATAAGTGACTCTAGGAAAATCATATAGGTGACCGGAGGACATCCTCCACAGATTTGAGCTCTGGCACTCGGAGATGGCTCCCTCAATTAAAAAAAAAAAAAAAAAGATCATTCCTAGTTCATGCTTAGGGGATGAGTGGACAGCAGGTCTGGTCCTGCACCAAGACCTCCTGAGCAAACAGGGCAGATCCCCAGAGGAGCAGCTAACATGAGCTCTAGGGTCAAGTGTTGGGCTTGCACTGAAAGAAGAATTTACTAGAAATTGAGATAAAAGTGCAATCAGGGACTACAAGTGGTTTCAGTCGTGTAACACTTACGGAATCATAGAATCATAGAATGTCCTGAGTTGGAAGGGACCCACAAGGATCATCGAGTCCAACTCCTGTCCCTGCATAGGACAACCCCAGAAATTCACACCATATGTCTGAGGGCGCTGTCCAAATGCTTCTTCAATATTGTCAGGCCTGGTGCCATGACTACCTCCCGGGAGCCTGTTCCAGTGCTCCACCACCCTCTGGGTGAAGAACTTTTTCTTAGTATCCAACCTAAACCCCCCCTGGCATAGCTTCCTGCCGTTCCCTCGGGTCCTATCATTGGTCATCAGGGAGAAGAGATCAGCACCTGCCCCTCTTCTTCCCCTTGTGAGGGAGCTGTAGACCGCGATGAGGTCTCCCCTCAGTCTCCTCCTCTCCAGGCTGAACAGACCAAGTGACTTCAGCTGCTCCTCGTACGGCTTCCCCTCTAAACCCTTCACCATCTTTGTGGCTCTGCTTTGGACACTCTCTAGTAGCTTCATATCCTTTTTGTACTGTGGTGCCCAAAACTGCACAGTCAAAAGGAGAGCTGCACACTGCAGAGCTGAGCTCAGACCAGCATCATCCTTTGCCCCAGTATAATCAGGGGGAGCAGAATGAACCCAGGCTTTTTTAAGTATTGTCCAAAAGTCACATTGTTTTGCCAGCAAACTTTCCAACCAGCCTTAGGCAGGTTATAGAGGAAGATTTAGAGCCTTGTAAATTTAGCAGAGAGCTAATCTTTAATCATAGGAATGGTGGTAGAGGGGAACACTGGTGAGAATGGGAGCTCAATGGTGGCTAGGGTGGGGCTTGCTCGGAAAGGCAACAGTTTCACGCTGCTCTGTGTGAACAATTCTACATGTCCAATTAATTTAGTGCCAGCCCCGCCTCCATACACCATTCAGAATTTTTACCTGAGATGGAAACAAATGATTCCACACTCCCTGTTTAACACTAACGCTCAATTTCCTGTGCTGCCAGTGGACTCGATTTGTAAGAACACAAGGTCAAAATGACGGGTGTGGGTGTATTGCTCCGAGCGAGCATCAAACACACTAACCAGAACATAAAAATGAGAAGTCTTGACAAAGGAGATTGAAACAGAAGAAGCAGATTGCAAATAAATTCCACTTTACCTCTACAAATGCAAAGAAATTTCACTACTGGTTATATAAAACAAAGAAAATAATACCCAAGTGAGGATCTATGTATTTTTTACTTAACAGAAAATTTTTTACTCGTAACAGCCCCCTTATGCTTGACCTTAATTAATGTAAAATGCTATGCAGGCAGATGTAGGTGGACAGAAAAAAAGGGCTGGGTTCAATTCTTAGGTGTCATTAAGAAATATCATCTTGGGGTCCCACTCTGAGCCATCTGGATGCTGGTTGAGGTGCAGTTGCTACTTGCAAACAGTAGATCAAATGGCTTAACAAAACAATGCTTTATTGAGGGAAGAAAAGGCCAACAGGAAGACAAGCAGGCAAATATGTGACAACCATCAAGCATTTTCCAGAGTACAATGGTACTTCTTTAAAGCCCTGCTCTCATTTTTAGGGTGAGGCAACTGCCACCCCACTGGCCACTGCCCTCCTCTTGTGGTAACTCAGCGTTCCCAGTTGGCAAGTCCCTGTCTCTGATCCAATCAACCCTGCTGGATAGGAGACCTTCAGTGAAGATACAGCTGACATAATAGCATGAGGTGCCCATGGTTGATACCATCGAAACCCTCCACTAGCTCATCCCACTGTTTCCTGGCTTCTGTGCTAAAAAGGCCACATAGAGAGAAGACACAACCTGCGCTACCCAGTGAGGACCATGTTTTTCAAGTCCTGCATACCCTAAGGCAGCAAACTACAGCCTTAGCTAGGTTGCCCACAGCCTGGTCTCACTTCTGCATAGTCAGTTCTCTAAACTTTTACATGTTGCTTTACTACATCTGTCTTTTGTGATACAGCTTGTCTCCTTTTTTAAGAAGGAAAGCTTCCCAAATATGATAAAAGATAACCCACAAATTGAGTATGTCTTGGGGTCTTCCCCTCAGGTCCTTCTCTCTGGCAAGTAAAAATCCTCCTGCTCAGGATTCCCATCCACCTGGAGCTCTCTTTTAAGGTCTGGTCTCATCACTCAGGACTACATTGGACCACTGTGCTCTGGTTCAAGGATGATACACAGTGTGTGCTCTAAAAGCTCCCCTTCCCCTCTCTTCCAGCTATATTTTCTCATCTATAGTTTATCAGCATTGCCGAACTGCCTTTTAATTACCTATTTAAATGCTCTACATAATTTGATGACCTTTACCAGCTCCTCCCTTAAAAAATTCCTTGAACTCTTCATTGTTTTCTATCCCCGAGAGCTGCTTTCAGGATGCTTAACATGAAACCATCTTCCAGTCAGACCATATAGGCTCCGCTTCTTGTCAGACCCAATGAAAAGACTCTGAACTTGAAACCTTGTCCATTTTTCCCAAAAAAAAGTCCGGTAAAAGACAGCCTCTTTCCCTAAAAACGTCGCTTACCTGAGACCACTCTGGCCAAACAGTGACACTGTCAACATGTATAATCCAGGCAGTGCTGTGGTTTCAGGGTCACTTGGAGAGGTGGTTGGCTGGGCAGAGAAACATTTGTAGGGTCCTTTTTAGTTCCCAACACAGGCTAGGATGGCTGGAGTAGAAAAACAGTTTCATTACCCTGCTCCACCCACAAGGATCTCCCACAGACCTTTAGAAAATTCTCCAGATGCCTTTTGTCTCTTGGGATATTCAGTCATATTAAGGCATACTAGTCAATGAATTAGAAATGCACCGATTTCTTTTCAAGACAACCCCCAAAATGACCTTTACTTTTAATGTTTCAGTCTATGTGCATTAGCAGCAAACTATTTCCTCTCACTGCACAACAGTCCTTCACTCTCTTAGCTATCCTTTATGCCTTCTTTTACCTCACTCTGGCAATGCAGAGGGAAGTGCTGATACAAGACAGCCTGACAAGCTGTCAGATTTTTTAATTCATGCTTAAAAAGTGGTAAGTGGAGGCTGGAAGCATTATTTCCACAGGCTGAAAGAACGGAACTGAAATAAAACCATGCTGATAAACCCTCCACCAGAAACGATCCGAAAAGGGATTATTTTCAACCAAATATCAGGCTTGACCTTCAGCTTGGCAAACTGTGTAAGCCTTTCCCCTCCAGCATTAGTTTCTCTGTATCACTTGCCCAAGGATGTGCATTTCACAGTGTTCAAAGTACCCTCACATCACTGTCAGGGGAGCCTGCCAAACCTCTGCCCACTGTCTTCTCAGAAACATGAGTGGTCCCAGGGTGCAAAGGAGCTTTCTGCCTCCTGAAATCAGCAGAATTATTTCCTAACATTGCCACACTGTTCTTCTACTTTTCAAAGCAGATTTGTTCCTCTGGCAGCCACAAGCCTCTCTGACGGGCAGATGTCCTGAGAATGAAAATGAAGAAGTGGTATCTGTGAAGCCCAAGTTCCTCCAGATTTGCAGCCTGTTTCTCTTATACCATCCCACCACAACCCACCACAACCAAGCCAGCTGCCCCAGTCCCCCCTTCCAGCCCCAAGACTGCAAGTACTCTGGCTGGTCCAGAGTTACACACATGCCAAACGGAAAGCCACAATCACTGAAAATAAAGTATAAAGCTGAGCAGTTCCTGCTTTTTTCTTAGTGACCATTAATTCGGGTTTCTCACACTCAGCCAGGTGGTGATTTTCACACCACTTGAAAGAAATTCTCTATTAAACTTCAAAATGCTCTCTCAAACTTGGTTTCTTTATATTAAAAAATTATTGGAAGGAAGACTGACAGACGTGGACAGATGGACACACAACCTTAAGAGGCTGAGTTTGTTTAGAGACTCAGCTGAAATACCACTTTCATTCTGGACCCCCAAAATACATTGAATTTACCTAGTTTCAGATGATGACAATGTCTGCAATTTCAACATATCTGAACAAGCCTGAGTGGAACCCAACCATTTCAAATACATTTGTGCTTGTGGGTTTGCCATTTTTCTGACCCATGTGTCAATGTGCAACCCTTAGTTACAGTGGAGAGGGGGAAGGCAAATTCACTGAACTAAATAATGTAAGGAAAACACCATGTGAACATTTGGATTGGAGTCAGAGGAAAGCTTTCAAGTGATTAATGACACTGAGGGGGCTGGGAGTTCCTTCACGGTTGGGCAGATGGATCAGGGATTATGTATTTGGTCCTGCCTCTGTATGCAGGGGTAGATGACAGGACAGAGAGTCGCCACTGCCATCCCTGCATTTCACTAATTCCAGATTTCAAATGCTACTGCTGAGCTTCTCTTTCCCCAGTCCTGTGTTTCTATCAGCTCTTCTCTGTTAGGCTTTTCTCTGCTGCTGTATCTATGCCATTCTTGAATACCAAAACAACTGCCCTGTCCTCATTTTCATGCCTCTCTGTTGCATATCCTTAATCTGTTAATACTGTTTTCTGCTGTGCCCTGATACTGGAAACATCCACTCTTCTTCCCCATAAGGCATAGCTTCTCTTTTGGTGTGTTTTTATCCTTGCTTATTATCAGAAGATTATTCATCTGGTGGGATAACCCAGGCCTGTCATTTAATCTCTCCTCTTCAGACCTGGCTGCACTGAAGTCTTTCCTCTTGTCATATACTACACAAATAATGTCTTTCTCTCTCCTGGTGACTGAAATGTTTCAGTTTTACCCTTGGTGCTGGGCTTAGAGGACAGACAACATGACATTCAGCAGATCAATGTGTATGACCTAGCGTATCCTTTCTTAGCAATCTAGGAAATCAGAAGCATTAACATTTTCATGCAGAGCCTAAAGCATTTTTTGCCATAAGTACTGTGGAAAACCAGTTTTAAGATTATGCCCCAAGCAAGAGGCTGCTTCTTGAAACATAACATCTTTGATGTAATTATAGTGACCATAGTGTGAACAAAAACACAGAAAGATTGACCTCGCTGAAGGAAAACTGGGAAAGTGTCTTCAGCTTCAGCAGAAGCAGGACCGAATTGTACCTGTACAGCACTCAGCTCAGGAGAAAACGTTAGCTTATGTCCTGCAAAAAAGACTCACTACTAAATCTTATATCACTTTCATTTGTGGGCCACTGGAGCAGCAATATGTGGTGAATATGTCAAATCCAAGAGAAAAGAAGCCATGCTGTAAACTGATCTCTGAACTAACTAAGCACCAGAAATGTGCGTGCAGAAATTCAAGGCAAAGCAGAGATCGTCATGTTACAGCAAGACTGCTCACTTCATTCTTGCACTGGAGAAGTTAAATCTGCACTGACCGTCTTTGCCTTCAAACCCCAATTCAGCAAAAACCCTTCCAAAGCCAGACATTCATAAAGTATTTGCTATTCTGCCTCCACCACCAGTTTCTACTGCTTGGATCAAATGAAGAGGATTGGTGCTTTTTCCTGTTCCTATTTTGGTTTGGTTTTCATTCTTCCCAATTTTAGCTCTGCTAAGCACAGTCAGCTGGGAAGACCTTATGTTGCTACAAAAGTGCCTAACACCTAGGAGTGCCTGCGCTTCAATGGTAATTACTTCTTCTGGCATTGTTGTCTTGAATAAGGCTTTTCATTTTTTTCCCCTGGTGGTTTATTGTATTCTGTGTACTGCTGCAATTACTGAGCTGTTCAGCCTTGAATGGAAGACTATTAGATCCAAATCCTACTTACAGATGATTTAAATCACAGGGTTTTAAAGCTACAGTTTGTTCTCATGATTAAGTTGTCATCAGAACTTGTAAGTCAGTTTGGTTTTGAGTTTATGCAATTTGGTATAAGTAGCATGTATAAGCGAGGGCAGGCTGCCTGCCTTTATATCAAAAGTAGTAGTTTTCAGTGCTAACTTAGATCCCTCTAACCCTGTTAGGCAGAAAATACTATAGGAAAAGACCCTGTGAATTGACAGCCCAGCAGGATTTGCCTAGAAGAATGAGAAGGGAACCAGGTCTAACCATCCCTCGTGCACAGACACTGCAAGGCAAACACCACAGGGATGGGAGGAAGAAAGCAAGAAAGAAGAGTTATCTAAATAAAAAGATAATAAGCAAACAAAAAGCCATTCTGCAGAGACCAGACTGTATATGCGGTTTTCAGGAAGACATGAGTTGCTGGGAGCTGCCAAATCCAGTAGCCCGGCAGAGGCGAGGCTCCCGCAGCTTCGTGTCCCCAGGTCCAACCAGTAGTGAGGCTGAGTATGTATTCCCCACAGGTACACACACAAACACACCTATACTACATGTATATATACATATATACACACACAGCTGGTCACACAGGTCAGTGCAGACAGAAAACACAGCCCTCACACAAAGACTGTAAGCACCAGTGGTCTCATCTTGTTCCTCTTCTTGCTAATCAGGATGGAAGTCTGTTAGTGCAATATGTATACACAAATATATACATAAAAATAGTGGAATATATATATTCATATATATATTTAGTTAGTGGAATACATACATACAATGTGGATTCCTCCAGTAACTGGGCTCAGACACTAAGTCTACCCAGTATCTTGTCCCTGGATCCCAGTCTCCCCTGTTGCTGGCACCTGGACCTATGAGCCCCTGAGGTCTGCAGCTGCAGTCCAGCTGCTGGTACTCAGATCCATACAGACACACATGCAAACAGTCTCTCCAGTAGCTGGCTCAGACCTACAGTCCCTCCAGTAGCCAACTCACAGACCCTCTGGTCCCTCCAGTATTTGGCCCCTGGGCCATGGTCTCTCTCATACCCAACTCCCGGACCTCTTATCCTACTCGCCAGATAGTAGCTCCTCATCGGGCCTTTGTGTTTATGGTGATTAACCCTTGATCACACAATCTAACACTAAAGCTCTGCTGTGGCCCAACATAAAATGGTTTGGCTGTATGGCTTCCAACTCAGCCAGGAGATGTCTGATTAACTCAAATTCAACACCAAGGTCCTGACTACATATGCACAGTTCACTCCTGCCTGCAAAATGCTACGGAGAGAATGTCCCAGAACATGTTTAGCTGCTCCTCAAGGAGATGGACATCCATTAGCCTATGCTCTTTGAAGGAGGGCTCCTTTGCTTTGTCTTTAGACAGCATTGGGCAGTCTGGATCTGAACACAACTAATAGAGTGTTATGAGCGTGACCATAAGATCATGCTCGTACCAGATGTTGCCAAAACAGAAAGCTGCTTCTTTCTCTTTTCCTAGGACCTCCACCTCCTTTGAGACACACTGATGGAAAAGTGTCCTGAGGCAGCAATTTGCACAACATGGAAGCAGGAATTTTAACCCCAGTCCTCCCAAAGCTGGCTGTCAGCATGCATGATTTTTTCTTTGCAATCTGTGCATGCCTCAGCTTTAGCTGTGTCACGATGGAATGGGAGACTCAAAAAGTTTTTTATTTGTTCATGTCACCAAAGCTTTAGTATGGGTACAGGGCCTGCTTAGGCATCTGCTGTACGTGTTGTCACATCCTGAGGTGTGTAAAATTAAGTGGGTTTTTGGCTAGTCTGTTGGTGTGTTGAGCTCTATTAGGTGGTAGGCAGCTGGGACCTAAGCCAATGAAGTATGGTGTTCCTTCTGCTCAAGGTGGCAGGCTTAACCTGGAAGAGGTGCTTCCACCTGCCCAACAGCTGGCTGCACAGCTGGTGATGTCAGTGAGGATTGGCTTCGGAGACAGTGTGGGACAGAGTCGCCTCCCTGGTTTTTCTGAAGGGCCAAGTCTTTTTATGCAACCTTGTGTGAGTCCCATCACTAATTTATGGATTTTTCTGCTACCTTGCAAATTAGGCAGTTATTAATCCCTAGAGAAGTCCTGGGGTAAGGCTGTTATTGCTCTGAAAAGGTGAAAGTGAATGTTTGCCATTTATCTGGATGACACAATGTCACTGACACAGCGGACTCCCCAGGGCCACTGGAAGAGCCTTCTTGACATGAGTCTGAAAAGCTACTAAAATCTGTGCAGACACCAGCTACGTCACCAATCTGCTGTCTGTCCTAGACATGCAACAAGACCGAACTCCTTCCACTCCTCATGCTGGCAGGGCTCTGAGCAGCTTGCAGAATGGAGACTTTAAGTTTGTAGTCCTGCATATATCGCTGTGGAAAGGCTCTGCAGATCAGTGCTTATGCAACAAGATGGACTGTCATTTGCCCACCATTTGCTTCCATGAAAGGGGAAGAAGAATTACCATAAGGGCCAGCAGCAAGGTACTGTATATATTCTCCAGGCATTTGTCAGTTGTAAGGTTGTCAGAAACACCTCCACCGCTCCATCTGTCACTAACAAAGAGCATTTTAAGAAGGTGACTGTATCCCTTATCCTGAGAAGGATATCGGAGGGGAAAATGGCCTCTGAGGTAGAAAGGTTTTAAAAGCTGTATTTTAAACAAACACAGAAAATACAGCCAGCTCAGCATTTCATGCTTGGCTTTGTGCTTGAAAGCAGCCCACCCTGGTAGTGACTCTAGTTCACACTGCCTATTCCTGATGTTTGACGTTTCGCAGAGTTCTTCAAATCAGCCTGTGCACCAGGTTTTTATTAGTCCTCGATTTGCTTGCTGTGCCAAATGCTGACAGTTCATTAAAAATAACTGGCCCATGGAGAGGACAGGGCATTTCAAGAAGCCATGAAGGTACCTTTTATAATAAACCCGCAGCATGAGAGATGCAAATTTCTTGCCCAGACAGCACGTGCTTGTAGAGCCCCTACCACTGTGCTGTATTAGAGTTCTTCAACACCTTCTGCATGTCTCTTCTTGCAACGTAACTTGGGAACAGTGAAAAAGTGCTTAAATTATGTCTCAGCACTCACACAGATGGTCTCTGTCAGACCACAAGCTGCCCGCAGGGTGTTTCCCTCTCACCTGCTACGTGGCGGCGAGACAGCGATGATATAGCTATAAGGAGGCTCTTGCTTTTAATTCAGTGTAACATATGAGCTCAGCCTCCTCACTGAACACAGTACAGATGGAAAAGGCTGTACAGCATTTCTGCTCAAAAGGGCGTTTCCAGCCTAAGGACAGCATCCTAAACACAAATAACCCAATACAAATTCCGTGTGAGAAATGAACAGATTTTATAAAGTCAACAAAGAAAAATAAACGGCGTGCCAAGAATAGTGGTCCAGCTCATGTAAAGCATCTCCACCAAAGACCCTGGGATCCTCCCATCACTGTTCATTACATATGGATGCAGTTTAGGTGCAAGCAGCAACAGGATACACAGGTCAAAGCCAGAGACTGAGAGTTGTTAGCTAAATTTCCAGCACACAGACAGGACACTGGCTTGCTTGCTGGTCTTCCCAGGCAGAAACCTGGAAGAACCTATCATGGTTGTGTCCATCCAGGTCACAACACCAGGCAGAATTTTTTTTCAGTGTTTCCTTTTGCTGCATGGTTTGTTGCTGGTCACAGCAAATATTCTTCACTACTTGCCCACTTTAACACTTCCAGCCAATCTGTAGAGACAGAGCAATCCAAGGACTGCCAAACCCAAGATATGCTGTGCATGGGTCAGGAGCCCAGGACAGCACATTTGACTACAGCCCCGCTGCTGTCACAACTTGATCCTTTCCCCTCTACAAATATAGTTCTGAATATTGGAATAATTAGGGTAATTGCACATCTT
This sequence comes from Nipponia nippon, assembly GCF_047370975.1. NCBI lineage: Eukaryota > Metazoa > Chordata > Aves > Pelecaniformes > Threskiornithidae > Nipponia > Nipponia nippon. Next base: position 162,875,010 of record NW_028262290.1, read on the forward strand.
TTTTGCAATTCATTTGATTTTAGAAGACTTGAGTGTGGGTCCCAACGCCTGTCTCACTATGCCTCTTCTCCATGGCAATCTGTCAGCTCTGGAGCCTCCCCTCATGCCAACTCATGATGAACAACATACACATTATATACAACATACATGTGCGCAGATGCATCTACCAAAGCCCTGTCACAAAGATGCCAAAATTTCTCATTCAAGGGGAACAGAACTAACGTAACTTCAGATCTAGCAGCCTGATCACTTTACAGGTGGAAGTTGGGATCCTTTAATCACTAGATGTTTTTATACCAAGGATAAGGTAGGGAAAAAAACAAAAACCACTGAGCGTGGATAGCAGCATGCAGAAGACACACAAGCTACAGGCCCCTAAGTTGAAAGGCAAAGTCTGAGCCATGGCATATCAGGAGGGAAGCATGAGGCAGTGGTCAGAGCCCTAAACTCTGGGGTTTGGGATCTGAAAGACCACATAGTCAATAAACCCAAGAGAGAAAGGAGCAAAGAGCTCCAAAAAGAGTGAGCAAAGCAGACAGTACTGGGAGGTCATAGGGAGCGTCTCATTTTTGTGCAAAATTAGGGGTTGAGTAAGGGATGACACACCAACCACCAGCTTCAGGGAAGCACACAAATAGATTGAGATCTGACTCTGGCATTAGCACTAGCCCTGTACAAATGAGCAATCTAAGCACGCTGCTGAAAGCACAGCAGCCTATGGTGTTTTATTCCCTGCATCTGCCAACAGCCAGTCTTGCCTCTGGCTATAAATGTGTAAGACTCTAGGGACCAGGTAACACATGCAAGATAAACTGTTACAGTACTGAAACAGAGCTATCAGTCATTGCTATTTTCAGCACCCTTTGGTGTTAAGTGGTCCCAAAGGACTTCATGCTCCTTGCATGAACCCCTCCAGTCCCATTAAAACAGCCACCTCTTGGGAGGAACCGCGCCAGGGATTTCACAGACTTCAGTGCACGTGAAGCAGGGAACAATATGCCATGAGAACAATGGTGTGATGTCAGCCCTGACAGTCACTTCTCATCCCACATCACTGGTGTGTGCTGTTCCCAGCCCCACCACAGATGTAATGATGCATTGGAAAGATTCATTCCTCCGCCTTGGCGCTGGTACAGGGAGAAGGAAAACGCCAGGAAGGAGGTGAGCACGCCACTGATGTAAGTGAGCTGGGTCAGCAATTAGCTCTAATTTGACATCAACACCCTGCTGCTCAGTGACAACACATTTTGCTGAGGTAATTTTCCATTGCCGTGCAGGTGCATGCACCATCCAAAGGCAGATCCTCACTCCAGTCTACTTCAGAGCTGCTTGAATCTGCAATTACAGTGAGCCTGAAATGACATCGAGAAAACACCAGTGTCCTCAAGAATACAATCCAGTCTAACCCATTCAAGGTGATGCATCATACTGTCATCCTTCCTTACCTCTTAGACATGTGTGCACTCTCATAATTTCGTATTTTTTACCTTTTCAAGAAAAGAGGTGCCTGCTGAGAAGGCTGGACCTAAAATCAGCAGACTACAGGAAAAACACATTGCCCATGCTGTCAGTGCCTAAAATAGTCTGGATTGGATTTTATGTAATGGCACTGACAGCTTAAAAATTTGTATGTCTAGTCACACAGAGCATATGCACATTCACCACACAGAGCATGTCAGCTTGAGGATACATGTATATTTATAAAGTATTTGGAAAGCCTGTTCAGTTTTGGTTTTCTCATGGTTCTTACATGAAACTGGAGCCATGGAAGGCTGTCTCCTTTTAAAAGCTGAGAAGATGCACATCAGCTCCAGATGTTGCTGTAAATCTGATATATAACCTGGACTTATAGGCTATCCTGCAATACTGAAATAAGTAGTAGGGAACACAGTTGCAAGCTAGACCCTGTATCACTTGGTGTCATGGGTTTAATGAGGGAGGTCCAGCTCAGTGGATAACGTGCTAGGCGAGGACTTGCAGACTCAGAGGCCACTCCTAGCTCAGCTGGGTGCTCTGCCCCAGATGCCTCTCTACAATCCCAGCTCCACATTGAAACCTATGAACAAGAAATGTCCTATGAGGGTGGTTTTCTTGGAGTGGCTTGGGAACCATTATGCCTGCTCCATCATTTATTTTTTTCTTCATTAAGATTTGGGGAGTAAAATTGCAAATTTCTCTCCAAAATGAAATATCTAAAAAGATGTGCCTTGATACCACTGAAACAATTGCCATTGAAATGCACTTCGCTGCACCACTTCCATCATGCTAAATCCCTACCGTAGTCTGTGTTTGGTATTTGATGTGTAAGACCCAAGACTCCTCTCCCCAGACTCCCTCAAGTGCCAGTGAAGGAAGAGGAGTTCCTCCAACGAGTAGTTCAAAGCTGGTGCCCCACAGAAGCTGCCTCCTGCTCCACTGACTATGGAGGCAAAAAAAAGGAGATGGACTTTCCGGAATACATGATCAGCTACCACCTACCCATCACATGTTACTATCTCACACTGTGATATTCTCATCAGAATATCACAAGTGGAGTTAAACAGTTCAGCTCTATTGCTGCAGCACATCTGAATTTAAAGACAGATGCATTTTTGCCAGAAAACTCTGTTTTTGGAACACGCATGTTCTAATTACTTTTTATTTCATCATATCTCACTGAGCTTTAGTTTAATTGCCTTTTGGGACTGACACTTTGCAAAGACATTTTTAACGTAGATAAATCTCTTGCAGTTGGTTCTGAGACTGAAAGAAACAAGCAATAACTTCAAGTCAACTTTAGATTTGGACAACTTTAAGAATGAGTGATCACTACAGATAAGACTTTTATTGTGAAGGATAGGATTTGTGAACTCAGAAGGTACTTACTGTTTCTTTCTTGAATATATATGACCTTCAATGACATTTTTATGACTTGGTATTTGCTGAAAGGCAATCAACTGACACAGTTACGTATATTCCAAAGGGTCTCGTTAGAACCCATTCATTCTCTACACAATTTTAATGAGGCTATAACCATGGTATCTATCTGCTATTTCTATACAATCTGGATTAGTAACAGGATTTTCTGACATCAGGAAGTCGACTAGGGACTTTTTGTTGAAATCATTCCTGCTTAATGGCATGGGCAGCAAGATAAAGCTGACAGAGAGAGAGAGACTGGAAGCAACCAAATTTTTGAGATAACCTATTGATGTTGAATCTGGGGCAGGATACTGGTTGTCTCCATCCCCTCCTAACAGGAGTACTGCCTGTGGCTGACCCCACAGCCATTCTCAGTGCTGGGAAATGGGAGTTCATCATGAAAAGAAATTTTCTTGCAAAACCTCTGCTCACATTATCCTAAATGGGCACATCCTGATGGAACAGGGGGACAAAAAAACCACAACGCAACAGACTTGGCTTTTATCATCTCATTGAAGCATACCGAATACTACAGGTTCCCTATTTAGAGCACAAGGAAGACATAAGGACGAGCTGTTCTCAAGCAATCAGGTCCAATGTCAACCACAAGCCACTTTTGTTTACACACAGATATGACAGAGGCACAGCTCTGAGTATGACTGACTTTTCAGCTAATTAGATGGACATGGCTCTTCCACTATGTTGCGATTTAACCCCAGCCAGCAACAAAGCACCACACAGCTGCTCACTCACTCCCCTCACCCCAGTGGGATGGGGGAGAGAATTGAAAGGGTGAAAATCAGAAAACTTGTGGGTTGAGATAAGAAGAGTTTAAATAATTGAAGTAAAATGAAATAGAATAGTAGTAATAATAATAATAATACAATAATAATATACGAAGCAAGTGATACACTATACAATTGCTCACCACCCACTGACTGATGCCCAGCATGTCCCCAAGCAGCGATAGCTGCCCCCTGGCCAACTCCCCCAGTTTCTATACTGAGCATGACGCCATACGGTATGGAACAGCCCCTTGGCCAGCCTGGGTCAGCCGTTCTGGCTGTGCCGCCTCCCAGCTTCCTGTGCACTGGGCAGAGCAGGGGAAGCTAAAAAGTCCTTAACTGGTGTAAGCACTAAGCAACAACTAAAACATGAGTGTGTTATCAACATTATTCTCATCCTAAATCCAAAACACAGCACTATACCAGCTACTAGGAAGAAAAACCAACTGTATCCCAGCTGAAACCAGGACACACAAATAATTCATGCATGAGCTTTTCCAAAGAGACTAGGGTCTATATAAGAAGACTGGCTCTTACTTGGATGAAGACATACCGTATACTGACAGACAGGATCTGAGATAGCTTGTACCAGTTCTCCAAGTGACGAAAGTTGTAGTGGCTCTCATTTGTTGCTGCAATTGTTTATATAAGGGTACATGTTGGCATAAGGGAGATGTGGCCACTGCTGTTCAAATTATTGGCAACCATTTCAGAGACATCACTACAACTGAAATACCAGACTCTCAAGCTAAAATTCACCTTTGGGTAATCAAAATACTCCTCTCCTCCTGTCATACACCCACACATTAAAATAGAAACATTCGGTGTGGAAATACGTTGCATGAGGTCTACGTCTCCCTGTTTTGAGAATGGGAAAGGCACATGGGCATTCTGCCAGCCATCCACTTCGGCAAGTGTCCCCCGCAGAGATCTGCGCAGACAGCACACAAGCACCGTGCCTTCTTCTTCCACAATACATGGGGATGCATGCCAGGTACCCAGGAGCAAGACTTAACACATCAATCCTAGAAGGTGAGATGTGGAGAACTCTCTGGGACTGGTGTGATCACTGCCACAGCCTGACACTTCCCTGAAGTGCCAGGAGTAGGTACATCACCCAAAATATTATTAATTTTACAGCCAATCAGTTTTCAATATAATTCTTTCCTGCTGAACTGTAATTTATTTGTGATAACAAGTAGTTCATTTCACTGAATGGCTTTTTAATACCTCTAACTATAAAAAAAATTAATTTTACCACATGTCGCCCCTCATTGTCAGCTCAGCAGTGGATTATCCTTACTTGGGCTTAAGCCTCCAGGGCCTAAGTGTGGATATGTGATAATAACCAGATGGTTTACCTGAACAATAGAGATTTACTAGAATAAAGGAAGAGAATTACATTGCTGTATGCTTTCAGTTATCTTCAGGATTGAGAACTTTTTTTTTGTCACAGCATCCATCACTGACAGTCACAAGAGAGCTGGAAATTAAGCATACAGTAATAATCACGGTGAAATGGCCTTCTGGCTGGGCTGAGCATCTGTTTTGCTTTCAGCTCAGCTAGTGACAACTCTCTGCTCTTAAACAGAAATTCGTCTGACTAAATATAGGCATCTCTAAGGGAGCAGTGCCTCTGAGCTAGTCCTCCTGGGCTTCCCAAACAGCAGAGTCTAGGGGCTAGTCATGAATCTGCGTGTCCAGGGACTCTTGGTGTCTCCTGTTTGGCATTTTCCCAGGTGTCCCAGAGTTCCCCCTTGGTGAGGCAGCTCCTGGTCTGGCCCCAAACAGGGTAAGCAGGGGCTCCTGTGGACTCCCATCTCGATCCAGATGCAGCAGTGACATGACTGCACTCTCTGGTGTCACTCGTGTGCCCGTGAGCAAATCTTTCTCTATACCAGAGCCCATACTGTGGTCAGATAAACCCAGAATAGGCAGAGTATATCCAAAAACTGCAGGTAAGACTAACCCCAAAGCCCTGGGAGGCCTTGCTCAGCCTTGCTGCAGATAGTCTGCTCTTTCCTCGACCAACCCATGCTGTAGATATTCTGCTCTTTCCCAGACCGACCCACCCATCCATGCCTTTTTACCCCAGTTCCTCCCTCAAAATTTCTTTTTATTCACTGTAGTCCTCATCTCTGGTAGATAGTGTCCCAGGAGCAGTCTTCCCATGGTTTCCAGTCCCAGCAATGGAGAAAAGGCATTGTTCACTGCTTCTTCTCACCCATTCCCAGTTGGTAGTGGAGTACTCATGCTTGAGGGACCTCAAGTATGGGCTGGACCAGCCTCCCCAACAGTCTCCTCTGTGACAAGATGGCTCACTCAGTGGCTGATGGGAAACTGCAATGAGCATTAACACACAGTTTCATGCTCCCCCTTGGCCATAAGCATAGCTCAGCTTATATGAAAGTAGATGTCTAAACCAGGTCAGAAAAATATTGCTTTAAAGATTTCTTCTGACCACTCACTCTAAAAGAAGCATAAGGAGATTGGTTTAGGTGTATAAGGCTACTTGGATCTTTTTTTTTTTTTTCTCCAAAGGGACAGTGGCTTTCTGCAAACCTCAACACCAGAGAGAGCCCTTGGCTCATGTCCGTGGTTGGTAGGCAATAAGACTGCAAGTTGCTCACAAGGATGGCATGAGTCCTGCTTGCAGGGACCCCTGCTCCTCTCTCTGGGGAAGGCTGGATGTGGGAACAAGTTTTCACTAAAACAAAACATCCAAACAGATGTTTTGCATGGGGCCAGGTAATTAAATATGACAGCAATTCGCCACAGCAAGGCTAGGCTGAGTTTTGAATATTGTTAGTTAAATTGTTCAGCACACCATGACATTTCTTCCGGGAGCTTTTTGATTCAAATATATGCCACGAATAAACACTGAAAAAGTAAAAGAATGTTGTAAGTAGCAACTTGTTTAAGTTACTTATTGCCATCATGAAAAATAAGATGTTTCATTATTTTCAGGGAGGTTTTTATACATTTTACCTTTTTGATTACACTGAAATGCCATGCATGCAGGGTGTGCTGAGACACATAATGAAGGAGAATAAAGGCTGTCAGGCAGGTTTTTTAAATGCAGACCCACTTAAAAATGTGATTACCTTTCATTATAGCACAATAAGATGAATAATTGAAGGAAGTGAAGCAGGTCTAATGTACAAGCACTTCAGCAGAGTATTTGTGATCTGCATAATGGAGTCCTGCACACAACTTGTATTCAAATTGGCCTAATCTCAATCTCATATGGTGGTCTGAAAAACCCATCTAAAGGGTTGCATGGAAAGCACCGGCAATAGGTCGAGATTTCAGTGGTGTCATGGGACTATATAACCACTGCAGAATAACTAGATGTCTCTGCCAGGTGCAAGGCGATGGGCAAAATCACAAAGAACATTAGCAGTAGAAAAATTAAGTGAGATTTACCGCCACATGGGCAGATTACATCCTAAGTGCACAAGGTGCTCCTAAAGGACTGTTTACCAAAAAGGCTTCTGTGTGCTGGTGGCTGTTCCACCGGGGTGGCAGAAAAAGCAATGAACAACCTTGTGTTCCCTCTGATCAGTACGTGTGTTGGTGTGCCTGACCACTGCTCCTGCAAGACTCCATGGCACATTAATGGAGGTCACAGCCTGGGAGGATGGAATTTTTTGGCCATTAGGCTGAGTTAATAAGTCGAAGCCCAAAAATTTAGGAAGGCCAAGGACATCTGAAATGCTCCTCTAAGAAGGCAGAGGAAGACTGTACTGACAGTAGCCTCTGGGTCTCTGGCACAAGCTATCACAGAGAAGAGTCTGCAGAGAGGGAAGCAACAGCACCAGTGCAACCTACCAAAACTTGCATGGGTTTAAGGAAGAGTAGGTAGTAAAACCTTGTACTTTCACTTCCCCTCACTTTAACAGTTGTCTCCCATTGCTTTATACCTCAGACCAATTAAATTAATTCTTGGTCTTGGAGAAGCTGCTTTTGGGTTGCATCAGCATGTTGGCAAATGGGATCCCACAGAGGAAGAGTCTAACTGATGAGCTATATAAGGGGACTACTGTGAGATGGATAGAGGTGGTCTCTGAGTGCAGATCTAGCAGTGTCTGGACTCCAGGGTTCCTTCCTAGAAGATATGCAAGAAGCCATCAGACTGAAGAAATAAGTGAGATCTGTGGGAGAGTTTGCTCCCTGTGACAGTTGCCTTCCCCCTGTCCCAGATCCCGGCTGCTGGACTAGTCTGCGAGTCATGATATCCCTTGAAAGATGGAAGGCAATTGGGGAAGGTATTGTAAATGGGACATAATAAAGGTGGTGTGAGGATAACTACAACTACCATCTGATAGAGATGGCCACTGTTAGAACACAGAGTAATTTTGGATAGATGTGTCCTGTCACTAAAGTGAGGAAAATGGGATTTTCCTTAGGAAAACCCAAACTGATGCCTGCACAAAAAGCAGATCTGAAGGGAGATGGCAAGGAAAAACAAAAAAGATTTCAGGACTGGTAATGCTAGAAGAGAACTGGGAATGTAGGCAGGAGCAAAACAGATGGTTACCAAAACCCACTGTGAACACAGAGACATCTCAACACATGAAGACAGCGCCTGTTCTCTGTCTGCCTCTCTTTCTCTCTTTATATCATGCTTTATCCTGAGCACTCAGCTCCGTGCGCAGGGGGGATGCCCAAAATGAGAGCACGAGAGAAAGTCAGAAACCCACAGGCACAGGCAATAAGACCTAAATACGTACAGCTTGGCTGTGCCACTGCTGCCATTGAAGCGTGACATTAACCTGGACACAGCGGGAGTGTTTAACCCAAAGGCAGGGGAAGGAATTAGTCTGAGGGTCTCATATCATAAAATAAAACTCAGAAAGGCGATTCAATGCGGAATATCAAGAAACACAGTACAGGACTTCATTGCAGCAACCATATGTAAGCCTGGTGGACGAGACCAGGATTGAGTGCAAAGTCCCCAGGTTCCAGCCCCAAAACCAGGAGAGCAGAGAGCCCTTTTGGTATCTGGTGGAGCAAAGGTGAACTAGATGGAAGAGACTAATCGTTGGGTCTGAGACTTGGTTTTTATGTGTATTGTGTGAAAAGCAACTCTGTTAAAAAGCAGTTAAAAATGGAGAAAAGTTTGAATGATGACAGCAAGATAGAGCAATCTGGAGTCCTAACCACGGGCAGTGACTTCCCACACTGGAATGTCAAATTAAGGGCATGGGAGAGAAATGGGAAAGGAAAGCAAAAGATTTCAAACTGGAGTTTGAAAAGGTTTCTGTGAGAACTGGGTGAAGGTGTTACGAGATCTTCTGTGATTTAACAGGAAGGTCCGTGGAAGACAGGAGTATCAGAAGGCCATAAGGAGAGCTCCATGAAGACCTTCTTGCAGTTGTCCCTAGATGGTGTGGACAGAGCACCATCACGGTTCAGGCAGGAGGAGATGCCCATGTTGCTGTGTGAATGCAGGCAGATGTAAAGCCTGTTCAGGTCCCGTGGGATAGGAGCCCATCTTCATTTGTCACTCAAATGCAGTTTGTTAAAGGAAATGACCAGTTTCCTAGCAGTCAGGAATGACTGTGGCCAGGAGGTTTATTGGCACAATGAGCCCCGACCCTGTTTCCGGCTGTATCGCTTCTTGCGTGAGCATACCTATGGGCAAGGCATTCAACAAAGAAATGCAGTCCTCCTCTGAGCCAGCTCCCTAAAAAGATTATGTGTAATATCCTCACGGGGACGGAGAACTGTCTAATGACCCATGTGAGCTTCAGTTTGAAAATACTTTGGATAATGGCAACAGAGCAGCTGTTAGAAAAAAAAATGCTTCTTAGACTATGATAGAAGACCCAAATTGGACATAACTTCGTTGTGAAATTAAACAACTTGGAGATGAGTACAAGCAGAAGTTAGTGAGGACTCTGACTTCAGAGTCTGCTACCAGCCTACAGGAAGGAGGAAAATATTCTGCCTACACCCAAATGGCAGAAGAGCCATTACAGAGAGGTGTAGGTAGAAGAGCAGCAGATGCCTATGGGCTACATGAGACTGGTACAAGCCTGAAGAGAAATTCTGCACAGTGGAGTAGTGAGCTAATTAAAGGCATTGGGGAAGAAAGATGAGGGAGGTTAGACAGAACCTCAACAGCCTGTAGACAAAATCCTACACAGCTTCTACTAGGGAAGACCATGTACATTCAGGTATCCTCAGGCACTGCAGATCTATCCGAAAAAGACCAGTTCTTCTCCTAACAGGAAGGCTAGTCTATCTCCCTCATACACTTTTTGCAGATACCCGTGTCCGAGACATGCGCACAATTAAAACCATAGTCATGAACAAACCCATCCGCTTCAGTATTGCCCTTAGCAGCAAAGCATTGTATGTAATTAAAAATTAATTCCTTTCTTACCTATTCCTCTATATAAAAATTAATTTACTTAACAGGAAGATTACAAGCTTCAATAAAGAACAGGTTGTTATTAGTCCTAATTCCTGTCTTTCCCTTATCTTCTCTTTACACAGCAGATGAAAATGGCTGAAAATTAACCTTGCAAGGCTTGTCTGGTTCTTCCCAGTGCAACAGATAGCCTTTCATTTTGGTTCCAGGCATGGAGCCAGAGTATGAACATTTTTGAAGGCTGTTTAGCTAAGATAAGTCATGCTTCCAAGTGGCAACATTTTCAAAAGAAGTTATGTTTTATAAGGCCTTAAATCAAATTTTCACTTGTGACTTATGAACATGGGTCTGGAAAATCAATTACATAAATGTCCCAGGTCCCAGAAACCAAATGCTATCAGTAGGAGTCAAGTCCCTTTGAAGACCTAGGTTCTGCAAGTATTGGTATTGCAGGGCTTTGACCCAGCAGCAACATACTGCACATCAGCTGCTCTGCAGTAGTTGTTTATGTTCTTGGGGACAGCATTGGCTGGTAAACAGAAGGCAGTTTATCCCTTAGGAAAACAGAGATTCAAATTACCTCCTATTTACTGCTACTGTCTTCTGAAAGGTAAAACACACAGACAGTTATCGAGCAGTTGATGAAGGAGTGCATTCACATAGGAGCCTCCAGGCTCCTCAGTGACAGTGTCATAATTGAAAACAAGATGCTTGCTGTTCCTTAAAATTATTTATCCAAGGCTTAAATGCATTTATCATACTGATTTAGTGTGAATGTTCTTAAAATGTTTCACAAATACTAGATGTTAACTGTGGGCCAGATTCATTTCTGTGCTATGCCAATTTATGTTGGGGAAACTCTCTCAGCAAACTTTGCTGCATCACCTTTTGTTTCAATATTGTTGCTCTTTTGCCTGTTTGAGGAAATTAAATCACATCTTTAAAAAATTGTAGGTGAAAAACGTATACCATGATTCACTTGAGGAGACAAATTAGTCCATTTAAATATTTGTGGTCAGTTTGATAGTCCAGAGGTGTAGTTCTGGATATCACAGAAGACGAGAACAGGCTAAGATTTGGCTCATAACCTCAGGCCTGAGTAGGCAATTGTAAGTCCCGGGCAGGTGACTACAGCATAGGACAACATCACCAAGAAAAAGACCTAGTTGTAGGATTTACCTTAGAAGACTTGGAGAAAAAGTATCTGCTTCAAGGAGTTTTGTCAGTAGTTTGCCATTTTGATTATTCCTGGGTGGAAAATCCCCTGCTCTGGATTCAGTTGGCTTCAGCTAGAAATGGCTACTCAGCTTTTGCAGTGAACAGAAAAGGCAGCCACGCACTGTGCTAACACTATTGCTTCCTTTTCTTATCTCGCACTCCAAGGATGGCGTCTTTTGACCACATGAGGCCAGTGGGCTGGGGTGGTTCTTCAGATTCATTGGGAATAAATTGCTACTGAATCTCTGTGCTGATCTGTGTGAGTTGTAACTTCTAGAGCTGTATGCATAGACACTTGAACACAAGCTGGAGTCACCAATCAGCAAGAATTTGGATCTATCACTGCAAAAGATGTCAGTGAATCAGGAATGAGTAGGTAATTCAACTTTGTGGCCCAGGTCTGCCATGATGGGACCTAAACATTATTGGTGCTCTGTGCAATCTCCATCCCCCTTCTTTCTTTAGATGGCAGACTTGGATTATAAAGTCACAAATTGCTCCTGCTAATGTGAATAAATATGTCCCATCATACCTGATAATTAAGCCAGTGAGTGGAAATCCTCAACACACTATTGAGAATACAAGGATGCTGCATCAGCAATACAGCAATGCCAAATTATGTATGTCAAATGTCAATATGATGTATTGACATCAGATGACTTATGCCAAGATATGTCTTCATACTCCTCTGTGGGGATACTGGGCTAATTGAGTAAGTAATCAGCCCAGATGTGAAAAACTGCAGTAGCTTAGTGCTTCACATTCTTGTTTTATCTTCAGAAATATGAGGTGGAATGAGTTCCAACTTATTAACTGGTGGAGATATTGGAAGGAACACGTGTTTAGTAGGGAACGAGCTTGTATAATGCAGTACCAGAAGGCTCAGCAGCAGCCCTTCGTCTTACTGCTAGGGATGCAAAGCCCCTTGCAGAACTGAGCACAAAGGCCCACTACCACTCAGCTGGTTTAGGTATTAATCTGCAGAGTCCTACATAGTAGCACAATTCAGTTGCTTGAGCAGCCACTTAGTTTCATCAGAGATAAGCTGGGGTACCCTGACGACAGTTTCTACAGACAGGTTCAAGTCTCCTGTAGGTCCTGTTGCACATCTGCTAGCTCACTGCAAATGTTTCAAATGTCTCAAATACTAGGTGTCTCTTCCAATCTTCATTTAGAACCCTGACCATGGAAGACTATGGTGGAAGCCTCTTCATTTTGTTTCTGAAAAAATTTAACATGCATATTAAAGATATGGGACACTTCGACACATTACTAGTGTAAGCCTTGGAGGCAATAACAGAGAGACAGACCATGAGAACAGTGTGTACTGCCTTTCTCTGGAGAACAACAGGAAAAATCCAGATTCCCTTTTATACCTTTCTTGTTTTGCATTTATTCTTATAAACTAAGACAGAGCCTTTAAAGTTTCTCTGCTGTCATGCCAGTACTTGCAAAACAAAGATCAATTCTACACTAGGAATTGCAATTTGGGTCGTACTGGATGACAAATAAAGACATATCCCTCTGTACACCTTTTTTTACCTATCATCTATCAGATATACTGCCTGAAAGATTAGCACTTTTTAATACTTTTTTTGGTCTTGCCTCAAATCATAAGCATTTTGGGAAAAACAAATGAAATGTACTTTTCAAGGCAGGGACTGGAAAAAAAACAAAAAACCCCACTCCCATTTCTCTTCAAAACCACAAAGAAATCATGAAGGAAAAGCTGAATATTTTGTTTGTTTGTTTGTTTTTACCTAAAAAGGAAAAGCCAGAGCGTCTCTGAGGTCCAGTAAGAACTTTTATGTGGAGCAGATGAGAGCTGGAGTGCAGTGGTAGAATGGAAGCTAGAAAGATTAGATCGGCAGCTGGTAGCACACTGACACCTCTGGTGACTGGCAAGACAAATGCAAATCTGATTGCTCTGACCCTTGACCTTCTAAGAGATGACCAGGCAGTGTAACCCAGGAGACTTTCTGTATTAACTAGGAGACTCAGAGACTTGCTCTTTTCTAGATTATCACAGTTAAAGCTTAGTGCTCCCAAGGCAGTACCCACAGGCATACTGGCTTTGTGATTTACTGCTTGAGATGACACTTGCCAGGTTGGGAAAAAAGTTTTTTCCAAATCTCTGTGTGACTCCTAGTTTTATAGAGCTGAAGTAAAGTTGCTCCAGCTTCAGTTGCTTTGTGGTTTAGTTATCATTGGGTTTTATGACTACAGAATGTTTTCCCATTTATTAGCTGCTCTGCCTGGAATGCAGTGTTGGGTGATTTATTACAGGCATGACACCCCCCCTGCAACTGGTGACGTATTTGTCCAGTGATGAAGGATTGTGAGTGAGCCGAATGGGGTCCAGCTGTGTCCCTGGATCCAAACCAGCCCCAATCTTTGCAGGGGTAATTCTCTTTCCTGGAGTATGCAGAACTACAGCAATTTCTATCAGAGCTGACCTCTACATTTTTTCTTCTCAAATCTGAAATAAGTGCCCATTTCATTGTTCAGATCTTGGAAGACAGCTAACAGGGTGATGGCTGAACCACTCCCCATATAGTATTAAGCTCTCTGATGGTAAATCAGAAGATTCAGCTTACGTTTCCAACTCCACATTGTGCAATGCACATCTTTAATTGTCTGTGTCATGAGCTTCTCAAAGCAACATTTTGGGATTACTTCCAAAATCCAATTAACTCAGCCTGATCCTGGGGTACATTTCCCCATATGATCAAGGGATGTCTTTTCCCCAGCTGTACCCGGAGTTGACACTGACTGGCACCACGATCTCCAGCTGATGGATGAAACTTGGCTGGGAACAAGGCAGAACGATTCCCCCATCGCTTCCCCGTGCTAGTGTACGCAAGCTGTAGCTCTAGTGAGACCAAATTTTCCTTTCGAGAAAAGGACATTGTTCTAAGCCAGTCCCACTGCACCTATTAATTTCTAAAAATTAGATGACGCTGAACTCCTTTTTGAAGCAACCCTTTCCCAGCTATAACAGCATACGCACAGCTTTTGCTGCTGAGTTGGGTTTTTTCCCCTTTAATTGGCCTACCTAGGGGTTGAGTAATCTGTCATTTTGTTTCCTGTGTTCAAATTCTGCTGGGGGTGGCGGGCGACCATTTTACAATGCATTCTGTCTCGCTGCTGGAATAGCGGGGAAGATTTTGAAGGTCCTCAAGCACATTGGGGAGCCAGCTCACCTTGCACTATGGCAAAGAAATAGCAATTATCTCAGATTTAAGCTGCAGGCAGAAATGATAAATAAATACAGAAAATGGAAAACAAGCAAAAGACTCCACAGAGCTCATGGAAAACTTTTTTCAAAAGGAGCAGATTGGTAAAAGAGTACCATCTCCCTCCAGTGCTAAAGAGAAAGAGATAGTACAGCTTAGGGTTTGTAATTCATTTGGGGCAAAAAACACCTTGTAATTAGGATAACATAGCATGTCACACAATTGGCTTCTGGTCTGAGTGCTGCATGAGAAATTATTAACAAGTCACATCCATGCCTGATCCCAGCACACCCTCTCCTTGTACACATACGGGGTGGAGGAATGGGAAAGATGCATTGCCTTCTTATGAGATGGAAACCTGCCCAAGCACGACTGGGAGATGACTGAGCCTGATGCCATTCTACTGACCACAACTTCAGAGGTGCAGGAGAAATCTGGGCTTTTCATAGCTACCAATTCACCTGCTGGAAAATGAGGGCATTACTTAAGAGGAAGGACTTTTGTTATGGTACAGCTAAACACAGCTCCTAGGATGGAGGTTGTTGGTTTTTCCATGCTTTTTTTCCCAGCAGTATAAGATACCAGCAACAGTCTCCCAATGCACAAATGCCCCAGAGTCCCTACAGAGCAGAAGGCTGACAGGCTTATTTCTTGGCATAGTTGTGTTTCTGCTGGCAGCTCCATTGGGACCATGCTCCATTCCAGGGTGAACTGGCTCCCACTGGCCCTTCAAACATCAGGACATAAGCAAAGGCCATAGCTCTAAAGAAGCTGACTGTGATATTAATACTCCTTTAGGAGGAAATTAGAACAGTTATTTCCCTTGGAAATTAGATGTGTCTACAAGCATCTCCTACGATTTTGAGGGCATATATCCAGCACAGCTGAGTGCTAGTATATAGCTAGGACCTCAGAAACACATGGCCATACAAATAAATTGCATTGATACCAACACGGTCTACAGAACATTTGCTGGGAGATTTCTGACCTCTCTGCCCAGGTGTTGGTTACTTGGATGACATCTCTGGTGAGCAAAGTTTAAATGGATGATATGGACAGACTCTGGACTCCCATGCAGTGCAAACTTGACTTATCTTTCATCCACTAACATCTAATATGTTAAACCTACTGAAATGCAACATTTGCTCACTGTCCCCAGCAGCTGCTCTGAGAAACCATCAAGGCTGACTACATTTTCATGGCCATTTGCCACTCAGGTGAGCTCAGAGGAAATATCTCAGTCTCTACCTTTCATCACATACGGTTAAACAGAATGGATGCTGTTAAACATACATGGAAAATTCATGCAAGGCCCCAGAGACTAACTTTGATACCAGTGTTGCTGCACCTGCAGTCTCAAGGCATGCTCCGAGGGCAGCACCGAAGAGCAACAGATGAAGAATCAGGCTGCCTTGGTGTCACAAGGTATCAGAGGGAAATTGCTTGCCTTTAAGCAGTGTGAAATCAGGTTTCCTGAATTTAAGTTTCATACCTAGTAAAGTGTACCACAGATGGCGGGTCTGCATCTCTCAGGGCAGATATAAATTACGACCTCTTGCCTCATTAAGATTGCCTGGTAATTCTGCTGCCCTCTTAATCTATGCCAAGGAAACTGAAGTTAGGGATGCAACACGCTTGCCCTTTCTGCAATTGCTGAGCAATAAATATTTTATCTGCTGGAGGGAAAAAAAAGGTAGGAAGAAATCTGTGGAATTCCCTTGTTTCACCAGTTAGCGCTCAGGCTTCTTTGTAAGATCTCAGGATACTTACTTTGAACACACTCGCTTTATGAGCTTGGATGCAGGAAACAGAGGGGGATGAATTTGTTTGTAGGTATTTCTTATTTGGCAGACGCAAAATGTCTTACACACTACCTCTGGCAAGGTTCCCAGATAACATCAACCAGCCTAACTGGGTGCCACAAAAGAAAATTAAACCTATTAATTCACTTTGTGCTGTGAAGCAGATCCTGGCAAAAAAAATATAAGTATGTACATTGCTGCATAATTATTCTGATACAGTATCTGTAGTTTCATGGTAATGGAGCAGTGAAGTGATCAGTTCTCAAATAAGTAAATTTTTCATACGCTGAAGAAATTTAGAAGCCTTTTACTGAAGAAAGAAATTTAATCATGGACTAATTCTTTCCAGTAGCTTGAGGACCAAGAGGAAAGAGATTCCCATTGGTAAGAAGTCATGGAAGTTCACCGGCGTTAAAGGAGCTCCAGTGGTGGGACAGAGGATGTGGGTCTCCTATAAATAGTACAGGACGTAGGACTGAACTTGCCATTTCCTGCAGTGGAAAGAACTGCTCTTTCTCAATACACCACTGAGAACAGTTCAGCCCACTAACTTAATCAGAAGGCAAATTACAGACAATATTAGATCTAACATGAAATCCTGCTCCCCTGAAGTCAGTGGGAATTCTGCCACGAACTGCACAGAGATTTTACTCCATGCCTTTGTACAGAGATGCTAGGAAAGTGAAAAGCAGCAGAGAAACTTAGTGAAGTCTTGTCGGGCTTTATGTGAATATAGCCTGTTCAGTGAGCTTGAGTGAGCAGGATTTGGGGACAGCTCTCAAATCAGGGAGATGAGCTCCACAGCCCAGGCACTGGACTCGCTCTTCGCCCTTCTGCTTGACTTACCTGCTCAGGGATGCTCTAGCTCAAGTAAATATAATTGTGAATCCCCTTCTAAACAAGCAGACAGCAACAGGGACAGACAAATGATAGGACTGAATTCATCAGTTCTTCCACAGTAGTGCTTCAGAAAACCAACCAAGCCTCCAGACGTGTCTGGGCCAACAGCAGCCTCAACACACTCCTTCATTCCCTGAAACAGAAGACGTGTCCTTATCTGCAAGGAAAACCTTCTTAGCACAGAAGCAGGAGACGGATTCAGCTAAGCATGGCTGTCTTGGAAGGAGACCCCTCCTTTGTAAGAGTCCTATTCCTGTCATCCTGAAACAGATGCCTAAAACAGACCAAATGCTTCTTTCTCTCTGTAAGTTATAGAGGCACCTAGTTTAGCTGTGCATTTTGCAAATGTCCCAAATCAAGTGTGATGAACCCCCCCCCAAGCACCCTCTTTGTGTTTGGCCTTGCACAGCACTGTGAAAGTCACCCTCTTCATGGTGGGTCATCACTCCCAGCCTGCCTGAGCCCACTGGTCTCTTCCCTGCAAGAAAACATCCCAGAAAACCTCTGCTCTGGCAGTTGCTCCGCTGGGCAGCGCGGATCCCCTTCCCTCTCTAGCAGTCTCCCAAGGGGTGCTCTCCTTGGCAGCATCAAACAGCCACCAGGAACAGCAATTTCCAAGCAGGAAACTGAGGTGGCTGTGGGACCTCTACCCAACTTAAACCACAGCTACTTTAGGTGATTCAGTTCCTCTTGCCAGAACATGGATATAAGGAAGGCAGGCAGTATTCCAGACCTGTACAAGGCTCATATGCAGCCTCTGTCAAGCAAATAATAGCTTCTCCCTTGAAAGCTTCATAACTACAGGCCCATTTACCTCCCCACTCGCCTCCACCAGCAGATGCTCAAGGAAGACTGAAAGAACAGGCAAACACATAGCCAAATACTCTCCATCATTTTGCAGCTTAAGGATTTTCTGCATTAGGGATGTTGTCTTAAAACTGAATAGGCCTTGATGGATTTAATTTTTCCCCCACCATGAAATTTTCAGTCCCGTTTTGAATCTATGTAATTTTTTAACATCCACCACATTTGCAGGAAGGTGTTCCACAGCTTAAGTACATATGATGTATCGCTTTGCAAAGAGACCTCGCTTCGCAATGAACTAAGCAGCTCTGCACAGAATTAGTGCCAGCATCTCAAGTCCAAGGAACAGCATAGCCTTTTTGGTATGGTGCCTAGCCTAGGGCTGTCTGCAAGTAAAGATCCACACTATGGCCACAGTTTATCCCAGTTAAAAAGGGTCTCTATCCGAAGAGAAAACTCACCACAGTGTTGGAGGAAATATGCACCTCCAGGAGAGGAACAGGTCTGTCTAAGCCATAGCTCACCCTCGGGAGTTGGTTTTCTGCTAAAGGTGATCCTGGTCCTACATATATTTGGAAATCAAGAGTCCATGCTGCATTCCCCTGGCAGAAATTGGCCTGAAGAAGGGGAAGGCTAAAGGGTCCCTAAGCCTTCTGCCTGCTCCTCACCATTCCTCCCAAGAGAAAGGAATATCATACACTGGAATAGCCTTTGTTAATATCTAGGTCCAGGGAAAAATGCTTCTAAACCCAAGTTATGGCTCCACTGATCAAACAGTCTTAATGTGTGGCAATTTCAGTAACGCTCAGAGGGGCACAGAAAGTCCCACACTGCCAATGCTGTCTCTAAGGAGACAAGAAACGAGACTGTCTTTCCAAACTCTGTTCCTGTAACACAGTAGAAATTAAGATTTTATTTTTAATTCCCTGCAGGGAAGCTCTGATCTAAATAAATTATAGGTGTACATTAAAAGAAAGAACACCCCCTCCCCTCCTGCACCTACATAAAATTTGCTTAAATAACAAATCTGCATAGAAATAGGAGATGCTGTCATGCCTGATAGATGATATGTAACAGGCCAATTGCATTACCAGGAAGACAGTAAACATTTTTGCTGTCCTTTTTAAAGTAAAGTCTGCCCTGTTAATACATGCTTTGCTGCCATAATAAGGCAAACAATGAAATTACTGGTCCTGCATCAAAAACATCAAAGCTAAACGTGCTCATTTTCTGTTGCAGCTGTTTGATGCACACAGCTCTTCAAAGACCATTTCCTGGGACTTCTTTAGAGTCTCTTCATAGTGAGTCACCAATGTAATCTCACTTCCCTTGAGATGTGTGGTGGGTTGACCCTGGCTGGTTACCAAGCGTCCACCAAAGCTGCTCTGTCACACCCCCTCCTCAGCTGGACAGGGGAGAGAAAATATAACGAAAGGCTCGTGGGTTGAGATGAGGACAGGGAGATCACTCACCAATTACTGTCACAGGCAAAACAGACTCGACTTGGGGAAACTAGTTTAATTTATTACCCATCAAATCAGAGCAGAATAATGAGAAAATAAAAAACTAAATCTTAGAACACCTTCCCCCCACCCCTCCCTTCTTTCTGGGCTTAACTTTATTCCTGATTTCTCTACCTCCTCCCTGCCGAGCGGCACAAGGGAACGGGGAATGGGGGTTGCGGCCAGTTCATCACGTGTCGTCTCTGCTGCTCCTTCCTCCTCAGGGGGAGGACTCCTCACACTCTTGCCCTGCTCCAGCGTGGAGTCCCTCCCACGGGAGACAGTCCTCCACGAACTTTTCCAACATCAGTCCTTCCCACGGGCTGCAGTTTTTCATGAACTGCTCCAGCATGGGTTCCTTCCACGGGGTGCAGTCCTTCAGGAGCAGACTGCTCCAGCGTGGGTCCCCTGCAGGGTCACAAGTCCTGCCAGCAAACCTGCTCCAGCGTGGGCTCCTCTCTGCTTGGGGCCACAGGTCCTGCAAGGAGCCTGCTCCAGCGCAGGCTTCCCACAGGGTCACAGCCTCCTTCGGGCATCCCCCTGCTCCAGTGTGGGGTCCTCCACGGGATGCAGGTGGATATCTGCTCCACCGTGGACCTCCATGGGCTGCAGGGGAGCAGCCTGCCTCACCACGGTCTTCACCAGGAGCTGCAGGGGAATCTCTCCTCCAGCTCCTGGAGCACCTCCTCCCCTTCCTTCTTCACTGACCTTGGTGTCTGCAGAGTTGTTCCTCTCACATATTCTCACTCCTTGCTCCAGCTGCAGTTGCACAGCGTTGTTTTTCCCCCTTCTTAAACATGTTATCCCAGAGGTGCTACCACCATCGCAGATGGGCTTGGCTTTGGCCAGTGGCAGGTCTGCCTTGGAGCCGGCTGGCATTGGCTCTGTCAGACATAGGGGAAGCTTCTAGCAGCTTCCCACAGAAGCCACCCCTGTAGCCCCCCTGCTACCAAAACCTTGCCATGCAAACCCAATACAAGACGACTGCTAGAAAGCAGAGTTTCAGGGAAGCTACTGAGCTCAGGAGAGTTTTCACAGCTTCTTTACAGACCTACTGCTGTTATTCCCTCCAAGCTTCAAAGCAAAGATGCATCACAAAGACCATGAGAAGATACAGGCAGCAAAACTGCTCTGTGGCCTCTACGAGCTCAGGATTACCCGAAGTCCTGGAAAACAAAGTAATTGGGTAGTCACACATTTTAAAGATGCCCTACATTAACATGTCAAATTCCCTGAATTTTTCTGTGCACTGCCCAACAACTCAAGGCTGAAGTGGAGGCTGGTGTGTGGGCACCCTTGCAGTGGAAAAACCCAACAGAAGCTCCTCAGGTACCTGCTGCATCTGGTGGCAAAAGAGTGCTTCTAAAGCTATAAAGACCAATCCATTTGGCAACTATTTTAAGGCCAGCAACAATTCTTCAGACCCAAAAGCATACAGAGGGATGAGCCTCTGGGACATGTGCTTATCATCAATGCTTATCATCAGGCAATGCTACAAGAGAGAGTTGAGGTCGGAGTGCAGGTGTCTAGGAGAGGCCCGAAGAAATTTGTCTGACCACAGATAACAGATCACTTAATGAATTTTTGTTCCCTTCTTATGGTAGCAGCATGGCAGCTCAAAAATACAAGCCAGACTTCAGGGCTGTAATAATAAAAAACACACAGCATAATAAAAATACCTTGAAGTTAAAAAAGGAACTAATCACTTCTGTGGAAGAGGCATAGGCCCGAATAAGTGAGGCTGGCATCTTTCTGGTCTTTCCTGGTGTTTTCTCTTTCCAGAGGGCAAGTATGCAAACAAAAAGTGGCTTCTGTGGCTGAAGTAATCTCTGGAAAACTAGGAAGATTTGAAGACATTTTAACCATTGCCAAGCCAGTGTCACTAGGACTGCAATATTTGATCACAAAGATTGCAAAAGCCCACAAACAACAGTCCTATACAACAAAATACTAATCAACCCTTGAACAAAAAAACAATCTGAAACATATTTGTATGATACAGTAAGAGCCTTGGATGCTCAACATGAGGAATAAAAAAAAAAAAAACAAAATACCAACAAAATTTGAGATCTCTAGTCATTCTCTTCTAGCCCACTTTGAATTTGCATTACTAGCAGAGGGAGTAGGGGTGAGAGAGAAGGGATGGAGAGTAATTATATAATCCCTGCCCAATTCTCTGAGCCACTCCGCTAAGGTGACAAAATGGAACCACTTGTGAAATTAAACCAGAAGCCATTTGGATAACAGTGCTGGTCCCAGTAGTACATTAATTGTGATGGTCACCAGGCGGCATTTCACTCCTTTCAGACACCTTCAATTGCATATTGCTCCAGCATTTTCCAATCAATAAGAAATATGATTACAAGATGCCTGGTTCTTTGCCCATGCAACATTTGATTTCTTTTCAAATATATTGTAAGAGTATGTGAAGAACTATGCACAATGCAAGCCCAGAGCAGAGGTAAGGAGAAAATGTATTGCAAGGTCATTGCAAGATTGGAGGAGCAATTTCAGGTGGATAGAGCACTTATTTGGGTTTTTTAGCTGCCCCTATGAGTTAATACTTGAAAACCATTATGTGGTTGCATGTGTTAGCATTTTTGGATCCAATGGCATGATTTACTGATTTAGTTAATTAAGTTGAAATCAATAAGATAAGATGGGAAATTAAGACAGGGATATATCTCAGATGCAATGGGTGTTACAGCCAGTAGCTCAGATTTACCTCAGGTGAGGCAGTTTTGAGCTACAGATACTGGTAGTAGAAAATTTCTTGACCTTTCTACATAGGTTGATTTATGATCATGAAAAAACAAGGTTAATGGGAAGATATCACAAGGTCAAGGGCTATGGATACAAAGAGGTCTTCTGTTATTTCGGGTTCCACATAGTCTAATATAAAAAAGTTAATTCCCCAGGGGAAATTACTGACTGGATTGTAATGTCACCTCACTGGGGACACAGATCTGTCCACGTGTCCCACTTCATGCACAGCACGCAGGGGTGGTGCAGCTCATTTCCTTCCCACTGAATGTCTCTGGCTGCATTTTATTGCTGCCCCTCCACCTGAAGCATTTGCAAAAGCATGAGTGGTTTAGGAAGCTGTCTGCCCTAAGGCAGGTGAACCCATTTCACCCGGAGATCAGGAAGCAATAAAGATGGTTATCTCCAAACTGCCTTGTGAGACAGGCACAGGAACATGTTTCTTTCAACAGAAAGGTATAACCCTGTCTAGAGAGTGATGCTGTGCTGGTTTTGGCTGGGATAGAGTTAATTTTCTTCATAGAAGCTAGTATGAGGCTACATTTTGGATTTGAGATGAAAACAATGATGATAACAGAGGGAGGTTTTAGTTCTTGCTGAGCAGTGCTTACACAGAGTCAAGGCCTTTTCTGCTTCTCCCCCCACCCCACCAGCGAGCAGCTGGGGGTGCACAAGGAGTTGGGAGGGGACACGGCTGGGACAGCTGACCCCAACTGACCAAAGGGATATCCCACACTGTATGGTGTCATGCTCAGCATATAAATCTGGGGGAAGAAGAAGGAAGGGGGGGACGTTTGGAGTGATGGCGTTTGTCTTCCTAAGTAACCGTTACACATGATGGAGCCCTGCTTTCCTGGAGATGGCTGAACACCTGCCTGCTGATGGGAAGGAGTGAATGAATGCCTTGTTTTGCTTTGCTTGTGTGCACGGCTTTTGCTTTCCCTATTAAACTGTCTTTATCTCAACCCATGAGTTTTCTCACTTTTACTCTTCAGATTCATCCCACGGGGGGGAGGGGGAGTGCGAGTGGCTGCGTGGTGCTTAGTTGCCAGCTGGGGTTAAACCACGACAGATACTTTCATTAGCTGGCTTTACTCAGCTTGACACTCAAGCTCAGTTAATAGCCCATAAAAAGTAAGCAGAACAGGGAGCTTTCAGCTACAGGGTCAGGTTTTCAGCTGGTATTTGACACTCGAAACATGTAGGTAACAATCAAGCTGTGCTAACTTCCAGCAGCTAAAAATTTGACCTTAACAACGTCTTTTTAGGACTTTTTGCTGTTTCTTGTATGGACAGTACTCTTTAGCTGATGGTGTATGAACTGCAATTAGGTCTTTCTTGCTTACAGTTGGTGGGAATTTGGACTGGACATGTTTTAGACCTTGGCTACTGTAGAGAACTGCTAATGTAAACCAACAAGATGTCTCAAACAGCCTGGTGCTAAAACCACAATGCAGAGCGACGGTCGCTAGGACCCAGGACCGGACAGTACCTGGAGTGAGGGTGAGGGAGGGAGCCCTGTGGAGACAGGGCCAGGGTGGCCTTGCCTCGGCCCCATTCCCCGTGGTCTGTGAAGCGTCTTATTCCCCCCCCACACCTACTGCCTGGGGGACAGTCCTGGTATCACTCCTCTTGGTTTTGACTGGTCGCTGATGTAATTTTCCAATTAGCAAAACTACTAACCACTTGTGCCTTGGGAAAGGAATTTGGGAGGGAGCTAAAAGATAGCAAACTGTGGAAAACTAACGGCTCTAACCTTGAAGAAGAGCTAACAAGCCAACAAAAGTGAACATCTTGGCACCAAAGACTGGACAGTGGCCAGAGAAGAAAAAACTGCAGAAAGTAGGTGAAAGGTAAATGTGGCGAGGGGAGATCACGACCACCGACTCAATTCAGGACCGAAAAGACTTGTCCCCCCACACCTGAAAGGAGCATGCGTGCTAATTTACATAGCAAGCGAGGCTAATTTAAATACAGTAAACCAATAGTGTACGAAATGTTAATCACTAACCAATATGTGTAAATTTAGGCGGGTTTATACTAATCATGTAGCCTGATAAATGCTCGTGCGTGCATGATTTGTGGAATTACTCTCACCGAGCACCCTGCGCAGAATTAACATCTCTATAAGAATCTTCTTCTTCCCTCACCGAATACCCTTGTTGGCAGGACCAACGCTGGATCCAGGACTGGTGATTCTCTCTCTCTCTCTCTCGGTGATTAAGTTGTTAAAGTTGTTAAATTGACGTCAAGTACTGCATGGCCTACCTTGATTTTCTGTAAAACTGCATAGCTGGGCTGAACATAACTGTGAGAGGGTGGGCGGGTGTCGAATATTGTACTCAATATTTGTCTTTATAGAAGCTTTCTATTAAAGCTGGTGTTTGTGTACGGACCTTGAGTGTTGGCCCACCTTAATCCACAATGAGAGGATTTGCGAATCTTTGACACTCCTCCCCCCTCCTCCCCAGGTGGGACGTGACAGCTACAGACTGTGAAAAGCTACTTCAGAACTTCAAGTCAGAAAAAGACAGTTTGGAAAAATCCCACCAGGCACTCATAAAAGTTCAGGGCTACATCTCATAAGCAACTTCAAGACTAGTTCACAGCCTTCGTCTGATTAAACCTACAGCCCTTTCCTTGGCACCATAACTCTATAGATCTGGGGAGATATATGTTGCAATAGGTATTTAAGCCTGCAGTAGTGTTCATGAAACAGAGCCTCTCTTTCTCTAGGGTAGTTCTTAGACTGGCTCACCTCACAGTGTGATTCCCAAATGTAGTCACTGAGGAATAAAGGGCAGTGTGCTGATCAGTTTAAAACCCACCAGGTAGTAGAGGTTGGTTTCCCACAGCAGCCCTATGGCTACAGCAATTCAGTTTGCCCCCATGGAGCGATGGGTCTTGGCTGCACAACGGCACGGCTGCAACCACAGGCACAGAAGTGGCACCAGACCTGGCCACACAGTTTAGCTTGTCCTACTGTGAGATGCAAGGGGGTATAGATCCAAATGCTCTTCCCCTGGGAAGGATTTTGGCCCAGTTCCTGCAGTTTTGAAACCTGGGATTCCTGCATTTTTGAAACCTGGGATAGCTCTGGGAATGGTCAGAAGCAGAGGCGTGAGCACCTGGAGGCCAGCCAGGGGTTGACCCTACGAGTCGAGGTACCAGGCGATACAGACAGATGCTAAGCAGAGTTTTCAGATGTGATGCTTCAGGAGACTGCAACCAGTTTCAGTAGGATTGAGTCACCCAGCCTGCCTGCACACCTCGCAACACTCCCAGGCACATAAATCATTTTGGAAACTGAGCCTAGAGTTTTAAAAATGAAGAGACATCACTGGTCCCAGTATCCAAAACTTGACAAGATCTACACATTAGAGTGGAGCTGGGCTGTTGGGCCAGCCTGGGAAAACTGCAGCAAGTAATAAAAATAATCACTTTTCCTGCCTTATAACTTTGATGAATCACCTTAATGTTGACTCTTGCTTAACCAGACATAATTAAGAACGGTGTGAATGTTACCTTTGAGGAATAAGGTGATAACTCAGTGTGTTTAAATTGAAAGAGTCAGCACAGTAATGAGTTTGAGTGCACATACATATGTGTTAATCGCATTATCGGCAGTGTCTGACTATGACATATGCTTCCTGAATTAGTTACGGGTTTCAGAGTAACAACAGAATCCTTACTCAATTACAGCAATAGTCCTGATGAGTTTGTTTTCATATTTGTTAATTTTCCCATGACAGTGTGTTTTGGAGAGTGCACATACGTTTTTAATGAATTGAAATTGCCTTGTATCTGATAAGCTATCTTTTCCCCAGATGTTGATATTACATAGAATCAGATTCTATTCCCTGAATTGAATTCAGCCTCCCCCAGTGTTTTGCCACTGACTTGTTTCCATTATATGATCCTGGCATGTTACCTAACTTAAAAAAAACCCAAAACCCTCCTCTCTGATTTTCAGTCTCCAGACAAGAATTGCCATGGGAAAGATATTTATAAAAGAGGCTTATTCATGCTGTACATACAAGTTAGGCTGCTTTCAAGCAAAGTGGATGATAAAGTGCATTGGATTGCAAGAGACACAAGTTTCACTCCTTCTTCTTCCACTGAACCACTAAGAAACCCTGGTCAAGTCACTTAGAGGACATTTCTCTACCCTAAGTTGAGACTCTGGCCTAAATGAGTTTCCCAGGCAATGGAAAGAGACAGCTGTCTCCAGAGAGTGATTCAGCTGATGCTAAAATGGGAGGGGGAGGAATTCATCGGCCACTGGAAGAGTCTCTCTGCCTCTAATTAACTATCACAACAAATAAGAGAAATAAGACAAACTAGCTGGGTGAGCTAGAATAGGTGGCAGAGCTATCATCTCACTTGCTTTTAACTTCAAGAGAATTACAGATGAGTCACACAGGTATGAGTGAAAAACAGATTTGGTCAAGTTTTAATGAAGGTATACCCTCATTCTGGCATTTGGTTTGATCCTACTGATAATTTAAGAAAAACAAAACCAAAAACAAACCAAAAAAACCCTTTGGTGTAAACTTGCTCCCAAACATCTTTGTTCCCAGCCAGATCTAGTTACAGGCTATGAAAATAAGTCTTACTATTACAGGATGCATAAAGTAAAATTTGACTGCACAAGCTCTGACTGATTACTGCATGAACAAATTAAGAGAAAAGACGAGATGGGAGGGAAAAGACTTATTCAAAAACATTTTTAACTAACAAACGTGGCAAGAACTGAAATGTACAGCCCTATTCAACTCCCAGTTCAGCTGCCTAACACTCTCAGCACCTATTGTAATCTCAGGCACTGTGGGAGTATCCTGCCCAGCCTCTAGAGCCTCTGCTGCTTCTCATGAATCCTGTGTCATCTCTGGTAGCCACCCACAGATACCTGTGTAGCGCAGTGGCACCAGATGCCTGTATTCAGGCAACTGAATCCTGCCCTGGAGTCCCCTGGAGCTCATGGAAACCTGCTCTTTGAGTTAAATGGGGACTATTTAAGGACTATCTAAGCATTCTGGCATACTCAGATTTCTACAAACTTTTAGCAAGTTGCAAGTATCTGTGGGAACATAGTAAGTATTTTAAGCAGTAGAAGAAATTCACTGTGCCAAAGGAAGAGGGAAGCATCTGGGCCCTGAAGCAGATTGTGAAATTTGACTTAAAGCTGAATTAAGTCTAGCATTGAGGTTGAAAGTTGTGCAAATCTCCCAACATTTTGGGCCAAAATGATGGCAATAGGTATTGCAAAACTATCTCTAATTGACACTCTGATAAATTGTTAAATCTTTCCCTAAGCTCAGATGCATATAGTACGGTCCAGGTGGAATACACCAAATTAGGTCAGAGCCTCTAATTCTATGCATCTCTCTAGCACATTTAAGACACTGATCAGCCTAAGCATAGATAAGCCTATCATTACTAACAGAAGTTGGCTAGACTTCAACATTTGTCATATTCTCTACAGGACGACTAATAAAGCCAAATTCCATTATGGGATTCAAATACATTCATATTCACCAGGTAAACAAACATTTTGCATGTAGGGCTTGGTGCAACATTCTAATTTTCATTCAAGTTATCATTAAAAAATATGAATGAGGTTGCTGAAAATTAGAATTTTCATCCTAAGAAAAACAATTCTAAATTTCTTTTCAGGCTGCACTGGTGCCAAATATTTCACTCTGACAAAGTTGAATGTTATTGATTTGATTTTGCTATTACTGAGCAGGAAAAGTCAATATGAGAGTCAAAGGAAAGCTGTTAACTTATTTTTTAAGTGCTTCATCAAATAGATACATTTCTGCTGAATACCAAATTCCACTGAATCAACACAAGTAACTTAACAAATATCGTCTCAGGTTTAAGACATATATATTATCAGGTAACAAGCCACCTTCAGAAGAGCAGGCACACTCATCACCTCTTGACATTAGCCCATTTACTGTGAGCTTGTAAACAGGGTGCATCTAAATTGGTGATTTAAATTGCAGCAGGCATTCTTGCAGGTGTCACTTTACCTTGTACCCACATTTGGAGCTGGGCAGCAAACATTTACACCTGACACGGGTGAAATTAAGTCCTTTTCTCTAAGTGGAACCAAGGCCAAAGTTGCACACCATGGCACTGGGTAGAGCAGCCCTCTTGGAGTGTGGGTTCATGGTACCTCCTTTAGGAGAAAACATGAGGTCTTCCTCATAACAACCTTCATTAGAGAGAGGGTCGAACATTTCTGGAAAGGCCATGCAGCACGACGGCAGTATGCAGACATCACCTGTTAGCTGGCCAATGCCAGATTCCCAAGAAGAAGCAATCAGTGCCATACAAAATATTCAAAATGGCTCTTTTTAAGAGAGTGATGTTCACCATCTTATAATGGGAGTAAACTGGGTTTCAGAAGCTGTCTGCCCATCACTACCTTTCTTTTGTCCAGCTGGCTGAAGCTTTCTGGATCAGAGGACACACCAAGATGTGTAGCTTGCCTTGACCTCTTCTGTTTTGGACACAGGTTTGAGACAGCTCTGAAGCACCTGTGACCACTGCCAGAACAATGGATGGCCATGACAAGACCTCTGTAATAAAGACAACCTAATCCCAAAAGAATTTAGAATTTAGTAGTTTCTGTCAGCATCCACAGTAAACTCATAATTCCAACAAAACCATATGTTGATTATTTACCCTTCTTTCCCATTGTAACACATCTGCATTCCTAAAACAGGTGACAGCTAGACAGGGAGTAAGGGAGTTAGCTTCAAATGCTACTGAAATTAGCACTTGCAAACATATTCCAACATTAATATTAACAACAGCAATTTCAGTTTTGATGGACCTTTAATTTCCAGTTCTATTTAAGCTCCATCATTATGTATTTGTTGAGTGATTTCTTCTATTGCAAGCACTTTGGGGTAGTACTCACCCATGCCTTTTTGTAATATATTTGGAGTTTCTCTGTTACCAGAAACAACATAAGCCATTTTGTTCAAGCACTTTGATCTCATCTTGCGTTTTGCATCTATAAAACGTGATTGTAATAAATTGACTGAAAGATGCATGTGCAAAGCATATAACTTCGCAGAGGTCATAAAGTCGGAAGGGATCCATATGTCGTCTTTCTATGCCTATACAATGCACAGACTTCAGGCATAACGAGTGCTGGATTAAATCAGTACTTGCATATCTCTTGGTCAGGTCAGTGGAATAATAAGGGGAAAAACAGCAAACCATTTGTTGGTCACCATTTGTTGCTTTGTGTGTTAAGGCCAGAAAGCCATGGTGGGAAGATCAGAGTGCCTTCAGCCTCAGCTTGGATGCACTAATTCCTCAAGACAATACATTTAATTTTAAGTGCAAATCCATTGTTTCTCTGGCATGCAACATACAATTAAATCGTACTCACCCAGGTGGGACATTTGCTTGCCATAGGTTCCTGAAAACAACCTGTCTTTCTTCCCCTAGCGTGTCTTGCAGGAAAATTACATTTTTACTTAGGGATTTATCTTCGTGAACCTCAAAAAAACATCCTCGACAGGCCAAAAGTGAGTAAAAGGCTGAATTTCTTTCTGAATTTTCTTTGTTTAGCAGGACACACCAGCATCACATAGCTCTTTTGAAAATGAAGAGTTCTATAAAAACAGGGTGTTTGTTGTGAAGTTTCAATTCCCCCAGCTCAAGTAATGTTTCTTATTGCTTCCTGAAATACCCTCTGTCCCAAAGATGTCTTACACTATTACACTGAGATTCCTTAAAGTCTGCCAGATCTAAAAAATCCTGGGCTTAATAGAAATACCAGCTCATCGCATATTAGTCTCTCTCTCCCCATTAGCATTGCATCCATAGTTGAAAAACTTCCAGTCTTTCCCTTTTCTTTCCAGGACAACAGATTTCCTCCTGGTCCTGTACACATACCTCTCTCTTATAGAGTCTCATTTTACCAAAAGCTCTGGGTATAAGGGTGACTTGCATTTTGCCTTATCCTCCTTATAAGGTGCACTGTCAACTGCAATGACAAATTGAAACCAGCCTATGTGATTTCATGCCACCGTTATCATACTATAAATTATTAAATGTCACAGGAAAACATACAGTGAGTAAAAGTCACAAAGCAAGCCCTTGCAACGGACATATGTATGACAGCAAAATGCATCTCTCTCTCTTGGGAAGTGGCTGATCAAGGAGAGACCTACAGATTTCAGGACTGGACTTCAAGACCTCATCTGTCCTAATTCTACCTCAATTACATGGTATTAAACTACACATTCCAATAGCATCACTACTGCCGCTGAAATGGCAAGAAACCAACTCAACAGTGCAAAAGGACAAGTATCTGAGAGAGAAACAGCTTTTAGAGCATGAACAAAACACCACATAGACCCATCACAGCCACAGTCCAGGGAAAAAAATAGCATTATGAAAGATAACCGTTAAACAGCACTATAAAGAATGTCATAGGGCATTGTTCAGCTCCTTTCTACATCCAGTGTTTTCACAGAGTTCTGGCACACAGATGCTAAGAAAGAATGGAGCACCAATTTTTGTGTGCAATAAGAGAGTGCAGGGAATTTGGGAGCGACAGTACTGAGATGCACAAAAAATCAATCCGAGAACTGAATGCAATTCAGCTCACTGTCACTGTTTAGATGCTTAAGCTTTCACTTGAATAAGCACAGAGCTGCCTTGCTCATGTCCTCTTTTTTCCCCCTTAGGTGGAAGGTGATGCCATGCGAATGGCTACTTGTATGAGAGCTGGCCCAGAAGCACTCAAGTGAGTTCAGACTTAAATTTACCATGTGTTGACCATAGAGCTGCTAAAAGGTATTCCTGACCCTCAAGTGGTCCTTATTCAGTCCTTTCAAATCCCAGCTTAAGGGGATTTTAGGCATCTAGATTACAGAGAGGTGTTTGATCCATTTCCTCTTTATCACCATTTCACTCCTAAAGATCTTACAGTGCAAATCAGGATGCACTAACTCGTATTTGGGCTCTGGTTGTATTGACTGTAATGGAATTGCACTCACTGAAACCTATAGACCTGTTCAGCTCACCCTAAATTAGATCTTTAATTCTGCTCAGCTGAACTGATCTCTAGGCTCCGTGGACTGCATTGACCCGATTTTTCTTGACCACAAAACCAGCTCAGACAGTCAGATGTCCAAATCTCAAACTGAGCCTTGCCTTTAAAATCAAGTAGTAGATCTGGAGGTCAGATCTGCTTTGGTCCCCAAGCAGAGGGACATATGCTGACCAGCTGAACTATGCAACTATTTCTCTAATGTCCATTGGGCTTTGGAGACAGGCAACGATTCTGCATCACTCACGGAGGCAGGGGGGGAAGTGAGATGGATGGGCTAGGTATCCTCAGACTGCATTTAACTCACCTGAGTTGACCTGAGTTCAATACAAAGAAGAGGTGAGATTTGCCCAGTTATACCAAGAGTCCACATTCTCCATCTTCCTAGATTTCTTCCTAGGTCAAGATTTCAATCAGGAAGTGTTACGCAGAAGGCGCATGCATGTCTTCTTCCCCACCTATGTGTTGCATCAGACACGATCTCATAAGCGTTAACTACACCTTGGCACAGCTCTGCTCATTTCAGGATCAGTTCTTTGCATATGAAAGAGCAGGACTGATGGCATCCAGGGAGGCAGAACCTCCAGGGTAAAAAGGCAGCTCAACAACAGGTTGCTGGGCTGCAGTTGCAAACACTGGCATGAATGGTTCAGCTCTTGTCCCTGTATAGGTGTCTTGTGCCATTTGGCATGCTCTAGAGCATCTCTTCCAACTTCCAGAACAGGACAGATCTACCTAGCATATCTGTCAACCCAGGAGGAAAGTAATGACTACCTAAGGCTCATCAAGTGGCATTAGATGTCTAAGTAGTATCTGATGGCATGGCACAGCTCTAAGTATCTGTCCAAATCCTGTGGAAGGCACCTGTACCCTTTTCTAGCTCTGTCCCTCAGTGTTCATCATAGGGAGTCTGTAATTGAGTTTGGAAGGAAAGTGAAATGCACTGCCAGCCTTAGCTATAAGGGTATTCACTCCTCGTGGTAGTTAATGGCATCTGGGCACTTCAGTCCCTCCTGCAGAGCCACTGCCTTATGTCATTTGCTGTGCAGAAATGACCCAGGGAGCTCTGCAAGGGGGAAATGGACTAAGGGGGAGATGATCAGTACAAAACCAGGCTCCTCCAGGGAC
The DNA here is from genome assembly GCF_047370975.1 of Nipponia nippon. NCBI lineage: Eukaryota > Metazoa > Chordata > Aves > Pelecaniformes > Threskiornithidae > Nipponia > Nipponia nippon. The sequence goes on from NW_028262290.1 coordinate 162,907,513, forward strand.
AGATTCTCTCCCTGTGCCACATCCCCCAAACTAGACCCAACCATGGCACTCAAGCAACTGTCCTTGGTGATAACAGGAAAGAGGGGACCAGCAGAGGGTCCCCTGACAGACCTCTGGGATGGCACAATTCGCACCGTGATGCTGTTCAAAATAGTCCTGAGACTGGTGTTTTTCTAGACGCTTCACAATAAATAACCATTTATACTATTGGGTAGGGGCTGATGGGAAATGTAAAGGTTTGAACAGCAGATTTGTCACAGGGACCAGAGTATATTCCTGTCCAGTTTGTTTGAATGGTGCTAGTTATTAATAATTAGCTACAAAAAACCAAGTATTTAGTGCCTTTTATATAAACATCCATGTTATTACTTGATTTCTTTGAAGACTGCAAGGTTCCTAGCAGAAAAAACAGGACAGCTTCAGGTTGTAAAATTCCTTGATATTCCTGTGGGATGCAGGCAGAGTGACATATGAGCTGGCAATGGGAAAAACATTGACTTGTTGGAGCGAGTCCACAGGAGGGCCATGAAAATGATCAGAGGGATGGAACATCTCTCCTATGAAAAAAGGCTGAGACAGTTGGGGTTGTTCAGCCTGGGGAAGAGCAGGATGCAGGGAGACCTTACGGCAGCCTTGAGGACTTAAAGGGGGCCTACAGGAAAGATGAGGAGAGACACTTTAGCAGGGAGTGTAATGATAGGATGAGGGGTAATAATTTTAAACTGAAAGTGGGTAGATTTAGATTAGATATTAGGAAGAATTTCTTTACTGTGAAGGTGGTGAGGCACTGGCACAATTTGCCCAGAGAAGGTGTGGATGCCCCCTCCCTGGAAGTAAGTGTTCATGGCCAGGCTGGATGAGGCTTTGAGCAACCTGATCTGGTGGAAGGTGTCCCTGCCTATGGCAGGGGGACTGGAACTAGATGGTCTTTAAGGTCTCTTCCAACCCAAACCATTCTATGATTCTATTATACTCTGACATCCTTCCCAGAGTTATTACGGACTCTGGGGCTTGAGCTGAGCCCTGCCATACTGCGGCGGGGAAAGGCTCTCCTGCAGCAATCAGGCTGACTAGATCACGGTGTGGCACTCCTGGAAGGGCCAGGAACAGAACAAAGCCATCAGCAGCCACTTGCTTTGCTTGTGTGAAGTCCTGCGCTTTTGTTGCTGCCTGCCAATCTCTAAAATTGGCTAGTGACATGACAGAGCACTGTGTGAGTAAGAGGACAAAGCTGCTGTCTTTGCCTGCAAGAGCTGAACTTCCATCTCAGAGAGAGAACAGCTGGGACGAGGCAAAGCACTGTTTAAAAATGCATTACAAAATCAATTAAAGAGAAGACTCCAAACCAATCAGTCCTTGAAGTATCTCAGCACTGTGAGTGCTTTGACAGATTCAGTTCTTTGGATTGCAGCATCCACTGGCAACAGCTGATGATGAAGCAAGGAACAATAACAGAGAAGATGCCTGAATGTAGCTAACGTTGCCTCAGCAGTGATCCTGCATGACATCTTGCTACCTTTGCTTTAGCAAGCAAAGACACTCTAAGTTTGATGGGGCCATCAAAAAGCCCAGGTCTCACTGGAGATGTCCTGCTTTTCTTCCTGGACTTTTTGACTGAGTGGAATTTGAGGTTTTATTACACCTGTGGATTTGTTGATGCTCAGTCTGAGGCTGCTGTACATTGAGAAATGTTCGCTTTATCTACACCAGGTGAGAATTAAGACCAATACTTTCTGAAAATGTCAGACTTCCTACATTATACACAGTGACAACAGACCGACACATTGGTCTGCCTACAAACGCTCAAGTTGACAACAACCCAGTGGATTTAACACACCAGACTAGGAGTTAACTCCTGTATCTAACGCAGATTTTTCTGTGAGACCCCGTGAGACCTCACTTCATCTTTGTGTGTCCTGTCTCTTGACACAAGTAACACCGTATCTGTTGCCTGAACCATCCGGAAATAGTTGTTAACCCTCCGTGTTGTCCAGAATATAATTTTCGTGAACTGTTAAACACGTTACTGTAGTGGATTAATAAGTAATAATATGAAATATTCAAACTTCACTGGACTTCACTTTTCAAAGTTAAAAGCAGGAAGTCTGGAACATATAAGTTATACTCACCTGGTTTTGGTGTTGCCATTTTCTTTGATTTTTAGCACAAAAAAATTATTAGAATTTCCTTTAGAGACAGACTTCCAAAAAGTAGCGTTAATAAGAAGCATGAACTTTCTGTTGAGCTTAACTCCAGTTCCTTGCAAACCTGTTGAATAGTCCAGGTTTGCTTCAAATTGGATGCAGATTTCTCAGGAAAGGTCATGAACCTTGATCATACCTTTATAACCATCTCAGCTTTAGAAAGACTTCTGGGGAAAATTAAGTGCCTAAAGGCTAAACAACATCCTGTTTTAGAGCTCCCATGTTAAGGTCATATTTATAGGGTACAAATTAGCTTTGTCTGTTAGTAGCTCTCTGACCTTTAAGCCTTCAATGTAAAATCCTGTAGTTTTTGGCTTAAAGTAAATTAAAAAAACACAAGCCAAGTAGTTAATCAGATAAAATGATATAGCAGCAACGGCACACAGATGTTGTTATGTTCCTGCGAAGACTGTCCTCTGTAACCTCCAAGCTGTCTATTCTACTCATTCTCCAAGAACTGCATTATATTTAACATTAAAATGAGAGCTTGTAGTGGCGGGCACCTTTGCCCATATGTTTCTCCTCTGAAGTGCTCAGTATTTTAGGAAACCAATAAAAATAACAGGGTGATAAGAGCCAAGTTTTTTCAGAAGGGACTAGTTATTTTGGATCTGTTCTAGGAGAACTGGCCTCTTCCCAACAAGGTGCACATAAAAGTCCACCATGTGTTGGCTTGTAACAATATACAGCCTTGCCTGTGCGTCTATAGAGTCAATAAAGCTGCTGGAACATACTGCAAAGAGCTTGGGGCCAAAGCTGTGCTTAATGTGCACCTCCTAAATGCTCCTCTTTGAAGTCTTTACATTTGATGCGTCTTTACAACTGCCTTTGGGCCTGATTCACTGAAATCACTCATAGCTTTTTCCATTTCCTCCATCCTCTTTTTAAGCTGTAAATACATGCGCCAGAATCTCCTTGGGGGATGGAGGGAATGATTTGGCCTTTTCTGAACTTTTACTGCCCTCTTACCTCCGCACTTGAAGGTGCCTGTGGCAGACACTTTGACTGCTGACTGAAGCTCTTGAGTGTTTCTGCTCCAGGCTGCAACCTTGAATGCTCCCAGCTTCGGTCCTTCTCTCTGGCTCCTCCCTAACCTCCTGATCCCGGCTCTACTGCTCCCCCATCACCTCACTGACTTCTTCCTACCCCTGGCCAAACTTGTCCTCTAAGCATCAAGAGGAGGAAAGCTGATGGAGAACATGGAGGTGATGACAGGGCCCATTTCTATATCCTAACCTCTCAGATATTCAAGCACAGCACCTGCGGGTGGCATCAACTGGCTCCCTGGATGCCTCTGGGGAGCAACAGGCATCATCAAGGGTGCCCTGCTTACTGTCCTCCTGCAATTCTCTTCAAACTCATGTTTGAGCCCTGGACCCTCACATCCCTTCCCTTTCTTCTTATTTGGTTGTGTCCATAATAACTTTTTCCTTCTGTCTCTTTTTCCCGGCACCAAAGTGCTTGATGACTAGCCCCCCCCCCCCCCCCCCATAGGAGAATGACAAAAGAATAAAATTTAGCTCTAACAGTGACAGGGAAAGAGCAGTTGCTTCAGGTGAAGTGCAATTCTTTGTGCAAGATTAATGTGTACCTCGTAATTTACTGAAGTGTTGCCACTTTATTGGCATATTAATTAAAACAAACAACGCAAAAATGATTGCTGAACAAGACATCCCTTCCTGTATCTGACCCCCCTGGGTAGTGACTGCAACCAATTAATTCTTGTGTGAGAAGGGAAGGGAAGGGAAGGGAAGGGAAGGGAAGGGAAGGGAAGGGAAGGGAAGGGAAGGGAAGGGAAGGGAAGGGAAGGGAAGGGAAGGGAAGGGAAGGGAAGGGAAGGGAAGGGAAGGGAAGGGAAGGGAAGGGAAGGGAAGGGAAGGGAAGGGAAGGGAAGGGAAGGGAAGGGAAGGGAAGGGAAGGGAAGGGAAGGGAAGGGGAAAGGAAAAAGGGAAGGAAAAAGAAAAGGAAAAAGGACAAAGGGAAAAGGAAACAGAAAAAGGACAAAGGAAAAAGGAAAAAGAAAAGGAAGTAGGAGACTCTAATAAAAAATTCCAAACTTCATTAGAGGAAAATTGAAGACTTGGTCTCACTTCTCAATATTCCGCATCCTTCCAAGAGCTATGTCACATATCATGAGGGTTTTTTTTTTTTTCAGGGCATTATTTGAGACCAGAAAGGTGTTTTAAAACAGGAATTCTTGACCTTTACTGATTAAGAGAGCCCTAGTTATCTCCCAGAGGACATATAATTGGAAATCCAGGACTAGGCCACAAAGCACAGCCTAAAAACATGCTGTTTCAATACAGAGAAAGGACTGGAGTGTCAGACAAAAAGCAGCAAACAGGGCAATCACTCTCTCCAAGGAAGAGTAGCCAGATATTTCAAATAGCTTTCAGCAGCAACTTACCTCTCTGTTTCCTCTGCATGGATCACTGGAGCTTTTTTCTGAACAAGCCCCTCCAGCTATAATGGGTTGTGTGCTAGGTCTCACCAACATTCAAACATCTGGAAGTTGCTGTAACCAGCTGAACCTTCATACTGAAGTTCCAACAAACACTGTGGTACCTACTCCAGTGTACATGTAACTTGCTATGGCCAGCATCAAAGAGCAGACACTTTAGGCTCCATGACCTGAAGCGGGTTACATTTGACAGAGGGAGTCATTCCCAGGGGTCCTTCAGGGGAGCAGAAGTGCACTTGAGTGGATAGCTCCAAATACATGATTTACCTACAGGAGTTTAGGACCCAACCTCAGTACAAAGAACCTTATCTAAAGGCCACTGGAGTCACTGAAAAGACTCTGACCTGGACCACAGTTGTCAGAAGTCAGGCAAAAGAGAGAATGCTGCAGCACTAAAGATTGCTTATTTTTATTTCTGACATGCTCCCATCTTGCTGCTTCAATTAACACTATTTTCTTCCCCCTTTCTTGTCTTCTTTTAGCATAAAAATGAGTCTGCTAGACAATGCATTCACAAGTTAACACAGCGCAACAGACTGCGACTACATTAAGAGCTACTAACAGGAAGGTTTTATATCTAAGCTCTAGGGAAAGAGTAATGAAATAGAAGCATAGAGCTCACCACTGCTGTGAAGCTGAGCAGCTTCAGCTATAAAAAGAATCCTTTTACACAGATATATAAAATGAAATACAGTCTGAAAGCCTCTCTGCTTGGAGAGAAGCATTAAGCAGCACATAAGCACCAAGCTGATGAGAGAGCACCTGGATTGGACGTGTACAGAAGAAAGGTGGTTAAAAGCTACGTCTACGGTGTACCTCCTAAAACCAGCCCTGCAGAGGGTGCACACAGGCACGATGGAGCCAAGGTGATTTATCTTGCCAAGCGGGGTCCCATTCTGGCTTGCTCCATGTGGCCAGGTGCTTCACACATGGCTTTCCCCATGTGTAAGTCTGGAAGCTGTTTTAGGGTATCACAGGATGAAATGTGATCAGATAACTGTTACTGCACTCCTTCAAGCAATTTTAATGAACTATGGAAGCTCTTTGTACAGGCTACAGCTACAGCAGTGGTGACATTGCCCAAAACACCCATGTTGCCTTAGGATCCTGGGCCAGGACTGAAAATAGGGCTTGAAGTGCAAAGGCTCTGTAATGTGAAGGCCAGAAAGGATTTGCCACCCATCACCTCTGAGCTTCTGTCATTTCACTGCTACCCTTGGTGAAAGCCCAGCAACTTCTGGTAACAGTATTTCTCACAGGGACGATTTGGAGTTTGTTTTGAGACATCAAGAGTTCAGTCCCTCATCTCCTTGGCTGCAGTGATAGTTATTTCTGTTAAAAACACAGGTCTTGTTGCCTGAGTTTCCCTTTGCCATCTAACACTGGTTCTTGCTATGCTGCTGTTAGCTTAAATAGCCTCTTAACTACTTTGCCATTTATTGTGGAGCGTGTACTTCTGGGGTGCAATCAGGTCACCTCTCAATCATCTTTCTGACAAACTGAAGAGACTGAGCTGATTAAATCACTTATCAAAAGTGTTTTCCTCAGCCCTCAAATAATTTTATGTGTTGCTTCTCCTCCCTGATTAGTTTATCCATATCCTGACACGGAAAGATACCAGTGTGGGTTGTCCAATGCTCCCAGCTAAGGTCTTTTTTTAACCAACTGCTCCTCTCCCAATACACCTAAAAGGTTGATCAGACACCTTCTGCAATACACACCCAGCTCCCAGCCTGTGACTACCAGTGCGCACTGAACTGCTCAGACTTACAGCCACAAGATCATCTTCAGAGTCAGTGTTTTCAAAACACTATCATCTATTCTTCAAGAATAATCCACATTCCTAGAGGCAGCAGATTGCATTTCTCTGTAATAAAAAGACCATTTGCACAGGTCTAGCTGACAAGCAGTCAAAATTGCCCTCTCTAAATGTCTTGTCTTCATTATTATTTATAGGTGCTTCATCATTTTGACACCCACAAATTTTATCAGCTGTGATTGCATATTTACTTTTGGATCATTAATGACACTGTTGACTAGTGCTGGGCTCAGTGCCAATCTTGTAAAATGCCAGTAAAGCATCTTAAAAAGTCGTTTCATTAGCTGTAGGAATGCTGTTTCCCTTGTTCTTAATCACTTGAAAGTGCTTCTACAGAAAAGCATATCTAATCATATAATCTATTGCTCATTATTGTCCAAAATATTGCTCAATACTAATTAAAAGCATTTGAAAGATGCTTTGGTATATTTATGCACAAAGCTTTCCAATTTTCCTTGATCAAGTGTCCGACAAGATCTATGTTCAATAAAGTCACGCTGACAAACATTATAATTGCATTGCTATCCTCTGTGTCTTCACTAATCAAATCCCTTATCAGCTTTTCCATAATTCTGCCCAGGGCTAGAATCCAATAAACTGGCATGTAGTTAACTGGATTATCTGATACTTAAACATCTAAAATTAGTTTCTTGCTGAGTGCTCAAAAATGCTACGACACATCCCATTGAATCCAGAAAAGATGAAATGCCTAAACATTTCCAATTGTTAATCCACTTTCGAAAACGCGACGTAGGGCTCCAACAGAGGGGCTCTGGCAGATTTAGCTGCAGTGAAGCTGGCGAGGTTGAATAAAAGGTGCTCCTCAGCTACTTAAGCACCTTAACACAAACCTAACTTTGTTTAGCTATCTATATGATTATATGGCCTGCTCATCACCATAGCAACCAAAATACTATAAGAATAAGACTATCACTAAAGTAACTGCATTTGGAATGAATCTTTCATCTATAAATGTCTCTGCTTAGCTCTGCATTAATCCTCACAGCTACTCACTTCACACCAAAGTTGCAAGCTCAAGTAAGCACAAATGTGTGAACTCATAACCATGATGGAGATTTCAAGAAATATCTGAAGCTTACTGCTTGAACTTATGGATGAGTTAGCCTGCTTCTTGCACTGTGAACAGTTTTGTTTCACAGCTTTAGGGAGCTCTGCTCACAACTCAAGACTTACTCTCTCATGAGAACAGAAACACTTCTTGGGAAATTAAAAGTATCTGTGACCTCCTTTCTCTGTTGGTTTTTTTTTGTTGGTGTGTGTGTTTTTTGTTTTTTGGTTTTTTAACAGGAAAAGTTTCAGATCTGTAGATAAGGTCCAGATCTAGAGACAGTCAAAACCAGCATTATAGTACTAAAACTGAATTTTGCTCTCCTTAAATCCATGGTTTTCTGCTCCTCTTAGGGTCCTGAACTCTACTATTTCATGGTCACTACTGCCAAGGATGTCATAGATTGTACGCATGGCTCAAGACCTGAGGACGGCATATCTTCACAAGACGTTCTCCCAAAAACCCAGACAAAAACGAAGAGCAGCTAAAATCCAACCACAAGGCTTAGGAAAAAAACAAGAGAAAAAATCTGTGGAACATACTGTTTCTAAACTCCCTACTTCAAATTGAAGCCAGTGGAGTTTTTAATGTGGCCTTTAGCTAATTAAAGAGGAAAGTGCAAAAATCCATAGACAACTTTTCAGTAACTCTAAAGAAAGGCAAACAGCACACACACCACTGCAGTCACAGCAAGGATGAGAATCTTCATCCGGGAAAGGTTCAGAGATTACATGCGTTTTAGGTACTACGCTCCTCTCTAGTATACATTAAGAAACACACTTGCTGCTACATAAACAGGCAAAACTGAAAGTCATCCTCCCAGCTATCCTCCAGTCTAGACACAGATGGCTCACCCACATCCACCATGAAGAGAAGACAAATCCTTAGCTGAGCCAAGACAATGTTTAACTGTGAGTTCTCAGTCAAGGTATTTTCATGGTAGAGAGAAAGTATTTGGAACTCAATTTCTGATATCTGTAAAATGTGGATAAAGAGACTTACACAGTGCAACAAATCTCAGAGGGTTAGGCAAGCTTTGTGCCATGCCCTGAAGACACCACGCTCTATACTTGAAAGCTTATTGCGTATAATCTTTGATCCTGTTTTTAGTACCATTTCAGCTAGCAGTTGTATAAATAAATGTCAGGCTACATGACCGTATAATTATACAGAGGAGGAAGAAGACACAAAAGCCTTTAATAAAAGGAGCAGACACTTAAGTAAGTTGTGTTAGCTTGAGTGCAGTGAAATGTTAAGCTGAAATAAAAGGCCTTCAAAAGTTGTAATCCGGTCCTAGCAATGCCTGTAAGAAGTAAGAGTTGCACTTGGTGCATAAGCAGGACCATGAGAAAGCTGATACACATTCTGAAGTGGAAGTGGCTAGAAAACATGCAGGCATAACATGCTTTCCTTAGAGAAAGAGCTTCAGAAGAATGATGGGTCCACAAGGTCAGGGGGTATAGTGAGGTCCTTAAAGACAAGCCATTAAGTTATTTCTTTGTATCAGTCCCTGTGGGTAAGGACACAGTGTACCTTGGTCTGGACTTTGACTTCTGGGAAAACTGCTGGTTCTATAGCCCATCCTGGCCCAGTGACCTTCTCTCAAAGGTGGTCTTGGAAAATCAGCAAGTCCTGGAACCAGCAAGCCTTGGAAAAGAGCAGATCTTTCTGCAGTTCATAAAACCAGATTAACAGCTAGTTTAAAGGCTTGGTTCGCATGTTCTGAACCACTGTAACTATGAACTATAGTTCTGAACACTGTATCTACAGCCAAAATGAGACATCCAGCAGCATCAGCCATCTACAGTACTTTGGTCAGGATAGACAGATAGTCCAGGTCTTTATTCTTGAGCTGGAAAGAGAGTTCCACAATAGCTATATTGTGACCCCATTTCTTCCAGTACATGGTTTTCCTCAACAACATCTGTAAATAGTCATTTTTACACTAGGCTACTACACTAAAAAGAGCACTACATAGAGCCATAATGGTGTAGAACAATGGGAAAACAAGAGAATTAAAGGGAATAAAGAATTAAAAAGAGGGCTATTAAAAGATGCAGGCATATTGCAAGAACAACTCCAGATGAAATACCCACAGAAAAGAGAGGGATAAGATGAGCGCAGGAAGTCAGAGTGGCTTAGGAGAGGAGACCAACTGAAGCCATGCCACAACACTGACTGTTGACGTGTGTCAGCATTAAAAACCACTTTCTAGCACTAACAAAAAAGGGCATCTATTGGGTTTTGATCTATTCATTCCCATCAGCAGGGCACTTTCCATGTCAACATTTCTTTCCATAATGGAAAAAACCTTCTGCTTAATGATCAATATGTATCAACACCATGGACAGAGCCACCTTCCCACACCATCCCAGACGGAGCTGGAATTAGAGCTCATTTCACTGCGAGCACATTCCAATACCAACACTGACACCCTCCTCCCAACACCATTTCCACCCCCACCCAGAGTCCATCGGCTCCCTCCTGCCAGTGCTAATTTTCAGATCCACCACCACCAACCACAGGCAAAATCCCAGCTGACGGCTCATTTCACTCCGTTCTGACAGATGTTTCACATCGGAATAGCAGTCAATTCAAAAATAGCACATAGCCCATTGATGACGACGTGATAAGCTTGGCACAGGAGACAGTTCATGGCTGTCCTTCGAAGGTGACGGCCACTGTCCACTCCCACAAACCTCGCTCCTCCAGATAGACACCCCAGTTCAAAATATCACCCAGACAGCTTGAATGTTGTCACCAACATCAAATATTGCATCATGCATATTTAAGATAGTTGAGCACCTCTTCCCCCAGCCGCTCCCCCTGTAGCAACGGCAGGGTCTATTTTGTGTTTATTTCCTGGCTCCAGTCTTTCCATTTGTTACGTTTGGCTCTGTTCCATGCACAGCTGAAGAGCCAAATAGCCAAGGGCAAAGGGCTGCTATTTCACCTTTGATAGATGGGAACTAAAGTTACTTTTGGCAGCTGACTTGAAGCTTCTATAAAGCAAAAATTGGGGCTCAGTCACAAAAGGGCCATGCTCTGCAGATTCTGATGAAAGGTTCAGTTAGGATTACCTGAGCTCAGCTTTAAATCAGCTTGGGGAACATATTGTTTTCAGGATTATTTTGCCGAAGTGCATTTAGAAATGTCATGGTGGGTTTAAACAGATTATGGTAAGAGCAGCTACAGGCTCCATAAGAAAATAAAAAAAAAAACCCAAACAACAGCAACAACAAATCCTCATTTGCTCTCTTAAATATCAGCTCAGTTTTGCACTGTTAGGAAATACAGAAGCCCACGAAATACAGACAGTCTAATGTGTGAAGAGAGTATGATGAAGTCAGAGATTTTAAATCTTTTGGAGCTTTCTTAGTTACAAGAGCTCTAGTCCCTAAAATTGTTCAGTCTTTTCCCCTCTTTACTATAAATTTTAGAAAAATGGCAAGTGTTCATGGTACTCATATACTATTTATGAAGAGCAACATGAAGTTTTGTAGAGTGCACATGGTATGTAAAATAAATTATAACGTCGTCTAGCTTTTATATGCTGTCTTTTTATCAGGAGAGCTCAACGACAGCTCTCAAGCATCATCTTTTGATTTACACAGATAAGAAACTGCAGCACAATTGCTTTGTGCACGATCTCCCACCTTGTTCTTGGTAGAATCATGAACAGAATGGATGACTGTAGCATTGAGTCTACCGCTTTAACCATCAAACAATGTTGCCTCTCATACACATACTGGCTACAAAAACTGTATCCCAGCCTATGTCAAACCTGATTCGGATCTTAGCTCGTGGAAGTGAATCATAGAATCATAGAATTTCCTGAGTTGGAAGGGACCCATAAGGATCACTGAGTCCAACTCCTGTCCCTGCATAGGACAACCCCAAAATTCACACCATATGTCTGAGGGCATTGTCCAAATGCTTCTTCAATGTTGCGAGGCCATGGTGACTACCTCCCAGGGGAGCCTGTTCCAGTGCTCCACCACCCTCTGGGTGAAGAACCTTTTCCTAATGTCCAACCTAAACCTCCCCTGGCATAGCTTCCTGCCTTTCCCTCGGGTCCTATCATTGGTCATCAGGAAGAAGAGATCAGCCCCTGCCCCTCCTCTTCCCCTTGTGAGGGAGCTGTAGACCACGATGAGGTCTCCCCTCAGTCTCCTCTTCTCCAGGCTGAATGCAGCTTCCCAAAACCCAATGGAGCTATATCTAGGTTTGTCAGCTGAAGATTGGGTCCACTATATTTCAAATTAATGTATCCCTGCAATACACTATGTCTATTCTAAATGTTTATTAATCTTTTATTATTTCTACATCAAGCATTGCAGAATTTCCTAGCTTTATATAATTTAGACACCTGAGAACACCATAACATTCAACTTTAATTCCTCTTTCTAATGGATAAGTATATAAAACCATTCCTAATCAGTTAGTCTCACTTTCAGGGACAACCATTGAATAATTCAACCACAACAAAAATGAGCTCTGCAAATACTAAGTGCCATAGATGGCTCTGGCATGATCTAGACCTAATGACAGATGAATCCAGCTCCAGTCAAATGCATGGGAGCCTGTTTTTATGTTAGCAGTCAGTAAGAATGAAATCCCATTGGAATCTGGGGGTGTTTGAGTGGAACTTTTCAGTCTTGAAGCACAAAGACGTGAAAACTCCAGAATACCAAAGTGACTTGGAAGCTGAGGTCTACCTTCAGACAGGTGCCTTTGATGATCTCTCTCTCTCTCTTTACATCTAAAACTGATGTATGGAGGTAGCAGATCCTGAAACCAGTGTTAGGAACTTGTGTCTGTACGTAGTGGAGGTGTGTGGGGAAAAAAACCTGCATCTTTAGTCCTCTAGATATCTTCCCAGGTCTGAACTTCAGCTCTGATGATATAAATGGTGATCCCAGTAGGTCTTTAAGTGTTAGAAAACACTCATGTGACCCCAAGCCTGAACCACACAGACAGCCCTTCTGGGAACGTCCTTCCTCAGAGATCAAGACTGTCCATAACTGAAGGGTTTTGCTTTATGTGTTATCTTCTGCAACAGTGTCCTAGTACATTGGCCCAGTAAGCTAATCTAACACCTCTTCCCTGGCTACCCAGACAGAAGCACAGTCCTGAGGGAACAGACACAGAAAAAAGGATTATGATTGTAGTTTCCTAAGCTCCTTTGCCTTGAGCTCTTCCCAACATGCATGTGGTCCCCATTACCACTGCATATGGTAAGTAATGCAATACTGAATGCCACTATTTTGAAATAGTGGGCCTTCTCCTCATTGCTTTGATTTTAGGAATAAAACCACAAAATTAATTCCATTCTCCATTTCCAGCTCTGGATGAGGACAACTAACTTCCCTGTCTGAGCAATGGAGCCAGTGAGCCTGCAACCACATACACCACCTGGAGACAGGACCCTTGAGTTACAGAGCAGTCCTCCTAGATGGTGGGAAGGCACAAAAATCCACCCCAGCTAATGAAAGTGTACCATGATCTGCTGGCCTTTAGCATCCTGACTTCTCTTCAGGCTGGTGCCAATCACTCAACAGGCTCTGTGTTTAGTCAATGCACTGTGTAGCAAGCAGCTGGAGAAAGCCTGTGCTTGTTAACTCACTTCTGCAGGAGCTCAGCAGCTATTCTTTCCAGCTGGAAAAATCTGAATTGTTTCCAAACATTTTCCCTCCCGAAATACCAGGGTTTGCTTCGTCTGGCAAGCTTAGCTTTCTCAAATCTAGCTATTTCCCCTCTGCAGGTCTTCCCTTACTCACACACACACCCCCTTTTGCAGCAGGACCAGAAAGCTTAACCCAGAAAGCAGATGCACCCGAGGCAAAGTGGGCTGTACGAACAACTGTGAGCTGTAGTTAAAAAACAGCGAGCGGTTCAGGCATGCAGAGTATAAATGAACAGAGTGACACAGTCAAATAAGTAGTAATAATAATAATAATAATAAATAAATAACTAAATAAATGACTCTTTCTTCTTCTCCAGATGTTTTACAAGTGACCTTGCCCGTAACTGGAAGCAATTTGCCCTCTGATTTCTAATGCAGACATTATATCCAGGTTTTCCGGATATATCAGACTTTTTACCAGCTGTTGCAGGACAGCAGCAGGATTTTGCTTTCGGCTGCACATGTGTGTTAGTTAAACACTGCACATCCAGCAAGATGCCAAAGTGATTAAGGAGAAACTGGACCCAGCACAGCATCAATCATTCCTTTTGAGATAGAGATGGAGATTAATTTCACCTCAGTTCAACTGCCTTTGACCTTGCATCTTAGACTACTGGCCAAGATGTGACAGGTATGCTGACAGCAAAACGGTGTTCAGGTAAAATCTTGGCTGCTTTGGGAAGGCTGTGGGAAGTTATTATTCCTCTCCATGTCGCACCTGTGAGGACACATCTGCAATACTGTGTCTGGTTCAGGGCCTCCTGTACAAGCGAGATGTTGACAAACTTGAGTGAGCCCAGTGGAGGGCCATGAATGTGCTTTGGGGTCTACGAAACCAGGGAACATGATGCATGAGGAGAGCCTGAGTTTGTTCAGCCTGGAGAAGGCTAAGGGGGATCTAACTGACTTCTCTTAACCGTCAAGTAGGAGGCATTAGAGACAAGGAGCCAGACCACTGAGGAGTGTACAGCAGGAGGACAAGAGACAGTGGTTACAAGCTGAAGCAACAGAAATTCCCATCTGAAAAATGAAAACTGTTTTTGCCATGACAGTGGTGAAGCATGGGGACAGGAGCTCTGAGAGGCTGTGCAATCTCACAGAATTACAGAATGGTTGAGGTTGGCAGGGACTTCTCAAGATCTTCTAGTCTAATCCTCCTTGCTTAAGCAAGGTCAACAAGAGCAGGTTGCCCAGAACCATGTCCAGCTGGGTTTTGAATATTTCCAGCCTCTTGAGGCAACCTGTTTCAATGTTCAACCACATTGTTGAACAACATTCCTCAACCTGTTTTAATGTTCAACCTCACAGTAAAAAACAGTTTTCTTCTGTTCAGATGGAATTTCACGTGTTTCCGTTTGTGCCCATTGCTTCTTGCCATTGTTGGTGGCCACCACTGAGAAGAGCCTGGCTCTGACTTTTATGCATCTTCCCATCAGTTATTTATAAACATTGATACGAGCATTCCTGCACGTTCTCCAGGCTAAACACTCCCAGCGCTCGCAGACTCTTCCCATATGTCAGATGCTACAATGCCTTTATGAACCTGTGGTCCTTCGCTGGGCTTGGTCCAGTAAGTCCGTATCTTTCTTGTACTGGGGAGCCCAGAGCTGGACACAGCACTCCAGAAGGGGCCTCATCCTTGCTAAGTAGAGAAGAAAAATCACCTCCCTCAGTCTGCTGGCAATGTTCTTGCTAATGTGGCCCGGGAAACTGTCGGTCTTCTCTGCTGCAAAGTCACATTGCTGGCTCTTGTTGAACTCATTGTCCACCAGGACCTCCAAGTCCTTCTCTGCAAAGCTGCTTTTCAGCTGGTCATTCCCAGCACATACTGATGCATGGGGTTGTTCCTCCCCAGGTGCAAGACTTTGCATTTGTCTTTGTTGAGCTTCATAAAGATTCATCATTGGAGATTCTCAGAACTCGACTAAAACCCTGAGCAGCCTGGTCTGGGATAGAAGCTACAACTGCCGAGAGCAATACTTGGGAACAGAGACTCTAGGGACCACTTCCAACCTAAGTAGTTTTGTGATTTTACAAATAATCATCACAGATGTGTCAAGGCTCCAGCATACTGGGAAGCTCCAGCTTTATGAATGTGAAAGTGCATTAGATAATACAGACCCCAGCTAAAAGAAAAGAATTGTCATTTTTATTGCTACGAAAAACACAGAATGCAGAGTTAGGGGATTCCTCTACCCTCATCCTGGCAGCAACAGATCAAGAATTAGCTCAGTTTCCCAAATTTCACTCCAGCAACTTCCCCATCATCATCCAGATTCTTAACTTTCCTTCCTACTTTTTGTATCAGTTTGAGTTCATGAACTCCAGCTTTACATATGCTTTCAGTGATGAGCTGTAAGTGCACAGTATTATTTTTTAAAACAGAAATGGATGAGGAACATGTGCAAAGTAAAAGAATAATGCACAACAGACACTTGAGGTCCTATATCTGAAATAAATGTCACATTGTGAGGAATCACCTGGAGGTGTACATGGGCTTAAATTTGTGCACATAATTAGGATAAGGTTGAGTGAACATCTCGATATGGACTCAATACTGACAACCATAGCTACGACATGTAAATGTACTCAAATACTTATAAGAAGTAGGTTTGTTCCTTCCTATGAGACAAGCAGCATAAACCAGGAGGATGACAAATCTCCAAAGTATAAGCAAGTTGAGCTGTTCTAGGCAGATGTCTATCAGTTCTACTCCATCCAAAAGAGAAAAAAAAAAAAAAAAAAAGAAAGGCTTTTAGAGACATTGTTAAACATCACCAGCCAGCCATAAGCACTGTACAATGGGATTGCTGCAAAAGACTGACAAGTCTTACCCATGAGGAAGCTTAACTTCTGGTTTCCAGTCAAAAGCTGCTAATTTTGTACCTGCAGCTGGCTGTTCTTGGAAGAATGGCCCAGGTAGGCCACATCTGTCTAGTCACTTGCTCCAGCACCACCGCACTTCCCTAGGAACGCTGATAAAATCAATCTGGTTTGGCTTTTTAATTATTGACTATTTCCTTTCTTGTTTTTTGCTGGTAGGGAGTTAACTTTCTTCTTTCTGAGTAATTTTGAAATAAGGAGAAGAAATTATACTGGCCCCACATGTGAATGTTAGAGCAATGAATGCGTCCATTCCCAGAGAATAAGCAATTTTTTTATATATGTATTCGAGTACCTACTTGGGAGAGCATAGGAATGAAATTCAGAGAAGCAACAAGTATTCTTGCTACTCAGGCAAAACTACATGCATCTATTGAAGACATCAAGTCAATGCATTGATTCTTATCCCAGTTTCTAGGTATTTAGCAGGTATTTAACCTTCCTTGCTGAGATGACGTTATCTGGAATTTGCATTACTACTTCTGTGGCTGTCCAGTACAGTTCTTGGTAAAAGGACTGATTTATCAGCACCAAGAGCACAGAGGTAACATAGGCCCTGCAAAAAGTGCTTCAACAAGTGCTATTAGAGCTACTTAGAAATTGCTATACAATAAATAGCACATTTTCCGAGAGCCAAAGATTCACCATTTCCATGCTCATTCAACAAAAACCTGAAGGTTTTTCACCCAAGCAATACCGGTCCCCCAAGTTACACAGCTTGACAAAACCTTTTTTGAAGCAAAAAATTTGGTCAGTACTCAATTAAGAAAAAGATATGAAAAAGGAACCACCTTTGCCACTGCCGCCGTCTGAAGGTCCCTTCCAAAGTACCCTGCAAAATTAAACACTTGCAGGAAAGGCTGTGATGACTCCTCATTATATCAATTATCTCTACTAATTATGCCAGTCTCAGGGGTGTCAGTGAGATGGGGCTTTGTTAAGCTAGTTGCTGTAGCATCCTTTGAAGAACAGGGTGGTGCTAAAAGCTTGCAAGCTAAGTAGAAAAGAGTCAAGGAGAGCGAGAAAGGGACAGTTATTCTTGGTTTATACTGGAAGACTTGAGGGGCAAAACGATTAAAGGGCTTCCACAAAGGGTCACAAAAAAATCTATCTTCAAGCTGAGAACAGAGTCCAGACATCTTTGGTCTCTTTGGTGCACAGCTGCAGGCTATTTGTCCTCAATACCAATCTGGTGAAGCTTTTTAGAGTATTTTTGCTCAAGTCAGACAGAAAATTCCCTCTCTTATCTCCACAGCCTGAAGCCTTCATACAATATGTGAAAGTGTCTGACAACAGCACTTCAGCCACAACATACAGACTGCTCACCATCACAGTCACAGCAACATTATTACACCAGCCCTACTTACATACCAGCCGCAGCCTCATCTAAAAGCCTTCTGCAGAAAGGAATGGCTACCCACCCGCTGACTGGCTGTCTAAGTGTTCAGGAGGACAGGAATAGCAAAGGAAGAGTTTATAACTGATTCGGTGCTAATCCTGCCAGTAAATGTGAACTGCGATGGCATTAGTACCAGTAATTTTGTCTCATCTTTATAGTCATTGTCCTCAGGGCAGCCTGAAATTTGATCTTCCAAATTTGATCATAATTTGGCCACCAATTCATCCTTGCAAGAATTACTGATTTTGTCCCCTATTTTTTTCTTTTAATACAACCAGGGATTTATCACATTTCACAGCTGCAAAGTTTTACTGAAATTTGAGTTATAACAACCTATTTCCACAGAACCATACTAAAAATCTGATTCTTTTCTCCCTTATCAGAATGCTTTAAGCAAGTATACTCAGGGCATCTACAGGATAATATCAAATTTGCCCCTTGATGCAAATCCAGTCGTTCATTTTCTACATCTACATTTTCTACATCTCCTAAAACGTGACATAACAGGCCTACAGCAGAATGAAGGTCCATGTGGTATCAAGAGAACTGTGCTTGACCAAACATCAACATCTCACTTGAACAGATCCCAACATAAACATAATTAAAGTGTCCTTTTGTTTTAGACTAATACCACAAGTAGTTCATATGTATTGTAACCCTTTCTACTCACATTAAATTGAGATACAAAATATGCAGGAAACATGTATTTCACAAACAGAAATGTCACGCTTGGGGATGAATCAATTTACTGCTGGCAGCTAAAGAGAGTCACATCTCTCCCCAATGTCATTAAGTCTCCTCTACTAATGCTCCCATAACTGAATCCTGAAGATGTGCTTCGCTTTACAAGAGAGTCATGCCCTTGGTTACAGACAGGCATGCTCTGGGCTTTTAAAAACTTGTGGGTTTTTTTAAGAATTATACCCTAGTTTGGAGCTGCAAATCCCTTCCTCACACAAGTACAGAGAGAGAACAGGCCAGACTGACAGTGTGTGACATCAGACACTTAACTAGGAACATCATCTTCTTTCCTCCTAAGCAATGTAGAGATGCTGGACCTCCTGAGGTCTAGTGTATCCTTCTGTTGTCCACAAAGACCCAATTTAGGTCTCCAACTTAGATGTCTATGTCAGCTACCAGAAAATCAGGCCAAATAACTTCCCCATATGCATAAAAAGAAATCACTAGCGGGATGACAGGAACCTCAGTCCAGTGGATTGAAAACTGTCTGAACTGCCACACTAAAGGCTTGTGATCAGTAGCATGAAGTCCACCTGGAGGCCTGTCGCTAGTGCTGTATCCTAGGGCATCAATACTGCGGCCAATACCATTTAATCTACTCATTAGCGACTTGCATGTTGAGACAGAGTGCACCTTCAGCAAATTAGTAGACAATACAGAACTGGGAGGAGTGAGTGATACACCAGATGGTTGTGTGTGCTGCCATTCAGAGGGCCCTCCACAGGCTGGAGAAATGGGCAGAGAGAAATCTCATGAACTTCGGTCAAGGCAAATGCAAAGTCCTGCACCTGGGGAGGAAAAACTCCATGTACCAGGATGGGTTGGGGACTGACCAGCTGGAAAGCAGCTTTGCAGAAAACGTCCTGGGGGACACCAACCTCAAAATGCGCCAGCAATGCACCCTTGCAGGAAAGAAGGCAGGCAGCAACATGGCTGCATTAGGAGGAGCATCACCATCAGGTCGAGACTGATGATCCTCCTAGTATTGGTGAGACACATCTGGAGTGCTTTCCTCAGCATCTCCTGGTGTCCACCCAGCTCTAACAGCTTCCACTGACAGTTGCCCTGGGTAGTTTTTCAGTCACTTGTACCTATACTCAATTAGATTTTCACCAACACTTTTGTTCACTGTGCTGATAAGACTATCATGTGGGACATGTCAAGACGCCTAATCCAGAAAACATCTCCCTTATCTAAAAAGGCCTTTTTCCCTCTTGGAAAAGGGCATACACTGTTGTGCATAAATGGTATTGACAGAAAAACTTTACAGCGAAACAAAATTGTTACAACTGTGATGAAACCTGATGTTTCAAAACATTAAAAATGTAATTTCAATAACCCATAAGTTCCAAGGAACAAGTTTTTATGTTTATGACAAAATTGGTGGTAGTTATGCCTCACAAAAGAAATAATTGATAGGATGAAATGGTTTTATTCCAAGTTATTGCTTTCAGTGGAGGGCTTGAAAATGAGATGAGATCCATCGAGACAAAAAAATAAAATCCTTGCATGGCAATGAAAGTGCACCTAAGTGGTTATTTACTACTAAAAACTTCAATACTAATGACAGAATGAAAATTCAGACTCGCTATGCTCTAAAACAGCATACCCCCCTCCGAGGCTCCCTTTGCCAATGCATGGGTCAACATGCTGCTTTTTTGCACATGTTGGTAGGCTGGGATGCACAACAGGTTTCTGCAGGGAGAACAGCACTTGAAAGGGATGCCCAGCCTCAGCCTGTCCAAAAGGGCAGCTACAGACTTCAAAACAACTCTCCCAGGACACTGTGGGAGATAACTGCCTTCATCAGAAATCGCCCACCCTCTCCAAGGGTGCAGCTCAGTCTTGGCACCATGTTCAAGTGTGTCACAATCCTGCCAAGCATACCCTCATGGTAGGCACAACCCAAAGAAGAGCACAACCCAGGGAGATAAACGCTCCAGCCACAAAACCACCCAGGTCCCATGCCTGCCCCATAACCACGAGTGACAAGTGCAGTATGAAGGCTAAACGTTTATTTTGAACACAAGGCACATGGAGGCCATTTGAGGTGACTGATTCTTCTCCCCCATTTCCCCTGCATATGGATGCATTCACACTCTAGTTAGTGTAAAAAACAACAATCTTGCTCACCCTTGCGCTGTCACTTGGGGTGAACAGTTATATTTCTGAAGCCTTCCGTGGCCTGCACAGCCTCCCAGAGACTCTGCATGGCACAGAGCACTGATGGGTTTGGGGGAAATAGAGGCAAACATCACCCAAGTGACAAAGCTATCCTCAGTTTGGTTGAGAGAAGTGTGGAAGGGGGCAGACAATCCCTGTGCTAGGGTAGGATGGCAAGTGGAGAGAGAAAGGGACCAACAGGCTGTACTTTGATAGCCTGTGGTCCTCGCAGATCCTTAACAGGGTTGAAGAGCATCTTTCCGCATCCTGCCCAAGCTCCAGGGAAAGCGATGGTGCAGCACCCATTCCGCTCTGCTCTGGCAAGCTGCATGTTAGCAGAAACTTCATTTAATACATTTTTCTTTCTGCACTTGCCTTTTCCACTTTGTTCTGACTGAAAAGTCATAGGAAGGGCAAGGGAGCATAATCCACAGTATGACTTTCTCATGCACGCCTGAGAACTGTTCTACCAGTGAAACCTAATCTTACAATTTCTAGTCCACTATGCCATATCACAGTTTGAGAGAGTGATAAAGAAGTGCAGGTCTCAAGGAGAGAGACTTTGTATTTAAGTTAGTGCATCTGAGACTGGTTTATTCTTCCTTTTATTTATTCTTGTCAATTCACTTGCTTCCACCTCCTCCAGCTCCCACTGCAATCACCGTGCTCAGCTGTCAGCTCCATGGGGCAGGCAGCCCTGGGTTTGGGCAGTTTTCACACCAAATAACAACACAACGAGAATGAGAACACTGTTTCTGAGGCATCGGCTGTTTTCTGTGTCAGGCCCTCCCAGAGCTTCTCACCAGGAGAGAGATTTGAAATTCTCCGTCATCCCAGTCCCAATTATTATAAAAAAGTGGCAGAGAGAGAAAGGCCAATTCTGATAACTGAGTCAGGCGAGCAGAAAAATTAGCCGCTCTGAGTGATTATCATCTCAGACCACTGCTGTAATCCTTTCCAAATTCAATTACAGCTTATTAAAAATAATTCTCTCTTCTGAGTTGATCACTTACAGTTCCAAGTTACAGTTAAATCCAGCTGTAACAAAAACTAACACTCTAAGGAAAGTTGCAAGGTTTGCTACTGATGTAACGCTAGGGTTATACCATAATAGACTTAGTTGGTAGCCCTCTGGCACACTGGTTGGTTTTGAGTAAAGCAAGACTGGATGACAGTCCTGAGTATCCTAATCGCTCTCCTTTTTTTTCACCTGTCCCCCCTGGTTGATGTCGGATTGCCTGGGAGAAGCAGCGCTTGAGAAACTGCTGTTGGGCTTCACACACAGCTTCACTTGGAATTACATTATCTCATTTGTAAAGAAGTGGTATTCTGGCTCCTGTCCACTCATTTTTTGGTCTAGCACCAGCAGACATATGAATATATTATTATTAGCACACACTTAGTCCGAGGTCAAGTTCTGGTGACCAGCTCCAGCATTTGGTCTGGACAAAAATGCTCTGTACAGTCAGCAATCTTCCTCTGACATTTGGGATGCATGTTAGAATAATAATAGTAAAAATAGCTGCTTGTTAGAATAATAATAGTAAAAAGAGAGGTAGCAACTTGGAGCCATAGGCTCAGTTCTGGAAAGGGTTTTAGAAGCCAAGCATCTCTTTTCCTTGCAGAGCATTCAGTAGGATTAGATCTCATCCAACTGTCAGGAGTTAGACGTTCATATTCTTCTATCAATCACTGTAAAACAAGGACTTGGGAAGCAGCTACAAGACATAAAGCACCTTCTTCTGCTTACTGCCCTATAGCAATAAGTGCTTAACTCCTGGGACTCTCTATTAGCAATTCTTTTATCATGTTATCTGGATAATAAACCAACTGCTTACACAGCTTTTACTGACAAGATCAACTATGGGATTTGCAGTAGCAGAACAAAGTTGCTGTTTGCTTTCAAACTGCCAAGGTCAACACAAGCCAGAACACCAGTCACAGCAAATATATCACACACAGGAAGGACATGGTTCAGGAGGGAAAACAATTTTTTGGTGTCTTCACCCTCACCCAGAGCAAGACTTAACAATGACTGACCCTATTACAATATTTGAAAATGGATGTTTCATCACACAGGCTCCAGAACAGAGGCCGGTGACCATTTTCAGAGTGTATCACACCCTCTGTGTTCATCAGGGCACAGAAATGCATATCAAAAATATGATTTGCCTAGGAGGATTCATTGCTCTCTGATACATCACCTCTTGAAGGGACCAGAATATGATACTTTGAAGAAAAACAGAATACCTGACTAGACCTCCAATCCAAGAAAATAACACTTTACAGGGAAGAAATTTCCTCTGGCTCTTGCAGAGAACTGTTAAGCCATGTTGCACGTGATGCAATTATCCACATTTTTATTACATAGAATCATAGCATAGTTTGGGTTGCAAGGGACCTTTAAAGGTCATCTAGTCCAACTCCCCTGCAATGAGCAGGGACATCTTCAACTGGATCAGGTTGCTCAGAGCCTCGTCCAATCACCTTTTGTGTCTTAATTACTATTATAGTATGCTTGGCAAACCGTCACTCAACAGCTTACAGTCTTTGACTACATTATTTCATTCATTAGATTATAAAAGCAGCCAAAGAAAGCTGCCACACAGATGCTGGTTTCTGTCCAGCTACAGTGCTCTAAGCTCACACAGCTGACTGTATGGGCAGGCCTATTTACTAATTTTAAATGAATTGCCCTTCAATTAGGCTGCACTGCATCTTTCTGGCACATTTCTACAACAGCTGAGAAACTGCAAGTATTAGTCCCTGGGTAGATGGTACCCGCTCAATTACTTTTTTTTGTGTTTTGAGGATGGCAAGAGAAAGTTACTGCATAATCTCAACATGCTGTGTCTTCAGAGCAAACTTCATCCCAAAAGAGAAACAGAAGTAGTTTGCAAGTAGAAGGTCATAGGAAGTCTCATTCAGTCTGATTTTTACATCTTCTGTTCAGGTTGTCCTGCTCCAAGCAAGGCTCAGCTCTGACCAAAGCTCTTCTGCTGTCAGGGCATTTGTAGCATTCCTCTCTCGTATAGGCTCTCTGGAAGCTAGTAATGGAGCTGATCTCCTGCACCAGCACTGGAGATAGCAACTGATGTGGGCTAGGTTCTTGCCACTGACTTTGACAGAACTTGTAGGAATGCTAAGGATTTCAGATCTCTTTCCTGCATCATGTTCCAAATCATGTAATCCTATTAAGGATATTAAGGATTAATAGATAGGAAACTGAAAAAAAACCCCACATTAAAAAAAAATACCTTTCCCAAATTACATATAAAATATTGTTGTATAAATTATAGAATAGAATAGACTGTTTAAGTTGGAAGGGACCTACAACGATCATCTAGTCCAGCTGCCTAACCAATTCAGGGCTAACCAGGTTAAAGCATGTTATTAAGGGCATTGTCCACGTGCCTCTTAAACACTGACAGGCTTGGGGCATTGACCACCTCTCTAGAAAGCCTGTTCCAGTGTTTGACCACCCTCTTAGTACAGAAACGCTTCCTGATCTCCAGTCTAAACCTCCCCTGGCGCAGCTTTGAACCATAAATCTTTACTTTATCACTAAAAGAAGCATAATTCTCCCAAAACACGTGACAGTCTCTGGCATGTATGGTCAGATGAGCTCTTCTTCTGGAATCATACTCATTCATCCATCCTCCAATTACTGTCCGTTTATTGTGGTGACGAAAAAAGCAATGAAAAGAAATTCAGTCCATGCCACCGCAGTACAAAAAGCATCAAAAAATAAGCTTGAGCCAGAAATATCATACTTCTGGAGTACAATGAAAGAGAAGATGGTATGTGGCTACAGCTTGCCTACAAAGTATGTATAATTGTCTTACCAAGAGCCCCAGCAGTGGTGAGGTAGGGTAATCCAGAGAAGGACATAGGATCAGAATTTTGCAAGATATTAAGTTCCCACGGCTAAACCTTTTGCCAGGCTGCTGATATTACAAAATATTTTCATGTCTCAGAAAGCAACCTCGGCTAACACCTGACATGTGACCTAGGAAACACAAATAAAAGAAAAAAATGCCCACATTTTCTGTCATAGCTTTTTATACATCTCTACTGTCTTCATCCCAGAAATCGTCACTGGGTAGTTTTACCTTTCCTTCTTTTTGCATCATTCAACCAGGTAAAGGAAGGAAAGTGCAGAATAAAGCCTGCCAGTTACACGGAGGCAATGCAGTTAGGGACAGATGAGACTAGGACATCCCAAGCCTGCACCCCCATAGCTATGACATAACTATCGTGTATATAGATGATGCAACTGCCTGCAGGCCATAAGCATCCAAGTCAACCTATCTGCGAGTAGTTCAGAAGGTGAGAAGCCAATGGAGCAATTCATAAGAAGTTATTATCTGTTGACATCTTTCAAAGGAGGTGAGAAACCCAGAACAATGGTCAATGAACAGATTGGCATCTCCAAATAGTTCACCCAGGTCCAGTAATGCTGGAGGCAGAACAGGTGGGATATCTGTTGCCATGAATACGTCATTAATTTATATTTGATTAATTTCCATTGCTGGATGTAGTAACTTTTGTTGTTCAAAACAGTAACTAGTAACAGGATGTTGTTCTTTCAGTGGACCAGCAGGTACTCAGCAGCAACCCAACAGTCAGATGAAGCAGCACTCTCTCAGGATACACTAGTGAGAAAGTTGTTCGACTTACATAAATGTTCCTTTGTGGTAATCACCTTATTAAAACGTCTTTCTTTTCCAATGGATGGAGCTTTACTACAAGCCCAGTGGCATGTGTCTGATGTTGCCATTTAGATTTACAACACTCCTTGATAAGTGTATCTAATTTTGGATGGAGGGGTCATTTCATTTTATATTGCATCTCAGAAATAGCTGCTTCTTCCACTCTCTACCCATCTTCAAAGCATCATGGAAAGCTTCCTTCTTTCCTCCCAGAAGATATTTTCATAGCAGAAAAGGCCCTGTAAAATCAAATAACAAAATTACTCCATTCTTTGTTCCAAACTGTTTTTAAGTATGGTATAAATTCACTTTCCAGTAATCATACAGGCCACCATCATTGCTCTACTGATTGGGCCATAAACTACAAGAGTTTAGACTCCGACTGATTTCTGAGATGCATTGTCAGAGCAGAGATTCACTTGTAAATGGGGAAATTTAACAAATGTTTCTTAATAAATAGTTGAAAAAAAATCTTCAGTTACTGGTCTGTTCACATGCTACAAGAGATTGATTATGGACGTATGATAATGGCAGTTCATCTTAAGAGTTTCCACAGAGACACAAATCAGCTTTAATTAAAAGATGATATGAAAAATCACTTGTTGAGATATGAGTTTGTTAATAAAACAGTGATAAATTACATGGTGGATTTAATTGGAGAGAAAGTGCTTCATCACACTTAATTCAGTTCTTCTATTTATTTTTACATAGAATGTCTACACTTAAAGCATTTTAAGTATACCTCTGTTAAAATGATTTAAGGAAAGAGAAGCCTCAGTCTGTGATTCAGTAGTGGCATTCAGACAATACGGGGTGATTTAAAGGACTTAAAGTGGTGCTGAGGAATAACATCTAAAATATAGTAGCGTATTTTGAAGGATTATAATTTTAGCAATAGCATGGAATTTATACAAAGCAAGTCTTCTGTTTAAACACGTGCACTTTAAGAAGTTTGAATACACCAAAAGGTGTCATTTTGTCTGGGTTTCAATTGTTTTTTTTCTCCTGTTGCTACTTCTATATTGCGACATGTACATACACCAGGGAGAAACCCCAGGCTCTCAGAAAAGCTCCTGCCGAATGCGTGGGTTTACTTCAGGAGCATTTGACTCCGCTATGTGGCACTACTGGGGCTGTTAAGACAATTCCTGTTGCAGTGCACCTCTTTTCACCACTCAAAATACTGATGGTAACAGACTATGCAGCAGCCGACCAGATGTTTTTAAGATGTAAATTGGAGGACACGTGATGCAAGGCTGAGAATGCAGAGCTTGCTGGGGCAGCACTGGAGGACAGGAGGAGCTCAGGCCTGTCTCTACTGATCATGGAAATCCTGGAATGAACCAAACCCAAGCTTCACTCCAGAAAGAGCTGATTTTTGACTGCTATAAAGGGCCTGGGAATTAACTAACATGGTAAGTCACAGACCCTAGAAAGCAGGGAGCCAAGTTAGTCAACAGCGTAGACATGTCCTAGATTAGCACAGTGGAGTCTGTAGTGATTCGTTTTCCAAGAAAGTAATTTAGCCCATCAGGGACTGAGTGGTTTGTTGTCACTGGAAGGCTCCCTGGTTTCTAAAAGATGTAGAATACCTACTTTCTGCAAGACAATCCCCTCAGGATAACTGGGCATCTAGGGCCTGTCATTTTGTCATCCATGTTTGTCATATCAAATACAACTTTTTTCAGTTCATTCTGTTCTGAGACTGATACCCCAAAAATATTCATGAGAAAGTATGCAGTTGAATTAATGTGGGTAAATAAACCTTTACATGTTTGGGAAGGATTGTTTTTGTGCTTGATTTCTATTGCCATAGCAATTTGCAGTGGGATGGCTGGTACTGAAAAAACACTGGTTCAGAAGGGAACCACAACAGTAAGCACTATTAAAAGAGCAGCAATGTCAGTATCTTAATGTCTAGACGTATCAGCATCCTGTATCAGAGCAATAGCAAGAAGACATATCAGTTAGTAAATCGGAATGGTTAAATCAAAGTTATTGACTTCTGCTTGCCTTTCGCCACCAAGATAAAGCTCTGCCTATGTTCCTCAACTGTCTTCATCTTCGAGAGCCAGGACTGAACAGAGCTCAGGTTCTCTTGCTTCCACAGTCTTTTGAAAATTGCAGTTGTTAGACCGGACAAAAAAAAAGACCTGTATTAGAAAGTCACAGTAGGAAGAAAAAAAAAACTCCAAACCCTAACCAACACATGATTCTCTTTTACGGGAGGTTGTTAGTTTGAATTCACCAGTAAACAGTAAAAAATATGGTACAAACAGATACTGCAGACCTCTGTATCTCTGAGAGTTTTGTCACTGTAAGTGCTACTAATCACTACTTCAGCATAAAGACAATCTCTTCTTTGAGTAAGACAGGAGACCAGCTGCTAATCTTACTTCTGCAACAAGCCTACATTCTTCTTTTAACCTTCAGTGGAATATCCTGTACCTGTTTAATTGTTTAATTGCTTGGTCTGACCAAAGTTTGCTAAGCAAACTAAAATGAGACCCAAGAAGGAGTAATTTCATTGAATTTCACTCTTGTTAAGGTGGCCACTAAGTTCCAGCTGCTCATTTGGTATAGTGAATCAGGCTATTGGGTCCCAACTATTCTTCTAGACTTCCATTATCAGTAAATGGAGAGACGGGCACCTCCAGGAGGTGACTTATGCCACCTGTTTGAGATACTTCTCTGAAACAGAGGGCACAAATCACTCACTAAATGCCACCTTCCTTATGCACTGGCAAGGCAACCTAGCTCAGCCACCCAGAAGTTCAGCAGCTAGTTCAAAGTCAGATGATACCTGTTGCAAGAAGAAATCCATCCAGCTCCTGAAGTTTTCTGATGTATTGTAGTGTCCTCAATCCATTGGATTCACTTTGCAGAGAAACTGCAGCACTTGCTTTCAGGGTAGAAGCTCTTAGTGTAAAAGCCCTCTTATTTTGAAGGCAGCTTGGTTTTGGTGCAGATTTAGTGGATGTGCGGAAGAGCCCATTATTAGCTTTCCCAGCATTTCCATTCTGCAAACAACATGAAAAAGTGCCTCTGAAGTGATTAAATACAATACAATTATAATAACACTGACTCAAAGCTAAAACCGCCTGGCTCCAGAATCCATTTCTATGTGTTGAAAGCAGTACTAAGGACAGAAAAAAATGTAGCTGGGTGCTATTCTGGCTTGGTATCATTGCAAGGGGACAAAATACCACATGTAGGGAGTGACGGACTTCTCACTTGCACATCAGGTTTCCCCAGAAGGAACAGATAGGACAAAAACCTGCTGTTTGATTTACAACTGCCATTATGACATTGTACGGTTGGGAGGAGAGTCAGAAAAAAGCTTGAGCAGAGTGCGACAATGGCAAGAGACAAATTTCCTACAGTTTCGTTGTTTTTTTTTTTCCAATATAGGCACTTCCTCTAGAGTACCCTAGCACTTTAATAGTCCAAAAGTGCCGCCAGTCAACATGAGAGAGGACAGAATGCCTTGCACTAGCTACAGTAGATCAAATTCATCTCAGGGTTGATACTGCTGGAATGAGCAGAGTTGTTTTGAATGACTCGAAGTGGAGAAAAGAAAAAAAAAAAAAAAAGAGTCTGATTTAAACTGAACTCAGTTTGCTGACTAGCATCAAGGCCTTTTAATCATTTTTCTGAACCCCCTTACCTGTGTCCCCCCAGTAGTCCTTCACTTCCCCCATTTCCTTTTCTACGTACCAAGGGGTCTCATGCTTCAAGAATCTCCATTTCCTCTGTGCTGCTTCCCAGGAGCTGCCTTGTCCAGATGCTAAACTGGCTCTTCCTCAGTGACCCACTGGACTTTAGAGTGTATTTGTCAGCTGTTATTCAAGCACATTCAGCAAGACTTTCCTTTTCAAGACATGATTTAGATCAAGTAATCTTTGTTTTCAGTAGTGCTGCATCATAAAATTAGGCAATTACTCTTGTAAATCTGTCAGGGCTCTAAGCAATTATCTAATTTAGAGCATTTAAAATAAAAGGCAGGAAAATTCCACTCTCTTGTATGTGTTGCTCAGAGGAATTAGCCTGGGGCATATGGGCATGCTGATGAAGTCTATTCTATTGGGTGAGTTGGGTCAGCAGTCAAAAATCCATTAATATATGGTCATCTTAAAATGAGTTTTCCTTTGGCTGCAATTGATCCTCCTTTTCTGTTCCAGCTGCACCAAGAAAGAAAGGTTATTGCAAGGAATTGAATTTCTGCCTTCAGCTATCTACTGGAAGGTTATAGGGAAGACAAACCCAGACTGCCCTCAGAGGTGCACACTGAAAGGACAAGAGGCAAAGGACACGAACTGCAGCAAGGGGAATTTTGGGAGGACATGAAGAAACAGCTTTTATCAACATGAGACTGGTGCAGCACTGGGACAGGTGCCTGGAGTGTTTGTGGAATCTCTGTCCTTGGGGATTTTCAGCACTCAGCTGATGAAAACCTCAAGCCACGTGATCTGACTTTGAAGTGAATCCTGCTCGGGGCAGAGGTTGGACTAGAGACCTCGAGAGATCCCTTCCAACTTAAATGGTTCTATAATTCTAAGCAGCAGAGACAAAATTCTGTAATTCTGTATTTTTAACAGCCTTGCCAAGTAGAGGCAAAGTTGACTGAAGCAAGATCACTTCCCCCGTCAAGCTAAAATGATGCTAACAGGGGCTCTACTGCTGGGATCATCCTTCAGCATCAAGTGGGTGTAACTCAGGTGAAGATAACATTGAATCAGAATTTATTAAAAACCTGGGTAGAGCAGCTCTCCAGTGAAATTTTAGGCTTAAATGCACTGTCCTCTTAAATTGCTAGAAAATGAGGAAGAATGACTAAAAAAAGCTTTAAAACAGATTATGCACACAAACACATTCTCCTCCTTCCCCCCTTGTGTTGCATCACTTGGAGAGGACAACACCTGGGCTCAGATCTCGCTGTGAATACAGCATCTGACATCACTGAGAGCTTGTCTTCCACAGCGAAGCCTGCTGTTGCAGGAAGGCTGCTTTCTCTCCCAATCTATCATGGAAGCACTATGCCTAGCTCCACACTAGCAGCCACACATATTTCAAAACGTCCCCGTTTTTCACAAGGCAGATGTACTGTTTCCCAGCCAGTTCTACTTGAGAGAGTCCCTATACCTCCCTCCATCTGCTCCCCAGGCCTACGCAGGCAACAAACTGTGCAACCTTGTAATGATGATCTTGGCTTTATGCCTCCATGAAAAAAAAAATAAAAGTCCTCCACTTCAGCTAGTTTTAGTATCTATAATTAGCTTCTATCAAAAACCATGAACATAAGACCATAGATATTTTTGATAAAGTTTGAGTGATGATCCTAACGAGAGCACAGGAATATTTCAGAGCCAGAAATGTTTCAAAACTGCCTTATGTACATTTGTAATTTATAACAAGCTTCTAATATCGAAGGCATGCCTTCAGTAAGAACGGAAACAGAATGATAAATGCTTGTTTGGGCTGCTGGAAAGGCAGGATACAATTTCCATTGGAATTTTACCTTTCCCTTCCCCCAGCGAAAAATTTTACT
Source organism: Nipponia nippon (assembly GCF_047370975.1). Lineage (NCBI taxonomy): Eukaryota > Metazoa > Chordata > Aves > Pelecaniformes > Threskiornithidae > Nipponia > Nipponia nippon. The sequence goes on from NW_028262290.1 coordinate 162,938,198, forward strand.
GTTTCTCCAGAACAGCAAATTCCAATACCTTTGATGGTTGGACGGACCTCAAGGTCTTCATTCAAATTAGATGAACATGTGAAGTAGGAACAGCCCTCAGGCACAAAACATTTTAAATACAAATTTTAAATACCTCTGAATTTTGAAAGAGATTCAAGGTTCAGGGACTGTCTGTTACAGAAGGGAAGAACAAAACTGACATCGGAGTCAAAATACAACTTTGATATTATAGAAGATGAACACTCTTAACATCTGAAAGTTTTAACTCTAGGTTAACTGTAAATTACACGCTGTCTGAAGTGGAAAGATTTGTCCTTACTTTTTCTACAGGATCTCAATGAAAAATAATTTTTAGTTCTCCCACGTTCTCCTGAATTTACTGTGCCTAAATTCAATTGAATGTTCTTGTTGTAATCAATTATTTAATCCCTGTTCCACTTTCCAATCCAACGCCACTTCTGTGAAGGTTTTCACTAAACAATCCTGTAACACAAACAAAACCTCCCCACACATCTGGATGAATGCTGGGGGAAGCAGGGGCTCTAACAATTAGACTTTATTGTTAAACAACGTAACACTAATGAGAACCATTGTTCAAAAAAGGAAAAGCATTGTTAGAGGGAAACAAACACCCCGAAAAATAGAGCAATCAAAAGAACTGACATTCAAAGATATGTTAGCAACAACTGTAACCTTATAGCCGCTTAACTATGCTGGAGTAAATACATAATTGCTCATGCATAAACATAAGAAGGGCTTAGGTCTCAACGAATAAAGGATTAAACTTTGAGAACATCCATAAACAACAGGAGAAAATAGAAAGACTATAGACACCTCTTTGGAAGCAAGCATGCAGTATTATGCTCTGACCTCCTGCACTCACAGCCCAGTTCTGTGAAGCCTCTATTGCTGAAAGCTACAGATCTGCTAGGCTTTCTCCCTCAGTCTGATTTAAAACATGGAGAAAACAATTGGTAAAATGGTAACATCCAAACTAATCATCTCTTCTTGAGGCTCACTTGTGCAGCAAAACCTGTGTGACCCAGGCTGATGCATGTGAGATGTAGACGAGCTGTAACTTCTCTGACTCAGAACACCTGCCATTCATGGACTTCACTAAACCCACTCCTTACTCAGTTTCTGTGAATCTTTGTTTTTAAACTTTTAGGCATGGGTGGATTTCCCCACCATCAGAACTGTTGTTAATATAAGAGAGAATCCAATCAAAGTGAGGTCTGCTGGGTGCCATTAGAAGTATATTTAATAATAGATGTAAGATTTTGCCAGACCTGTCCACTGCAGATTTTCTTGCACCTTCTTTTGAAATACCCAGTATGGCCTAGGTAGATCTAGCCTAAAAAAACATCATGATTTTATCTTGTTGGTACTCCATATTATGGAATTGCCTCCAAAAGTTGGACTCCAAACCCTGCAGTAGGGTCTGGATCAGTTCATCCAATTCTGAGTCAAACATATTTAACAAGACTGTTTGGGAGCTTGGCATAATCCAGGGTTGTGGTGCAAATATACAGTACAGTTGCCTTATATTTGATGGTAGCAATTCCGAGGATTGAAAAAATGGCCAGGACAGCAGCCACAGAAACCATATAATTGCTCTTAACATAGGCACATATACATGACTCTAAGTAAATGCCTGCAAACCTATGGCTAACTTCAGCCTCATTTTTCAATCCAAACAATAACCATTTTCAATTATTGTATAGGTTCTGCAGTTCTCAATAAACTTAATTTTTCACACAGTTCGGGTACAAAACCCAAACAAGTTTGTAAGCTGCTAGACTGGAAGTGATTCAAATTACAGTGTAACAAATGCAACTAGGCTTGAATTCCTGCAGGAGCTTGGGACAGACATCCTTTTACACTGGCTCTCAGCAAATACCCAAGCATTCCTTTTTTAGCAGAAATACTCATAAGAAATTAGTTTCAGGATCTCATGGGTGCATATTTGAGGCTCCAAGGACTATATCTGTACACACACAAGTATGTTATTCATGCCAGAACTGCTCATCCAATCAAGGAACGGAAATGCTACTACTGTTTGTGGTTCATTTACCCAAATGCTCCCGAATACCGCAGCGGAAATTTAGAATAGTTGGGACCACTACAGCAGTGAAAATATTCAAAAAATGCACGATAAAAATTCTAACATTACACTAAAAATCCTATGCTGCTCTCAGAGGGGGAAAAAAGAAAAAAGCCTACATTAAATGGGTTCCAAAACACCTAGAACTGTTACTGGCAGAAAAAAAAAAAAGTATTTGGATAAGCAGTGGATGAGGACCTCTAAAAAATAGAGTTTTGCTAATTCATTATTGAGAATATTGTTTAAGTCTTGTATTAAATTACATTTCAACTCCAGTTAGCAAAAAAAGAATATTTGCTACAATATGGAGTAAAAGGCAATATTTTGTTTAAAGTTTTTCTCTTATTTATGGTTAGGAAAACATGAGGAGGCTTGGCTCTCCAAACAAGCATCTGGAAAAGAAGAAACCATGAATCATGAGCTCGCCCTAGTGTTTTAAACTAAGACTGCAGTGAGGAACTAAAAAATCCTTCATGTTATACTTAGCATTTTCATAAATCATTTTACTTGTCTACCTTTTCCAATTAAAGCCAAAAATTACTTGCCTAAACTCTTGATTTCTTTTGTTAGTATTTAACAAATGCTTAATCATCCGGATCTCCCATTTTACAACAAACTGAACATACTCAAATGTTTTGATGTGCATTTTGAAGTCAGTTAATCAGTTAAGATCAAAGCAGTAAATTACTGTTTATTTTGCAGACTATAAGCAGTGCAGCATTTACCATGGAGAAGCTTAGCAAATTGTTAGTTAAGATTTTACTCTATAGCTTCAGCATAAGACACAAGACAGAAGAAAGGAGAGGGAAAAAAAGCAATAGCTAAAAATCTGAAGCATTTCACGTGGGCTTTATAAGAAATTCCCAATTCATTCATGACCTGGTTTTCAGAAACTAGTCCATTTACATAAATACAGCCTGCATGCAGCTACAAGCTGTCTTTCAATTTTTTCCTCCTCTTCCTGCCTTTTTTATTTTTGATTCCCAATAAAACAATACATTTCAGGCATACAGTTTGATGCCATTAACGATGATGCACTCCAGCTTAGAGGGAAAAAAAACCTAGACACAGGGTTTTTGCAAAGCAATACCTATCACCTGTAAATTGGCAAAGTGACCCTCTTCGGTCTGCCTACAAAGAGAAGGACAGAAAGTATCACGAGGAGTGGGATGGCGTACGCTTCAATGTCGACAGAAGTGTGCAGTGGGCTGCAAAGTGTGGCAGAAAAGGAAAGGAAGGAGACATCAAGCCTTTGAGAAGTACAAAACAATCCTTTGAAAACTACAGTAGGAAAAGCTTTTCAAGGACAGATACAAAACCTTCTGCAGTTTGTTCAGTGCTGAGAAAAAAAAAAAGCGAGGATGTTGCCCACAGCAGGTGAATTCCTCAATAGTTAGGAGGTGGTTGCACAGTTTAGGGGAAGAAAAGAATGTTTTGCAGCATGCAGAGCATTGTTCTCAAACAGCCACCCTGCAGAGATGGGGGGGGACACAGAACTGTGCTCTAAAGACATGCAGTTATTTATGATATTTTCCCTTAGAAAAAGGGACAATAGGATGACACCAAGAAGAAAACTGCTTGACTGTGCCCATGCGTCAGTGTAACAGAAGCAGAATAGCAACGATTTGGTATGGATGATGGTGATCAATTCATATCTGAAGTCAAACCCCACTGCAAACACACAGCAGGAGGAAAAGCTTGCGATGGGCTGAGAAATTTGAGGGCAAAACTAAAGGAAGTAGAGCACTTCTGTTTATTCTTAACAGCTTTAAAGGTGTCTGAAAGGACGCTAAGGCAGTGCCTTCTGGTTGCTCCATCTTCTTCTTAACCCCTTCCTAAAATCCGCTCCAAAATGAAAAAAAAAAAGAAAGAAAGAAAGGGGATCTCAATCTCAAATCAAAATCTCTTATTTCTATCTCAATCAGAACAACTGGATTCTGCAAGAAGTGACTGTTGAGGGTAAAGGTTTTAGAGAGGAGACACAAGAGCAAGGCTAGGCTGCAGAGGAAGCCCTACAGAATTCATAAAAGCAAGCAAAAGCGTGATAGAGTCAAGGCAACAATTTATTTTGCTGACAATAATATGCACAGAAAAATGAAACATCTCCTGCATTCTTTTCATTCATATTCTTGCATTAAACACATGTTGTATCTGAAGGGAAAAAATCCTAAAAGAGAAAAAGGATGTTTGAAAACTGACTTGACAGCCAGAGCATGTATTTTGTTCCTGTAATTTTATTCTGCATTTTGTTTATTTCTCAGTCTATGTGCCAAAGCATATTATTGTTTACTACTGGTCTTGAGTTAATTATTTTCCTGACAACAGTGCCAATTCCTATTTAAATAACAAAATATACTCTTGATTATCCACCCAGTCATATTGCTGTTACTAGAGGTAATTCGGAAGCAGTGAAATCTTCCCACAGAGCTTATTAGTTTCTCTGGATCTTTGAGAGGCAGAACATTGTAGAAAAAAATTATGTGAGCCACTGAACTTACAGTGCTTCTGTTAAGGTCTGCAAGCAGATGACTGGGCACTGGCCTGAGCTTTAGTAAACTGAACAGACCATGAAAAACTACTGGACACAACATTAGAAACTGCTGAACCTAAATAACAGTGTGAAAAGCTGAAAAAAATTATACGTAGCACTGTGAATGATGGTTGGATTTCGCACATGATGAAGAGGGAGTTATGTGAGAGATGGCCAAATTTCAGAGATAATCAGAGGGACAATTTGGGGACCAGGATCTTACAAGGCCAAAAGGACCCAGGTAATGTCACACCACATAAGGCCCAAATGACCTAGGTAACAGTATCAGAAACACCAAATTTGGATGCAGATATAGTAAAACCACAAACAATGGAGAAAAGGTAATTAAAGATGGGTTGTTCAGTTTAGGAGGACATAGGATTGGAGAAAGGAAGAGATCAAAGTGCATGGGGAAAGGAAAAGCATGGGAAAATAGAGAGAAGGGGCAAGAAATGGGGTTACCCACGTGTAAGCATGTCATTACCCTTGTCTGACTGACCCTGTGCCTGACCAACGCAGTCTACCCTATCTCCTCGTTAAATCCTAATCTTAACCAGGGGACATCAATTCTGTGTGCATGTTGAGTGAGATTTGCTCACAAACTTCAAGCTGGACTAGCTGGTGAGTAGGAGAAGATCCACATCTGGTAAAGCCCAAGGTCTCAGCTGACAACTTGTTAAGGTCCTTGGGCAAAGCCCAGGCATGGATATTAGATGGAAGTGCCTGTGATAGTATTTGAGAGATCTGCCAACATGGCGTGCTTCTGAATCTAGAGAGGCAAGGCATGTAAATGTCTTTTCACCAGTGAACTTCAATCCAGATCTGATGGAGAAGGGTAAAAGCACTGGGCCACCTATGTTCATGTTTATATGAGTGCTGTTGGTGTTCCCAAGGGTGTTGTTAGGAGCTCACGTATGCCGTCTTAGGGTACCCTAAGATGCTCTGGGCTTATCACCTTCTATCAGCTGTCCTCTTCTGCTGCCATTCTTCTCTTGATGGAATCCCAGAAGAGGAAATCCCTTATGAATACCTGAGCATGCCCTGGCAGGAAGAGCACCCTTGCTGCTTCTTCTTGCTTAATCCCAGGAAGAATGTATAGATTTGTTCAGCAGATCTGGTGCTCTTGGTATAGTGGAGCAATTTGAGTTCAGAATGGCACATTAGTCACAGCAGACCCTTAACTCCTGTCCAGAAATAGGCATCAGCAGCTTCACTTACTGCACTGCAGGAACTGCTAGAAGAGACGAGATGCCTGTTCCTTTTGGACACAAAAAGTAGCCCTATTCTGATTATTTGACTTTTGGGATGGTGGCAGGTGCACTCAGCAAAGGAAGAATGGTCATTACCAAAGCATTTCTATGCAGGAAAGTAGCAACAGTTCCTATGAAGGGTAGAGAGAGCACAGAGAGGCTTGCAAAGGGGTGGGAAAGATGCATTTACTGGGAGTGCAGCAGCCACCTGGATGAATATCCCCTCATATGGATCAGAGGAATTGCTGTCTTTATATGTGTTGTTTACATAGACAAGAAAAATGGGCAATGTTTTAACCTAATGCAGGTCGTAATAAATGTTATGCTTGCAAACGTTGCACAAAAGCTTCACGCTTTCAGGATCCTAAGCAACCCATTTAAGTTACCACAGTATCAAGGCAATGGAGCTTGTTTCCATGGTAGTATGTGCTCAGGAGTACTTCTATGCCCACACAACTGCTCCAGCAAACAAAGAATGCATATCACAAAAAGGAAAAAAAGTTTGGTTGAAGTATAGTCATCTAAAACAGACTGCAGTGAAAGAGAGGTTGGCGGATATGAAACACACGCATCCATGGCCTCTGTGTTCTCTCTCTTCTCCTGCTTTATAAATTGTAGGAAAACAAAGTTTTGTAAGAATCTCAGCAGACATCAGGACAGTTATCCAGTAAGACAGGATGAAATAAAAAGGGGAGAATACAAGAGAAACAGGCTATCAGCTACCACTTAAGAGTTGCACAAAGAATGAGCAACAAAGCCTACCGTTATCAAGTGCTGCATGAATGCTTCAAGCACAGTCCCGCTGTTAAGTTCTATTGCTTCCATATTTCCAACAGGATAATGACGAACATTTCTTTATAACTATTTTCCAAGCATTAAGGTAAGTGTGCTGTCTCTGACTTATGCTGCTTAATATCTTGCATTAGCAAATAGTCCCAGAGATTTTGACTAAATTAGTTTTTAACTATTTAAAATGCAATATTCACAGGCGTATGACAACCTGATATTAGGAATCTAATAGCAGTGTCGTACCCAAAAGATACACATGTCATTACACACACGTGTATAGTTAACAGTGAAGTATGCTTCAGGATATCCAGCAATCTCTTAACAACAGAGGTGATGAAAAACAAGGCATCCATCACATTCCTATATGAAATATTACAGCAATATTAAAAATTACACAGCTGCTTACTCTCAAGGCCTCAGATATAATTATAAAACTCAGTAGTAGAAAAGTACATACTGTTTGCTTTCATTAGTGTGCTTCTAAGAAATTGAATTCTTACCTGTGCTTCATACCTTTTCTATAACAGAAAGCTGAGATTCCCATTAATCTAGTACTCCTTCTTCAGAGAAGCAAAACAAAAAGGTGGATGAAGTTCCAGATTGAAACAATGCCATTACTCACACTTCATGAGTTATACAAAGGATTGCATTACTGTATTTCAAACTGCGTCTGGCATCTCTGCGATTACTTGCTCTGTTTGTAACTCTGAAATACGCAGAACTGCACAGACCTTTAGAGAAACAGCCAGCGCTACCATGCACTACAGAAATAAAGGCTTTTTTGAAGGCCTATCCTTTGTTCCCAATCCTCCTTAAATTGATGGGGAGTGAAGAATGCTGAGAAAAAAGCATGGTGCCATGCCTTTTCTTTTTACAAAATGAAACAGCTTTTCAATCCCACATCAAAAAAGTTCTTAGAAAAATATTAGCCAAACCACACTGAAGGAATCCAAACCATCTCCAACAAGACAGTTATTAAAACAAATCTTTTGATTTAATATACTTGTTAAACAATGCATAGCAAGATAAACAGAATCCACTTGTGGATCAGGCAGATTCTGCTGGTTTCAGTCAACAAAACAGCAGAAAGCTACCTTGATACCGAAGTGTTCAGAGGTTGGCATTTTAGCATGTTTTTTCTTAAGAGTGCATTCTTCATGTATTGTTTTTGACAGGCTAATTTTTGCAGCACTGATTTACAGCAATAGTCCTGAGCAGAAAAGCAGCATAACAGCTTTTAAGCATCAGAATTTAACATCTCATCCTTGAAAAGCTTTTCAAAATTTCTTGTCGTTATTGTTTTACTCTTCCAGTCATTTCTACCTTTGATTTCTAACAGTTAAATGAAGATAGTTTTGATAAACACAGGCAACAAGATGATACTTGTTTCAAGTCTTCTCTTTAAATGACAGATACTCAGTTGTCTGGAGGGAGATGACAGAGCAGGCTCCCATCGGACCTGTTACTTAACTTGCACCCACAAATATAAAATGGCCAGGGTGTGCAAACAGGGACTAACTGGTTAGCATAGCAGGCGGCCCAGAGGTGCAGCCCAGGAAGGTACGATAGTGCAATGGTGATGTTCTACACGAATGGAAGAGGTCTTGACCTAGACGGGAGCCCATGAGGAAAGATGTGGCTGCATGGAGCTCTGGGTCCCCTTCCTGAGTCCAGGGCTGGGACTGTAGCAGCCTCAGTAAGGCAGGTGTGCGCTGGTCAAATTACTGAGTCTGGAGACCTGGTGGGGGGTCAAATGAAATGCTTGACAGCTAATGACCACCCCAATAGCAACAGACATCCCAAAGACCCAGTGAAAACAGGTTCCTTCAACAATGGGACAACTAATGCTAAGTTATCAAGTTCGCAAGAGTAACAGAGCCACATGTATGAGTGGGTGTGTTCCAATATATTTAAAGAATTATATATGTTTGTAGTGTAACAGCATGAACATGCTACAGGAAAAGAGAAGCACGGAAGAATCCTTGAGGTTAGGAAACCCATAACCTAATTCCAGTTTAGCACTGGACCTGGACACTACTGATCCCCGTCAGGGCAATGACAGCAATCATGAAATGCTGAGCACAGAAACTGTAAATTTTGGACTGGTAGCAATAGGAGGAGTTAAATTACCTACATACAGAATGGGTTGGCGATTCATCAGGATGAGATGCAGAAACAAACAACCTGCATAGGAATCCGCATGAGAGATGCTATTTTGGATTTAGACTCAAGTGGTGCTTGGGAACCAGTTCAAGTGGAACCACTGGAAGAGCTGTTCTTTAGCTGTGATCACAACACAATTACGTTACTATAGAAAAGAGCAGGTGAGTGAAGAAAGCACTAGATAAAAAATGTGAAGAAATGGAACAACATAAAAATAAAGCTATTAGTCAAGAAAAAGATGAAAAGAACAGCCCAAAAAGCAGGAACAATCAAATCTACAAACAATATAAAACCTATACAGAACACTGGATTAGAAGCTCAGATAGAACATGGACCAAACAGGAAAAAAGGAGAAAAAAAAAAATTCACTTAATTCTTGCTGGGCTCAACAGGGAGTTAAGAAGGCTGTCAGAAGGAAAAGGTCAGAATTTAAAGAAATGGAAAGCTTGCCCACATGCAGAGAGCAGAAAAGCCATACAACATGGCAGGTCAAATGTAAACAAGAAATTAAAAGGATGGAAATTAATTCAAACAGCACCTTACAATGGATACTCAACTTCATAGTAAAAAGTTCTTTAAAAACATTGAAAGCAGGAGGCCAGCTAAGGAATCAACAGGCCTGCTTGATGAAGAAAGTGCAATAGGAGCACGCAGGGGTAGGTAAAAACACCCAGTGAATTTCTTGCACGGGTCTTTTCTGATGAAGACCTTGGGAAGATTCCCACATCTCTGACATCCTTCATAGTGAATCAAATTCAATACACAAGAAATATCAGACCAAACCAATAATGCTAATAAAACATCAGAACAGGGTAGCATTCTCTCAAATGTGAATCTGCAAACCTGCTGGCAAAGGCATGCTACCCACCCTTGCAAACAGCTGCTCTGCCAGAGGCCTGCAGCGCTGCTAACACAATTCCCATCTACAAGAAGGGCTCCAGAAGGTATCTTAGAATTACAGGCTCGTGAGCCATGTCCTTGGCAGTGACAGAGTCCATAATAAGGAATAATTTTGAGCACACGCACAAATACACTCTATTTGGAAAGAATTGGTACAGATTTGTAAAGGGAAATTCAACCTCACTAGGCTGCTGGTCTTGTACAAGTGTTGTCAGTACTTGGGTAAAAAGAATCCTATGGACATGATATATTTGTACTTTGAAATAACTTCTCATTACTAAGCCACATTGCCTCAGGGTTGAAAAGAAGGTATCACATCCAGGACAGGACCAAAGAGCACCCATGCTCAGAAACATGCTGATACCACCTCCGGGTGATGATCAAAGTGCAGTACCATGCTTCCTAGAGCAACCACCCTGGGGGCATTTCAAAAGCCTTTCAAGCTTCCTTGTGCAATACTGTTTCCTACTATGTATTTTAATACTCTTCCAGCTTATCAGCAGTAATTTCCTATATTCCTGTTCACAACAGCTCTAGAATAGAATATAGTCAACACAAGCTACTTGACATTTTTAAATAAAGTGTACAATTGCAGAAGTGAAATGAAATTATTTCTAATGAATACCTGCACTAATGAGCCAAGTTCAAGCTACATGCATTATTTTGCTCAAACCCAAATTCTATAAATTGAAGTGGGTGTCATAGCCTTCAAGAGCTTAAGCACTGCTTTAAAAGAAGCTGTCAATTATTTAATAGAAATCCTTTCCTAGTACAATATTGCTGATCTATGTCCCACATCCAAGGTTAATTTAATGCTTAAAACGTAGCATTTCAAGTACTGTTTCATGAAATAATTTATCTTGGAAAAAATGTAGAGAACAAGGAAAGACAATTATTCATGTGAATAAGAGAACATGAATCACAAAGGAGAGAAAATTATATCTATATAATGCAGACATGCAAAGAGCAATCCATTATACTAGGCGACACAAAGGAGATTTAAATTGTAGGGTAAAATTATAGCTATGTACAGTACTTTTTTTTTTTTTTTTTTAAGCAGAAAGGAATCTGGTTCACCACAGATTCTGGTCAAGTCAGTCAAGGTGCTACCATGCCATCTAGAAAAACCTCTTTAAACCCACTCAGGTACATCTGTACTGTCAATACACACTCTTCCTTCCAAAGGTCTCAAATGATCAAGAAACACACACAAACACTTGGTAGTTCCACAGAGGAACCCACACCTCTGGTTGAGCTAAGGGCTGAAAAAAAGACAGGCAACAGAAAAGGAAACAACAGTGGACCTAAGAAATGCTTTGGCAACAAGGAGCTCAACCAGCTGTCCTGTTCAGCACCACAAATACCAGTCAAGTCCTTTCCTGTAAAAATCGGTCACTGTCCAAACCCCTTATTTACAAAAATGCCTTTTGTTCACAAGAAAATTATGCATTTCACATTTAGAAAATCTTTATACATTTCACTTTCATCTTTAACATACAATGAAATGTTCTGCATTTTTACAAAAGAACACAGGAACATTAACTAGGCAAATAAAGGTCATTTTAAACAGCATCTAAAACATCAGGTTTAAGTGCAATTATGTTCTCCACAGCAGAGAGCAGAGAACAAGGGGAGTCAACAAACTGCAGCACACACATAATTGTGTGCAATTATACAAGCAGTATATAACTTGTTCTAATTACTTTGCATTCATATCAGACTCTATTGTATTCCAAATTCCGTACCAAAAAGATGTCAGCTAACTCCAGGTGCTTTTTAAAAGCCAGATCTATTCTACTCATTGTGCATTACTCACTCTGGAAAATAGTGGTATTTACAGATACCACACTGTTCAAAGAATATTTTAAGAAGTCTTTCCAGACTTCATAATTGCTGGATTGTTGAACTGTCACTCACATTACTGACGGTATTTCCCTTAGCCCCTAACCAGAAGAATGTTTCTAGGCTGCATACATTCAGTAGCCAGTGGTGCTGAACTAGCCAAATTGAACTACACGCCATGCTACCCCAGCTGCTATGTGAACAGTCAGTGAGCTCAAAAGTGTCTACCATGATTGTCACCAACTGGGATCCTGAAGCTGGAATAGTGGTATTTGTGAGTTTGATGACTAATTAAAACTGAAGCCTATAAGGCAGCCCCAGTTACTGTTGATTAACAGACCTATACAGACAGGAGTGCCATTTTCCCAGACTGTGACTGCTCAGCAGCCCTTTGCTCAGACAGAGATTAAGGATATGTGGGGAAATTTGCAATTAACAGCTTCAGGAACCCCTCTGCAGCAGCTGTGGAGATGCCAGGAAACTGGAGCAGGTGGGATGCAGCTGATGGCTTAAGAAAGAAGTAGTTAAGCGCACAGGGGGAAAGGTCAGAGCTCAGTTAAACCACTGGGAGCTGGGGCCCCATGTATGGGCTACACAGCACCCTGCTGCCGCATTGGACTTGCTGCATTAGGGGGGCTGCCACCAACCTGGCAGCTGGTGGTGATAATCAAGCTTATGGGACTGTACGGATGAGGTGGTCAGGCACCCCTATGACTCAACGGCATCACACCCTGGCAGCACTGTCACTCAATGCAACCAAAAATCATTCTGAAGACTCCGGGGAAAGGGAATCTCAAGGAGTAGGAATCTCAGCTCCAAGAAGCCATGCAGTTAGTTAACACAATGCCTGTAGCTCTGTAACACCATAGTAGCTCTGCAGAAAATCAAACACCCCGGACTCAACTAGCTCATACACTGCCAGCCAGCCCTGCATGTGCTTGGACCAAGAGCTGGGCTGCATCTCTCCACTGCAGCAGTAGAAATCCCTAAGGAGGGAGTCCCTGCAACCTGAGGACGAAGATTTACCTGCTGGGTGGCACCTGATGACAATGAAAGGAATACCCTACATATAACAAAGAGAATAGAGTACCAATAAAGTTATGTTGATACAGAAGGGAAACTGCTGGTGGTGAAATGCATACACTGTAATGAATTGACATTGTTTACCACCCTCTTTGGTTTCAAATGTAGCCTCAGAGCTGCTAGGCTTATCAGCCAAGGGATATATCCCGTAATGGTGTTGCTCTTTGCCTGTATATTGCTTACTTTGCTGTATGTTACTACTATAGCCCGTTGGTTGCACAAGTTATGGCAAATGATTCAAACTGTTAGGATGAGTCAAGAGGGTATAATGACTCTGACAGAAGATAAAAATTGTGTTCCTATGACATGCACTTTATCCTCACCAGCATGAGGAGCAGCTGAGGGAGCTGGGGTTGTTCAGCCTGGAGAAGAGGAGGCTGAGGGGAGCCCTCATCGCTCTCTACAACTCCCTGAAAGGAGGTTGTTGCAAGGTGGGGGTCGGTCTCTTCCTCCAAGTAACAAGCTATAGGACAAGAGTAAACAGCCTCAAGTTGTGCCAGGGCAGGTTTAGGTTGGATATTAGGAAAAAATTCTTCAGCGAAAGGGTTGTCAAGTACTGGAATGGGCTGCCCAGGGAACTGGTTGAGTCCCCGTCCCTGGTGGCGCAGATGTGGTGTTTAGGGCCATGGTTTAGTGGTGGACTTGGCAGTGCTAGGTTTACAGTTGGGCTCGATGATCTTAAAGGTCTTTTCCAACCTAAACAATTTTATTCTATGATAATCTCTGCAATCTAGTCTTCAGTATGTAGTTCACAGGGGGAGGGATGGAGTTTGCAATGCTGTAGGCTGTAAGAAGCAGTGGGCCACAACAGTGACCCATGAGAGAGGACATCACAAACCACCGTGTCTCAGGCAAAATCACTTCCAGGCTGCCCTAAGACAAATCAAACACCAGCAGAAAAACCCACTGTGTGCCAAAAGTTAATCGAATCAGAGAAGTACTTGAGCTTAAATATATTTAATGAAACATCTGGAGCTCTTTAGGGAAGTCTCAAAGGGAAAGAATACACCATGCGAGGTCAGGTACGCCACTGAGAGAGCTCCAGCCTGTGACTGACACCATGCTGGAGCAGGAACCACTATGCTTATTGCCTCAAACTCCCACATTGCCCGTCTATTCATTGGATGAATTTTGATGGACTGAATGTATCATTTGGTGAAAATAAGGGAATATGAGACTGGGAAAGAGGAAGACAAAACTGTTCCTCTAATTGTTTTCTTTTTTTTTTTCCCCCCTCAGTGCTCAAATCAGGGTCAAAGAGTGGTGGACAACAAACTAGCTCAAGTGAAACATCCCAACTATAGACTGCTTCTCCTGCAACACTTTCTCAAACCTGAGGAGCACTGGCCGTGTAGACTTTCAAACTCTGTTCTCTGATCAAGCTGGACGGTAGAGCACACCGTGAGTAGTGGTGACACAAGATACTACACTGGTAACACTAGGGATGACTCAGCTTGTCTTGCTGTTGCAAGAGAAACATCTTGGCATTATCACTACAAACTACCATGATCAGAATATGCAGTTACGGAGATCCACAAGGCTGTGGCTACTGTGCGCCAGACTTGGCAGTAAGTTTGGAGAGGCACAGTAAAAATAGTCTAGCCAATGCTTTTAAGTTATTCGTTTTCATTATTACAGCATTTGGGAACAGGACTCCCCAACGTCTGGACTATCTGTATATAAATAGTGCATTTTCCAGATAGATCTTCCCTGCTTGGGCAATGTGGGACTGCATGCTTGCTGGTGATGCCACCACCCCTTACCCGTGACGTGGTAACCCTTGACACCCAGCTCACCTTCCTCTGTAGAGCAGATCTGCTCTTGCCGCTCTCTGATGTTGGGAAAATGGGTACCATCATCAGAGGCTTCTAATTAAATATTCTCCCAACTGTGCTTGTGCTGAGCATAAGATACACGTCCCCGGCAGGTGCCCTCCAATTCCTATTGCTGCTGATCAAGAGGAACCCAAAAGACAGAGTGAGGGCTTGACAGCCAGTGTCCCTTGTCCCTCCACGTAGCACAGAAGTGATCCTGCCCAAACCACTTGAACACAGAGGTTTTGGTGCTTCTGAGTATGTGGGTAACAAGGTTACTAGCAGAAAAAGAAGGTAAAGCAAGAAAGATTTTGGATAGTCAAAAAATCCCCTTCCATATGACTTCACACTGAATCTTCTCACATCATTCATTTTCTATAGAAATAGCACATCCCCTTTCCCACTGCCTGATGCAACCTTATTCAGCTGAGGAACCCCATGACCCCAGGGGTGCTTGCCTTGGGCTGCAGGGAGGCGGCGCATGTCACTGGCACCCAATTTTGCAGTGGGGCTATGTTGGGAGATCTGCCACATGCCAATGCAGAAAATGCTGTAGACCTAACTGAGCCTGCTGAGCACTTGCTAATACATGTAGATACTGGCGAGACATTGACACATGTGCACAGCAACTACCCAGTCCGTGTAACAGTTACGTTCACTGTATACTATAACCACTGCAGTGGACACGCTAAGAATGAGACACTTCACATAGATTAGTTAGTGATAAAGGTAAAACTTATAAAATCAGTATTATAAGAAGGATGTTACAGAAACTCTGTTTCAGAAGCCCACTATTCTTTGGCATAGCTTAATAGCAAACCTTCACCAGCTTTGAAATGCAGTTTCCTGATTTCTTTCTGTTTGTATCCCATCTGAGATTTTTCTGTGTCCTTGCGAGACCTTGCACCACAGCGCATGTGAACACCCACTGTTAGGAGTACCCTAAGAGCTACTTCAGGGAAAATCAACCCCTGCATCACTACCTCACGTAATCTCTTTGTCAGGTTATAATCAACCTACTTTTACTAGTGAGCGTTAAATGAAACCTTGAGGATGCTCTCACTGCAATGGGCGGTAACAGCAACAACCAGATGGTGCAGAGGGTGCCAAAGTCACCCTCTCTGTACCCAAGTCGGTAGCTGCATCGACAAGAGCTTTTCTCCGTGATGCAATACTGACCTAAGGGCACCAGAGGGCATTCCTGGCACTTACCTTTCAGCTTGGGAAAATTAACTCCTAAGAGCTGTTACCTCTTTTGTAAAGAAAGAGAGATCAAAAGCTGGCTACATGTAAACAGTGCTGTACTTTTTGTAAATGCATAACAGCATCCATCTTTTCTAAGAGAAATGGAGGGCAAAAGACTGTTAGACATTCAGAAGTAAAAGCTCTTAAGACCTGAGCTTTGTCGTTGTATTTTATTACACTATCTTTGTATCTCACTATCTGCACCTAGATTTTCCCCCCCGCTACCAAGACTCTTGATATAACCTTCTCCACAGGCTTCCCGGGGCTTCCCACTGCACTAACACCTGCAGGACCTCCTTCTGCAGTCTGTTACCCTGAGCTGATCAGCACTGGTTTCCTCTCTCTCTCTTTTTTCTTTCCCCCCAGGAATTAGGGAGTTGTTCCTGCTCAACAAAACCAGGTCCATGTGGAATTAACAGTTGGACTCAATGATCTCAGAGGTCTTTTCCAACCTTAATGATTCTATGATTCTATGAATCAGCTTGTGAGCAGAAATTCTGGCATTTTTGCAGAGAACATTTAATACTCTGTGCAATGTCTTTAAACAGTGCTATGCACTTCACAGCTAGACCTGTGCTGCCATCACTGAGCAGTGATTACATTACACCATCCCCATGCCTTCAGACATTCCAGTGCTCAGGGTACTGGGTTTACGTGGCAAGGTGTTGGTAGCAGGAGGGTGGAGAGTGGCTGCAGGGGTGGCCTCTGTGAGAAGAGATCAGGGGCTGCCCCGATGCTGGACAGTGCTGGTTCCAGATGGCGCCACCATGGGCTGACTGCAGGACACAGCTGAGCTCGTCAGCAAAGCCGGTGGTGCCTCTGCGAAAGCATATTGAAGAAAGTGAAAAATGGTATGCAGCAAAGTGTGAGGGGTAAGGAAAAAAAGTGTGAGACACAACCCTCCAGACACCAAGGTCGGCGAAGAAGAAGGGGTAGGAGGCACTGGAGCAGAAGTTCCCCTGCAGCCCATGGAGGAGACCACACCAGAGCAAATATCCACACTGCAGCCCACGGAGGAGACCACACCAGAGCAGATATCCGCACTGCAGCCCACGGAGGAGACCACACCAGAGCAAATATCCACGCTGCAGCCCACAGAAGACCCCGTGCCAGAGCAGGGGAAAAGTGTGAAGAGGAAGGAGCAGCAGAGAAGCCGTTAAGGACTGACCGCAATCCCCATTCCCCATCACCCCCTGCGTCACTCGGTGGAGAGGACTTAGAAGAGTCAGGAATGAAGGAGTGAAGTTGAGCCTGGGAAGAAGGAGGAGTGGGGGAAACATGTTTTTGTTTTTGTTTCTCACCATTGTGCCCAATTTTTTAAAATGAAAATAAATTAAATTTCCCCAAGTTGAATCTGTTTTGCCCATGATGGTAGTTGGTATGTAATCTCCCTGCCTTCAATCTAGACCCACAGGATAGCACCTTTACTGCGAAATTGTTGTTATCAAAATCATGTTCTACTTTCATTTTGGAATATGGTTTCTTGGAATGAAGGGGGCGACGGGCACGTATATCATAGCAAGCATTCTTTTGCAGGCCGCATCATGTTCTAGGACAACGTAACGTGCCAGCAAGTTAATGCACGGCAGACAGCAGGTACTGACAACAGTAACGAACAGTCAGGTCCTTTGCACGTCCAATTAACTGAATGGATGGCAAATTACCTCCCCTGATATCCTGAAGGCATGCAATAGTTAAGGTCCAATGCAAGGCAATCTTCTTTTCCCCAGATGTCCCCAAAAAACGTATGGGGAAACTCATAAAAACTTTTGCAAAATGCCATTTCCTGAAGCTCTCCAAGAGCCTGTCAGAGTCCAACACCTTCTGACCAGGTTCTTTTAGATATTCCATACATGGAGGGCATAACGTTTAATATTGTGTTTACTTATTTGAAGATATTTGATGTTACATGCAATTTCTGCTTTAGCAGAGCAATATAAAATATACCAACACCACAATACCAATGTAAGTTACACTTAGCAAAACATAGCAATTGCAATATGCAGTTCAATCACAATACCAGTATGATCCCCATTACTGGTCTCTATAATATGTTCATTGTTACGACACCGGTAACTAGGAAGAAATACATGGGTTGAAGCCAGGTCAAGCCCATTGCTCTCTTCAAAATGCTTTTGCTAGATCTTTAGTTTTTATACTCCCTGTTGGACTGAGCCATGTATACACTCCCCCCATGCTTGTCTGGCTAACTCTGGGAGACATTCACACACTTTTAATGAACTCAGGGAGGAACATTTACACCACCACCAGCTGATGCACTCAATTGCTGACAGCTGTTTATTTAAACCAAAGCCCACCCTTTCTGTTGAGATAAAGTCTGCTTCTTTACATTATTCTCTGAGCCTCAGGGGAACATCACCCTAGCCCATCTCCACCAACCATTCCTACACTGCAGGGGTTTATTGAGGGAGTCACATTCCACCCTTTGTCAGTCACAGAGCTGGCATGCATGTGTGACAGACTTAAGCCTGAGATTTCAGCCCACGCCCTACCAAGTAAAATTATACAAAAACCAGCTCTTTGTCCTTGCAGGTATACCACTTGATACCTCTGGACATGAAGCGGACCCATAAGCAAGCAAAACACCAGGTCTAAAAATAGCTCACCTGACTGGATGGATACAGGATTTCAAGAAAAGAGAAACAGGGAGGAGCAGGGAGAACTGTGCTGTATGCAAAGCAGCGGTCTGAATGCACAGAGATCTACTATGGAAAAAATGATGGGCCAGGCAAGAGCTTATAGTTCAGGACCAAGAGAAAGGTCAACGAAAGAGTCATTGCTGTGAGGATCTGGGACAGTCTGTTCTATCGAGAAAAAATGATGACTTCTTCAGAGAACTGGAAGAAGCTTCACCATGACCAGGTCCTGCTTCTCATGGAGGACTTTAAGGACCTCAACATCTCATGGAAGAGAAATGTGGCCTGGCATAACCAGCCCAAGAGACTTCTAGAGTGTGTAGACAACACTTTTGATGTTGTGCTGGATAGACAAGTTGATGAAGAGGGGTGCTCTGCTTGATCTGCTACACATGCTTATGGAAAAACTGGTGAAGGTCAAATTCAAAGTCCTGCAATAAGAATGAAATAAACCCACTCAAAAATACAGCCTAAGTGTTGGTTATGCAAGAAAGCAACTCTGCAGAAAAGGATCTTGGAGAGCAGGTAGACAAGCTGAAATGAGTCAGTAGGATACACTTGCAGCAAAGGCACCTAACTGCATACTGGAATGCACTAGTAAAAGCACAAATGCCCTTCTGTGAAGCACTCCTCAGGTCACATATGGAATACCATGCTTTCTTTTCCTTCCCCCACTACTCAGTTTAAGAAAGAGACGAATGAAGTGGACCAAGCACAGCAAGGAACCAGTAAGGCAATTAAGGGGCTGAAGCACGCAAGACGAAGCGAGCAACTGAGAGGGCAGTGCCTGCTCAGCCTAAAGAGAAAAAGACCAGGTGAGGGTCTAGATGCTACATACAACTATTGAATGCGGGTTAATGAAAAGAGAGAGCCAGGCTTGTCTCAGAGGGCACAGTTAAAGGGGTAAGACGAAACAGCCAGAAGCTGTAGCAAGGGAAATTTTAACTAGAAAAGGAAAATAGTTTACCCACCCAAGAGCGGCCAAATATTGGAAGAGGTTGCCCAGGCTGCGGAATCTCCATCCTGGGACAATACCCTGCTTCGAGCAGGGTGCCCTGCTATATGACCTCTCCAACCTAAACCAGATCCCCAAGCCCAAAGTGTTACTCATCACAATCCCTCCTGTTACCATATTGTATTACTGGCTAACGTAGGTGCAATCTGAAAGGAAAGATTCAATTGCTGAATGCTCCCACCCTAGACATTGACAGTAGGAGAGATTAAGCTTCATTTAGCAGCTGCATTTTTTGTTTGGGTTGTTTTTTTTTTTTATACAAGAGTGCAATTTTACTAAAGAAACACATATGGTTGAAAGCTGCATTAGCACAGGAGTAATAGGTTGCAAATAACTATGTACGCTTCTTAAAAAAAATAAATCACAAAACTGTCCCCTCTCTCAGATTTGAACATTCCTTTCTCAAATTTTGTTATTTAAAGCAATTACCGAGATGCTTGCTGCAGTGTTACACCATGAGCGCTTTCAATTTTAAGTCTATCATCGGCTTCCTTCCCAGGGGGAGGAGTTCTCCCTGCTTCCGATGACATGGTTTCCACAGCAACATACCTCCAGTAACTGGACTGCACACAGTGCTGCTGCTGCCATCCAGCCCGCCGCTGCTTCAGGATTGCAGTGGTTAAAAGCCGCACCGAAGAGCTGCAATGTCGGCAGACTTGAATGATTTGTTAGATGAAGTAAAGCATACGCCCCCTAAGCACACTTTGGGCTAAAAATGGACAACTCCTTTGTGGAAGAAGTGGCTGCATCACTGGTGAGAGAATTTCTCAGTAGAAAGGTAACTTGTCTCGATTTTCTCCAGCTAGTAGAAATGAGAATGACACTTGAAAAATGTAAAGTGCTAAAAGATTAAGAAATACTGGGAGGGGGGACTTCTTCCAGCCTTAAAGCAGCTAGACCTGAACCGTAACAAGCCTGTCGGGTAAGTAGCTACACTACATGTCCCACAATGCCTTTTTGTTGCTGAATATGGAAGACAGCTTCCTCCTTGTTTGAGAAAGCCTGATTCTTACCCACGCGCGCCTGCAAAACCCAACATCAAATCAAGAAACGCAGTCTCAGGTTTTTTTCTGGTTAATTATCTATCTTGCTATTGTCCTTGTGTTTACAAGAGACATAAACAACTTCCCAGGACAAAGACTTTAAAAAAAAAAAAGGGCAAAAGGTACTGCTGCTAGAGAAACCAGGAACATGCTTTTTTTCCGGTTTTCAGTAATAGCTTGGCAGACAGCAGATTTATCTGAGGGAAAGGGAGAAGGGGAGGAAAGAGGCCATTGTACTTTTCACAAACTTAATGCTGTAAAGGAAACTTAATGCTGTACGTCGGTGTGGGGACTGTGGACTGAGCAGCAGAAAAGGTACCTTCACATTTCCAGGTGAAAGCACCTACCACCTTGTATTTATGTTCAGTCCTAAGGAAATATTGCTGCTGCCCAGCCCCATCAGTCCCGCAGGGTCAAGAATGAGTTAGCTTGTATCAGAAATTAAACAGCCACTGTCTTACTAAGTGCTACACAAACCTCAGTTTTCTTAATCTCTTTTGCATCCAGTCTCCAATTCAATGTTTGTGAACAAAGTTGAAACATTTGCCAGCAGAATTTCAAATGCAGAATTCATTATTTGCCATTTACTGCCAGAAGTATGAGAGGCTCAAGTCTGTCTGTTCAATTGATGGCGAAGATTTTTCAGATGAAAGACTTTTACATTTCTGAGTTAGATACCTGTAAATGGAAAACTGAATAAAAGCATAAAAGGAAAGGGAATGCCCCGCTGGTAAAACAGACCAAAAAGCTTACAATGATAGTAATTTATAATTGAATTGTCCCATCTATTTCATACTGTATACCCTGGAATCAAAACCAAGGGGCACTGATGCTTCTTTATGCTTCTGCACAAGCGTTCCCCTGCTTCCCCCAAATCTTTATCATACATCAGAGGCAACTGTGAGAACCATCCTTTATTTGCCACAACTTGTCCATAGTTCTCTAAATCTGAGCCAGACAATCCATCTGCAGAAAAACAAATCCTTTCTTGTAACAACAGCCCTTCAGAGAAGAAATCAGGACTTTCTCTCTCAAAATGGTGGTCTGCTGTTGTACCACTTGAATTAGTTCAGGATCTGACTCTTACATTTCACAATAAATCAGGTTCTCCCTCCAGAAAATGAGATGCCCATACATTTTGTCTCTGAAGTGCCCATGTATGCTGACCACAGATACAAAGTAGTTGAGGAAGTCTGAAGACCCCAAACCAGCTGATGCCATGGAGATCTGACTGACTTCCACCCTGAGACTGATCAGAATAACCTCAAGTCATGATAAAGGTTCTGAAACCTGTTCTGAACCCACCAAGCGATAGTGTACACCTGATGTTCAGACTTTATAATTACCCAAATCGGAATCACATTTATGAAAAGCTGTGTCACATCTTGATGGAAAAAGCACACTCAGTATTTCTGGAAGTATTTCAACGAGAAGCCCAGGTTTTAGCAGGGGCCTTCACACAGACCAGTCGGTCTTATAAGCGTGTTTGGCAGCTGTAGTCACCTGCATGGAGGTTTTTTTTTTTTTTTTTTCAGGTTTTCCACCTCACAGGTAATATGGCCACCTTAATTATTTTCACATATGTGGGCTGTAGTAATGCATGATTGTACCATGAAAGTAGAGGTTCTAAGGGTTAGCTTGTTCTAATTACTGCCATTTTAATGTATCCAGAAGTTTCATATTACATCCAACAAAGTCAAGGATAAAAGCTATGGTAAGTTGTACTGTCTCAAATACTCTGAGATCTGACACTGTTCCTTCTCAGGGTTTGAAGAAAACCATCACTACCATGGACCGAGAGCTTCCCCGTTCTGCACTTAGCATCAATAACAGGAACGAACTTCGAAATGTCCTGCATCTGCACTCCTTGTACAAACAGAACAAGGTACGGAAACAGATCGCGCTCCCCAAAATGTGGTATCAGATACCATGAAGCTAGGTCAAGCAGACCAAGACTGTAGGGTATGTCCAAACTGCAGAGAACTGAAGCTCGGGTCTGGTACTGCATTTCTGTGGACACACTGACAGTTCTCTGAGGAAAGGAGAGCTTAACATTTAGGTGAGACTGCAGCTCTTGGGGCGAAGCTGAGAACCTGGCAGTTCACGAACCCTTGTTACAAACTGCAACCTCCAATAAACCAGGAGCAGTTATTCACTTTAACATCTTTTCCATCATTATGGCTACAGTATTCAATTTTGGAAGTGCCCTTACCTGCCCATTTCTATTTGCGATTATAAGACCTGGCAGATAAAATTATACTTCTAGCATTTATTATTCTTTGAAATGTAATATAGACAGCAATATTTGATGACAGAAACATCAAAGGATAATTTCCACTTGCAGTTCACTCATGACTTAAGGCACCATGATGCTTTTGGTAAGCAGTATGAGGCTATCCTGTAATAAGTGTGGTTGCATCACTACAGCAGACATCGTAGCATGTTTTACTTAAGTCCTAAACTGTGGTGGTTTTCATTTGTTTGTTTGGTTTGTTTAAATGAAATGCTCATGTACACAGGACATTTTCCAGAGTACTGTTGAAAAACAGTGTAACAAGTGGGATGGGGTGTTGCCCTATACTTAAGAGTTACCCCAAGCACATGAATAGGGTTCTAGAGTCCATGCTTCTCACCAAGTTCTGATAAAATAAACCACAAATACTGAAGTCAGGTACCAAAAATACATTTTACATTCTTCTGAAGTTGACCAGATAACATTAGAAAAGGTGTATTCTAGCACAGGTACCATACTTTGGAATGAGAAAATGAGAGTGAGGAATGACCCTAACCGCTTGTGTCTTCTGTATCATGCTTACTTCATTTAACAGAGCAACACTTTCGAGCTCTTGACATTCTCTCAGTGACATCCTCCAGTGTCCTGGGTTGTTTGTACAGTCACATCTGGGATACACCCATCGACAGCTAACTCTAGAAAGTAGCTAATACGTTCAGCTACTGTACAGTGTAAAAAGAATATCCTATCTTAGGCTGCAGCAAGACTAACAGACAGTTTCAATAGTGACCATGAACCTTATTTTTCTTTTTGGATAGGCAAAGGAGAACCCACTGAAAACACTGCTTGAAATTATTACTAATTACTTCCTTGAGCACTGTGGGACTTCCAGAAGCATCAGTTCAAGTTCTGCTCTGTCAACTCCTCAAAGCAAGAGATCAACATCTCATCCACCCGACTGCTCGGATGAAGATGGCGTGCGCGGGAGTGCCGCTATGCTCGATGAAAGCGAAACTCAAGGCCACAGGTACAGTCTTATTTCTTTCTCTTTGCCCTGTCTAGTCACTTTGTTGTTGTTTTTTTTTTTTAACTAGATAAGGGAAATAGTGTTAAAAGTTTTATCATTTATACCGTCAACTACACTACCTTTTATTAGTTATCCTAGTAAAACAAAGCTTTTGTGTTCCATACCAATTATGAAGATTGATACTTTGATTGTGTTCCATACCAATTACATCTTTCAGTCACTGAAGCACATAAAAATCTGAGCTTTTATGCCTTGTAACTTGGAAATAGTCACATTGAAGCATATTCTGATGAGAAACTAACTGCCTGCACTCAAACTACAGGTATACTCATGCCTTACGTAGTAAAAAGCAAGGCTTACTATCTTAAATTCAGTATAGTTACAAACAGTATACATTCAGCTATTTCATCTTGCGAAATACCTGAAAACAGCATGTAACCAAGTCTTTCAGTTGCATTTATTAGTGCCTCAAGGTGGAGTAACAGCCCTAACTGTGCTTCAACAGAAAGCTTTTAAAGTGGGCACAAAAGAGTAATTCGCCTTTCCAGCCTTGACTCTCACAGAATTAATCTAATTTTATTGCTCACCTTAAACACAGCATGCTCAAAGTAGCTAAGTCTGAGCATCAGTGCTTGCAAAACCCCAGCAAGTCTTTCCTCACAGGGAAAGAAAGCCTAGATTTTGAAAGTTGATGCTACCAGCTGAGAAGCAACACCTGAAAAGGAGGCAGTGCAAAACAATTAGCTACTTCTCTTTTTCAGATACAGCTTTTAGCATGTTGTCAGTGATCTTCTCTCCCCTTGTCTGATACTATCCCACCTCATGCTGCCTCAGAGCTCGTACCTGCCTCATTTTCTCCCCTTGCCCTAGACACTGCAAGTTGTTCCATTCCCCCTGCCAGCCTCTCCAGTGCCTGCAGACTTTTCTTACTACAGCAAAAAGCTTTCTCCTACAGAGGACTCCATTAACACCCTCCTCTGACACCGAACAGCCGCACCCAGCAGCGTTAACCGACTCCCAAGCTCCCTCTACCGACCCTCAACAAAATGGCGGCCCCGCCCCCGGCCCGCAGCTACTCAGCGCCCGCCGTGCGCATGCGTATGGGCAGCAGAGCCGCCAGGCGAGGGCTCGGCTACTGGCCCAGAGCGGCCTTCGTGGCACAGGAAGTGGTGCGTTATGGGGCCGCTCTGCTTGACACTGGAGGGGACTCTATGGTTTTAGTCCTCCCCTGGCGGGAAAAGACACAGGCGGCCCCTACCCACACATAGACCCGCACACACGAACACGCTCCTTATACACACATACATGAATGCGCAAGTGCAAAGAGTCAAAGTGAAGCTCCACACGCAGAAGCAATATGTGCAGGTGATGGGAGAGGGTGCGGGATGGTGCAGTGCTGTGAGGAAGGGCCCCTCACCAACATGGCGCGGGCACCATTCCTCAAGGGGTAAAGTCTTCCCCTTCGCTGCCCCAGCCAGTGGGGCAGGGGGGAGTCAAAACTGGCAGATTGAAGGAAAACTGGAAAGTGAAAACCAGAAATGCCCAACCACTTGTGCGTACAAGCTTGGAAACATAAAATAGAATAGAATCATAGAACTGTTTAGGTTTGAAAAG
The DNA here is from genome assembly GCF_047370975.1 of Nipponia nippon. Classification (NCBI taxonomy): domain Eukaryota; kingdom Metazoa; phylum Chordata; class Aves; order Pelecaniformes; family Threskiornithidae; genus Nipponia; species Nipponia nippon. The sequence goes on from NW_028262290.1 coordinate 162,963,507, forward strand.
ACCTTTAAGATCATTGAGTCCAACTGTTAACCCAGCACTGCCAAGCCCACCACTAAACCATGTCCTAAGCAGCACATCTACCCGGCTTTTAAAAACCTCCAGGGATGGAGACTCAACCACTGCCCTGGGCAGCCTGTGCCAATGCCTGACTACACTTTCAGCGAAGAAATTTTTCCTAATATCTAATCTAAACCTGCCCTGGTGCAACTTGAGGCCATTTCCTCTCATCCCATCGCTTGTTACTGGGGAGAAGAGACCGACCCCCACCTCGCTACAGCCTTTCAGGCAGTTGTGGAGAGCAGTAAGGTCTCCCCTCAGCCTCCTCTTCTCCAGGCTAAACATTACCCAGCCAAACACTGAAAACTGCCAGCTCTGGAGAGGGCAAAATCTTGTATTGACTTGGAGGTTTCCATCTAAATCCTGTGTGATTTTGTATCGATTTTCATGCCTTCATATGCACCAAGCTCACTGGTTATGCCTTCCCAAGGTGGGGGAGGCTGAATTTGGCTGGAGGTGCAAGGAAGGAAAAATGGGTTGACTGGGTATGACAGGGGAATGTGGTTTGTGAGGCTTGTCCTGATACAAATCAGTATTTGTAATTGATTTTTTTTTTTCAAAACCAGCTGAGAATCTGACCCTCAGACACAGGTAGGGACTGCTGGATGGGTGGCTTCATTTTTGCCGTAGATCAGATCTTGTCCCAGCCGTGCAGTTCCTCTGCGTCTTGGCAGCATGGCCGCAGGAAGAAGCTGCAAAGCCACTGTAACAAGGACTATTGCGGGCAGATTGCCAGTTTCCTTCAGCCACATCCTATTTCAGCCCACATCCTATTTCAGCCCACAAAATGAACCGGTGAGAGAAACACCACGGAAAAGCGCAGCTCTGGGATCCTCCTAGCCATTTCCATCCCCTTCAGCCAAGGAAAAATCAGGCATTACCAGCTCAACCAGCCAGTGCCTGAAATTAGTTTTAATTTCAACTACCTAGATAATTTTTAACAATGCTTTCAGGAGTGGAGAGTGGAAATTAGACAGGTACTCTTCACTGGTTCCTTATTAGAGAGTCTTCTTTCTTTTTAACTTACCTCCTGAAGTTTTTTTGAATGTCTGTAACTGTTAAAACAGTCTCCTAGCTGACACGTTGTGCCCTTTGGCAATGAGGGGTTATGTGGTCCTAGGTCAGGAGAAACAGTCCTCAGATTTCCTAATGCTCCCAGGGACTGATCATGCTCCCTTCAGTATACATATGCCACATGTCTTCACGACATGAGGCATACTACTTCAAAACCCAATTTTTAACTGGTTAAATAAAAGGAGTGTTTTTGGGGAACAAGATGCTTCAGCTCATGGAATTGCTTTACTATGAAAGAGGATGGAGAAAAACATCCTAGAGTGTTCAAGGACAGTTATCGTAAAGAAGGCTAGCATTTTCAGGTTACACAATATAAATGTATCAACTGACACAAAAGAAGTCTCAGTGAAGTGGGAGCTACTCAATAAAAGAAATTCCATTTAGCAGTGATCTAATATTATGCAGACAGTGAAACAGATACTGATGAAGAAAATGGGACTCATCACGATTTCTTACAGGCTCAAATGATGACTTTTTTTTTAGTAAGAACATGATTTGTTAAAAGGCGTTTTTAAGAAAGAAATACATATAGTATTGTACAAACAGAGTCACAGATCCAGGTTAATCTCACTTGCATTTCAGAAAAGCTTGTTAATAGCATTATATATGTGTAGGAAAACAGCTGCAAACAGTGAACTACACCTTGTGTTGCTACCTGGAGGACCAGGCTGAAGAATACGGAAGAGGTCAAATGACAGCAGTGTAGCAACCTATTATAAAGGAAAAGCCCAAATACAAAAGTACCTTTCTTTTTGAATCAACATAAGTGTTCTACATTTGAACAGAGTGAAAGGGGTCAGTAGAGTCAGTGTCAGTTATATGATAACAGAGGATGTGAGCAAATTTTCAAACTGCCAACCAAGCAGATGGAGAAGGAATGAGAACTGCTGGTGGTAGCTTAGGACCTGTCTGGTATGATATATATAGTTTGCTTTCTGTTATGATACACTGCATATCAAAATAAGTAAACATAATATTAAAGTGTTACACATATTATAACCACTTATGACACATAATAATGATATTGACATAATGTCCTGAAGACCTACATATAGATGTTTAAGTGAAAAGTGATTGTATTTGAGTACCATTGCTAGATAATAAGTAACTTAATTTGACAGCAGTGCTTTAATTAGCCAAGCACATTTTTTCATTGATTTCATTGTGCATTGTTTTGCTGTTTGAAGTTTTACCTTTTTCTTCCTTGTAGATATGAGGTTGAGAATCCAATTGATAAAATCCTTCCATGCAGAAAACATCAGCACAAAAGTGAAAAATGCCACACAGGGACAATACACAACAGCCCATTACCCTCTGATGGGGATAAGAAGTTAAAAGATAGTCAAGAAGATTTAAAAGTAGCAACGATTTCTGAGGAGCTGAAATCCACAGTGAAAGAGAAGCCAAGGCCCAGGTCTGGTCTCATTGTCAGAGGAATGATGGCTGAACCAGTAGCAAGTTCACCAGAGGTGATTTCCAACACTTACAAAATATTTGGGTTGGCCATGGATTTTATATCTAACCTTCTACGATAAAGTCATTTGCAAATAATATTAAAATTACCTCTGCATGCTAATCCATTAAATCTGCAGTCTGAAAATATGTGGTAAGTTAGGGAAGTGGTTCTGGTTAATTCAGATATTCAAACTGTTTCAGATATAACCACTACATGCAACTACCCCCTGCATGTCTGTGATCTTAGGTTACAGAATTTCTTTATAAATTGTTTCCATTCTTGATATCTCTCGACAGATGGGATTTTCTGTTTTCCTAGGAAAATTGCTTTTTTACCTTAGCAGTGTCTACAGCTTTCAAAGTTTTCTTAGCCATGGGTATCTCTTTTACTCAGATATTTCCAAAACTCCACGTTTAATCAGTAGCAGTTTGGAATTGAAAATTACTTTCAGTTAGAAATATGTTTCTAAATTGGTCCAATCAGACCATATTCCATCAGTAAGTGTTTTCAAAACATGGTTTTAAAATTCTTGCCCCTTCCTTTTCCTTCATGCTGCTTTTATATAGACAGGAACATTCCCTTTGTAAAATTGGACTTGTAATAATGAGAATTTGAAATAATTTAAACATATCATTTAGATAATACCAAAGACAATATGGAAGTTAAATGAATTAGTTGGATTTTTCTAAATATCTCTGATTTGGAAATAAAGACTAGATACCTAGTAGTGGGCAGTCTTTCCAGTAAAATATGTTACACATCTTGGTTTCCTGAGTTGGGTACAATCCCAAAATTAAGCTTTTAGGAGGTATTTTGTTGATGTTTTTGGGTAAAAGAAAGCAGTTTTTAACGGTATATGGCATCTTTAATACTGTTCAAATTTTAAGTAAAAGTATATGTCTGTCTTATTTATTTTCAATCTTTCAAAAATCTGATTTACTATATAACCTGATTCCTAATAATAAACAAATTGCTTAGCCCAGAAGTTAGTGATAGATCTTTCCTTTGCTTTTCATGTTTTTTTAAAGATGCTCAAATTTTAATCTATGGTTTTAATGGCCCTTATTTCTAGGATCTGCAAAAAAGGAGGCTTTCAAAACGATCCACTAGCATAAGCAGCACAACACAGTTCAAGGGTGAAGAACATGAAGAAAATGACCTGAGTGTCCCAAGTACTGATTTTCAAGAAAGCAAAGGATCTTCAACACAAGTAAATAATGAGTTTGCATCAAAGACTGTGTCAAGCTCACACACAAGTTCAGCCTCTGAAAAACTAAGAAACATTGCCAAAGATACAGATGACTTTTTTGCCAAACTGCTGTCTGAAAGAGAGAAGACCAAGACAGAAGAAAGAAAATCAATTCCAAGCTTTGGTACAGATAGCAATGAAAAAAGCCTTAAAGTGAGTGCCCCTCACAGACATTCAGGGGCTGGAAGAGAGAAGAGAGAAAGATCCCTCAAGAAAAATGAGAGTCGGTTGTCAGGCCACAGGTAAGAATATCTGTAAGAATATTATACTAAAATGTTGAGGAAATCTGATGCAGGAGTAGGAGTGACTGAGGTATGCCTTCTGATTTCATTGGGGGGAAGTAGCTGGAAAAGGTGAAGATACTGAAAGGCAGAGAAGTTTTAAGATTTAGCTAACTAACTTCTGACATCCCAAACCACTCAAGAGTCCTTTCTTGGTCAGTGGAGAGGCCCTGGAGGTGCTGGTTTCTCTTTACTGCTTCAAAAGGGAGCTAGTTACTAGTTCAGACTTAGACCACTTAAGACATCTGAGCAGTACAGATGACTCCCACCTGGGGAGGTCGCCTATAGTGCTCCACAGGGACATTGCTTGCTCCTTAGGAAATAGTGTTGATTACCTCTAAATGTTGCAGTAGTACATCCAGAAAACCTCAGAGGATAAAATTAAGGAAAACCAGGCAAGTGCGTACATGGTTCAGTGCAGTGCTGCGTTGAGATATCCAAGCCATGCCCAAACAGGCTGGTTTAGCTACCAGCACAGTGCTATACCATGTAGAGACACTGTGGTGTGTCTTTGAAGCAGGATAGCCTGTGTCATTGTGGTATTTAGACTAAGCACAATTAGCATCCCCACACACCAGGATGCTGCAGCCACACAGCTCCTGTGCCTCCAAGTATTTTACTCAAAAGTTAGCTCAGATTTTTTTTATTGTGCTGCATTGCTTCACATTGATATAAAAGGTTTAGAAGAGCCTCCTGTGAGCTCCAAATATATATTTTTGGCTTTTTTCCTGTCTTACACTCTTAATTGGTCTTTTTTATGGTTTTGTGTTGTTTGGGTTTTTTTCTGTGCAGAATTTGAGAAGAGTGGGTGGGAGGCATGGGATTTTGTTTATTTTGGGGTTGCTAAAGCAGTAGGACCCAGACTGCCACATCTGCAAGCTGGCTTCATAGTGGGGCTGTGACTTGGGTTGGGTTTTGAAATGCTTCAGGTTGAGTCATCCATCCAAGTTTAACCAGTCTGGAATTCTGAACCACTGAAGATGCTCTAGGTTTGAGCAGTGCAGAGCAACCGTGCCCTGTCCGTGCATATACAAAATCTGCACAATAAAAAATGCACTTCTCATCAGCAGCTCTCAAACAACTTTAAGCAGGGGGTAAGTATCACTCTGCCCGTACTACAGATGGGAAAACTGAAGCAGGTAGAGAGAAATCTGCATGCTACAGGTCACGCAGCATGTCAGTAGTAAAGTCGTGCATAGGTTGGTCTTGTGGTGCACTCCCAGTGCTAGAGGTGAGCACGTGTTATAATTGGTAGAAATACTTTTGAGTTTATATGACCTGCTGCTCCATAAACTAAGGTATATGCCATTATCTTCTTCTGTGGGCCATAAAGTAGTATTTCTGTTTTACTAAATTTAACAGCAGCCAGGTTTGTTGCCTTTTTTTTAAGTACTGAAAAACCTCATTAATATGCTAAAACTGCAACCACAGATTTTTTAAAATTATTATTACTATTTTGTTTTCCTATTTAATTTTTTATAAATCTTGAGACATAGTGTGTTGAGGCCCTGTTGAGATTGTGAGGAACCAATGATATATTAGGTCTCTCCACATTTATGTTAGGGGCTGTGGGAGTTAACAAACTGGGGATCTGCTGGAGCTGCAAATGGGCCAGGAGTGGCACTTGTTTCCTGTCTGAAACCAAAAAGCAACTAAAAATAGCTACCAGCATTACGCAGTTATTTACCTTTGTTAGCTAGCTTAATTTGTAAAAGATTATTGAGTAACAGGCCAAAGTACTACAGTCTTAAGTCTTAAAATCCACAAGAGGTCAGCTCTTCATTGTGTACTGTGCTGGAAAGCTGAGCTATGTCAGATGGCGGCTGAACCCAGGCAATACAAGTCCAACTGTTGCTGAACTGGAACTGGTGCCTGCAGATCCACCTTGATATTCTGCTTCCAGGAGGATTTATTAAATCTTGCATGACTCTGTGTGAGAGTCCGTGCACTCTCCGTGCAGAGAGCCAGCTCATAAGTCACTGTGGAAGCAGAAGCAATGGGGTCTGACTCCGTACAACTCTTGCTTCATATAGCTTGACAGAGCACATAAGGTAGTGCTAACCCATCACTTCCTCCTTTCCAGTTTCAGGATGGTTTATTACTTCACACTCAGCATTAATTGAGGTAGAGCATACAGCTTCAGTGGCCTTTTGACAGCTCCCCAACAAAGCTGAGAAGAGGAAGCGTATTCCTTGTATTTGCTAATCAGTGAATATATAGTACCTTATTTACGAGTGTCAAAGGCATATTGGACTGCATAAAATCATTTGGAAGGACTGCGTCTGACCAAGAAATCTCTTGTAGTAACTTCACTCAGCTGTAGTTGGACGTGCTGACACTTCCTAACCTTATGCAGTAATTGTGGAGTGAGCAGAAAAGGAGAAGCTGGACTAAGGGGACTGCCCCAGTGCACCATTTTGTCCAATGCACTGCGGTACTGTGCTCCATTGCTGTAGTAAGTGGTTTGAAAGTTTCCTGCCTTTAGAGGACTGGTTTGGTACAGCAAGAACAGAAGAGGGAGCTATTTCCTAAGCAGAGTCCATGTAATCTGTTTCCAAAGCAAAACGGGGACATTCCTGCCAGATGATTTGAGTTAAAGCCATTAGAGCATTTGAATTCATGCCGAGCTCTGAGATCCTGAAAACTCTACTGAAATCAGCAGGACTACTGATGCTCCTGGAGTTAAGTGGAAGTAACAGAGAGTGGAAGTGAGACTCCAAATAAACATCGACCATTACAATATAAGGCCTGGCTCTTGCAAGACTTTTATATCCCTTTGGCCAAATCCTGCAGTGTTTGAGAGCCTTTCAGGATTTGGCCAGAGTGCTTGAGCATTTTGAGGCATGAAAAATTACAATGTAGGAGCGGATATTTGTCTGGATCCGCTTCCATTCTCTGTTACTGCTACCTAATGCCTCTGACATAAATAGTAATTTAAGTATGTAGATGAGTAGCTGAAAATCTATATAAGATTAACCACAGCTAGTTCATTTACAGGCATCTGCAATTCTGTTTTTGTTTCCCGTAGAAAACTAAGGACATACAAATCATATTGTTCCTTCCATTTGCTGTACTTTTTCATCCTTATATGCAAAAAATGCTTTTGCTGCATACAGGCTGCAGGCATCCACTGTCTACATATGAGAGAAAAATGAAGCAAAACCACTGCCATGCTTCGAAAGACAAACTGAATGTTATGGAATAAATGCTTACAAACAAAGTGGGCAGAAATACCTAAGTATAAAAATATCCTGGGGAAATACAGAACCACAGTACTTTGACTCAGGCGTTTTAATGAAAGAAATGATCATGCTTTTTATTCCATCAGCTATCTAATGCTTAGCTACTGCATGAAGTGTGTGCGGCAGGGGAACTGTGTCGAAAGTCCAGATTTGTGACTTGATATTTCAATGCTGTAGTATCAACATGAAGTTAGACATCTGAGTACCATATTTCACATAAAAGTTTGTCCTCATTAAGAGCTGCAGGTTCTGTCTTTGTTCAAATAGATACCATTTTGCTGTCTTGACAGTGAGGAGGCATTTGGATTTCTGTGATGACCCAAATTAAATGCTTACCTGCAAGAGGGCTGTGTAATTCAAGAGTGAGCACTAAGTTTTCCAAACGACAGACCAACACACCCACCACAGATAGGAAAAAAAAAATGCCAATTCATTTATTTGCATTGCTATTGCTGCAATTCCTTGCTTCTTTTTAGGAAAGTGGAATCATGTTAGTGAATCAATCAAAGGGATAATAATGATACAGATGTAGTCTTTGCTTGTTTGTTCAACTGCTACTGCTGAGAGCATCTGCTTTAAATTCAGGTAACTCTAGTGATGGTTTAAAAAGCCAGTGCTTAACTGCAGTTATTACCTAATTGCTCAGAACTGTAATAAAATACTGACTTTTAATAGAAAACTGCTTCTTATTTTTTTCAGTATACTCCAGACTTAATGTTGATCCCCTTGCAGACATATTGTCATTACATAATGAGTACACTGCATTTCTTTAATTACAGAAAGACAGAGGTGAAGAACAATTTGTTCACCTGCATCTTCATTTATCTACATAGTACCTGGCAATATGATGTCTGCATTCTTCCCCAGAAAAGGGAGAATAATGATCACAAAGAATTAGCACAAAAGGATTATTTTCTTCCTTGTATTACAGGGGGAACAGAAATTTTTGTTCTGTTGGGTCCATGTTGTGACCCAATGGGTAAATGCTGTCTATGTCATGACTGTGTTCTTTGCCGTGTCACTAGGAGTTATTCCATAAAGAAAGTATAATATGCTGTAGAGTTTGCATACCTACTCAGATGTAATTGGGAATGCAATCTATATGCCTTTTTTTTTTTTTTCAGAATTCCTTTGTTTTTAATTAATCCAGGAAAAAAGCAATAAATAGGTGGCAGCAAATCTTCATGTATCCTCAGCTGTAAGCAAACAACAGCTAATTTAATTTCTCGATTCATAGAATTATAGAATCATAGAATATCAGGTTGGAAGGGACCTCAAGGATCATCTGGTCCAACCTTTCTTGGCAAAAGCATTGTCTAGACAAGATGGCCCAGCACCCTGTCCAGCCAAATCTTAAGTGTCCAATGTTGGGGAATCCACCACTTCCCTGGGGAGATTATTGCAATGACTGATTGTTCTCACTGTGAAAAATTTTTGTCTTGTGTCCAATTGGAATCTCCCCAGGAGTAACTTGTAGCCATTACTCCTTGTCTTTTCCATGTGACTCCTTGTAAAAAGGGAGTTTCCGTCTTCTTTGTAGCCACCTTGTAGGATAAGGTCTCCCCTAAGCCTTCTTTTCTGAAGGTTGAACAAACCCAGTTCTCTCAACCTTTCCTCATATGGCAGGCTTCCCAGTCCTTTGATCATCTCTGTGGCCCTTCTCTGGACCCTCTCCAGCCTGTCCACATCATTTTTGTGTAGCGGGGACCAAAACCGAACCCAGTATTCCAGGTGTGGTCTGGCAAGTGCTGAGTAGAGTGGGATAATGACTTCTTTACCTCTGCTGGTGATGCCCTTGCTGATGCAAACCGGCATCTTGTTGGCTTTCTCTTTTCTCAGGAGTTGGATATCTGACTTTTCATATTCCATGGCTTTAGCTTTTAATAGTTTAGATATAATGCTTCAGCAGCCACAGTACATTTCTTCTTTTCTGCCTAAACTACGTAATAGTATTACAGTCATGAATATTTGAAGTAAATAAGGAAAGGTAAAGGTTTGCTTTGACCGAGAAATCATGCAGCAGAAGTAATTAACAGTGAATCCGTTTATAATACTTTCCCATGTGACTGTATCATGCAAAGATAGATTGTTGATGAGTTTTCTTGTACAAACTAATGCAATGTATACAGCACTCCTATTATTTTACTGTGGAACCTTCCATTTTAAGGATATGAAACATGTTTCTCCAAGAACATATGGAGACAAATACATAATCCAGTATTTGTATATTGACACCAAACTGCACACCCACATGTATACAGAATTATGTCAGTAATTCCTCCATGCTCCTTCATAGCAATTTTATTTAACTAAAATTAAAAATTACATTTATGTCTCAGTGCCACTTCAGTGGAGGATTTGAACCCCCATCTATCTTTTCAGGTCATTTTGGTGCTGTTTACAGTTCATTCTCAAAAGAGTATTTCTCACTGTTCTCTTTTTTATTGAGTCCTTGTTCCTCTCATTAGTGTTAGTTGTGTGCAAGGCACAAGCAAAATGTGAATGACTCACTACTTTTCAATTGTTTTTTTATTTTGAGATTTTCAAGGGAATAAAAAATTATGTTTAAGAATACACAATTCAAGTGAATGATCCAAGATTCCAACTAAAATGTTGCTGTATCTGTAGTTATGATTTTGTTAAAATGCTGCAAGTTCCACAGGAACTTGAGAGAGACAATGCTGAAGGAACATATCAAAGGTAGCAAACTATTAAAGAATTTCCCAAGTCTTTTAACCTGGGCAGAGCCTTCAATGGCAGTGAGGAAAGGTTCTCTGCCATCTTTAATATCTTGAGGTGGGTCAACCCTCCCTTGAACAGAGGGGTTGGACCAGATGACCTCCAGAGGTCCCTTCCAACCTCAGCCATTCTGTGATTCTCCTTAATGCTGAATCCCCTATAAGAAGAAAGTATTTATCACTAAACTGAGCACAAAGAATAAAGAATGAGGGTCTATAGTGGAATGGAATTCATGATCTTTAGGAACTGTAAAAACATAAATAGCTGTTGAAGTTGATGCCTGATCATGGATTAAAATCTTTCTATTGCTTTTCCAGAAAAAACATGGTGAATAATGAGTTATTTGGGAAGGACAAACGGTGTTTTCCCCATGTTTCATGGCTTGAGCAAACAAAATTAGGGAAAGGCAAGCAAAACCACTTCACAGCAGTTGAGTTCAGTTCTTTTGTCTCAGCTACAGAGACATACTAGTTGTTGCTCATGCAGCCTCTGAAGTTGAAGTGCTCTCCTAATTTTCCATGCTTACATTCTGTCAATGTAAGGTGTTGTAGTGATGTGGAAACCCTCCAGTTTTCAGCTGAATAGTTTCGAAATGAGTAAATCTGAGCTGGCCAGCTGCATTCTGACTGGGCAGTTCTGCAGTGTAGTGGAACCACCTTATGCTGAGTTAGATGGGCAGATATTATCTGTAGACCTCAGTTTCACTTCTGGTAGTTAAGAAGAACATATTGCGATGTTTGAACTTCTAGTTTTCATGTATAAGGCTAACCACCCTCCCTCCCCCGATTCCAAGATAAATAGCGTAGAAACTAGAATCAGAGCAATGAAAGAAGAAGAAAAGTGTAAAACTGGAATCAAAGACCCAGGGGAACAAAAGGACTTGGCAATCAGGACCTGAAGTTAAGGGTATCTTTCCAATTTCATAGAAATTAAAAAGGAATGACTATCAGAAAGGCAAAAAGAAACAGGAATATCGTTACATCAGAACAAAAATTTCCTCCTGCCATTCATGAGCAAAAGGATACAGCAGTAGATCCCATTGTCCAAAGGCAGAGATCTATAACACAGTTTCAGGAGCAAGGAAGATAATTGATTCTCCACTCATCCTTTCATTGTGAACAATCACCCTACTTATCCGGTTCTTCTAATTGCATCTGCCATACCCTCCTTTGCCTTGCCATCAGTCTTGGCTACAAACTGAATGTGAGCTAGTGGTTTCCTTTCAGAAGTCTGCCAGTACAGATGGATATTTCAGACAGTAGGGACTGTTTTATGGCTGTGTATCTTGGCTTCAGACGCCTTTTCCAACCAAAACCTAAGTATCTCTGATGCGCTTCGTCTCCACCACCAGGAAAACAAGTGGCAGCGAGTTCAGAGCCAGAATTTCTCTTCCTGCAATAGTCTCTCACCTGAGTTGGCCTTAGCTGGGCACTCTTTAGTGGTTCCCAAAATATCACTCATTATTTGGTAATAAGCCTTTTTCTAGCAGTGCTCTGCATTCTAACACAAATAGGGTAGGGTTAGTGAATTGCCATAGATACCAAGTTCCTTAGTGGAACATTACTCATATTTCATAGAATCTTAGAAATTACAGATGGAAAAGACCTTTTAAGGTCATTTGTTTCTATGGCAGATTATTCATTACTCTCTCTATATATTTGCTGTAATACTTTTTCCAGGGTTTTGTCTAGTTCAGTCTTAAATGACTCAAGTGACACCTCTCCCCTGAGAGTCATTTAAGACTTAAAAATATATTATATTCCAGTGTCTAGCAGTCTTTAGTCTTGGGAATTTTTCCCTTATATTACCTTGCATTTGTTTTTTTCTGCCCTGTTATCCACAGCTGAGGTTGATTTTTGACTGATCTTTCTGTTCCTTGCTACATATTCACCTCTGTTAAAATACTTCTAAATATTTTTCATGTTCCTTTAGGCATTTTTTGTCTAAAGCTTGTTTCGTCTGCTTGTATTTTTATCTCTCCTGCTCTGAAATTTTGCTGTTGTTTTTCTGTTAGGTTTTATTGATTTGTTTTATATTTCTTCCATGTACTTAAGGACTGCTCTAACTTTGTCGCACTGTGACTCTTACTAATACAAGGTAAGAACAGTCACCTGCTGCTCATGACATGATTCTCAGCAATATAAAATCACATTACCACATTTATCACTGCAGTTTATCACAGGCATATGCCTTCTTACTTTCAGTTTCAAGCGCATTGAATGCAAAATGTCTCCTCAGTGTTTTAGTGTGTTTTCCTCCAAAAAGGCCTTTATAATGTAATTATGAATATCTCATCTTCTGTGGTAAGGCAATATGTGTTCCTATAGAAAAGGTACCTCCCTTCAACTCCCTGCATTTCTATGTAAGACTGACAAGGAGTTAATGGCTTTACTTTGCTTTCTGAACCACCTATGGCTTTCTTCACCCTGAAGGATGAACACAGGTGAACCCATTGTGTTACTGAAAATTCCTGCCTTTTCCCTTTCATATGTTCCAACAAAAAGTCCCTGAAAATTCACTTTTATGGAGCTAGGAGATCCTTAGAGAAAACAAAATACTAATCTTCCTCAAATAAATCCATTAAGTCCTTTAAAAATATATGCAGGTTTTTTGTATTCTTTTAGATACCCGAGACTTTCAAAATAATAAAGTCCTTAAAGGATTAATATTCATGCTTTCTGCTATTAACAGGAATAAACAAGCTTATTTTCTATGTGAGGACCAAGCCTATACCTGCCAGTTATGCATGACTGAATGCCTAAAACTGCCAAGATCCTCTCACACATTTTTATCCTGCATTATTCCTGGCCACAAGCTGTGTTGATTTACATTAGAACATTGGCAGAAAATGTTGGCCATGAGTTTCTGGGCAATTCCAGAGCAGGATTTGATGTTGCCTCCGTCAGCATAAGCAGCAAAGCAGAGCACAAGCAATCCAGGAGGTTTCTGGACTGCACTGATGATAACTTCCTGGCACAGGTGATCGAGGAATGTTTTACTGTGAGGCTGGAAATGCTGGAACAGGTTGCTTAGGGAGGCTGTGGTGTCTCCATCCTTGGAGATACTCAAAACATGACTGGACATGGCCTTGAGCAACTTGCTCTAGCTGAACCTGCTCTGAGCGGAGGGTTGGGCTAGGTGAGCTCCAGAGTTCCCTTCCAACCTCAGCTATTCTGTGATTCTGAACTCATGACAGAAATAAAAGAGCCAAAGCGCTGGCCTCTTTTAAATATGGGCTATCACTGAAACAGGAAAATACAGTGCCTAATGAAGGTTAATATATGAATGTCAGATTTCATAAAGAATACTAATCAACATTCCAGTTTTCATTGTATTTTTAAAATAAAATTGAATTTCCGACTCAAGCGAAAAATAGGTCCAACAAAGTTATGTAATGTACATTATTTACCCAACAGTTGTGATTGGCTCCAGTCTTTTCTACTATGCATTTTGGTGTAAAAATAGGTTTTCTAGGAATAGTGAATTCTGTACTGTTTGCCCAGCGGGCTGTAATATTTCACTGTTATACACAAAATCGGTGTGTCAGATGAGATTGCTTTGTCTAAAATAATATCTGGCATTTTGGTAAGTAATAAAGTTTTGATCCTGCGAGATGTTGAGCAGTTCCTAAAAGTACTCATCACCTTGATAGCCTGTTCTGTGAAATGAGGTCTGAGCTCAGATGGCCATATTGTTATAAACTAGATACAATTTAAAAGTAATCAGAAAACCCCAAATGGTTTCAGTATATACCAGCATACTCAGTGACATGCAGTTACAGGGTTTAACACTGCAATGAACTCCTCCCCTTTCTGCTAGCCTGGGTAGCAGCAAGGGATTCCTGCTGTAGTAATTCCTGTAACATGCAACTCAAATCCTGAGTTACAACAATTTAAACGTATTTCGATTACAATAATCTCCACCCCTGTTTCCTTTGGACCAGACCATAGGGTTTAACATTGCAATGAACTCCTGACCTTGCCCCTGCTCCGGCTTGGACTTGTCCACAGACTGCAGTCCCTTAGGGGAGTACCTGCTCCAAGTAGAACCTTATCTATGAGCCACATTCTCCCTAGGGGAATACCTGCTGCAACATATTCTTATCCACAGCTGCACTCGCTTTGAGGTGCACCTGTTTTGTGCTGAAAAGTGTTGATAAAAAAGGGATGTTTTCATTACTGCGGAGCAGTGCTTACACAGAGTCAAGGCCTTTTCTACTTCTCACCCCACCCCACCAGTGAGCAGGCTGGGGATGCATGAGAAGTTGGGAGGGGACACAGCCGGGACAGCTGACCCCAACTGACCAAAGGGATACCCCATACCATATGACATCATGCTCAGCATATGAAGTTGAGGGAAAAAGAAGGAAGGGGAGGACATTCAGAGTTATGGTGTTTGTCTTCCCAAGTAACTGTTACGCGTGATGGAGCCCTGCTTTCCTGAGGATGGCTGAACACCTGCCTGCTGATGGGAAATAATGAATGAATTCCTCGTTTTGCTTTGCTTGTGTGCACGGCTTTTGCTTTCCCTATTAAACTGTCTTTATCTCAACCCATGAGTTTTCTTACTTTTACTCTTCTGTATCTCTCCCCCATCCCACTAGGGTGGAGTGAGTGAGCAACTGTGTGGTGCTTAGTTGCCAGCTGGGGTTAAACACTGAGGAATTCATTAAATTTTTCCCTCTATGAGAGGAAAAGGACGTATCGGGCAATGGTGGCATTTCTAGGAAGCAGCAGTTTAGTCAGAGTGCAACATTTCAGATGAAAGAATGGAAAGGAACGCAGAGTTGGAACAGCCTAATAGTAAATTACCTTTGCATGTTTCCTTCCATCTTTGTCTATTTGTGATCTGTGCGTAACACCAGGAATTGTCCTTAAGCCACACGAAGCAGCACATGGCGTCATCTCAAGCTTTCATCAATGCTTCGGTGTGGCTTTGTAGGCAGGAAGCACAGTAAGAATAGCGCAGTCGGCACCTTCCCTGAGAGACTCACCAATCCCTCCTGGAGTGTGCTCGGCTGCCAGCTGGGGAATAGGTCTTTGACTCTGTCTGTCAAACAAAACGGGGTCATCTTTGGGGAATATGGATTTACCTAGCCCATATACAAAAAGAGAGAAAGAGATTGTAGTTGCCAAATCACTCACTAGTGAAAACCTTCAAGTATCTGGAGTTGCATAACACCTCTTATAACATAATGCTTGGACCGGAAAAAAAGAACCTAAAATAAAAGTAATAAACTATTGTGACTTTTGTTTTGTGCCAATGGATTTATGGCATCAAAGCCTTTGACATAACATCTGTGTGTGCTGCCATTTGCCCTTTTAGTATTTTTCCAGCACTCCATAGGAAGAAGCACTTTGCAATTACTGGAAATGACAAATGGCTTCTGTATCATTTCTTTATTTTTGGAAAGAATGTAAAACTGGAAAAGTCCAGCCCCTTGCCTAAAATACAGTCAATTGAGAATTTGCCTTGTTCATGCATAGAGGGACTCTAGATGTTCTCGAATGTAAAGCAAGAACAGACAGTGTACATCCTATTTCGCTGGTAGAGTTTCACGCTATTTCTTTTCACTGTGTCTACGTACGAGCATCAGGGGGAGCACAGTAGGAAGCAGCATAAGAAATTACTTGGTCCTTAAAAACAGTCGGTTGTTTGCAGGTAACACAAGGAATTTTTGTCCCGTTATGTGTTACTCTCCCTAAGATTACCTTACCAGGAGGTAAAATCTCGCTCTGCGGTACATGTGCTTACTAATAGGCTGTTATCTGTTTTCACCTTTTTTTATAGTAAAATGAGATAAGAGAACTACCCACTCCTCAGTGTAAGCTTTTGTCTTCTTCCAATTTAACACTTGATATTAATTTTCAGGAAGATAATTTATTTTGCTAAAATCTGTCAGGTTATAGTGGTTTGGACTGCTAAAAATCTGAGGTTTCTGACAGAAAATGTAAGGCCACGAAAATTCCACACCCTTAAAAATAAATGGCCTAAGAGTTGAAGGCCAAAACCAGACAGAGTGGGTGCTTTATGTGTGACAAAGAGAACGGAGAGTTGTATTCACCTCCACTGATGTGAATTGATTGAGTGTTAAAGTCTGGGAACCCTTCTCAGTGCTTTACCTAGTGTCTCTTAGCTGGTGTCTTGTAAGCATCTTTATTTAATGGAATTAAATTCTGTTTTATTTTACTGATACTTGTTTATTTTGCTGGCAACTGTTTTGAGTTGCTGAATGTAGCGGTGAGTTCACGAGTGGTACTGTGCTCCTTAAAAATTCCAGTGTGGGGGTGTCACACTGAAAAATCTTTGATAGAGTACAGTATAAATAAAGGAGCTACACTTTTGTTATAGTAGGTCTGGTTTTATAGGAGGAGATAAATATTCATTCATTGCCTATGAGAGAGCATTCTGTTCAGGTGAGCCAAACTCATCATGCAGTTCAAATGATCTTGTAGCTCAACCCGTGATTATCGTCATATTTTTTTTTTTCATATACAAACCTTCTCAGCAAAGATGTAGTTTTCTCCTGAATTGTCACTACAGTTAATAAAATTCAGCTGGACAAACACAGATTCATGTGTGAGCTTATTAGAAATGACCCTTTCAATGACAAGTTTTTCATTTACCTTTTTTATATTTGTTAATGAGCCATCTGTTCATGAATTAATATTTCATACTGCTAATGTGCCAATCAAATCAGGTGCAGGTCTTAACTAAAAAGGAAGTTTGGAGAAATTAAGTGTATGAGCTCTGTTACCTTTGTCAACCAGACTTGCAAGAATAGCAGAATTTATATTAAATCTTCTTGACAAGGTCTTTTTCCCATAAAAATATATTGCCTGAAATTGATTAGGATAATTTCCTTTGCATCTTTACAATTGCTTTTAATTCTGTTTTTATCATTTTGCCCCAAAACAGTGGCAAGCTGCGTCACATATAATGGCCTTGTTTACCCTTTTGCAAATAGTAACAGAGTCTGATTTTTTTTCTTACCTTCTCTCTAGTTCTTACTCACTATACCAAGAATGTCATGTAGGTCTGTTTATGGCATAACAGCACAAGACCGGAGGATTGCATGGTGACTTCTAGGCACCCTTCTGACACTAAATGATTATGCAGAAAAGTTATATGTCCAGTAGAAAAACTGTTGTAATCAGGCAGTGAAAATAAGTTTTACCAACACAGTCATCTTAAAGCCACTGATGATCAGTGTTTATTTTTTAAGCCCCTTTGTTTATTTGACCTCTTGTGTATGGTAGTATAAATAGGAAATAGTGGAATGTACATGCATTATTGTGCCAAGAAGTGCTTTCTCTGCGAGTTCAGCTATTTTGCGTAAATTCAGTTTTCTGCAATGCATGAAGATCAGATAGGAATGTTCAAATATTTAGAGAAAGTCCTGTATAGTATGTTTATAGTGAAACATATTTTTTTCCTGTCCCATTTTTCTGCCATGACGGATGACTTCCCCCTTCCTAAGTGTTCTAACTGTATGGTTTTCTGTGTACAATAAATTTTCCTGGAACTGTAACCATCTGCTGAAATGGAAATGCCAATAAATGCCCTGACAGTGTTTTGAGAAACACAAGTTCCCCTTAAGTAGAGAACCTACACCTGCAAAAGTACCCCACTTAACCAGAAAACACCCTACATCAATCTTTGATGTCAGCACTTTCCTCAGCTTGATGGGAATTTCCTTGTACCTTGAGAATTCAAAGCATTTTGCATCCTGGGCTTGGTTCTTCCTGGAGTGGGTGTAGAACCAAAATCTTTTAGACTTTCCAGAAAGCAATAAAGTTACAAAAACTGGTGCCAGATGAGCTATATATTAATTGTACCATAGTTGACTTTATTTTCATTTATAGATCTTTTCAGGTGAAACACTACCGAGGAGAAGTGTTTGGGACAACAATGAATCAAGGGTGCTAATTTGATGTAGGGAGTGATCTACATGCCTAAACATAGGCTAGTGCTATTTGAGGCTCTCAGGTATCCAAGACATCAAATGAAGCTAGGAGATATGACACAGTACCTATAGGAGACCCAAGCCCTTCTGAAGCAGTGACTGACCCAGATAGGATGCTGTAACCTGTAGTGATGCATTCGTAAGTGTTAAGAGCTCTGTTTTTGCAAAACTAGATCAAAATGGGTTGGCCTAGGAAGAAACACATTATTGTCTAGGAAACAAGAGACAATAGTGTGCAATCTCAGACAAAACAAAAATGTGGATTGTGAGTATGTCTAAGTGCAGTTGAGTGACGTGAGTACTTGGCTGAAAAGCAGTTTATTGGCAAATTTAGTGTCATTGGGACCCTTTCCCTGACCAGGAGAGATACAAATACTAGCAAGTAGCTAGCAGAAAGAAATCTCAGCTGAAATTCAGTATTAGCAAAAAGCAAGGGGAGAAGTGATTGCATTTTAAAATATACCACAGTCAACTATGTTAATCTCTATATCACATTAAAAGTACTGTTATATTCAGTGAGAGCTCAATACTATTTATGCCACTATACAAATTTGTTCAGTCCTCTTTTTTTATATTGACCTGCTGGGCATCCTATTTATTTTTACTTCAAGTCCCTGGTAACATGGGTGATTCATTTCCATTCTGTCTTTTCTGAATTGTGGCCATCCACATTTAAGTGCATAAATCCTTTAACTTGTTTATAGAGAAAAAGAGGTGTTTCTTTTCTTATAGTATCAAAGACTATCAGTGAGAAAGGTGCCAAAATACTTTTAAACTGGAAAAGTCCTGAGTGTTGTGTGTCTGTGTTCTGTTTTTATTCATCTTTCACACATTGGAAAAGGAAATTAAGTTAATGGAAAGTATGTGATATGACAGCAGTTGTTGCTATAATAATATTGTGCATACAAAGAATGTTGCTGAGGAAATTATTCCATACTATTTTTGAAAGGACTGTCAGGGCAATACCTTTTTTCCAAAGCAAAGGCCAATGATGCAGTATTGCTCTTTTGGGGAAAAAAAAAAAAAAATAAAAAAGACCATCTCTTTACAGTAGTTATTTGAAACTTTTCCTTGGTTCTGAATTCATTTTGGTACGAATTCAACAGGAAGAATAAACCCATCTCGTCTCCGAAAATCTAACATTCTATTTAAGTTCTGACTTCACAGCCAAATTTAAATGCTTAGTCCTTTTAGTAGTTCTTTATATGAATTTTTAACCTGTTATGTATATAATATACAATTAAATTGCAAGGGCAGTAGAACAACTGCTACCTATTAGTGGATTTAAAAATTACCCTGGTAAAGGAAGCTAGTTCCCACTTATATTATTTGGATATTTCAAGTAGTTTAATAACTAACTTGAATCTCATCCTGATCCCCATCAGGGATGTAAATTTTATTTTATGTCCTGATCCTTCAAACTCAGAGGCAGTCACATATACGTGAATATCCTCACTTGAAATTCAGGGCATTACAAAATCTTCCCCTGTATATGAGCTTGCAGGAGCTGACATATACTGAAATCACACAAATGAAATGAAATTGGTGTTGAAACAGGATTGAAATCCTGAATCAATTGCAGTGTATTGCTCTGTGCTGGCTGCTTTTCCTGTTGAACTCCTGAAGTTCAGCTTTCTTCCATTGAAAAAGTTTTTGCTCTAACAGCATTTGTTTCTTTATACAAAAATGTTAGTGAGACTGAGCTGCTTTCTATACAACATTTTAAAAGCTAAAGGTGAAAGCAATTGAGTATGCTTTTTGTCTATCTGCATCTTTTATTACCTCTCTCCACACCCCCCCATATAGATATATACATACATATATATAGACACATAAAAAATTATATATTTGTGTGGCCATACTCCTTATTTCTTCTTGTTTATTCCAGCTTTTCTCATAAAAGTGAACATTTGGTCATTAATTTTTTTATTAATTTTAATGTAGGAAGTCTCCAACATCCAGTTGCTATAAAGAAGACCAGATGAAAGATGCCCTAGAATTAGGTAAGTTATGTCAAGCTTCAGTTTGGCTTTTGCCATCGTATTCTTTAGAACAGCTGTAATCAAATACGTATGAGTCGCTTCTTTTGTAACTCTTAATTGCTATTAACCTCTTGGTAAGACTGTGTAAAGAAGTCATTAAGAAGTAATCAAACAAAGGCTGGCTCATGTGTTTTCTATCTGGCCTTTCTGGCTAAAACTATATTTTCTTTTTTATAAAGATGGATGACAAGAAAGTGTTAATTGTCGTATTGATGACCCCCTGGCACTGAGCCTGCTGGGGGTAGCAATTTTTTTCATTCAACACATTATATGATTATTTTTTTCTTTCAGTTGATGTTGAGGATGAAGAAATAACTGGAGAAGTTAGTAAGAACCTGGATCTTTCAACATTGTATATGCTTCAAGTAGTATCAAAGGCAATTGATATTTCTCTTGCAAAAGTAAGACTAACTATGATGGTAAATACAAATAGAAGTGTGAGAATGTTATTTCAGTTAAGTTAGTCAAAGCTGCAATGGATTGCTCTGTGTTGCAGGTTTGTGTGTGATTTAACACGTGCTGTATTAATTCCTGAATATATTCTTTATTTGGTATTAAGGTGAAAAAGTAATGTAGGGATGCCTGTCCAAAATTAAGAAAAATACCAGAAGAGCATGCCAGAATGCATCAGCCCACTTGACGCACAGATAATAGCTTTAATTAATGAAGCTTGTATTATTTTATTAATGCCTCTAGTCAGTTATTCATGTGCTTATTCTCCAGTCCTTTAAACTGACAGTGGTTCAGAACAAATTTATTATTCCCCTATCACTGTTTCTCCCTTGCTTATCTTCCTTATTTTGGGCAGAGACGGAACTGTTAAATACTTTTAATGTTGCCCTTCCCATTCAGACAGAGGGAAAAAAACCCAAAAAGTTAATGATGGTGTCTTCCAATTTCATTTCTAGGTCAGAGGTCCGACTAACAATACAAACACTGAGCAGTCTGTTCTTATTTACTCAGCTTTACTTTAGCAGGAATGCAACTTCTTCAGTTTAACTATTCCTGAATAGTAGCGGTCTGCAGTTATTCAGGGCCAAAGTCTGAATTTGGCATATGCTGATATGCCATCCAACATACAGCAGTCAAACATTTGAGTAACATTTATCTCATACCAGCAACTTTGACAGGCAACACGGGCTGCCTTTTCTCCATACTGTGTCCAGCAGGGTCCTTTTCTCCCTAATGTAACCATTAGTAGGCATTGCTCTTCTAGCTGTTAAATTTAAGGCAATATTCTGTAATGCTTTCATGGGAAACTGTGCCCCAGACGATCTGCATAAACAATTTCCTATGCTGAGCAACACACAGCATTATGAGTTGAAGGAATATTGCAGGAAAAGGAAAAAATTACTCCTTTTCATTTGAGTGTTGCTATTTACAGTATGTATAAAACAGAAAAGGGTGGTTATAGTGAGTTAGTCATTACCCTTCCACACTCCTCCTTTCTTTTCTACAAATTACTGCAAGAAAGCGTACCTGTGTTTTGGATTTGTTTTTAAAATGAGAACTTTTTTTCTTTTTTTTTTTGTAGGAATTAAAAAATCTTTTGTTTGGCTCTAGTCTTTGTTGCTTCAATGAAGAATGGAAAATACAGAGTTTTACATTTAATAACATGCCACAGTTAAAATACGGCATTGTGCAAAAAAAGGTACTGTAAATTACTTCCTTAAAGCGATCTTTGCTTTTTACACTGAATTTAAAAAGGCTATGTGTTTCAGCAGTAAAAAAAAGTCTTCTAAAGACTCTTTCTTTAACTTCCCTGGTTACCATTGGATGATGTCACCTTGTCAAGTCTTGTTAGGAGACTTGAGATGGATGGAATATTTCTGAGGGGCACTTAAAGTAGCTACAGAAAGTGTGCATATGTGTGTGTGTGATGGGGAGTTATTTGTATGGAGGAAGACAAGCCGCTTCAGCTGAAAGCTGGTGTTAGTAAAAGAATAAAAGGGCATAAATCAAGGGTGGAGTTTAAGAGAAAAAGGATATGTAGGGGCAATGTTTAACAAGTTTAAGATAGAGCTTGATCTGTCTCAGAATGGGCGGATGTAGCAAGAATTGCCTGCAGTGCCTGGGAAATCACAAGGAGATTTTTTCCTCTCAAAGATATGGGGGTCACACAGTGAGGGTCAGTCCTAAAATAAAAGGGAATAAATGGCCCTGCAGTGTCACTGGGACTGGGCCACTGGGACTGCTGGTGGGACCACCTCTTTTGCAGCCATGTTTCTGTAATTCTGGACGGCAGCCACAGTATGCCAGCGCCTCCCTAAAACAAGGTTTTCATCAATTCCTAGGCATCATCTACCAAGTAGCCCTTTCTAAAATCCCCAGCAGGTTCCTGTGGTGACCAGAGCTGGTAAAACCACCATGCCATGAGTAGGGTCAGCCTGGAAAGCATGGATCCAATCCACAGAAATTTTTGGTGCTAAGAAAGATCTCTCTAGTTTAGGACATTCAGTGGGAGACTCACTCATCTGGTGTCTACCTTGTCAACCTTGCCTGGGCACCTGACTCTTACAGACTGAGACTGCAGTGCTTCAGACTGTCCTTCTGCTCTGTATGCCAGATGCAGTTGGTCAGCCTGGTTTCTCAGCTGGCCAATGAGTAGACTCAGACCAGGGACCACATGCAGGGCACAGGATATGTAGCTGCCTCCAAAATCAAACATCCATCATAAAAATGCATCCTCCTCAGCTGCAGCGTAATGCTTTTGTCTCTGCCCTGTGACTCTGTACATATGCTTCTGGGATATCTGTGCACCAGGTCTCTTCTCTTAAGAGCAAGGATCTGAGAACCTCAGTAAAGACTAGGGAAGGAGTAGACTCCTCTTTACAAAACAGTCATCAATCTTCTGAGCTGATGCAGAAAATCTTTATCTGGCCTGAGAGAAGTAGACCATTATGTACTATACAGAAATGAGAGGAAGAGAGGCTTTGGGGCAAGGACGATGGCTAATAAACATGTCATTAAGATGTTTAACTAACTTACCTTGTCTAGTAAAATATTTCATTAGGCTGATGATCTCAGAAGAAAGCTGCTTATGTTTAAATAAAACCTAATGGGAAAAAGATATTGAATGTTAATTTAAACTCCAGAAGGAACCACGGCAGTAATGTTCACTGGTCCACAGTAAATGTTACTTTGGTGTTTCCAGACCCTGCTGCTAGAGAAAGGATGTCTCATCACTTCTAGCAACCAACTGGCCATTAAATTCACTACCATAAATTCCACAACAGGAATGGTAAAACAGAGTGTTTTGCTTAGGTGTGTTTATTTCAGACAGTTAATATGTTCCTCCTCACTTCCAAAATTCATTTCAGCTGAACAATTGTTTGATTCTCTCCTACGTTAAGTTTCTGTGGTGCTATAAGAAGATATTTAGAATAGTTCCTATCATTTTTTTGACTGGGAGGCTTTCCCCGGTGGACTGAAATAAATCTTGCTTTTTTCCTTAATATATTTCAGATGATTCACTCATTAGTTATGTGAGTAATTATAGAGAGGTAGTGTGTGTATAATATAAACGAGAAAATGGAAGGTAGCAATAACTAAGCTATTTTCTGATTACAGGACCTTTATTTTCTAGGTTGCACACTGCATACTGCATGTACCTACAGGTCCCATTCCCTTAGGCTCGATGCTGTACTTAGGACAACCTGAGAATTAAACTGATCACTTTGATCACATTGCTATTTGAAAATAGCAGTGCTGGTGGCACTTTTCATTCTCCTCCAGGGTTTTGAGCAGAGTTTGACAGATGCTAAACTGATTCATCACAGCCTGGTCATGATCTAGAGAGGAAATCAGGGGTGCAACTGTAGCATATGACAGCAGGGTGATCCTGGGTTAATCTCATGCTATGGAGAGTAACAGCAGCATAGACTTTGGTATGGGTTAAAATCAGAACACAGACTCTCCAGAAAACCTGCTGGGTGGTCCATACTTTCTTACCTTCATTGTTTTTCTTACTTTACCTGTGTAGACAAAGCTGGCAGTGATACCTCAGCCTATATGGGATGTTGGTTTAGGGAGGACTTTTCTGAGAATGGCAGCATGTGCTGACAGACACATGGGACAGCATCTGTGGGATTTAATATGCGAAACCCTCTGTTAAGTTGCAGTAATTCCCAGTACTACCAATGTGATGTGTGATATTGTGGTATCTGTGATGTTAGTCTTGTATCCTGCATAGCCTGCTCCTTTCATGCATAGATGCTCCAGACAAATGATGGCTTTTCTCTGTCTCCTCAGCAAACTACTTGAGTAAATAATAAGATACAAGGCACCTGGGAGAGAATTGAGTGAGAAGGGAAGGAGAGTTATACTGGGTGAGGTTTTCTAGACAAGAAGAGAGCATACCATTTGCTTCTCAGGACAACTTGTGCAGCTGTCTCTGCTCTATAGTTAACCCACAGGAACAGGTCTTGGTCATGCAATGGAGTCAGGTGGGCTAGATGGCAAGGAATAAGCAAGGACAGGGAAATACATTGCTACCCCATCCCACAGTCTTTCAAAACAGCTATAAATCTGTTTTCCGTAAAGTTTAAAGTTAATATAGTATTTGTTGGTATTGTGATTTTTTTCCAACATGAATCCTTTCAAAGGTTCAAACTTCCTTTGTTTTTTTTCTCTTCCCCAGTGAGATAGCTGCCTGGTGCAGAGGGCTATATGTAAAACTGAAATCTTTGTTAAGTGATGTAAGCGGGAACTTGAGGGGAGGCATAGTGCTCAGAGGAGGTAAAAGAGCAAGGTTTGTTTTCACCCTTTGGAAAACGGATTTGATTTCTCTCTGGAAGTTAAGGTAGACTGTGGCTCAATAGGGATCAGGAGATCTTTTGTTTGTTTG
The DNA here is from genome assembly GCF_047370975.1 of Nipponia nippon. Lineage (NCBI taxonomy): Eukaryota > Metazoa > Chordata > Aves > Pelecaniformes > Threskiornithidae > Nipponia > Nipponia nippon. The sequence continues at coordinate 162,988,459 of NW_028262290.1, forward strand.
CATAATCACAGATCAGATTTAAAAAAAAACTTCCATTTGATGTTATAGATGTCTAGGCATTTTCAGGAAAAATAGGTGGGAAACACAATACCACTTAGTAACGCTGATTTTCATTGGCTTGCAAAAAAAAATAGAGCAACAGAGAGTACTACAAAGTCATGGATGAAAAGAGGGAAAGAATGGCTTAAGCCTGAATGGAAGCACATAGCTTGCGAAAGTTTTCACAAGCAGCAAACAGTGCAAATTGTGTTGCTCATGGAGTGTCCCATTATTCCCCTCAGGGTGGCCCATGTGGAGTACTGGCCGCAGTTCAAGCTTGTGTCCTACAACGGCTTATCTTTGCAGACAGTAGCAGGAATAAAGACACTCGGTAAGTCAGCAATTGACATCAGAAATATTTTCCATACAGAAGTAAAAAATTTTTTTTCTCCGCTGCAGCCACTCAGGAGCCTTTTGAGATTGAACTTACTGAACTTCTCTTTGTCTCTGAGAAAGAAAGAAAGTAGGATACTGATTTACTTGTATTTACTTTCAACTGTAGGAATTTAGAGATTGATGTTTTAGTTGTATAATTACTTGCTTGTGATTAACCCAAGAACCTCTAAAAAAATCCAACAGCTTGAATTGAGGCCAATGAAAATTATTTAACCTTGAGAACCCATGGAGATATGATTTAAAAGAAAATGTAATAAAGGTTTGAAAGAGCATGAAATTCACGCAGTTTTTGAGACTAAGAATCTCAGGGAGGATGACAAATTAAAGTTAGCTATATTTTTTTTTTTCTTGCTACTGTGTTTGATCTTTCACAGTTAAACTGTGTAACAGAATGTGAATTTAAATTCTGTGTGGGTATTTTCTACTTACTTTAAAGGAATATTGTTAAGTATTTCTAGTGTCAAGGAAAATTGCTTGGAATGCTATAATATTAATGTACTTGTCACTTTGCTAAAGGAACAGAGCTTATTCAATGAAATGCTGGAAATAATGTCTAAAAAAATTATTACCAGACTTCTTGTATTTGCCTTTTGTTTTCAATAAGAAATTAAGTCCATTACAAAAGAAAAAATTCACAAAGCTTTCCTGTGCTTTATAGGTACAGTTTGTTGAATAGGGATAACAGTATTTTACTGGTTTACGCTGCCACCACCTTGTATTATTTGTGGGTGATACACTGACCCCAATTTAGTCAAAAGAAAAGCTTTCATGCTGAGATTTTTCTTGAACTTCATTGCCTTACAATGTAAAAATGTTCATCACGTATAAAAATTGGACCTTAAATATACACTTTTCTGCTTGGAACTGTTTAGGAAAATGACAGGGTCTGTGTTGATTTTCCTGAGTTTTGTCTGACTGGCACTTAATGGAAATTCATTGTTTGGGCTGTTTTCATCAATAATGGAAAGAAACAGGCACCTGTAGAACATCATTATTTGTCTTCAGCAACCAGAATGGGAGGTGACAGTTAATGAAAGGATTACGAGGCCCTGGGGGATCCACACGGGTGCCTAGGTCCAGGAGCATTAGTGGGTAGGCAGTCCTGATACGAGACACCTAGTAAGCCATTAGAAATGTTGAAAACCAGGCTTAGAGTGTAAATAAAATACTGAAAGTTTTACTGTTACTGCTGCTATTGCTGTTGCTAGTTATTATTGGCACTGATTGCTTGTGGACCCCAAGAGAAGGGCCAAATAAACAAGATGCTATGAATTAATCACTTGAAAATTGCCTGTTCCTTGAAGTCACTTAAAGGCAGTTAGCATGGACTGATAAAGAGATAGGTTCAGTGGTACAATACATGTGCAGAGTGTAATGTCAAGCTAATTCTACAACATTATAGTTTAGCTTTTTTCTTCTGCTGCTCAGTTTTTTCAGTCTGTAATTCATATCAAGAGCCTGCTGTTCAGAGCACACTTTTTAAAAGTGCAAAAATTAGCTAGCAAAACTTTATTATTCTAATTCAGATTATAATGAGAGTAGACTTTTCACAGCAGAATGAGGCTTTTATCTGTATAAAAGAAAAAACTCAGAAAATTCCGTGCAAGAAAATCAGTACATATTTAGATTTTATGACCAGGAATCTCCACAGAATCCACTGAAGAATTATTTCTGGTTGTGAAAAACAAGAATTTGTTTCAGCTTGGAGGACAGCCTTTGATCATCTGCTCCTTGGTCCCTCTGAGTCTTAGGTCATCCTTAGTGAAAATAGAGATGTTAATTTTTTCCTCTTTCAACATGGTTCAGTGATCGTAAATGTCACAAAATTATGCGGCAACCAATTAAGTAGGTTGAGACCAGGTTGTTTAAACTATAAGTGTCCCAACTCATGCCAGCTACAACCTATCCAGTTTACTTGGCAATATTTGCCTCTGCTATTTTTCCTCTCCTATTATCTACATGGTTTTAAAAGATTTTGGTTTTACATATTTTGTATATGAGAAATGCTGCTGAAGTATGCAGAAAGTCTCCAAGGAATTTCAGGTTAGCAGGTTAGCTCTTTGTCTTTATGCACCGAAATGCTAAAAGCCTCCAGGCTCCTAAAAATGAATAGCAAGATGGACTGTTTTATTCATGAGATAAACATATTTTCTTACGATGTGTTTGCCATGGGCAGAAACTCTTAGTCAGGCAGAAAGAAAGGGAAGTCTCAGAGCTTGAAATGAGAAGATTAATATTCCTTTCTAATTCTAACCTGAATTTTCAAATTATTAGCCACTTCACAGTAAGTGTTTGACTTCAGGCTTCTTTGATGTTCAAGAAATAATTATCATGTCTCCTTCTTACTCTGCTACCTCTCTCAGACATATAAATTGGTTGCATGCTTCCCATAAATTTCTGAGTGTCTGTATTAGAACACAAGCAGAGATAAGAGAAAGCTGTGATTATATTTTTTTTACTTGAAAACTCTCACCAATTATTTCCCATATCTCACATCCTTCAGAGCGGGAAACATTCTCTAAATGAACATTATATTCAAGGCAGACATTGTACGTGAAAGTCTGTTTAATTTTTTGATGTTTGGTGTTTCTTGTTTAGTTTTTTGAATCATTAGATCTTTTACTCAAATGCTGGGAACAGGTTTTGACATCGTCTCCCATGTTGGTAACACTCTAAGACTGATAATATCTGAATTTCAAAGAGTGCCATTCTTGAAGCCACTAGAGAAAATTCCAATTCTATGCTTCCCAGGGTCGTGGATCTGTTCTCCACTTCTTCAGGCTCATGGATGTTGGGTTTTATTCTTAAATCTGCCAGTTTTCCATTATGTGGCTTTTGGCCTCCTGGTCCTTTATTTCTCCATTCACATCTTGGAAGACAGAATAACAGGAGATATTAGAAGACTTCACAAAACACAGTTTGTAGAAAATGTGTTGACAGTGTTGCTTACATATTTAGGATCAATAGAGTACTGTAAACGTTCTGGAGTTTTGCACATCATTGTGTAAGTTCCAAGCCAAACATCTAAGTAAAAATATTTCAGAAACAGTGGGGCTCCACAGACCAATACCGGGTCGTTTACCATAATGTTTTAGGTCACCACTTTGAGGCCTACCTTATTAAAAAACTGCAAGCATAGTGTTTATTGCAGATGGTACTTTAGATAAAGTTTAGTAGTAAGTAAGAACATTATGGTGTAGACTTGTTGACAAGAGTTAAGAAATAAAAACTTAAGAAAGAAATTAAGTATGACAGTCTTTAAAACTAAAAATCATATTTAATTTATAAAACAATACTGTTACAGAATATTAAAACAATTTTATTACAGATTTAAAGATTAATTAGCTTCACTTGTCCATTATTTGCCAGTAGAGTGTTGTTCCTAAAGTACATTTACCTGTTTTTTTGTCCAGCCGATTATAAATATGTATTCTGAAAGAGTATCCACTGTTTCTTTTAGAAGATTAGTTTTCAGGGTATGATTACAGATCTGTGTATAATCAGTCCCTGTTGTTGATCATACCTTATTTAGTGTTCTGTCAGTTTTGGTCTATTGCTCTTAATGATAATAATAGTTTTGTTTTAATCAGTCCTTATCAATCAGACACCATCTTTAGTATTAATCTCCTAGAAGTAGAGATTGTGCATTTAATCTCTTAGATTCACCTGTATTACAAGGGTATTGTCATAGAGCATATAGACATAGTCTAGCAAACTTACAACTGCTTAGCTTAAGTACCCATAACAGCAGTCTAACCGTCATTATGAGCAACATAAGCTTATCCAGATCCCCCAAATGCAACACACTGCCTATTAACACTTGACCTAGGTGAATTAACTTCCATCAAATTTCTGTTTTGCTTCTGACTTCAGAAGAGACCTACCTACTGTACCCAGTTTGTTTTACTAGCAATCTAAAGAGGAAGTTGTTCTAGATACAGCTCTATTCACTGGATTTGATTGTCTTCAGTAAGATCCAAGATAGCTTTCTAGATGCCTAAAATGAGATTTAAGGTGGTTCATCTCAAAGAATCAAGAAGGGCATCACCAGCAGAGATAAAGAAGTCATTATCCCACTCTGCTCGGTGCTTGTCAGGCCACACCTGGAATACTGTGTACAGTTCTGGTCCCCATTATACAAAAAAGATGTGGACAGGCTGGAGGGGATCCAGAGAAGGGCCACCAAGATGATCAAGGATCCGGGAAGCCTGCTGTATGAGGATAGGCTGAGAGAGCTGGGTTTGTTCAGCCTTGAGAAAAGGAGGCTTCGAGGTGATCTCATCACCATGTACCAGTACTTAAAGGGGAGGTACAAAGAAGATGGAGACTCCCTTTTACAAGGAGTCACATGGTGAGGACAAGGGGTAACGGGTACAAGTTACTCCCAGGGAGATTCTGATTGGACACGAGAGGTAAATTTATCACAATGAGAACAGTCAATCATCGGAATAATCTCCCCAGGGAAGTGGTTGACTCCACTACACTGAACACGTTCAAGACTCCGCTGGACATGGTGCTGGGCCATCTTGTCTAGACTGTGCCCTTGCCTAGATAGGTTGGACCAGATGATCCTTGAGGTCCCTTCCAACCTGGTATTCTATGATTCTTTGATTCAATGATTCTAAAGAATGGTTCCTGAAAAGTCCATATTCCAGTGTCGACTTCAGTTACATCTCCCTCTTTGGAGCTCTTTAGGTGCTAAATGGCAGCACCACATCCTCCTATCACCTGTTCAGTCCAGTGCTGAGAAGTCTTCATACTGCATGCACAGTGAGTGCTCTCATGGCATTTCATTCAGGTGCTTAATCCTCAGAGAAAGGTTGGATTCAATTGTACCTTTATAACTGGTATGTCTTCTCAGTAACAACACTAGCTCCTTGTTCAATTCACAGTATTTTTTTTGAGTTGGCCATCCAAGCTGTCTCTTTCTTGACTATAGAAGGAAACAAGATACCTAAATGATAATTTTCTGAGGCAACTTGCCAGAGCCTTGTTATTATGCATTATAACTCCTAAATAGTCTCTAAAAAAATGCTTTTGTTCTTTTAGCTGCAAACCTGCTATGAATCTGTGTATACTGTAATTGGGACATTTTTCCCCTCTAATGAGTAAGCTTCCCAATACACATTTTGGTACTTTCTGTTTCTTGCGTTTCTTGGACTGCAGTTGTCTTCAACCTTCAGAAGTTCACAGGACCAAATGCCTCACCATGGCTATTGCAGACATATTGTGGCGTGCAGGAGGCAATGAAAAAGCAATTGTGGCACTGTAAGTAGGAGAAGCAGTTTTAGTTATTGTGCAATGCTCCTGTACTTGTATCTGTTATATATGTACATAGTTTACAAAATGAAAGTTTTGTAAGATGTATTTATGCAGTCTAAAATGGCTTAGGGAGAAATGCAAAATGTCATTTCTGCTGTCCCAGTAGCTGGGACAGAATAGTCAAATTCTTTGAAATTGCTGGGAAAGATCCTATGGATTTCATTGAGGCTAGGATTCCTCCAAAAGCCTTACCAAGGGTTATTTTTCCAGATACAGCATTTTACTCCAACAACTTTGTATTGCAGGATATTCTATTATGGCTGGGATTAATTTCCTTTTGCTGTAGCTGCCTACTAGTTACTTAGTTTATGCAATGCAAGTAGGCTGCTTGTACACAAGACATCTTAACTTTTAGATCGCTAGCTTTGGCTGTACTGGATCCTACACAATATTTTTAAGTAAGCCAGGTTTAGTGACAATAGGTCATTTCTTTTATTGGATCAACTAAAATAGCTTAAAAATACCAGAGAAGCTTTTGGGCACAGAAGTCCTTCTTCAAACCTGAAATAGAAGCAGCAAATTCAAAGACATTTCAAATAATATTTTGCTTATTTTAAATCTATAAAATTCTACCTCTGTGATGATATTGTACATATGTTCTTCTGCTTGTTTTAATGTCATTGCTCTGATATTCTTTTTCAATAAAAACTGTCATTAACATCTTAAACCTATATTTATCCTCTTTATAGAGAAACTTGTAATTAATAATAAAAAATTAAAAAGACTGAGAGAGCACAGCACAGCTAAAGTGTATGCTTCATTGATAAAAGTTTGTTTAATATGTAATATGAACTTATTATGCAAGAGGTCCTTTTTCCAAAAAAAGTGGTTAAAAATAATGATACAAAATCTTTGGCTCATCATTCAGTTCCTATACCATGTTGATTTCTCTTTAATGCCATTTTGTTTCTTTTAACATGAGCTTTGGTTTTGTCTGAATATCCTCTTCAGGCCATCAGGAAGACAGCAGTTCACTCCCGTAGGAAAATACAAGGCAGATGGAATCTTGGAAACTGTAAGGCTCTGTGTAGCTCACAGTAACATTCTCCATATATCCTTTTTCTAGTTTTTCTTATTTTAGTACAATCAATCTGATTTCCATTGCTCTCTTAGTGTTTTAAAATCCTTTATGTCAAATTAGTTAGTTGTGATCCAAAACCCAATAGGAAATAACAAAATCCTGTAGTCTGTCTGGCTCTGAGTTGTCCCAATGTCTGTGGGCAATTGAGCTCTCTGAAGTCCTTTTAGTTCCGTCTACCTTTCAAGCTTATAAACTGTGCCTACTTTTATTGGTATGCAGTAAAAGTGAACATGGATCCTTTCAAGTTGACCAGAATGGCTGTGAGAATCAAAAGGCAATATTTTCTTCTTGTCTTACACAGAATTCTTTGCCTTTTTTTTTCCTTCAGAAGCTCCAAATGGCAAAATACTTTACAGTTATGCCTTTATTTCCATTTGAAGCTCTCAAATGGCTTTGCAAACAGTGATGCCATAAAACAGGCTTTAGTGGTTTAAGGAAATATTACTGGCCTCCTAAATGGAGGAATGGATGTGTCAACAACTTTTCAGAACCAGACAGTTTTGGAACAAATGGAAGTAAAAACCTGTATAAATAGGGTGAATGTAGCAGAAAACCTTCGCTATAACATGCTCTTCCAAGGGACAAGATAGATTATTTAATTAATATGTTAACACAATTCTGAGCTGCTGGCTATTTCAGAGTGCAACTAACACCATTATGCTGCCTCTAAGTACTGCTTATCAAAGGTCATGTGGACGTAGTGACACTGAAAATGTGACGGAAAGGAATGTAATCCAGACTGCTTGATCTTTCCTCACACAGTATCCGCAAGACCACCATTTCTGTCAAAATCTGAAGATGGAAAAATAGTCAAAGAATGTTGAAGTAAGGGCCTGGATCTGTGAACTCTCCTGAACTTCATGTTAAGTAGGAGTATTCATGGGAGTGTTTTCTGAGTATGATAAGTGCTCTGCTACATGCCTGCTATAGGTGGCTCACAACATAGGTACAAACTCCTGAGCTACTTGCCCATCCTGTGTCTTCTAAAGCTGCAGTGTTCCTATGTTTGTTCTAGGAATTGTTTTTCATTGCATAAGCAGTGCTTAAAATTGAATCAAACTGTCTGTTCAGTGAACATAAACCAACAATAAGCAGTATTTAAAATTTCAGGTTATACAAAGTGCTGAGATACAATATTACACCAAGTAACAACAGTAAGAGGTAGATTTTATTAGATCTTTATTCCATTTTGTTAGTTCAAATCTTCCCAGTCAGATTTAGTTTTGTCTACTTCAGTTCAGCTTTCAGGTTATAAAAGTGAGTTCTTATTATTTCAGTTACGTTTTTTTCTTCTTACATTTCTTCCCAGCTAATACTACATAGTGCCACAAGATATGAAGATCTGATTGTATTTCTTCAGCAGAATATTCACCAGGTACTGTGTATAGAGAAGATATTAAACATGTTATAGTTCAGCTGTCAGTCCTTCTGTGTTTATCAGTCTCATATGATGTCTTCTGAACATTGTTTCAAACACTATATGGACATGTCTTGCGTTTTAACAAAAAGTAACATTCAGTTTTAGCATAAATGAGAACAATTCCTTCTGCTTTCAGTTCGATTTACATTTCTTTAGGACTGGGCAAAAAATGTACACAACAAACAAAATAAAAACAGTCCTCTTCTTTTTCAGTTTGAAATTGGTCCCTGTGGGTGCATCCTTCTGACTGTGTCTGTCATCTTATCAAGATCTATCAATCTGTGAGTATCTTTGTATCCCTGTTTCATAAACTGCAAAGCAAACAAGCTGTGCAAAGTGAGGAAACAACCATGATGTACTTAACTCTCTGACCTTTTTAATCTATCTTGATATTTACTCTGATAAATATAGAGAAGTTATGCAGATTTGCTCAACTAATCTTGGCCATTTTTATTGTATACGCACACACGTGTATATATATATGCTGTTAAAGTGGTAGTGTTCAGTCCACCATATCTGATATAAATGACTCCATCTAAACATTAGACATCATGTCTAAGGTAGTTGCCTATGCTCCCTGTCTTGACAGTTGAAAGCAAGACTCATTTAGAGGGTTATTTATTTCACATACTTTAGGTATATGTCTTAGGTAGGGATGAATAACTTGCTTGTGATGCCCCAACCTCTCTGTCAATGATAATGATAAAGAAAGGCTAGTATAAAATGGATTAGGCAGCTAATGTTTAGATGGTTATAAGTAAGGTATGACAAATCTGGTCTCAGTTTATTGGTGTAATAAATATGCTGCACTCTAAGTAAGGGGTAGTCATTATAGCCTCTTTTAAAAACTCATTGAGGCTTGCCCAAGCACAGTTGCAGTTAATTGTGCTTTTATACAGATTAAATGTATTTCTGCGGTACTGTGAATATCAGAGTGGGTCAGAATATAAAAGCTTTCTTCATTTTGTCAAATTCCACTTTTGTAAAAATCTCCTGGAGTTATCTGCAAATGAAAAGAACTGTTCCCTGACAACTTGCAATAACTGACATGAAGAGAGCAGCTGCTCTTGAAAGCAGCATGGGTTTGGTTTATGTAAGCTTTTATTTCTTACATCTCTGCATTGTCTTGAAAATAAAGAGCAGCTTAGTCCAGATTGGTGACATGCATTCATTTGCTCACCTACTGAGATTCCTAGAAGTGTTTACAGGTTGGTTTTTCTGGTTTTGCTGTCATTTCTTCCTTTCTTTTTCATACAGTAACACTACAGGCCATTGGCTTAACTCCACTCTAGCACTCTAACACAAACGAGACGATAATTTTATAGCATATGTCATTTATTGTCATTTTCCTGAGCTCGTTACAGCAGAGAGGTCCATATTAGTAAAGGTATTTGGGCAAGTAATGATATATTTGGCGTTTGGTAGGATCACCAAAAGCAGCAATGTTCCTAATTGCTAATGATTGCATTGCTTTACTTGTTATAAAATGCTAAACATTCTGTAATAATATAAGCAAGGAGCTTGTTTTTGCCATCACCTCACAATTCTTAACAGATGGATTATGACAAGGCCAATCAATCATCTGTGTTTGTATTTGAGGGAGCTCAGTGTCTAAAGTGAACATGAAAATTCCTTATGGTGTCTATTTGCATTTTTAGGTATCTAAATATTTTTACAGTTCTTGTCCATAACGTTAGAATTGTTTATAAAATGAGGCTCTGTTTTGAGGAAGATTCATGACTTTCTCACAGAACTGAATTTTAAAACACTGTTACTCTTCTACCTTGGTACTGTGTAATACATTGCATTGGTACCTATCTTTTGTTTATAAGAAATGGAATTTTTCTCTGTCACTAGATACAGTGGAATGTGTTTTCAGATGTTTGCATAAATTTTTTTAGAAGTGCAAACTAAATTTTGTTTATGTAATTTTCAGTAATAGATTTAAATGGCTATGTCATAACACTTCTCTTAGGATATTACAAATATCAAGACAAATAACTCAGTGCTCATATAATCAAGAAATATGTACCATTTAGTGAGTGTTACAAGCATTGTAAGTAATTATTTACACAACTGGCATAGCTCTGGATGAATAGTTGAAGAAAAATAAGAGTTGTTTTAGGTAATGGAATTTTTATCCAGTAACAGATCTTCCTGGGATTTTTTTTGTCCGAGTTTTTTAACAGAATATCAGTAAGGTTTTTTTTTTTTAAAAAAAGAAAACTCCATGGAAGTTTCAGTTTTCCTGATTTTTGTGTGCATATTCTATTGAAAAAGCTAGAAAGATTATTTAATTTTAGTTGAGAAGTTTATTCTCAAATCATGTTGAAATGCTTATGTTTGGGTCAGTTGTTCACCATGTGCCCACAATGCTGACTCTCTGGGGTCCCTTGGTAAATATCTCTCCTATAAATATCTCTGCTTGCATTTCTTGTAAGCAAGTTGAAGACTAAGGATGGAATAGTCTCCATCCCTGGAGGTATTTAAAAGACAGGTAGACATGGTGCTTAGGGACATGGTTTAGTGGTGGGCTGGGCAGTGCTGGGTTAACGGTTGGACTCGATGATCTTAAAGGTCTTGTCCAACCTTAACGATTCTATGATTCTATGATTCTATGAATAGTCTTGAACTGTGGTTATTATAAAACAACATTGTGTAAGATGCAGAGATGTGTCCAATGAAACCAAACCAAAGCATTTAGATTTGATTCAACAAGAGAAGACTGGCATTTTGATCAATGAATATTGAAATGTTTCTTTCAATCAGAAATATTCTTCCCAATGTTTTCTGTTCCATGAATACTTCCAGTGTTTATTGAAGCTTTCACTTCAGGATATAATTAGAAGAAAATAATAATACCTTATTTTATCTGGTGGGGAAGAATTAATTACAAGTTAAAACGCAGAGCACTGAATGTGGACTAAATGGTGAGTTTGATTAATTGAAGGATAAATACTGCTATACCAAGACCTGTGCAGTTCAACCCATCCAGAACTGATCTAGAAGGAGTGCAGGATAATGAGACCACAAAGCTTACAGCTTTCCTCAGAGCAGTCACATCTGTGGACAGATGCTTCCCGTGTCTGTACAGATGGAAGATGGCATGCAGTTGTGACCATGCCACATAACTCAGGAATGATAGCTGCAGCAGTTGGTGCGGTTCAGAATGATCAAGACCTGTTAGCACCTTGTTAAATCTGTGATTAAGTTCTAGCAGTTCAGAAGGATCTCATAGTGCCAACAATGGAGTAATCTCATCTAAGTTTAGCCTTCTAAAAATTACACCAAGTCTCAGTCCTCCCAGCTCCCTCTGTAATCAGTGAAAAGAGAGAACCTTCTCTAAGAGAGTCATCCCATCTGAAAATAAGTGTCAGGAAAGGTGAGGCGAATTGCTGTGGGCAGTGCCTATCTTTTTTCTTTGATTTTGGAGGGAGAACTACTAGCTAAGACTCCTTATTTTGAGGGTAATGATCTTACTTACTTATCTTTATTTACTTTCTATAGCAATATGTGCATCTAGGCTTCCTTTATGCTCAGAAAAAATAAAAAGTTCATGATTTGTTTGTCTTATTTTGAATGTCTACCTTAGAATGAGATAAATCACGTCCTGAAATGCTTACTTATCTCCCCTATATAAAAAGAAAATCTAAATCACCTACTCATATAGAGGCTTTACACTGTAAGCATGAAGTGGTAAAATGGATTCTGTCTTATAGTGACTGGTCAATAAAATGGGAGATGAACTTCAGTGTTAATAATGCAAAGCATTATATGTGATGAAAAAACAGTCTCAACTACAGTTACCTAGTGATGGGCTTTAAATAGGCTATTATAAAAAAGGAGAGAAATACTGGCACCACTACTAGTAATTTAATTATCTGAAGATATCAGTTCAATTTTCTATGATAGACAAAAAAGAAATAGTGTGTTGGGAGTTATGGTGATAAGAAATGAGAACAGAATAAAAATATGGTAATGTCTTTGTATATGAAGTAGAACACACTGGAAGATAAAAACAAAGTTTCCCTTTAGTGTGAACTACCTTCTGTGTGAGGACAGATGAAATCTTTCCTCTTTGTCATTGAAGAGGAATAACTTGGATGTGATAAATATTTAGATATCCATGATAAGGTTGAATAAGGGGTGATTATACATTATTTCTCAGACTTGGGCGGCTGTCATGGCAATGCTCAGGCTTTGATTTTAAAACAAACCACAGTACCTTTTTTCCACAACATAAGTAACTTTCAGTACTGGGAGATGAGGAGGCCAAAAGTATGAAGAGGTTCAAATAAATGTAGACAAGTTACTGGGATGTACATGCTTCAGTACCTTTAAACCCACCTGCTAGATGTAATCTCCATGTGCCCCATTTTTGTATTCTGTCTTGATGTTTGCAACTGCTGCTGCTGACTGGATGCTGGGATAGGCTGACTTTTGGTCTGGCTCCATAATTTTTACATTGTTACTGATTTTTCTTCTAAATAGAAATTCCAGATTTCAGCTAGGTCTATCGGGCAGTTGTTCTAAATCACTAACAATCTAAGTAGTTTTATTTAATGGGAACGCATGCCAGGAAATGCAGGGTTTTGCACTGCTTTGTAGATTTTGGTAATGAGTTTATCATACTCCATGCACTAATGATCATCACTGGTAGAACTGATAACAAATGGCCAAAGAGGAGTGAGAATTCCTGAGGAAGTTGCTGAGAACGTGTTGTTGCTTCTGGTACAGGAAGGAGTGCTAGTCACTAACAATTGTAACCACTTTTTTTTTTACAACCAGTGAAAAATTAAAAAATAGTGGGCGTATTGTACTAGCTCAGGGGACTAATCTTCCTGAATGTGCAAACTTGTGTACTAAAATCTTCATGTTGTTAAGAGCTACAAGATATTTCCCATGTACCTGGGAGAGACTGAGCTTAAAGGTGGGCTGCAAGCCCCCATGTGGGCCTCACCGTTGCATCTCAGAATGGCACATCACATGTAGGAAAGCTATGAATACTCAGGAGTGGTTTACACCGACCCAGTAATGGCAGCTTCAGTAAACCCCACAGTCTTGCTGAAGTTACAACATATACTGGAACTGCAGCACAAGCTTTCTCTACTAGATGCTGTCTTATCACCTCTAACACTTGGCACCTTCCTCATTGTGCTTACGCATGGAAAACCACTGCTATATCAGGATGTGGCTGATTCTGATCCATTCATTGAAAAGCCTTCTTTAAATTTCAGCTTCTTCCCAACTAGTCATACTGTCTGTTTTCATTGCCATATTTTTCTTAATCGGTGCAATAACTTTATTGCATAAAACCATCACTACTAGAACCTATTATAGCAAAGAAGATATTGAATGAGAAAATTCCTTAGGTCAAATTCCTTTGCAGAAAAGCAGTGTATCGCTGTTTTCAGGCTACCTGAAGAAAATTAATAGAAACACAGACTCATTGTGTTACTCACAAATTCGCTGAACAATAGAATCAAAACACCAGTGTTTGCAATCTCTTTTGTAGACTTAGGGATACTTTATCACTCACTGATAATAGAGGACAAATGTAATTCTGCAGTCAGCATTGGTCATTTGGGTATCTTTTCAATTTTATCTCTAAAGTGTTTGTGTGAGAATAAAGAAAACAGTGGCTTTATCTGTGGGGGAAAAAAAACCCAACAAAACGGAGAGTGACTTTGCAAGTCAAGAGGAGGCTGTGTACTTCATTAAGGTTGGCCACTTATAAACCTAGGAAAACACACATCAACACCTTTTTCCTTATTGTGATCCCACAACTGTAATAACTACCCTTCTGTAGTCTTTACTGCTCCAGAAATGTGTACAGCCCTATTTCAAAATTGTGCTGTTTCCATTTCCGAGTTTGGGAGTTTTGGTTGTTTGGGGGTTTTTTTTGTTTGTTTGTTTGTTTTCAGAAGCCAATGCCTTTTTATTAAATGGAATAAATCATTTTTTGATTCCTTATCAGTCTAGGACTTCTCACACCAAATAAGTCTGCCCTTATTTATTAGTAATTTATCTAGTTCTCTGAGATCTTCTATCAAGTAACAATTTTTTACTAAGAGGAATCATATGGTTAAAACTATGTTGTTCTGTCCCCTTGAGCACTTGTTCTTCATTCCTGTGGCACCATTTTTACTGAACTCGGGATGTTAAATTTCCTTCATCTTTCATTCTAATCCATTCTTGAAATAAACACACACAAGCATCAAATCATGTTAATAGCTATCCAGTATACCTATTCCATCTCAAAAAATGTCCTTCCTGTAATAAATGAAACTGAACTGCATGTGGCATGTTATAGGGGAGAAAAGTTTTGACTTTTTTGAACTGCCTGTGAGAGGAAAGGCTGATCAGGCAGGCTAAAGGACCAGTGGCTACAATCCCTCTCTGGCTATGCAGAGCATCTAAGCTTCAGCATTTACAGAACTAGTATACCTTCCTGAATGAATAACTTGCTCATCTGAGGAATCTGATTTTTAAGGGCTCCAAGGATATTGGATGAACTATGCATTGTTATTATTATTATGCCCCCTACTATGCTCAAATATATCCATTTGTCAACTTGGTTTTACTTCTGTAATTATTTATCTGGTTGCAAGCCATATTCCAAGAATCTTTTTGCTATGGTCCATTAACAAACTATTTTGTCAATTTTTAAAAAAATATAACAATTTTGTCTTTACTCGTCTCCGCAGGACAACATTTCATTGTGAGATGTAGTGTTATATATGTACGTTATATATTTGTAGTACAGCAATACCTATGGGTAATTACCTATGTAATAAAGATCAGAAGCCCTCCTTGCCAAAGAGTCAGAAAGAGTAAAGCCACATCCAGAGTCACCTCAGCATGCCACCTACTGCCCCCCAGTATCTCTGGCCATATATACACTAACTTATAGGGCAAACAGATGTGTTTATCCTTGTTTCACGCAGGAGAAAGTTATCTCGTATTTGCTGCAGGGTCAGCATTTATATGGAGAGTTACTACAGGTCACACTCTGCCTGGCCTCATGATGAGTTGTTTGCCCATTTCCACACAATCGCTGCTCTGCAGAGTTTTCATGGAACAGGAGGGGCATGTGACAAACTGGAAGAAGGAGACTGGGAATTGATTCATCAAAGAGCTTCCAGATAGGTATAATTTGGGGGGCATGTGCTATAGTGAGCATATTGTTTTACTGTGGCCAGAACAAGGTGCCACAAATCAGAGAAGAAATGTAAATTGACTGCTGGATTTTGGCATGTCTAGCTATGACTTTACCTGCCTTTCACACATGATTTGCTGATCCATTTTCATCTGCATTATTTCATATTGCTGCAAAGACAGAATAAGCACTTTTAATTAACCATGCACTTCATTACAATAAATAATCATAAATAATCTTAAATAACCTTAAATAACCTTATTGAAATTATAAAATATTAGTACAGTTAAACCATATTGAAAGCCATGCTCTGGGAAGACTCTCTTTACTTAATAAGACAATTTTCTATTGAGAGATGTGTAACAGAAGATAATAATCATTGTAGTAATCTTTATCAAGCCATTTTTTTCTGTATCCTTTTCTGTATCGTTTGCTGTGAAATAACCCTGATTCTGACATGTTACTTGGCTTTTAAACTCTTTCAGTCATGTAGGACATTAAAAAAGAAAGTGGTGCTCTGTTGGCGCATGAATTGTGGGTGGAACAATGGGTCCTCCACCCTCAATCCACTTTCCTTAACTGACACCTTTTCCTGTCTCAAAGCCAATCTCTAATTTAGAGTTCCCCTAAAATGCACCCACTCTCCTCATGCTATTTGGCTGGTGAAGAAAGGCTTTCTGTGAAATGACCATTTGGCTTGTCCAATGGTAAAAGCAATTACAACTTCACAGAAAAGATCCAGTCACATGGGGCATAGTCAGTTCTTGATGGAAATATGTTTTTCTATGAGCTAGTTTTCTGGGAAAACTTTTTCAGAGATAGTTCCCCCCCCACTTGAGAACGCCTGGGCGACCAACAGCAAGGGGAAATTACGTGTGTGAGCAGTTTTCACTCAGTGTTTACAGTTATGTAATATAAATACATGTCATCATGTATTTTACAGCTTAGTCTTTTGGTGTTTGAAAAAGATAGGGAAGCAGCTATTTTTAAGGGGAAACAGCTGTCAATTACGTTACAGTGCTAAAACACAAGCAGCTTGACCTAACTGAAAAATCCTTATTTGAGAGTCTCAGACCTCTCCAAGACCCATTTGTGATTTTACAACATGGAGGAAGTGTGAGATTAGATTTACCAAGACCAGTGGGAGGAGAGCAAATAGGAGAGTTTGTGTGGGATCCAGTCCTTGGTAGGGAAGAACTGAGTCCTTGTTTGTTTGGGTAAGTGAACTTCTGTGCCTCCTGCTTGATAGGTTGCATGCAATTCATAATCTTCAGGATCTTCCTTGTCTTTGAGGCTCTGTTGTGTGAATTAGACAGAGGCCCTTCTAGCTGGAGTGTTCAACGGGCAAGAATTGCTAACTACATTAATAAATATATTAAAAAAACAGAGGAGGGCCATGAAGATGATCAGAGGTCTGGAGCAGCTCTCCTATGAACACAGGCTGAGAGAGTTGGGGTTGTTCAGCCTGGAGAAGAGAAGGCTCCGGGGAAACCTTGTAGTGGCCTTCCAGTACTTGAAGGGGGCCTACAAGAAAGCTGGAGAGGGGCTTTTCACAAGGGCATGTTGTGATAGAACAAGGAGTAATGGCTTTAAACTGAAAGAGGGTAGATTTAGAGTAGATATAAGGAGGAAATTCTTCCCTGTGAGGGTTGTGAGGCACTGGCACAGGTTGCCCAGAGAAGCTGTGGATGCCCCATCCCTGGAAGTGTTCAGGGTCAGGTTGGATGGGGCTTTGAGCAACCTGGTCTAGTGGAAGGTGTCCCTGCCCATAGCAGGGGGGGTTAGAACCAGATGATCTTTAAGGTCCCTTCCAACCCAAACCATTCTATGATTCTATGATTCTATGATTCTATGATTCTATGATTCTATGATTCTATGATTCTATGAATAAATGTAGCACCTTAATGAAGCACAGATTACAGCTTCAGCTTCTAAGAGGGAATAAAGAAGGGAGTTTGCTTGAAAGGAGTTAATGTTTTTCCTTCAAAAAAAGGCAAGAAGACAAGGAGAATAAGTGAGACAGCCTTAGCAATATTTGAAGGAGGATGTGAGACCAAGATTTGAAGCTATGAGATTTATATTCTTTCAAAAGTGGATATGCAGTGGAATATATTGATGTATGAAGTATCACCTTGTAACACTTGAGAAAGAGGGGACGCAGGGACAAAAGAATAAAGCTAGAGATGATGGTAGAATGGGATTTTGAAGACGAGATACAGGAAAGGAGAGTAGGGTCTGACACGACACAAATATGTAGGCATCTGTTAAGTAAGATCTGAAGATAAGGAAGCTACATAGCCTGCTAGATAAGGAGTGTGACCCAGGTAGAAATATGACAACAAAGGCAAGGAAGAGGAAGAGCTGAATTAAGTTTGAAGAAGTTTGCTGCACTGAAGAACAAGAAACAAAGGTTAGTGGTAAAGGAAACCGAAAAAATGAAACCAAACTCAGCAAAAAAGGGAACAATCAAGAAGACAAAGAGATTGTTACACTGATTCTGTTTGACATCTTGCTAGGTAAGGGACTGCTGTATTGGGAAATAATGCAAAAAAAAAAAAAAAAAAAGAAGAGAACTGGAATTTGCACAAATAATGGAGAGCGATGTGTGACCCTTGTCTCCCTGTTAAGAAAATTCAGGAAGCCTGTTACTGGCAGGGGTCCACAGAACAGAGAAGTGGACTATATGCTGGATGCTAGCAAATTTGGTGTGGATAAGCAACAGAAAGATTTCTTATGACAACAGGGGAAAAAATCCAGATTGTTCCCCTGACACATCCAGTTCCTTCTAGAACAGATCAGGATAAATCATAAAGCTGGGGAACATGCCTGAAGAGAAGGAAGCTTATTAGCTCATTCTCTGGAGAATTTTCTGATCTCTAAAGAAAGAGTGCAAAGGAACGAAAAAAGTGTTGTGAATAACAAATAGCTCTAGCAGTAGTGGTCTGAGTCTTGGTGTTGGAAAATACAGAACTAATGTGATTCAGATAAGGTCAGACTCAGACCTTGAGTCACGGAAATTAACCAACAAGCAATTTCCGTATCATATCAATAAAAAGATATCAGGAAAAGATGTGACGTTTCTGTGTAGAGTGGATGTGGCTGATACTAGGAATAATGCAAAGAATGCTCCAAATCTAAATTAATATTCTGCCTTACATTTCAGTAAGGAGAACAACATGGTGCAAAGTCAGGATGGATAATTGGAATCCGTGCATAGAAATTGGATTAATTTTGTGGGAGGCAGAACTGAACCTGAAAAAGTGATGGCTACAGAACATGAAAGAAAAAATAAACCAGGCCTCTTTTTTGAGTAGATCTCATTCCTAAACTTATACAAGTCTTTCTGAGCTCTCTCTTGCTTTGTCAGACTTTACGAACAGACTTGATCCTAAAAGCTTACATGCTTTGTCATACTCTTCCGCTTGTCCCATTAAAACATACAGTAAGTAACCTTGCATCTCTGGTGCAGTAAGTCTGGAGAAGTGAATGCTCTCCATCTCCAAATACTGAAATAACTAGCATCTAAAATCACAGATACAATGACAATGATGCTTAATACTTTTTCACAATAGAGGTCACCATATAACTGTCTAATAGCAAACAATGCTTACATTTAAGAAAGATGGAAAAGCAGACCAAACAACTTAGCCTTTATGTTAGCAGGTTAAAAAGCTGTAGGCAAACTTCTGAAAAGAGAGCAACTAACTACAGAGGTAAATGGAAAATGGCAGGGAATGCAGTCTGATTCTACTGAATATAAGTTATACAAGACTGAACTAATATTCTACTTTGATAGAAGAGCAGCTGTTTCAAAGTGGGAAATGAAATAGATGAATTCTATCTGAACTTCAGTAAAGCATGCAATTATAGTACCAAATGGAGAATTGTTAGTTAAACTGAAAAAAAAAATAGAATAAAATTAGTTAATGGAGAGGTAATAAGAGGGTTTTGTATTTGATACCATGCCAAATGAGAAGTCATTTTCTAATGTGAAAATAAGAGATCTTTGAAGAATTGTAAAGGTGATGAAGGAAAGGTCTCAGAAGAAAACTATCAGCGTGAGGAAGGTTACTGATAGAGTTCCTCAGTGATCAGTCTGGGATTAAACTTAGTTTTTATTCCCTACAGTAATGTTAAATAAAGGGAGTGGTGTGCTAATGAAATCTACTGATGACTCAAAAGCTGAAAGGCACTGTCAATACAGAGAAGGAATTGTGTTGTACAAAAAGAGTTGGCTCAGCTTCATGAAGAGGGTAATAAAAAAGAATTTCTTTTAACTGCAGAAACTACAAAGTCATGCAAACAGAGACTACTCACTACTATACTTCATAGGTTGTAAATGGCAGGATGAGGAGTTGAGAAGAGTAGTGGAACACACAGTGACTTCGAGCCCGCATTATAAAATAGCACTGGATCTACTCTTAGGGTTTATCAGTGTAAATTGTTCTAGGAGGTGAAGAAATATTAAGATTGTGCAAGGCACTGATGTGTCCTCATTGAAATATCATGTCAAATTGGGTTCACCCATTAAAACTGTGAGAAGTGTAGGGAAAGAGAAGACCAGGCGAATGAGAAATCTGTCTTATAAAAGAACAAATTTTTTTATCTTTGCTAGAATAAATAACAAATTTTGAGTGGGAGCATAACTATTGTCTAAAAAAATGGGAGGGTAGCAGTTGTAAGGAAACAAGAAGGATGGAGAAGAGTTATTTAATTTAAAGAACAATATTAGTACAAAATGAAAGTGTATCAGTAAACTTAGCCTGTGACTCAATAAACCTAGTCAAAGTGTGACTAGATTTCAGGTTCCTAAGCTACCACTGAGAAAAGTATGAAAAGCCAAGAAAGCAACTAAGAAATGTGGTTTTCTGTGAAAGAGAGTAACTGATATGGCTGGGCTTTATCTGCCAGATGCAGAGAACATCATCTTACTTTCTTCCCCCTCTCTGCAACTCTGCTTTGTCCCACTATGGGATATGGCTGTAGTTCACACCATGGCTAATATAAACACAGAGTACTGTTCTGAGAAGTATCTGAAATACGTGGATTTAATTGCCCCTCAGTTCCATAAGACTGTCCGTATAGGATTAAAGGAAAGGTCCATCTAGCCTAGTAGCCCGTCTTCGATAGTGAAAAGCTGTGGCTGCTGAAGGAAACAGCGTAAGAAATGGGGTGAATATAGAGCAATTATTTTGCTGGTATATTCTCCATGTTTCCGATAGTCAGTAATTCAGAGACTTCCTAAGCTGGCAGTTGTATCCGGACCATTGAGTTTATTAGCCTGTGATGAACCTATCCTCCATGAATTTTTCTAAAACCTTTTTGAACCCTTTAATTCTTTTGGCCTTCACAACATCCTCTGGCAATGAGTTCCCCAATGTAATGTGCTTTGTGAAAGAGTTTTCCTTTTGTTTGCTTGAACTGGTTGCCCAATAAGTCTACAGAGTGTTGCCTAGTTCGTGTTACGAAAAGTAGTGAGTAAATGTTCCTTAATCATCTCCTTACCATTGAGGAGTTTTTGAACTTCCGTTGTAGTCCATCAGTTATGTCCCTTTGTAGTGAAATAGTCCTTGTCTATGTAGTCTCTTCTCATAGGAAAGCTGCTCCATATCTTGACAGTGGTTTCTTCTGACCATCTGAACTTCCTCTGATTCTACAATACCTAAATGCCCAAATTCTGTTACTGTTGAGCTAAAATTTATAACAAAGTGACTATTTGAAACCAAGTGTTCATGCATTGCTTTTAATTGGCTTGTCTAATTGAGGAGTCTTTGTTCAAGGCTGGCTACAGGGTGTTGTCATTTCTATAGCAACCTTATTTCTCAGCTTGTAATCTAAAAAAAGTATACTCAGCCTGTCTGCAGTGCAGGCATATTTGTCAGTATGATTTATCTGTCCAGTCCCTGGTATACAGCAATTAGATGGCCATGCCTGAGTCGTGGCAAGCTCCCTTTACTTTATGTTCATCAGATGGAGAAAAGGCATTTTCCAGTAGAGTTTTTTCCTCTACTCTGCAAATTATCTAAGCAAGGTCACATAAATTACCTTCAGGAGATACCAGTTTTCCTCCATGTACAAAAATATAAAGAAGCCCAGAGTGCTTAGCTGATGTTTATGTGTCCATCTTTATATTTAAAAAAAATTAGTGATATGAAGCCCATCCCTGAGTGATTGATTAGCTTTGTCATCTTCCCAGTCTTGTTTTTTCCCTTCCTTTCAGGAAATCAAAACATTTCAGAAATGAACTCTTTTGATTTTAGAGTCATAAAGTATATTTTTAAAAAAAGACTCCAAAGATGTGAAAGAGTAAGCGTTACTCTACTACAAAATAGAGCAGTAACAAAAACACTGTCATATTTTTACAAAATTCAGCCAGTGTACTGTCATACTGTGTACTATTTAGGTCTGTTTGCTAAAGGTAAGGTCAACATGGTTAAGCAGATCTGGGTTTAGTGTCTTTGCTTAATGTGTTGCATTCAGGAAGACTTATTACATTCAGTAAGAAAGAAAATTTATTTTCAAAAATGAAATAGTGGGTTAAATATGCCAATAGATTAATCACTTTTCATATCAGATCTATCCCTCTGAAATATAAATACTTCCTATAGTATGTTAGCACCCCATAGCAGCAGAGTTGATGAATTACACGTGCATAATTATCTGAGTACATGTACATTTTAAGAACTCTGTGAAATTAGCAGGTATGTGAAAACGGTGATCACAAATGAAGCCACTTCCTTGCTTTTGCTCATTTGAATCCCAAAGAGCAACTTTTTTTTTTTCTTCAGAGGAGCTCTTCCCTTCTTCTTTAAACATTAATTTGAAACCTTTGCAGTGTGCCAGTATAAAAAAAAAATATTATGGAACATTTACACAATAAGCCAGTCACCCATCCTGTCATTTTCCACATCCCCATTGTAATTATTTGAAATCCTTATGCTTGAAGACGAGTTTTTCTCCCTCCCAACCCAAATTCTATTTTCGGAGTAGACTTGTAATTGTGTGTTTGTTAATATAGCTGTCTGTTGCCATGAACAAAGTGAGGTCACCAATTTTCTATTACAGCTTTGCCACAGAGTTAAGGACTGTAAAACAGCTAGCACTTACTTGAATGCACCATTTTTTCTTTTATATTGTTTTATTTTGTTCTGCTATCAATCCAAACGATATCTAGGGTAAATAACGGACATGACCTAACTCCTATTTTGATAGTCTGGAGTTATTCCTAGTGTTACAGTTTGTATGTGAGTTTTGTATTTAATATTCAATGCTCAGATGTTCTCCATTTAAAACTTGGCAAGAATTTTCCTGGAATTAAATTGAGAATTAATGTGTATGAAGCATGTTTAAAATGTTTTATTTATCTAACTCAGTGTTATTTGCTAAGAAAAAGTTCATCTGATTACAGATTGTGTTATATTGTACCATCCAGTGCTCAAAATGTTTATATTTTGAATTTGTATTTATGCACTTTTAAAACTTCAGTAGAGACCATACAGATCACTGTAATTTCTTTTATCAATGCACCATCAGTGCTAAGGTTTATACTGTCGTTACAGTTTCTTCTAACTCTGGCAGTTTTGTCCATCTGTCTTAAACTCTTAGAATATTTTTTTATAATTTGTATATCCCAGAATGGATGAATGAATTGAGAACATGAGGCAGATTCCTAATAAGAACTGTCATGGCTACCTTGAAGTCAGCAAGTTATGTCGGTATGGCTGTGACAATTCAGAGCAGTCAACGGTTTGGCTCAGAACATCTATACACCTTCAGTACTTTACATCCTTAATAAGCACATTATTTATAACTTGAAACTAACCATTTCAACAAGGCTGAAGATTAACACAGAATCACCAACAGGAGCATGGAGAGAAAATGAGATTTATAATATTTAATGATATTTTTTGGAAAGGCTATTTCAGGCATTCCTGCCCTAAACCCAGCAGCATTAGAAAACATGAAAAAATATGTATAATTCACACCAGATGTGTTTTGTTGATTTCTGTCATGACGAGATTTCTCCAGTTGCTATAAAGCAGATATTTGCTCTGAAGCCACCTTACACATCTTTTGCTTTTGCCACAAAAAGACATTTGTTTTATGATATAATAATGTAAGAAAAAAAATGTTTGGTTGCATGCTGAATGAAAAGACAGTTCAGCCCCAGGATATAGGTACCTCACCCTGATCACCCTGTTGTGGGGAAAAAAAAAAGATAGCAAAAAAGCTGGACTAAGCAATTCCAGCACTGCTGAATGGAGAATTCAGCAATTCCCAGGGCAAAAACTGAAACACAGCAAAAATTGAAACTATGACTTTACACACAGTAGGAAGTACATTAATCTGAGTGTATTTGCTGCTGTCTCTCTCTTGTCTCAACAGGCTGCTTCTGCCTTAGCAGAAGCCACAGCTTCACTCACTCCATAGAGAATTCAAACTCTCCCCTCCCTGGTTTCTGTACAGATGTAAGCCGCATTACTTTACACACAGTGCAACTGAAAATAAAAATCAAGCTGGGAGGTCTTACAGAGTGATCTGAAATTTAGCAGATCTCTTTGTCAACTTTTTGATTATGTATTAACTCAGGAAATGATTCCCGCTGAAGATTGCGCTTAAGCATATTTGAACGCATGCTTAATTTTAAGTATTTTTCCATGAGATTTTAAAAATCAGTAGCTTGCTCTCTGACTGAATAGTTTTTTCACAGACTTTATGGCATTACCAGGTGAAGCAAATACCACCATTCTGTGCAAGCAGTCAAAGTACTCCTAGCTCACTCTCCAGTTAGAATTATGTACTACCATGGCACTGGAAAATACTGATAATGTAGCATGAGGAAGAAATATCTACCACTAACACCATTCTCTTTGGTAGCATCTTTTTACTGATCTGTGATGCTCTCAAAGCAGCATGCAGAGCGTTGTGTTGTAAATTAAGGAGGGATTCAGTAGATTCAAGCCTTTAAGTCATTGTCTGATGATGACTGGGATACTTAAAAGTCTCCTGGCTTAAACTTAATGGGGTTTTCTCTTTTAAAGTGTTTTAAAAATTGTAAATGTAAAATTCCATGCAGGGACAAAGTAGTGTTAACAGTAATGATTTATTCATTATGTCTGTTTTGACATCTGATAGTCAAGACACCAGAATGAACAAATGCTTCAGATTTACTTGTCATCGATGAACGTCTTCACAGCCTGGCAGAAAACAAAACACATTAATGTCATTATTTGACATTTTTTACAATGCATGAAGTGTAGTTGCTCTTAAAAGCTGATGCCTTTTATTATATAACACAATAAATACACCTGCACAGAAGCTGGTAAGGCTTTGGCAGGTATGAATAATAATCTTAAAACCATTTAGAATAGGTGTAAATCTCATAGCTATATGCCTGATGTTTGTTTCCTCATTAGCAGAGATGATTTGAAAGGCAGATGTTCTTCTTCTTGAAAATCTGAGATACACTTCTAAACTCCCATATTGTTTGTACCTACAGATGAAATTAGAACTTCCTCCTATTGTCTTTGTCGTATGTCCCATCGTCCCTAACTGACGCATATTGTATAGTCTACTCATTTCAAACAAGGTTATGGCGTTTTCAAGATGAAACTGTTTCTAAAACTAAAAAATGGCCGAAATCCAAAGATTATTATCACCTCATCCATTCCTTGCAATGTTACATGAGAGAATTTTCCACATCACAGGCACACTTTCCGTGGTCTTTTCTTTGATTTCACACTAGCAAGAGACTTATTGTGGCACTTTGTTATGATTGAGACTAACTTGTAAATTATCTTTAAAATAAATTTTTAAAAAAGGGAATTGTGATTCAATGGCTATGACTTGATTTGAATGATTTTCAGTATCATTAGGGCTGGAAATCTTATAAGTTATATATTACATTCTGATTTTGGCATTCAAAGAGATCCCATTAGAAAATAATTAAGTAAAGTTTGGGATGAAGACAGGGAATGTCCCAGTTTTTTACTTAAGAAATCAATTTGTTAACAGAGCATGTATAGCAATGTTGAAGGGGATTTTCTAGCCAGCTCTATTCTAACCAAATAAATTCAAGTCTTACTTTATCACAAACAAAATCTTTTCGTTTTTTAAGTAATTGTGCTAATTGCCAGGAAACATCAATATCTGGGTGCATAGGAGATTTTACAGGTCAATTGAGAGTGAGAAGACCAGATGTATGTAGAATAACTACGTTTTAAGATGATCATTCAGGCATTCTCTCTACCTTTGTAACAATAGCAAAATAAGGATGTTGCCAAAACAATTGTGATATTGACAAATTTAAACTGAAGGGAAATAGGTTTTTTTATGAACCATAGAATTAATCTGTGGAGTTTATTGCCATAGCTGTCCCAGAATATAGTACACTGTTTTTTCTCAAAACTAGATTAGACATTTATTTATGTATAAAATAATGTTTGCAGTTACATTATATCTGCAGGATAAAAATGATCACAGTTACAACCTTTATTTTTGATCAACCAGTCACTAATTCAATAATTTCAGGAGTTATGGACGAGGGAACTTAGTTTGGGGAGATATTACTCCATAATTATCAATAATGGAATTTCACGGACTTTTCTCTTTGATGTCATAAAATAGAAGAAGGAGCCACACAGAGGTATTATAAATGTGTACACCTAGAGTCTTTTTTTTTTTTTTTAATATAGTGTATAGATTATATTGTCTTCAGTTGGTGGGTATATTCCAAGTATTGATGATAGGAATAACAAATACATGCATTTGTGTGAACATCTTACATGACTACTGGAATAGGTTGCCCAGGTAGGCTGGGGAGTCTGCCTCCTCAGAAATATTCAAAAACTGTCTAGACATGGTCCTGGGCAACTGGCTCTAGGTGGCCCTCCTTGAGCAGGGAGGTTGGACAAGGTGACCTCCAGAGATCCCTTCCAGCCTCAACTATTCTGTGATTCTGTAATGCTGTAAGACAAGTAGTCCAGTGGTTCTAATTTCTGAAGTTCTAACTAGTGGTCACAATGGCTTCTTTTCTTCTCTACAGCTATTTTCTTTAGTCCAGCTCTAACAAACGTTTGCTTGCCACAGGTTTAGTTGATGTATACACTTTTTTTTGCCATGCAAAAAATCACCTTGAAAGGATTCCAAAATGTAGAGCTGTATTTATGGTTGGGAAACAGTTTGGGTTTTTTTTCCCCAAGATTTAAAGATGTTAAGTCTAATGAAAAGAAGCAATTGTATTTAAATTTAAATGTATTCTCCACTCCTAATTTAATTGTATTCTCCACTCCTTTTCAGGGTGCGCAATGATTTTGATGTGCTTACAAACCGATTGATTGGCAGCCATGGCTATTGTACGCAGGTAAGTTAAGCGTGTGATCTTGGGGATGTCATATGCCTCTGCATGCAGAGCTGTAAACTGACCTCTGGGAAGAGATGGCATTTCTTATTTTAAGTTCCTTATGATGTTCTTCCTTTTTCTCCATAATGTCAAGCACCTTCATCCTTTACTCTTTTTTCCTTATGTTTTGGCATATTGTTGTCTTTGCTTTCAGAGCCTCTGCATTTTGGCCTGATTTTGTGGTCCATGTGTGTCTGTACCTGTGTATGCATGTGCTCATACTCCTCTCATCTGCCTCTTTTGAACTCCTTAGTTGATTTTAGTGCTGAGATACCACTGAGACTGCAAACTGTGTTTCCTTCCTGCCATTTTAGAAAGGGGACTGAGGTTGCATGTCTGATCGTACAGCTCCTCTATAAATGGTCACTGCCCAGCTAACTGAGCTGGTGCTGATTGAAGCTAACTGGTACTTCAAACTAATGACACTGACTTTAGATATGTCTAAAAGACATGTGGTACTTGAAAATAAGCAGTCTGAATTGCTGTCTGACACTTAGGACCACAAATTTATGTAGTTTAAATTCCAGCTCGTGTCCTGTACCAAATGTCTCCCACTGGCTCTAGGCCCATGAAGGCATCCACCCAGTTGGAAACACTTTGCCTTGGACACATAGGTGGAATGTAGATCCCAAAATTCTGGGACATGGATTCCCCCAAAGCTGGGACAGGGGCAGTTGTGTGGTCTGAATATGGTCCACAGCTGTTAAATATACTACCATTTTGACTGCAGAAGGCAAGCTTTATATTCTTCTCTTGTACTGTTGATAGAAGACTTTTATACTGTGGTTACATAGTGATTCCTCAAGAAGGTGGTGGAACATCACTGGTGGATTAGACGTCCTAAAAACATCAGTAAGAACCTATAAACTTTGGGGAGTCCTTCAGGAGAAACATGGGGCTATAAATGTGTGCAGTATTTTTAAAATCATACATCAAGTCCAAACTGGTAATACCAGTGTTATTCATGTCTTCGGGGATGGTAATTTGGACTATTTTTTCTGGAAACTTTCTTACTACTTCCCCTCATGTTTTTTGACATATGTTATATATTAATAGTTAGCTGGTTCATTGCTGTAGCACAGTCTCCTGCTAGATATTGTTACATGCTGTTACATCCTAGCTGGCCCTTGTGGGATCTTATGCTAAGCAAAATGTCAAGTGTCTCTGTTAATTGAACTTTACGCATACTCGCATGTGCACACGTACACCCACCCTTGCTCTCACATGTACTTAGCCTCTGACACACCTGTACTTCTAGTTCAATTGGAGGGGAAATAATCAACAGTCTGCGATAGTAAGTATGAGTATATTAGTGATAAGGACGAGATGTGAGGCCATATGGGTGAATGTCTCACTGAATGAGATTTAAGTTCATCCAGAAATAATCAGTGAGAAAAAAAAAATCTTGTAACAAATCTTGTCCAACATACAAAATGCATCACTAAGGACATGTGGAAATATCAGATAGTACTGTACAGGCTTTTAATTTATATCATTCATGCTACAGCTTTCATTGTAGAGAAAAGGGACACCAAAATGTTTTAATTTAAAAAAAAAACAAAACAAAACAACACTAATATGAGAAGGTTGAAAGTTGGATGTAAGAGTAAATTGATTATCAGCATCTTGCCTCTGGAAGGATGAATGTTGAAAACTCCACTAATATTTCCTCATTTTACTTTGGGAGTAGACTTTCCCCAAGGTATCTGGGAAAAATTTTATAAGCAGTCCTAATCCCAACCCTAAACTTAAAGCCACCACATAAATTAAGGGTCTGGTATATGTGTAACTTTATCAATACTGAATCAATCTTGTACTGATGTCTGGCAGAGACAAGACGTTTAACTACTGGTGTTTTGTTTTGTTTGTTTTTAAACATGTCACAAACAGGAATTGGTGAACTTGCTTTTGACTGGCAAAGCTGTGTCCAATGTTTTCAACAATGTGATAGAGCTGGACTCTGGAAATGGCAATATCACAGTTTTAAAAGGTATCACAAGCCGCAGTGATATTGGTTTGCTGTCTCTCTTCGAGCACTATGATGTTTGTCAGGTATGCTTTCCCTTCTTCTGATTTTAATTAAAAAGGAAACAATTAAATGTAAAATTGGCTTGGTGTGAGTATAGCGGCTAAGAAATTATGGGGTTGATTCAGTTGCTCACTCAGGGGCATCTAGCGCTGTTTTAGATGCTTCAAGGCAGGGTGTGATCTCCCTTCTGGATGCAGATTGTGTCACAACTCCCACCCCTTGGTAAATGACTTGTGTAGTCTACAGCATCTGAAATCTTACATGCCTGTGTCATTTTCAAATTGATCTCCTGAAGTGGGAGTCAGCTTACAGACTAACACACTTGTGTTTAAATGGCTACTGTATAGATCTGTATACATGAACTAGGACCTGTTCAGTGCAGTCTGTGGAGTTGAAAGCTGTTCAGCTGACTAAACATAATTATGTATTCTAGGCTGAGCTGAACAAGTTGCCCTGACTGTATTCACTAGATCTTCTCTGAATATAGTGGAGATGAGACACCCAGCTCACATGTGGATGCCTATATCTTATTCATGTATATATAGCAACTGAGTCTGGAGCTGAAACTCACTCTAAGTATCCAGTTTTCCATCTGTTCCTATGTGTTTGGGAGCCAGATTGATTGAATCCTCTAGTCCATGCTGTAATGGTGGACTTACTGTATTAGCAATAAAGAAAATAATAGATAATTAAAATAGCTGTCAATATAATGGGAATGTTCCCTTCAACATGTCTTTGAAATTAGTATTTTAATTGTAATCATCATGAAAATTAAAAGATAGATTAACAATTTCAAAGAAATGACAGTCATTAATTTACCTCTGGAAAAACTTGTATAAGGATTTCACTGGTTCTCCATCAACAGACGTTGTCATCAAGATGGACATCTTTCCTAAAGACATGTTCTATGTTAAACAGACAATCTTGTGTTTGATACAAGGATATTATTTAAAATTCTCTTGCTTGTGTTGGATGCTACATTAGATAATCGTAATGGTCCCATCTGGATTTGCAGTCAGTGCCTCTATAAAAATTTGAAAGTGATTAGCAAAGAATTTGTTTGTATTGATCTAATATAAATGTGTGAATGAAAACAAAGCTTGATTTTAACTGTTTCCCATATGGCTAAAGTCAGTTACATTTTCCTACTACTGGCAAATTATAATTTTTGTTATTTTTAATTAACACAATCCTTTACATTATTCACAAGATTATAATAAGGCTTAAATTCAGTCAAGACAGCATATCAGTGTATCCAAATCAATTCATTCAGAAAAAACTGGACTAAAAAGAAATTAGCTTCTATGTCTAGTTCAAGCTCCTTTTCCTTTGCTATAAACAATGTAACATTTAAAACCTAAAAAATGGTTATGCACCACTGTAGCATTTTTTCCATTCTCTAGTGAGGAAAATGACTTCTAAGTAGCAAAATGGTAAGTGAGGTCAGTGCAGGTAAGAGCTATTTCTTTCCCATCTGCCCTCTAAAAATAAAATAAAAAGTTACCCAGAGAATCAGACACCGTCTTCCACTTATTCTGCAAATTATACGGTGGAGGGGGTCTGTTTCTTCTACTACTGTGCTCTTGCATGGGAGCTGGACTCATGAGCAGTGATCTGTTTTCCAAGCCAGTGACTCTTAATCAGTTACAGAAACTCCAGTAGACGTAGTTTCCTTTTTTTCAGTCTACACTAGTTAGGCATCTGATGCAAATTGTCTTGCTTTTTATTAAGAACATCTGTGAGTGCTCCACATTTCAGTTTGTATGTCTAAGTGCATGCTGCAATGCCTGCCTTAGGACCAGGACAAAAGTCAGATTCTGGTGGACTTTGGCCTCAGGTCTGGGGAGTCTCCACTGTGGCTTCAGCATGAGGGGCCAGATTCTGCTTTCTGTTATAAAAATATAAGTTTAGAACAATTTAGAAAAAATAAATGGCACTGATAGTTTGCAGTAGTGGAATTGAGAATAGCACTTGCCTGTAAGTCTTTCAAACTGACTCTTTTCTTCCTCTCAGGGTTTCGGTAAGTGGATTCAGCATCCAATTACGTTGTGGCTATGAGGATGGTAACTGAAAGCAGTAATGGAAAAGGACTGTCATTTTTGGTCGTTTTTTTTTTGTTTCCAGGAGTAAGAAAATCCTGAGCGTGATATATAGTGAATCATAGACATCAGAGTTGGAAAACTCCCTTTAGGTCATATCCAGCCAATCTCTCAGGGGAAAATTCAGGATATTTTTATATCCTGTTATATAGTAGGCTTTCTTTTAAAAATCTATGTCCATGAAATTCCTGCTTTTATGTTCAGATGGCCATTGATTACTTTAAAACATGAGGAAGAGCGAATACAGGTACCTGCAAATGTGAAGATTTTAGTATCTACTATACAGCTTGTGGTTTGGATGTACTAATATTAAATCTGACTGTTCATTTACTTAGTTTCCTCTGATTATCATTCTTAGTTCTAATCCAGCCTGCTCCCTAAACAATTCATCCCCATCCGCTAGACATTTGCAAGCTGATGTAACAGATCCTCCCTTTTTCATCAGTACATCCTGTCCAAAGCTTATTTTTATTGCTCTACTCTAGACTTCTTCCAACTTACCAATGCATTTAGGAAGAGATATGCAAGATTCCAGGCTGGATGCAGTAAATCCGCATAGAGAAATATTTCTATACCATTTTATCTCCCTTGTCTAATATGTGGAGTATTTGTATATAATCCACAATTTCCTTGGCACGTCTTCTGAGCTGAAAATATCATGAGAGTATGAGAACTGAATTAAACTTTCTGTCAAACTTCAGCAGTAGCAAATCAAAACAAAATGATCAGTCCCTTTTTCCTAGTGGTTGCCTGAAGAATCCTTCCTCCGTTGCTGATCCAGTAATCTCTTCCAGTAGATCATGCCGAATGTGTTGTCTTTGCTGACTGGAAAAATGTGTGCTTCATGTAATTTGTCTCAAATTGTTAATGTCCAGTCATCACTCTTAGTCCTAACATATCATCATACTCAGTACATTTTTGGTAATGTAATTACTTGTTGCAACTTGTTTCACAATGACAGAAGGATTAATTCAATCTAATTCATATGCGAACATTTAGTTTCATAGCAAGATTCCATATTTTAATGCAAAAAAGCTGAAAGTCCACTTCTTTTACTTTTCTGTAGGCAAGTTACACATCTTTGGATTTCTTTTCTTTGTGCTAAACCTGTATTTGAGCTATGTTAATTCCGTCTGATCTTATACATTTAACTAAGAGGCCTAAATTGAGATTTCAAGTTCCCTGAGATTTCTTTAGAGCTTTTAAAGCAATAGAAACATTTCCGAAAGCTGGTTACCCCACATAAAATTGGTGCAGGTTCTCCTCTCTTTGCTGGGCTGCAGCGTGCAGCAGTTCAGTGGTAGTCTCATGGAAGCTGAGTCGTTTCTGCAGCACAGACAAGACCTCAGAGAAAGGGGTGAGGCACAGAAGTGGGCAGGACCAATCATAGCAGTTGTGAGTGAGAAAGTCCCTGCTTTTCGGTCAGAGTCTTTGGCCTAAATGCCATATTAAGATTACAGGTGAAAAAACTTCAAGTGATGAAATGCTCTTTTCAAAACTTATTGTGATGTTAAAAGTAGAAACAGATGGAAACAGATGTTCCTTGTATTTATACCAGATCATTTAAGAGACTAACAGCAACAAAAGAGAAAAATCATCTGCATTCTCATCTGACGAAATTAAAAGATACTAATGTTATTGTTGTTACTATTATTGTTAATAATGATAAAAATATCTAGCATTTATATGTCATTACCTATGAATAGATCTGTGCTTTGCAAAAAAATCATGACCATTTTACAGGGGGGTAACAGACGAATAAAAGTCAAAGTCCTTATCCCAATAAGTCAGCTAGTGGCTGAACTGGGAAGCGATTACAGGCCTTCTGAATCTCTCATTCTAAAGTTAGCATGATGAATTTGGCCATCCTTCTGAAATGCTTTTTGAAACCACTTTAAGTATGCGCTGTTGTACATGAAGTGATGGAAGTATTCAAAGTTACTTGCCTCTTTTGAACCTTGACTCTGATTCTTCTTTGTCTTCACTGATTCTCTCCTGCTTTTAACCTGTCTTGCTGTCCTGGTTTCAGCTGGGATAGAGTTAGTTTTCTTCTTAGTAGTTGGTAGAGCGCTGTGTTTTGGATTTAGGATGAGAATAATGTTGATACACACTGATGTTTTGGTTCTTGCTGAGCAGAGTTTACACTAGTCAAGGACTTTTCAGCTTCTTGTGCTCTGCCAGGTGCATAAGAAGCTGGGAGGGAGCATAGCTAGGACAGCTGACCCAGACTGGCCAAAGGGCTATTCCATACCATATGACATCATGCTCAGTATATAAGCTGGGGGAAGAAAGAGGAAGGGGGGGACATTGGGTGTGATGGCATTTGTCTTCCCAAGTAACCGTTACGCGTGATGGAGCCCTGCTTTCCTGAGGATGGCTGAACATCTGCCTGCTGATGGGAAGTAGTGAATGAATTCCTTGCTTTGCTTTGCTTGTGCGTGCAGCTTTACCTATTAAACTGTCTTTATCTCAATCCATGAGTTTTCTCACTTTTACTCTTCCGATTCTCTCCCCCATCCCACCGTGGGGGAGTGAGCGAGTGGCTGGGTGGTGCATAGTTGCTGGCTGGGGTTAAACCACAACACCTGCTATAGTAGCTAAAGCTCCTATCATCTGACCTCCCAAACTCACCCTACTCTGATTCTTAACAATGGCCAAGTCTCTGCCTCAGTTGTCAGCATTTCAAGAGACTGATACTTTTTACTTTTTGCATTTCTGAGAGAACATGGCATTGGCAAAGAAGTTGCATGCTCATTTTTCCTATTTCTTTTCAAAAAGAGAGGGAAACATAAATAAACAGAATTTATTCATTAAAATTCCACAGACGGGAAATATTATCTTTGGTCCTTTTGATGAAACCGGCACACTCTGTGCTATAACAAGACCTACTTGAATTATTAAATTTAGCACACATGCTCTGTCTTCTGGCACCTCACCTGTTTATTTTCCTTGTGGAACGTTCTTCCTATAAGCTTCTTCGCTGGGAAATATGTCTGCTAACCAGGCGCCTTTCTCAGTCAGATGGACTGGATTCAAGCCAGGTCATCGGTGGAGTTGTGGAGGGAGAGGTTTAGAAAGAGGTTTTTAACCATCTCGTTTAAGAAACCAACAACAAAAATATGCATGTGCAAAATGGAAACTGATGGTTGGTTTTAATTTTCCACTTATTTTTCAGTAATGGTTATGCGGTAGATACTGCACCACGTAGATGCATTCGGCAAGGGACCCTGCTATTTATGTAAGACATTTGTGAGCACCACTGTGGGCAAAAACATGTGATACATAGAAGCTTGGCTGAAACAAGGCTGACAAGGCATTGGCCGTTTAAAAAGTCTATTCTTCATTCCTTGTTTTTGCATCTCCCTTTCTAGCCTGAAACTGAAATTTTCTTTAATGAAGTCCTGTTGTCCTCCTACTTATCCATGGAAAGTTATTTTCCCAGAGGCTAGTCACTGTTGCTGGGATATTGGCATTGATATCTTGTCAATGTCCTTCCAAATAAAACAGAATCACAGAGGTTTTTTTTAAGACAATAAGAATAACAAACCCCACATGTTTAAAAGAGTTCTGCATGCTTTGCAAACAGACAAAACAGAAGATGATTAGATTAAAAATAACTGCATTTGGATCTGGATTTACCCTATCTAACTTTAGGTCCTTTATAGGCTGAAAATGCTTCATGTAAGAGTCCAGCCACTTCCCTTTATAGCTGATGAACAGGGGGGTCCAAATTTCTGACAATACCCATCTCTTTGTTTGATTTTATAGACAGCCAAAGCCAACCTAAGATAGGGGCCAACCTAAGTCAGAGGGCCTAGAAATAGATGCTGAAGAGTAAAGTGGACTGAATCTTGACTTATCTTTGTCATTGCAGTGAAGTAACGTATTGAAATGAATTATAAACTCCTTCGTGTGTATTGAGGGAATGGCAAAGTGCTGAAGTCTGAATGAGGGTCTGAATGTCTCTCAAAATTTCTTCACTTGATGGGACATACAAGAAAAGCAGCAGAATGGAACAAGGATAAAGAAAAGATCCAGAGCCCTGAGGTCTATTTGCCTTGCCACAACGACTATCTTCTTTTATGTTGTGGCAGCGTAACAAAACTTTAGTCAAAAGCCAGTGCTTTCCAGGAGTCTTTTCTTTGGTTTGGTAGTCCTGGGATTGAACACACATCTCTCTTTGTTTTTCTTGATTAATATTTCCTTTTTATTCCCCAAAATTCATCATCAGAAAGATTTCCTTTTCTATGACAAAAAGTATTAAACGCTGCAAAGAAATTATCTAGGGTCCCACGAAGCAGTAGTGTTTTCTACTACAATTTATAAATAGCTGGCCCTACTAAAAGTTTGTCCCCATTTTTCTTGTAGGCCCCCTTTAAGTATTGAAAGGCTGCAATAAGGTCTCCCCGCAGCCTTCTCTTCTCCAGGCTGAACAACCCCAGCTCTCTCAGCCTTTCCTCATAGCAGAGGTGTTCCAGCCCTCTGATCATTTGTGTGGCCTCCTCTGGCCCCGCTCCAACAGGTCCATGTCATAGTTATGTTGGGGGCCCCAGAGCTGGACACAGTACTCCAGGTGGGGTCTCACCAGAGCAGAGTAGAGGGGCAGAATCCCCTCCCTCAGCTGGCTGGCCACGCTTCTTTTGATGCAGCCCAGGATCAATTAGACTTCTGGGCTGCAAGCGCACATTGCCAGCTCATGTCCAGCTTTTTGTCCACCAGTACCCCCATGTCCTTCTCAGCAGGGCTGCTCTCAGTCCCTTCATCCCCCAGCCTGTACTGATACTGAGGGTTGCCCTGACCCATGTGCAGGACCTTTCACTTGGCCTTGTTGAACCATGGGCCCACTTCTTGAGCTTCTCCAGGTCCCCCTGGACAGCATCCTGTCCCTCAGGCATGTCAACTGCACTGCTCAGCTTGGTGTCATCTGCAAACGTGCTGAGGGTCCACTCCATCCCACTATGTCATTGATGAAGATATTATAGAGTACTGGTCCCTATACAGACCCCTAAGGGACACCACTTGTCACCGATCTCCATCTGGACATTGAGCCATTGACCAGTACCCTCTGGATGTGACCATCCAACCAATTCCTCATCCACCAAACAGTCCACCTATCAAATCCATGTCTCTCCAATTTAGAGAGAAGACTCTTGTGGGGGACCATGCCAAAGGCCTTATAGAAGTCCAGATAGATGACATCTATAACCCTTCCCTTGTCCACTGATGTAGTCACTCCATCATAGAAGGCCACTAGGTTGGTCAGGCAGACTCGACCTTGGTGAAGCCATGCTGGCTGTCTCGAATCACCTCCCTGTCCTCCATGTGCCTTAGCATAGCTTCTAGGAGGATCTGTTCCATGATCTTCCCAGGCACAGAGGTGAGGCTGACAGGTCGGTAGTTCCCAGGGTCCTCCTTTTTACCTGTTCTAAAATGGGTGCAATGTTTCCCTTTTTCCAGTCCCCGGGGACTTCAGCTGACTGCCATGACTTTTCAACTATCATGGAGAGTGGCTTAGCAACTACATCAGCCAATTCCTTCAGGATGCTGGGATGCATCTCGTCAGGTCCCATAGACTTATGTATGTTCAGGTTCCTCAGGTGGTCACGAACATGATCTTCTCTTGCAGTGGGATGGACTTTGCTCCCCCAGTCCCTGCCTTGCAGTCCATCCACTCGAGAGGTATGGGAAGAGAGGCTGCCAGTGTAGAGTGAGGCAAAGAAGTTGTTGAGTACCTCAGCCTTCTCCTCATCTGTTGTTACCAGTTTGTCAGTCTTGCTCATCGGGGGGGGGAGGGGTATGCTTTCTTTGACCTTCCTTTTCTGGCTGACATACCTGTAGGAGCCCTTCCTATTATTCTTTGCATCCCTTGCCAAGTTCAGCTCCATCCGCACATTGGCCTTCCTGACCCCATCCCTCCACAACCAGGCAGCGTCCCTATACTCTTCCCAGGACACCTGTCCCTTCTTCCACTGCCTGTGCATTTCCTTCTTGCCCTTTAGTTTGACCAGCAGGTCTTGACTCAGCCATGCTGGTCTCTTGCCTTCCTTTCCTGATTTCTTACACCTGGGGATCGAGAGCTCTTGAGCACTATGGAAAGTGTCCTTAAAGATCTGCCAGCTCTGTTCTGTTCCCGTGTCCCTGAGGGCAGTTTCCCAGAGTCAGAACACTGGGTGTTCATGCTTTTTCTTCTCTGTCCTGCTTCAAGGTCCTGTTATATTCCAGGATCACTATCACCGACCAGCCTGGCCAGGCAATTGAAGAAGCACTCACCACCCACTAGCTTGACCAGTTAAATGAGGCCATACTTTTAGTCCACTCAACAACTGATGCTTGAAGAAGTGGGCAAAGGAATCCTCACAATGAGGATTGTCCTTACTTTGTCAATAGCATGGTTGCATATTTGTGGAAAAAATCTGGACATGATTTGGGGAATGCTATGGGAGAGGGATCGTCCTTATAGTCCAGACAAAGTAACATGTTTGGGAAGAGGAAGAAATTTTAGCCTTATGGATAAAAAACATTCCGTGACCTTAAAGCTGGGAAACAAATCCTGGGCCTGTTTAATCTACTAGTGTAGGAATAACGTGAGGTATCTGGAGAGCCAGAAGTCCTTGGAAGGTGATGATAGCGGGATAGAGTGGCCAGTAGTTTTGGGGAGAAGCACACCTGTAGGGACCAGCCAACACCTGGAATGCAATTTAATGTTAAAGGCAGCAGCTAATCCTCAACTAGTATAATTGATGTAACTGAAATGAAGGCTTCTCCCTTTTTATGGGAGATGAGGATTTGACCTGCAATGTTTTTATACTGTCCTTATTGTCTTAAAGTTCATGCCCTCACCTTCTTCTGCAAGCATTGTAACTGAAAACTATACATATTTGGAAAAAGTTCCTGCAGACCTTACTCATCTGAACAATTTGTCCTGACTTCAATAGGACTGTTTGTGTGAGTAAGAATTGGAGTGGATGTGTGCTTTGAAACAGTTCTGTGTCTCTCTAATCTTGTTTTGTCAAATGTTGTTTGATGAAACTTGGATGTTACTTTAGCAAACATACGTAGGAAGAACACATTTTTAGGAGAAGACTGGCTGTTCCTCTTTCTGGCTTTGATTTATCTGCATACTAAAATATGCATGTTTGTGAGACTGAATCTTTTCATCTGTATCCATGTAATTTGCCATCTTTTGTTGCGTATGCATATTTCCTTTCTTGATAACTCCTGTTATAAGTATTTTTGTAAGCTTTAAAAAAAATTCTGTACTTTTAAGCCAAGAATATACATAAAAAGCAAAACTGTTGTACAAAAGGCTGTTCTAAATAGACCTTAACAAAGTAATGAGTCAGGGAACAGTTACTTAATTAGCTAGAGACTTGTTATCTAACATCTGAAGAAATTCTCATTGGGTAAATAACTGATTTTGTACTCTCATAACATTCCAGATATAAATTCTAAATCTCAATAATAAAAAGCCCGCACACTCCTTATCACTTTGGATGCTGTTTAGACTTTTAATCACAACAGCATATATGCTGTCTTTTGCCTTTTAGCACTATATTGGATGACATTTGTACCCCCATGCCCAAGGTGAAGGACTGAGGGCTGTACTGTAGAAGCTATATCCATGAATCTATATCTAGAAAACATGTATGAGAATTTTTATGTTAGAAGTCTTCTAGTTTCCACTAGCACCCACTGCATATGCTGAAGCATAATTTAAATCCCGTAGCGGTAAAGGTAGCAATAGACAGAGATGATTTCTGTAGATTAGATCACTTTCCACATTACTATGCAAACCTGTTCAAAACTTCCTGAACCTCTGACCTAGCAAAGTTTCTTCGATCCGTGTGTCTGTATTACGGAGACAGAAACTGATCTTATATTTCTACGCACATATATTTGCACACTTGGCGGCCATTCCTTGTTTTGTGGATTGGTAATATACCAGCAGTGCAACATTTGTTTAGCAAAGGATACATAAACCTGGGGATAAAATACAAATGGTTATACACAGCATCCTGCACAGTAGTGATTCTGTGTACTATAAGAATAATAAGAAGAGCCGTAGTCAGAAACATTCCACTGAAAGCAAAAAGTTTTATTTTTAGTTTCCCTGAGCAATTTATCAAAGATAAAAAAAGAAATAATTCAGTGGGGAAAAAAAACAGTATTATTTTGAACTTAGAATACAGCTTTCAATGACAGGAATATAGCTAATAACAAATATCTGTTGTAGCTGAATATTAAAATCCCAGCTGGAAGAAATAAGGCTTCTTTGCTACATTAAGCAATCTAATCACTCTCTTTATTATTTACTACCCAAGGGGCTAAAATCATTAACTGATACTGCGCTCTAAAGCAGCAGCATGACATAGGAGCGTGGTATCTGTCTCAGAACACATGAGTGTGAAGTGAAGAAAATACTACAAGACACTCACTGACCTCAGGGGATGCAGGAAAATTCCATGATTCATTTTACATCAGCATATATTGAGTTTCAAAGCCATAAATACACTCCCCCTGCTATTAAAGCATGTATATTTCTACCTTAAAATATAAATTCCATGAGAAATAATAGTTATGAACCTAAATATACATAAAACTAGCCTCAATTTGCTGGACTTGAACCTTAAAGACTATGGGGTGAAGCAGGAGAAAAAAATGATTAAATTGATAAATGGATAGATGTATAGATAAAAGCAATTACAAATCCAAAGAAGTGCTGTAGTAGTCCACATTTTAAATAGCTGGTAGATTTAAGAATAATACTTCAAATCAGTAATGAGTATGAAAATCAATTATATCCAATTTCATACAGAATATTTAGGATATTTCTAAACAAGTACACTTTCAAACTTTCAAAAGGAGGGCAAAGGCTTAAAAAAAGGCATCTGGTAAAGAAATCATTGTTTTTTTTCAGCTGAGAATATTTCATTTTTGAGAATAATGACTCTAAACAAGTGCTTCTGTTATTGCTTTCTTCTAGTAGCTGAAAATATTTTACATATCTGGACTGTGAAGCTAGAAGAAGATGCTAAAATGAAGGGAATGTTTTATATTCTTAATCCAAGAAAAGATTTTGGGCTCCATTTAGTTGCCCACACAGGAGTGTCTCATGTCATCTGGGATCTGATGAAGTCTCTTGCCTGGCTTCCAGATACTGTTGCACAAGAGCAGTCTCCCATTGATCTCGTGTGGTATTCCTGACCTAAACTCACTGTGGTTTTACAGCTATTGCAGAGGACAGGGTTCCTTTTGGTTCTGATCATCTGGGATATGATCTTTGTGCTGTAAGGATACTACAGCTGGATTTCATTACCTGCCTATAGCTCAAGGCCAGATACTTGCTTTATATGTTCCATGATTTACCAGAGCTATCCTGATCTGCTTCATCAGCAGTATATAGTGAGCCTTCATTAATGCTTGTAGACTGTAATAAATAAGGGATCTTATAAATCACATGTTTTCCACAATGAATTGTTTCTCCCCTTGCCCCCTGTGATGTTCTAATGTTTTGTATCTTTCTTTTAGGTTGGTTGTTACTTGAAGACTCCTAAATACCCAATTTGGTTGGTATGCAGTGAAAGCCACTTCAGTGTGCTTTTTTGTTTGGAAAAGGATTTACTAGGTGATTGGAAAACAGAGCGGAGGTTTGACCTATATTACTATGATGGCTTGGCCAACCAGGAAGAAGAAATACGGTTAACGGTTGGTATGTACAACTCCGTAACTCTGCTTTTCATCTCTGGTGGTGGCAACAGCATCACATCAGAAGGAAGAAAACAATAATACATACAATGATGATCTCAGGCATTAAAGATTATTTGTATGCCTGTTTCCTAATTTCCGTAATTAGTTTTGGTGATTAATTGGAAATTAGATTTCACAAGGAAATTTTGAGGATAAGCTCTTTAAAGGGTTAAAAGTGAGCATATGCTACTTTATACAGACTGGTAAATCTTTCAGTGACACTCATTTCCAGGGAACAGATTGTGATCTGGCCTACTCATGCTCCCAGGACTAAAAACCGTATTTAACTACTCCCATTTTCCTTCACATCTCACATCGTTTCTACAGGCAGAAAGTATAAGTGTCCTGTTCTTCAACCCTACATGCCTGTAGTAAAATGAGCAGAGAGGGAAGCATGAAATCCTTGCCTCCAAAACCAGCTACTTCAGAAGATGACAGTAATCTGCTAACAAAATCTAGTCTCATAC
The DNA here is from genome assembly GCF_047370975.1 of Nipponia nippon. Classification (NCBI taxonomy): domain Eukaryota; kingdom Metazoa; phylum Chordata; class Aves; order Pelecaniformes; family Threskiornithidae; genus Nipponia; species Nipponia nippon. The sequence continues at coordinate 163,029,619 of NW_028262290.1, forward strand.
CTGCTTGTAAGCATACCTGGAAACACAAGCATGCAAAAGATCTGTCCTGTTGCACTCATTCTTTCAGGAAACCATGGCAAATTATGCAGCTGCTTTTACAGTAATACGTATTTCTCCAACTGGAAGGCATTTGGACAAGAAGTATTCTGATGCTTAGAAAGCTCCTACTAATTGCCATATTAAGACATTCTTGACCACTAAATTCCTATTTGCTAATAATATCCTACTTATCTTTTGTTTTCTTTCCTTCAATATATTTATACAGTCTAATCAAATTCCTTCTCAATCTTAAGGAGCCACTCTATAGTAGTCCACTCTTTAAAAATAAGCTGTCTGTATTCCTTGTTTGCACCTATGCTCTGGTTCTTGGACAGGATGAGTTATACATGGGTGTTGTATGTTCTAATTGAGTCCATGTGGCAAAGCTGTTTGTATGGGAGTGCTGGGGACTTTAGCATCTCACAAGATTTGGTAGTGAATTCAATCATCTTTCTGCCTGTTATTTATCCTCTTATTTTAATTAAAATCCCTGTCATTCTATTGTAGTGATGGCATTATATATTATCTCAAAAAAATGCTTGACCTTTACTGGACTGTAGTTGCCATCTGGTTCCCACACAGTCTGTCCCAGATAAAAGATTCTTTGTAAGTGACACAGATGATATAGTTCAGCATAGGACTAGAGAGATTGAGACACATTTTTTCTATTGTGTTGTACCATGTAACATACGGTCCAAACCAGGTGTCCTTACTTATAATTTCGTCATTAATAAATCAGGAAAGTTTCCAAAATCCAGAGCTACCAAGCAGTCTGAGATCCCTGGATGAGAAAGTGCTTAGTTTGTATAAATTTTTCTCTTTACTGTTTAACCTGTCATGGCATATCTGTATATTTCTCCTCAAAGACTAAACTTGCATTGAGAGGTAGATATCTTTTTGTTGTGTTCCAGGGATGTGTCCTAGTAAGCCTTTTGTTATCTGTGAAATTTTGCAAAAGGCTGTAAAATGCAAATAATTTCATCATTCTAGGGAAACGCTTTCCTAGTTCTGGCTGCACAGTAATCCTTTGTTAGGTCTGGAGAAAAACTGAAATTACTTTACATCCAAAAGGTAACATTGATCATACATCTAAACCATGAATACAGTAGCAGATGGAAATATCAGAATACTAAGTATTGCTGGTATTTCCATTGTGGAAATACCAACAAGCTATGATGGTTAGGCAGTGTTACTTAGAGGTACAGCATGACGTCCTGGGTGCTCCACAGCCACATCTCACTGGTGCTGGTTAGCAAAGTTGTTTGCTTTTCACTAGCAAGAAGGTGAATTCCTTGAAATGGAAATCTTGTTTATAATTAGGAAGATTACAATCAAGGTCACATTTCAGGAAATCTTGAAGAAATTACACTGGGCAAGAAAGGCAAGAAAGCCAGGAAGAAAGAGTAAAATTACATTTTGGGGGTAATAGCAATTGCCACTTTATATTGAGAATTTGCCCTGCTTTTCCTACTCATAACCATTTGCCAAAATGTAGACAAGGAATATGAAGTTCCTTCCTAAAAGCAGGCAATGCCTGCTAGTGAGTTCAACATACTATCCTAAATGGACAAAGGTTCATTAATCCTTTCCATTGGGGTAGAAATTTGTGATGGGCAGAGAAAGCAAGCAAGCCAGTATATCTAAATTAATAACCCTCTGCGTTTTGCTTATTTACTTTTTTCAGCTGTTTAGGGACTGAGTGGAGATTCTGGGATGTTTGTTATATGTCACAGAGACTACTTGTATGAAAGCGTGTTATACTGCTCAGAGAGATACTGCTCCTCCTTTCTAGTATATACGGTTAACGCCTACCTATGTTAACATTTACAATGTGTTGTCTCCAAGTGAAGATATAGGGAATTTTTGTACAATCATCTGTTTTAATAAATCATTCTTATATCTCATTGGTGCATACCTTCAACTCAGTATCCTTTTAAAGGTCTTCTCAGAAAGCAGCTGAATAATTGCTAAGACTATAACTAAATTTCTCAGAAAATTCTTCCAGAGTCATAGACACCATCTCAGCCCCTTTGCAGATGCCACAGAAGATAGCACAAGCAGTGAAATTAGCAGAGGTTCAGATACTGGAGACAACTTCTAGGGAAAACTGGTATATTGATTACGACACTTTCCTTCAGAACAGTTTTTTTCCCACAGTTAAGGTGAGATTATTCGAATGTGCAAAAGTCTTCTGGAAAGGCGATTACTAAAATGTCACTTCCTAAAGTTTAAAAGCCTTTTAAATTATGAGCAGTATTTCTTCTTTCAGTGATTGTCTGTTCAGATTTCACTCTTCTGAACCTGAACTCATCGTATCTCCTGAATAGCAAGTTTGTCTGTAACTGTGCTGGCACTCAGTTTCTCACTACCCTTAGCTTAGAATATAAGTGAAGATATAAGAGATCATAGAATCATAGAATCACAGAATAGTATGGGTTGGAAGGGACCTTTAAAGGCCATCTAGTCCAACCCCCTCTGCAATGAGCAAGGACGTCTTCAACCAGATCAGGTTGCTCAGAGCCCCATCCAGCCTGGACTTGAATGTTTCCAGGGACGGGGCATCTACCACCTCTCTGGGCAACCTGTGCCAGTGTTTCACCACCCTCATGGTAAAAAATTTCTTCGTTCTATCTAGTCTGAATCTGCCCTCTTTGAGTTTAAAACCATTCCCCCTTGTCCTATCGCAACAGGCCCTATTAAAAAGTTTGTCCCCATCTTTCTTGTAAGCCCCCTTTAAGTACTGAAAGGCCACAATAAGGTCTCCCCAGAGCCTTTTCTTCTCCAGGCTGAAGAGCCCCAGCTCATTCAGCTTTTCCTCATAGCAGAGGTGTTCCATCCCTCTGATCATTTTTATGGCCCTTGAGTGTAACATCAATGTGCCTTGCTCCAAATGAGTTATATGAAACACTTTAACACAGTTTGTTAATTAACTTAGCTAAACATTCCTTGCCTGCTCCTGTAAGATACACCTTTAGTGACAATTTTTTTCCTATTCCTTTGTATGAAAAACCTCCATTCAAACCTCTTGGTTGGAAGAACTCAAGTGTAAAAATGACAAAATGTACCAAGTTGGCAATGACTGGGAAAGACATCTGTGCCATATGCATATCCTGCTACCAGTACTATGGTCGGAACAGTGGTTGTTGCTTCTTACTATGAGAAGATCCAGAACATCAGTATCAGGAATTCCAAGAGGGATCCAAATACTACTGGAGACCTCTAATGAACTGTTATAAACTCTTCAATATTAGGATAAAAGAGGCCCTTTGAAACTTAAAAGATTCCTGTGTACCTCTAAATTTCTGAGGATCTAGGAGAAAACTGCCAGTACTTCATGTACTTTTAAATATTGTCTGTTTCCTACTACTCCAGCCCTTACAGTCATTCAGAGTTTTCTGCATGTATTTATACCAACAAGATCAACAGACAAGGGAGAGCCAGGTTCTCTCTATGACATGAGGAAGCCAGATATATCTGAGACTGGCAGCTGTGAATGTAAGAGCAATTGCCTCCCATCCTGTCTACATCAGTCTCACTGAAGCAGACCCATATCCTACACCCTGTCTTGGCATCGTTTGTTGCTCACAACCTGGCTGTTGGCTGGGTGACAGAAAAGAAGAAAAAGAAAAAACCCTAATCTGCTGCAGTTAAAATGTTTTACTCCAAAACAGGAAACAGCTGAGCAGACTGACATCCAAGCCGCTCGCAGGATGTTTTCTCTCTGGGAAGTTCAGCGACTACTTTCACTGTTGACAGATCCAGTGTCTGAGACACTGACCTCTCTGTTTCCCCCAGAACAGTGCAATTGCCTCTCCGTCCCGAAGGAATGCTCACAGCCTGTGGTAGCTCTCATATCCAACATAACGTCGTCTTCTCCTATCTGTGCATTGCTTTCTCAACAATCAAGGAATAACCTTCTTTCCCAGGGTGAAAGAATCTTAAACCAGTTTGGACTGGACTTAGGGTTTCCTATGCAAGTGTTGGACTACTGCTGTCCTTAGTATCTGAGTAACGAAAATTGCTTTTTTAGTAATTATGACATCAACTGCAAAATAAAAACCTCATGACAACCCTCCAGCATATTCTTTCACCTTCTAATCCATGTTTTTCCTTGAAACCATCTCTATATTAGTAAACTAACCTGGGTCAGGGCATGAGTCTGAACACTGTCCCACAATCATCCTTACTGTTAAGTAGTCAGCACAATTCTAGGCAAGTTTCTGGCCCAGAAAAAACTAATACTGGGCACAATCTGGGGATCATTCCCAACAGCGTTTGCATTCAGTCACCCCCTTTCAGCCTTTAGCCTGCCATCACATCAACAGTCAGTAGACCACGAGCGAAAAGGGTTTAAGAGATGGCAAAGCAGTGAGTGACAGACTGTCCACTCAGGTCAGCTATAAAGCCTGTGCTATTTGCAAAGAGCCATAGTCATGGTATCTACTCTGAGCATTCCTGGCCCTGTCTGGGGTGCAAACGAGAGCATGAGATGGTATTCAAGTACCAGCAGTGCTCATCTTTCAGCATATTGCAATCCAAAGTGGGCACGTGCCTATTGTGGGCTAGGAGATTTACAGTGTGAGTGGTAGTCCATCACTTCTGTGGGTGGAGTTCCTAGAAGCTACTGCGGTATTCTATATGAACAGAAATATACTCCAGCCACTAATAATATCTGATATGTCTCTGCAGACACAACTCAGATGTGCGCTGAAGATAAAGAAAATGACCTTATTCCTCCGCTTGAGCACTGTATTAGGACAAAGTAAGTGAAACTACAGTTTTTCATGCAGATATATTCAGTTATTGATATAAATAATATATGTAAGGCTGGACTGTGGTAAAAATATTGCAGCAAGTAATCTTGCAAAATTACTGCTTAAAAATCAGAAAGGATCTAAATAGGCTAGGCTGTGATAATATGTATTACACATTTAAATGTGCGTTATTGTAGTTAACATCCAACTAAGACGTTCACTTCATTCGTAGAGGGAACTTCATTACATCAGCAAGAACTGACTGAGCCAAATTCAGTTTGAGAGCACAACTTGATTTCAATAGATCTAAATTTAGATTCCCAAAAATGATTGATCCCTATTGTAGAGATATAATGAGAAAAGCAGAAAATTTCTTCCATCTTCATCAGTCTTTTCTGAAAAATGTAATTGCACTGAGGGATTTGGGTACCATTCTCAATGCATGAAGCCTTGTGCTCAACAGTCTCAGTTTTCTCAAACTTTCCATGTGTCTATGGGCAGCACAAGAGTTTCTCAAGATTACAAAACACCGTGTTTTGTGAAGTCATTCTTGACAATTCTTACGTCATATTCTCTCCTTAAATTATAGAATCATAGAATCATTAAGGTTGGAAAAGACCCTTAAGATCATCAAGTCCAACCATTAACCTATCAGTACCAAGTCCACCACTAAACCATGTCCTCGAGCACCACGTCTACCCTTCTTTTAAATCCCTCCAGGGATGGGGACTCAGCCACTTCCCTGGGCAGCCTGTGCCAGTGCCTGACTACTCTTTCGGTGAAGAAGTTTTTCCTAATATCCAACCTAAACCTCCCCTGGCGCAGCTTGAGGCCGTTTCCTCTCATCCTATCACTGGTTACTTGGGAGAAGAGATCGACCCCCACCTCACTACAACCTCCTTTCAGGTAGTTGTAGAGAGCAATAAGGTCTCCCCTCAGCCTCCTCTTCTCCAGACGAAACAACCCCAGCTCCCTCAGCCGCTCCTCACCAGCCTTGTGCTCCAGACCCTTCACCAGCTTTGTTGCCCTTCTCTGGCCACGCTCCAGCACCTCGATGTCCTTCTGGTAGTGAGGGGCCCAACACTGAACACAGTACTCGAGGTGCAGCCTCACCGGTGCCGAGTACAGGGGCACTGTCACCTCCCTGGTCCTGCTGGCCACACTATTCCTGATACAAGCCATACAAGGCTAGTTGCTGTCATGTTAGGATTTTCATGGCTATTTTGAGATCTATATGATATTAAAAGATGGACTTTTAAGCAATTTATCCAAGTCATACTGAAGTTAATGAGAACGTTTTCAGTTTAGTGAGACATGAAAGAAGCAAAATGGAGAAATTTAACTGGGTACAAAAATCAGATTTTTATCAACTCCATCAGCTGGACTTTGAAAGCTGCTATCTGAATATCTTTGGAGCAAGAAGTAAAAGCCTCATTGTCAAAGACCGTAACATTTGTAAAATCAGCAAGCCAAGCAGCTTCAGATTTCTCTTGTAATTTCCCTCCTTTCCTTGCCATAATTTGTCCTGTAAAAAAACACCAAACAAAAAATAAGGACAACAGCTGCCAAATAGTGTGTTCATGCAGGGCTGCCATTATAAATTACAGAAAAGTAGAAGAGGCATCTTGTAACATGACAACAGTGACATTAGTCCAGACTCCCTGCACATGTAGATTGTATTGATTCTTCTGTTCTAGTGACACATAAGCATGACCACAAACTAAAATAAATCATATGCAGCCTCAGAAACCCACACAGTGGGGGTGAATAATGCAGGCAACTACTTAAAGTTGCTCTTAGAACATCTTCCATTCCTGGCATTGTATCAAAGTTATACGGTTTTTGTAATGGTGATGTTTGTTTATTTTAAATTCCCTGCTTTAATCTACTGGAGAAGTAAATTATCCGCAAATTCCAGTGTCAATTTATTTTGTTTGTACCATTCTCAGGACTGTCTGATTTACCCTGATCAGTCTGGCTCCTTGTTTTCAGTATTCTCCATTTGCTTTGAGTGTATTTATTTAAGCATGGCCTTTCTGCTAAAGGTTTTTCATGTTTTATTTTTCCTTTTTGTTTTAAGAACTTTTTCTTCCAACTATCAAATGGTATATAAGGAAAAGTAAAAACAAACCAAACTAACCAATATTTTAACAAATTGGGAGATAAAAAAGAAATGTTTTCTATTGTACAACGATGGAAAACACTCCTAAACTGATTTTTAGTAAAGCAAGCAAGCAAGCAAAGAGCCATTGCTTATATTGACCAAACATTCATGATGAAACTCCTTATCAAACCTTTCTCATAAAAAAATGCAGGATAATTTCTCAGGCAGTGTGGAGAATTTCACAGTCTGAACTATCAGAACTGAGAAGATTAGCTGTTGTTTCCAAATGTTGATAAGGGTTTTTCCTTTCATTCACATGACTCAGTTCTGTTTTAATCCCTTACCCATTGTTTACCCCAATACCTGAACACCATCGTCCTGTAGGGCATTGAGTTATATGCCTAACATCTGTCTGCTGTTTGTTCTCTTATCCTCTCCCAAAGGGAAAACTGCATATGTAATAGACTGTTTCTGTAACTAGGTTTTTTCATTATTGTTATTATCAGAGGAGAAGGGTTGTTTTGCTTCTGCAGGAGGAGGAGGCTCATGTTTTTAGTCCCTATTCTATAAAATGTCAGAAAAGCGAGATTTGAGTTTAAAGCAGGTAACACTTCAGACAGCTAGAACGACTAGTCACCAACAGGTATCGCTTTAACCTGCAGGCTCCCAACCAAAGAGTCAGTGCAAGTACATGTACTTTTATTGTGGCTTTCAGCCCTAGACATCTGTAGAAGCAGTCAGTTCTGACCAAGAGATGTCTGGAATGTGCATCCCTGGGTTGTTTGGGAGATGCCGTGCAGATGTCTTATCCCATTCTTCCCTGAAGAATATTCTTATATCACAGTCACGATCCTCCACGTCTCTCTGCACTGGCGGAAATAACATCTGTTAGCTCTGCCTGAGGGGAACAAAACTTTGATCTGATATTATAATATGAATTCAGCGGTATATTCTGTTAACCCTCTAGCATAAGCTTTCCCCTGTGATAGTGGGGCTGTATTATACTTTAGTTCATCTGTTTGGCTTTAAAGTGAGACATCCAGTGGAAATTTAGTGGATAAGAGGAGAGGAGAGCATGGGCATTTCATCCTGAATTATTGGTGTGCTCTAAAACAATACCAAATGATTAGTACAGGAGATGCTCTGAATGTTATTCTGGACTGAGCATTGTTCAGGGCTTGAACCAGTTCCTTTTGGGTTCCCGTTAACTCCATGACCCTTGGGTGAGGTTGTAGTTGAACCAGATTGGTCAAATGTAGTTTTCGTATTGCTAATCTGATGAGTTATAATTGAATCAGCAGCGAGAATCTGGGTTCCATTTGAATTACATTGTGGCAGGATTGTTTGGGGAAATGATCACACCGCATTGTCCAGTCAGTTTGGTTTCTGTCTGTAAAGAAAAGACTTGTTCAGCACCTGTGAGTGAGGTTCCTCACTATTTGACACCTTTTCTTGTGCAGATTCAATATCTGAAAAAAGTTCTGAAGCTGTCTGCATAAGAGCAATTAGCCAAGGACTAATTTTCAGTCTACAAACAGCTCAAGAAAAATGCTTTGAAAATAAAGACAGAAAATAAGGCTTATTATGAATGTTACCTTGAGTCCTACTTCAGAATATCACCTTCTGTTTAAACTCTTTATTGAAAGCCTCTTTTAAAAAAGGCCAGTTCCTCACTGCATAGCAATTACAACATCTTAAGCCATAAGAGCAAAAATGGTATCAGCACATGTTAATATTTTCCCAGAGTATAGCGTAGTCTCAGACCAGATTTCGTTCAGTGTCTTTTGGCCTCTGTGGGGTCTTTGTGGATTCCTCTCAAAGTTTTAATCACCCTGGTGAGATAGAAGGTGGTGCCTTGGGAAGATTGCATGCAAAGATAAAGGATGATTTGATGACATTACCAGAAAAATCCAATGGGGACAGAAGGTGGTGATTGTACTTCCCCCTTGCATTTGGTTGTTCTGGGGGTAAGGTGATATTCCGAACCTCTGGCAGAGACAGCTCTCCACATTGGCAAATGCCAGACTAGGTCGAATATCCCCAGCTAAAACATATTCCGGGTTTAGCTTAAGATGTCAGGCATCACTGTTGTGTATTCCTACTAAGCCCTGGGATGAGGACAGTCTTTCTGCATTTTTTTTAATTTTTATTTTCTCAGCAAAATAAAAAAAGAAGGAAAAATTTCACAACAGCCCTCATATGGTCACTTCCTTTGAAACTTTGCACTGAATACTGCATGAATTCAGCTTTGGGTTTTGTTTTACACTTAATTGACTTGCTCAATGAAAGGACTGAGCTGCCATACCCCTGCTGACACATCCTTTCCTCAGTGACAGAAAGAATGTGGCACTCTGGCAAGTCACTGTTGTCTCCACCTCCCCACCAATGTCTTACTACTGTGCACATGCACTCTGAGACAGATTTTCAAACCAGATCTAGATACTTGACACTGGGAATGCAATAGTTTAGTTCTCAGAAGATCTGGACCATGATTTTGCAAATGCCACGGACAAGGGTGCAGTGAGTGACGCTGACTGTACAGTAAGTTGACTCACTTCAACCCAGTGACGTCACTGGAGAGCATCGTCTTGATTTCATTGAGTCTTGGTTCAGGTCTTTGTCAGACTGAGTCGTAAGCACTCTGAAGACTGAGCATTCTGATTATATAGGATTAATTCTTGTACTCAGCTTGGGGATTCCCTACAGTCTTTGCAAAACCAAGGTACTTTTGTTCTGAATCAACTGATGATGAGGACTTTCTATTGCACAGAAGAGGCTGGGTAAGGAAGGGTAAGGAGACTGACCTCCAAACTTAGGCACCTAAATTTAGGGGGCACAAGTACCTCACTTCCCTTCCTTTCCCTTTGAGATGTGATTAGTTACCCCGAGTGAGTCCATCATAAACTCTCTAAGGTTCTTTTGGGTGGCTGAGGGGTGTTGGGTTACCGTTCCAATGATCTGATTAGCTGATGGATATAAAATGATTGTTTTCATTTCTAGGTGGCAAGGAGCTGTTATTGACTGGAATGGCACAGAACCAATCTTGTGACTGACCTGACCTGCACTTTATTTGTAAAGACAAAAAGGAAATGACTGAATTAGCACATTCCTATTCCCACCAATACAGGAAATAGGACAAGAGTTGTGCAGTTTACGATGAGGAAGAATGACATGGTTTGCAGGCTGGAAGAGTTTCACCTCAATCACCTCGTGCTTCAGATATTTTGCTTATAATATAAACAACACTTACGTAAATTCCTTGTCACTGCCTTTAAGATACAGCTTCTGAGAGTAGACTGAGTTTCCACCGCCAAATCAAGGCTACAGATGAAGCAGTGAAGTTGTCAACGTCCCCTTGAGGTCTGTTTCTGGATCCACTCTGTATCCTGCAATTGTTTCAAAACATCTGATGAAAGATGCTGAACCCAGGTTTCTGTCACTGTACATGCCTTCTCTGTACTGCCTCGTTCTTCACCTACAAAGCTCCAATGCAAGTATAAAATATCATCCAAGAAATATATATTAACTTCTTTACCTGATATTAGTAAGTCTGGTTTTGCACTGAACAGGCTGATAACCATATGGGCTTTTCAGATAAAACTTGACCTATACAAAGTTCTTGTTGTGTCATAAAATTTGCAGTAAGGATTGTGGTTTTGTGTTACCAGAATAATAATACTAGTACGTTCCTTATACTGGGTGCAATTGGTGTATAACTGTGCCTCACACTGATGTAGCTCATTTTTCTTTCTGGATGAGAGATAGCTGTATCGGTTTATATTTATACCATTGCAGCTAGTTATACACTAGGGCTTATTTACACCAAAGTGATAGATAAGATTTGTGCTTTGCTTCTTCATAATTACAAGAAAACAGAAGAGCTGTTAGGTTTGAAATTTAAATGGTGCCTATCTGTGATAAGTACCATTTTTCATGATTAAATAAAGTGCATGTACTGAAATGATGTACTGTGAAGATCTATCACAAGGTACTGAAACAGCAGTTTGTATTGTGAAACGAATTATTTAAGTGACATATTTTGGCAACACTTTACCAAAATTGGAACAAGTTACTGAACTGAAGATTGGAAAAAATGCCTTGGAAAAAAGGCAGATAAATGGTGTTTCTAGAATTATTCCTCTCTTTTGAGATTGAATATTTCATGAGGGTTTAATAAAGAACTTTTACTTTCTGATATTTATCATAGCATCTTCTTCCTAGTCAGTATGCAAACTCCTCTGAGTCCTGATAAACTACTTGCTCTTTCCAAAACCAATTTCCAACAAAAATTCAGGTCCTACTGTGTGTAGTGTGGAGATATCAAACTGACTATGCAAATACAAATCTTGGGGAATTAGCACTTGAGCTAGATTTGGAAAGCAACCTGAATATAAGCCATAACGGAGTATCAGAAAGGTTTAGATTGTGTTTGAATGTTTCTTCCCATTCACATCAAACTATCTATACGCAGTAAAGCATCTAGGAGTTTCTGTTATTTTAATTTTATTTAATTCAGTATAATGTAATTTGTTTGGTTTAGATCAGATAGGCAAACTTCTTTAAACTTTGTGAGATTAAGATCTCCCATTCAGATTCTGAGGCATAGGCAGCATCAGATCTGAGCTCATTCCTGACTGCTACAGGGATGTTACATGGCCTTTGGCAAATGCTTTTGTCTTTATGTATATAGGGACAGGTTTGTACTGTCAGCTATAGGTGGACTCAATACTGCCTTAAAGATACACTCATCATCCATACTTCAAGCACTCCAGTTTCCCAGGAAGCACTTGCCTCGGTGTAATCTTCAGTGTTTCCGGGAGCAGGAGGTCCCAAACAGTCAAAGATCCCAGATCCAAAGCCTTTGTTCCTCTTGAAATTTCTATGAGCTATAGTCCACACTTTGTTTAATGAAGCAAATATAGTTTGATTTTCCCACCTACCTCACAGAGCACCTATAATGTAAAATAAGACTTTTTGCAGAATGCATTTGGACAGAAAAGAGTGTAGAGATGAAAAATGGTGGAAGATTTTTGGAACCAGCTTTAACAAAAAATTCCTTTCTGGATTTTCCAGTCTACTAAATCTACACCATTTACTTTAAAGCAGTTAGGAGATAACCTTCCACTCCCTGATAGAAGAACAGCAAAGATAAGTGTTCATCTGGGGAAGCATGGAGCTGCTTTGTGCCAGGCCAGATTTCATCTGACTGAAATATGGATGTCTACAGCGCAGACGTGTTCAGAGGAGCTGTTCTCCTCTGTTCAGAGGAGGGGAGATATCAGGTTGTGACATATCTTTGCTTTAGGATGAGAACTGTGCTCCACACTGTAAGATGATGAGTATAAAGGGAGCCCAAGAGGATTGCCTCAAATGGATTTCACCCATGAAGATGTAAGGATTTTTCAGGGTATAAGAAAGAGTATAGATTAGTGAATAGGGCTTGGAAATAGATTGTGGTTTATGGTTTATCTTGGAGGGTAAATGAAGATGAGGAGAGGCCCTGAACTCTGACCCTCTTTCTAAAACAGGCTGCAAAGAACTTTGAGGCTCCTTCATCACTGGTTATGGAGAGTATTTTTGTTGAAACTTAATTTCTATGACAACAGAATCTCAGTGAGACAGATCTTTCTTACCTGTTATCTGTCATTGTATCCACGTATATTTGTTCTGCAAAGTCCACTGTCCACCTGTCATCTGTTTAAGATGAACTAACTCCAGATTCACCTGTGCCCTCACTCACAAAGGCAGAAATAAAGCACTTGGTCTACTTCCCCAAACCGCCACCTGTGTAGGGTAATTCCACCAAGCTGGAGCACTGAGAACCTCAGCATTGCTAAGCACCTTCCACCATCCTTGCTCCTGGAGCCTAAAAGCAGCATCTCCCTTCACCAGGGTTCAGTGGCAGTGTCCTTGCTAGGCAAGAGAGATGGCTCTTGAGATTTGCTACGGCATCCTTCCATCAGGAAGAAATGTGCAACCAGAACATTAATTTAGATCTAGTTCTTCTCAGAAAAATGCCAGAGAATTACCTTGGTCACTATCTGCATCAAGAAGACGACTTGCAGGTTTTTATTCGATATAAAGCACCAGAGTTATTTCCCTTAAAACATTACAGGGCTTTTTGAGTCAATCAATCAGACAAGGCAATGCAAAATGTTATATGGCGATGCAAAAACCTTTGCACAGATCTGTGTAGAATCATATCCTGTTCCAGTAGCATGCATCTCTTTTTTTTAATTATGTTTTCCTCTTCATTGTTTCTCATTTTCTTTTTCATTGCCCAATGAATGTGACTTCCTGAAATGAACAAAAACAGCAACCGTTTGGTAACTGAGAATTAAACAACACAGGTGACATTGACACTTGGTCTGCATGATGTCTTAATTTCATTCTCATTTCTTCTGTGGCATAAAAAAATACACCCTCTGCTGAAAACTGACCCCTTAGCTAACAACAGACATGGCATATTGTGTATGTAGATGTAAGCAGAGGTACTATTTTGGTAAGGTGTCATATACCTCACCTTTGTACAAAAAGTATATTTAACTTTGTCTTGTACAGAATGTCCCATACAAATAAAACATTTAAAGCAATGGTAATAGTAAAAGCCCAGATTTCCTCCTCATTTTTTAATAATTCATCTGCTAGTGGAAATTCATCTGGGAGATTAGATTATAAATGTTTCAAGGGCCTCATCAGGTCGGTGGAATAATAACGAGAAGTTAGGCCTTCTCTTCTGTGAGAGGAACTGTAGTGCAGAGTGGCATGAAGTAGCCCACACTGACCTTGATAGTGTTACACCTAGGCAACTACAGATGCTTAAACCAACTAGTCTGAAGCTAGTTTAAAGCGTGAGGTACTAACTGACTCCATGCATGCACGTCCACCATGTTCTGTTTGAAACCTACCCAAGCGGTAGTGAAAACTGCAACGATCTCGTTACCTCTCATTGTTTAGTCTGATATGAGTCTCATTATCCCGATCAAAATCAGAGCAGAGGCAGTCATGTTACAGAGTTTTATTGGGAGTCTGGTCAGGATGGATATGTGTACACACCGAGTAGGTTTCTTTATCCATCCGCAGGTCTACTCTACAGCAGAAAAAAGGTTTTATTATTATAGCAGCAACCACTTGTGAAAAACTCATCATTGTGCGTAAAATTCAGGCTTAATTTGATGAACCTGCTGGTGTTTGTTTTTCTACATATCTGCCCTTATTATGCTGGTCAAATCTGGGAAAACTTTGAGATTTGATGTCTGACTAGAATGAACGAATGTCTGCTGTCACCATGTGTTTTGTTTCCAGGTAGAGCAAAAATGACAACTTGAGTCTGTTGTTTTCAAGTCTTCCCTTTTCTGAGGCAGATTTCTTTTTGGTTTTGTTCCTAATATATTTAATGGGCTAATTTGAAATGACAGGAAACGGTCACTTTAGAAATCAGAGGAAAGCTGAAGACCTTGGAAAAATGACACAGCCGTTAGCGAAGTTTTTCAGAAGTGATAAGTGGCTTAGGGGCTCTAAAGATTCAATTGCTGAAACTGAAGTACTTAAAGAAGGCACAATTTTCTGGTGGTGGTTGGGAGCTCCATTAAACCACAAGGACCTCAAATCACTGGTTGTTTCTGAAAACGCTGGTACCAATTTTTTGAAGGAGTAGAATAGTCAGTTCTTCAGAGTGTCTACATGATTTGGGGTATGGTTACAAAAACATAATGTGATACAAAATATAGATTTACATTATTTTGGTAACTCTATTTTCCTGTCCCAGGGTAAGTTTACTATGAAGGAAACTGCGCTGAATTATTTCACATTGACCATGCCTGGTATATGGACATTTATTATGGAGTAGGTGATAAAAAGTTAACCCAGACCAATGTCTGTCTTGTAATAATTTGTCTCTTTAGTTCACATTTGTAGAATTGTAAAACTGAAGAATCAAGCACCAAAGCCTCTATGACCGATGTGCATTATTTTATTTTTCTGTTCATCAGTAAGATCATGTAGGAAACAGAGAGGTTTCTTCATGGAAAGAAAATGATTGCTCCTGCATGTCCGTATAATCCAGGGCCCAGTCTGCTGCATAACCTAAGGAAAACTTATCCCATTAAGAACAATTTGTATATACTAGCACTCTTCATTTACTTGTTTTTGTTGGCTAAAAGGTAATAAATCCAACATTAGCTCTGAAATAAGGAAGTGGTTTCTCCTTAGCAACTTTGTTTATAAAGCTAGAGAAGGAAAAAGGGCATTTTCAGTCAGATATTTTATTTGTCATTTCAACCAGGGTGGGGAGGGTGCAAAGTATGCAAAGTGACTTTTTTCTAAGATAAATATTTATCAGTAGTCCAAGATTTCAAGTTTCATGTGCTGTGGGTTTTTTTACTTTTCTTTTGCTTGAAGGAGTCATGCTAAACTGCAACAGTTGACACTTCATGGAAGTTGTGCTTAAAGGCACAATTCTTAGCTGGTCTAAGAATGATAGTGTTGAGACTTTTGCTAGACCCTCGAACTAGAGCATAGAGCACTATTTCTTTGATCTCTGGCTCTTGACATCAAGGTGAGTTTCAGCTAGTGGGTGGTTTCCATGGCACTGTACACATTACATGCTATTCACAGCATGCTTTACATAGCACAGATTAAAATGTCTTATAGCGACTCATGGATCTGGGTGCCTCAATTTTCAAGGCCCATTTGAGAAACCTGAGATCATTTATGAAAAAATAGAGTATAATGAGTTGGCCGTAGACGGGTTGAGATGAGGTGGTCCTGTGCAGAGACTAGATTCAGATACTCAGAGACAGTAAATCTGGAAGCAGCAGTGTGACATTAATATGGCTCTGAAGGTGAACTTATAAACCCTCATTCTTTTATGGAGGCTAATTGGCTGAGATGCAACGAGGCTAATGGGTTCAGATGCAACACATTTCATTTTCGCAGCTGGTCCATGCATTGCTTACTAGGAGATGTTTGTAACACAATCTGTTTGCTTGATGTACCAATGCCTATAAAGGCTCTGGAAAGTAGTGAGCATCCACAATCTCAAAATAAAGGTCTTTCCTGTGTCTGAAAGTGGTCATCCCAAACCAAAAGCTTCCAACATTGTAAATTAGTCTTGGCAATAGTTATAACTGGCTTCCTGCTGTAGGAAGTTTGGTCTCATCTGTGAATCTCAGGCAGGATCTATCTAATCTAGTCAGAGGTGTCTACAGGGTAGATAGCTCCATGTAAACCAATGACCCAGGACTATATTTAAAGCCACTGGTGAGAAACAGGCACAATATGAGCATGAGACACCTGACCTGTTTTAGGTGCCTACTAAGTGAGTTGCATTTTTCACTTCCCTGCCTGCTGCTGGCTGGATCTCCACTGATTATACTGACTATCGGGAGGCTAGGATGACTAGTTCAAATGAATCCCACTGTGTGTGAATGATGAAGTCAGAAAAGAAGAATGTGTTTATAGACCCACATACTTGACAAACCAAGTGAATGAGATGATAAGTGAGAGATTCCTCCTGGCTCCTGCACCATTCTTACCTGTGTCTTCCACTTCACAGCTTTTAGCTGTGAGATAGAGAAACACCTCTTTGAGAAAGAAATCATAGGATTGAGCAGCAGGAATTTGCCAGCATCTGGAGAAGGAGCTGCTGATAAAATTTGATTGCTCACGTAGGCGCACAAGAGGCATATCGGAGTTGAGACCTGGAAGGTGTCCTGGACATGAGATTTTGTAAGCGTAGATTTCTTGTATAAGAACAGCACTAGTACTGTGTCACAATCCTAAATCCTGATAAAACACCCAAGATATCTGTACCTTGTGTTCTGCTTCTTTTCGTACCGTTACCTTATCATTTGGCAAGGACTTCCAGATTAATCTAAGAAATATTCTGGGCATTTGTAAAAATACTCTGTGTGATGGAATTCAGCAAATATTTATTAATTGACAAAACACTAGCAAAGAATGTGTGGCCAAAAAAAGAATAAAACTGTTCAGCTCCTCTCTGTACAATACACAAAGAATATGAGGTTAAAAGTTACATTCCACAAACATACCTTTTGCTGAGAAGTACTTGGTTTGATAAGTGTTATGGATATGAGCCAAGGTCTCCAGACCTTGAATTCTGGATCATTGCTGCAGGGAGCGTGGAAAAATATAACTTCTGGCTAAGGGAAGGGAGTGGTCCACGGTCTCCACCTGTGCAGATCTGTGTGGCACAGTTCCCCTGAGGACGTCTGGGTTTCTGCAAAGTTATTTCCAAAGAGAAGTTAAAACCCCACCAGAAGATCACAGTTATTGAGTAGGCGCTCGGTCAGCTGTCCGTATGACGTGGTCACATTAATGAAGTTTTGGTAGGGATTAGATCCTAAACATTAAAAAGGCATCATCATAAGTGGGGTGGAAGGTGCAACAGTAAATTAATTTTAGTAACCCAAATAAAAAGAAAAAAATCCACCTTAAACATCGAACATGGAAGAGGCTACAAATCGTTTTACTCTAGGGGTACAGGACATGAATCACTGATTTTTGTGTTACTCCAATTTTTTTCTTCTTCTTTGTGATGCAGTTTTAGGCCTACACTTCATTTACTTTATTGACCATTAAATTCAGGAGAAAAACATACTAAGGGCCACACTCATGCCAAGTGCAAATCACCTAAATACTGCTTTCAGTGTGCTCCATATTTTTATTTATCTCACATGGAAGAAACTGTCTTGCACGCTATTACATTTTGGCTGAGGAAAAGGTTCACAGTGTGTGTCTTTATGTCTTATTGTCTATAATCCATCTCCATATGCCTGTTTTTAAGTGCCTGTAATATGTTGTTGATATGATTTCAAATCTGCTGTCATGTGTTGTTTGCATTTGGTTAGTAGAAGTAAAAGGGAAAAATATCACAATAGCAAATTGCGGCTGGTAAATGTCAGTCCTAGATAGTGTGAAAAATGAGTAATGATTTGCAATGGCGTGTGAAGAAAGCCGGTCTTTTACGAGCACTTCCATGCAGAACAGTTTTATTATGACTGACATCCTTCTCAGGGCTGAATTCCTATCACGCATAATATCCTTCCTGAGTTGCTCTTGGTCAATTCAGTTCTGTAAGAAACAATCCAGTTTTATTAAAGCTATGATTCCAGTTTGCAAACCTGACAAATGCAACACACACATTAGAATCTGCTCTGCTTTTATTGGTATTATTTTTCAGGAGTTTTCAATGTCAGTAACAGATGAACATAGTAGATGAGAATCTGAAAATTGGATTTTTTTTTACAGTATGAAATATAGCTATGGATACCCAACTGTTTAGTCATCTGAGAGAGAAAATAGGTGTCTAATGGCTGCATGCCATATGCTGTGAGAAATACATGTGTGTATGAGTAGCAGAAGGCAGAGAAAGAGGAATCAGAATGATAATTGTTATATTTCTTTTAATTTTGGGTGGAATTTGTTAGGTTCCGTGCAACAGCGCTAAGGCATCCACTAATTTTTAACGGGACAGTGAGTTAAAAATACAGGGAAGCATCCTGAAGTGTGAGAGACTAAACATCCATGAGACATGTTAGGAGCTGTTGGAGTCTCCTCTAATTGCAGCAGCTTAGATTTAAATTCTTCTAACAACTTGTGCTCTCCGAATACACATTGCTCCTGTGCGTCCTCCTTTTGCGTTTTCTCAACTGCTAAGAGCAATGAAAGGCACTCCTTTACTTACCGTATAAAGACAGCATTAATTTTTACTCTCTCCTTGCTTGTTTTGTCCACTTTACATATCCTATGTCTAATGTGTAACTGAATTAGGAAACCTCTTTCTTTTGTGGACTCTGACAGCAAAATGTCAGCATGGTCTGAGAGGCGAAGGGTGATTTATGAGGTTTCCAGGATGCAGGGAACAGGTGACTTTTGCTTAAAGGAAAAATTATGTTCCTTGCTTAAAAAAATAATCAAGTAAAAGTAAAGCCACACGGAGAATATATGTTATCTACAGTCGTTCCAGAAAGAGTTTCCTACAGAACAACCATTACAAGTCATTGTAAGTCTCTTGGGAACAGCAGTCAAAAACATCAGCAGTTAATTACTAGAACTTCCTAAATCAACCTTCTTTGGCATGACATGAGGTGAATGAAAGCAATAAAAGCAAGGAAGTGCATTGTGCTTTGTCCTGTCCAACTCCTGTTCGGACAGGCGTAGGTCACAAGCACAAATGTAACCAGCCATGAATTGTTGTTTTTTATTTTAATTCCTGGCCTTGGGTTAAATTAAATCAACATGCTGGAAAGGCCAAGGTGAAATGGCCAGGTCTTCAGACTGCGTAAATCCTCTGACTTCAGTTGAGTTGTACCATTGCCCCACCTTCAAAGCATAGTCCCTGCTCTAGTAAAGCAGCAAAGAGTATGAAAAAGTATGCCCTGCAATGGCTGGTAAAATAAAGAGAGAAGCTGAACAATCTGTTCTTATTGGGGTCTTCACAGTATTAGCTTTGCAGAATGTATGTTGGGGTGCTGCTAAATTTTATGATACACAACTCTGGGAGGTGGAGCTTTTTCTTTGCCTTGCCCTGATTGTGGTCAGTCCTGGGTGCAGCAGAAGGGTTGTGCAGATTCCCAGGCTGCTGGAATGAGTCTGGAAGGAAGAAATTATGTACCATCAACCTTGTTACCAGGACTGGGAAAGGGAAAAATGTTTCATGTGGACCCTGCTTCAAAATCGATTTCTTTGCTTTAAAACCAGCCTGCAAAATCTAGAATATCTGCTTGATAAAGCAGAGTTACTGCTGTTTTTCACTGATCTCTTCATTCTTGCCTTTATATCTCACAGTGGGGTGGAGAAGACGTTTCACCAGCTGATTCGGTGAGTCTTCCAGGGAAAAGGAGTTTTGAGTAGGGACGTGAATGGGGCAGAGTTGCAAGCATCACACATCTTTGACTCAAAGTGAATGAGAAGGAAACCCGGAGGAAAGACTAATGTCTTAATTGGAGGGAAGGAGCCAAAGGGAAAGGCACACAATAATAAATGAGACAGAAGTTGTATATCAGGAAGAGTTTTATAGGATCTCAAAACCTTCACAGATGTGGGTGAAAAGAAGCTGGTGATTGATATAGGGTGGCTGAAAGGAAGAGAGCACAATGAGATGTTGGCCAGACAGGGTTCCCCAGACCTCGGGAGCTTAATGCAGCCTGGGCAACTGGAAGCAGCAGAACATGATATTTTCGGATCAGCAGGTGGCCAAGTCATGCTAGGTGCCTTGCAAGGGCTGGCCAGAAGAGCAATAAACTAGGCAGCAGGCAGGATGTTTCCCTAATCCGTTAGCATATGTGATTAAGAGTTATTCACCATAAACACAAAGGCTCGTCAAGGAGCTGAGGAGCGACGATGGGTGGAGGAACCCCAATAACATAATTAGTGCCAATGGAGTACTCTGACTCAGTTGCTCCTGGGGCTACCCAGGGAGGGTGATCAGCTCATGGTCAGGGCTGAGACCCACGAGATGGCTTGGCTTGGCCAAAGAAATGCTTCCCAGGTGGCCTTGAAAGTTGCGGGGTTTATCGCCTTCGCAGGAACAGCACTCATAGTGGGATGCAAGGGAAGAGCATTTGAGGACTGTGTAAAACTTATTGTGGGATGGTTTTACAGGAATTGAGAGAGTGTGTGAGACATTATAGGAGGGGAAGGACCAGCCAATGTGGCTTGGGGACGAGCAAGTGTGGGATAAAAGCAGTCGAACATGTATAAACCAGGGCTGGCCATGTTCTGCACTTGCTGAGCTCAGTCTGTCGTTTCTCCTTATTAAACTCCATTTCCAAATATTTTCCTGGGTGAGGGGCTCCCTATGCTGTGTGCATGTGTGTATAAGGGGTCAGAGTGCCAGCAGCTGGAGAAGGGGCCATGGCTCATAGGGCTCGTGTATCTGTGGGGCCAGGAACCAGAGAGACCAGAGTGTGTGAGTGTTTCCCTAAGGAACTGCAGCCCTGTGTGTCTGTGCGTGTGGTTATATCTAATTTGTTAGCGAACTTCAAGCCAGACTAGCTGGCAAGAATGGTAAGAGGTCTGGGAGCCGGGCATGGGAGAGACCATGGCCCTGGGGCCAAATACTGGAGGGACCAGAGGGTTGGCAAGTTGGCTACTGGAGGGTCTGTAAGTCTGAAGCAGCTACTGGAGAGATTCTGAGTGTGTGTGCATGTCTTTTGGGAATACATGCTGAACCTCCCAGCTGGCTGACCGTAGGGACATGGAGCTGTGGCAGCCTCACATCCACTGGGCTCTTGGATCCAAGTGCCTCTAACATCTGGCATTCTGACCTGTGGTCTCCCCAGTCGTTGTTCTTTTGATCCTCACTGAACTTTGGTGTTTAAGGTGATTAGCTTTTGATCACATAATGTAATGTGAGCCACTAAGGGAGAGACCAAGCTTTTGGATACTTATTTTAAGCTAGTAAAAAAGAAAATAAATTTTACATTCATACTTTTGGGGGGTTTTAACAGCACTACTGGACAACTGCAACCCCCTGAGGCCTTTCTGTGCTCTCAATCTATGGGATGGGAACTTGTTACTCCATCAGCAAAAGTTCCTGAAAGGGGTTGTAGAACATAGTGTGTTGAGTTCAGCAGCTCGGGTAAATCTCCTCTGGTCCTTCATTCCACTGTAAGCATATGTGAAAGTCACGTCACCACTGCTCTTGGTCTGAGGTTTCAAATTCCATGAGGCCATCTCTTTGACTTCTTGCTTACTAAACAATTCAGGTGATTTTTTTTCTCCATGTCTCTACAGACCTGATTTTTGTGCAATGGACTAACGGATTTCTGATTTAATATTTCCTAGCATCTTTTCTATAATAAAGGTGAATAGTTATGAAATGCCATACCAGTACGTTGTGCCTCACATCCAATATTAATTGCAAATCCAAAATTAAATGTCAGGTGCCTGAACTGGAATTTTATTATTGATTCTTAACTCCATGGCACCCCAGTGAAACTCTGACTAATACCAGGTTCTGCTTTGCTGTGCTTTTTAATGGCATGTAATATAAAAAGGTTCTTCTTACCAGAAAACATTCAACGTCTAGACAGATTCAAGCAAAGAGAATTTTTATCATGGACAACTTTAGTCTGTGATCAAAATCCAAAGTGAAGCCACTGCCCATGGTCTTACAGTAAATGCACATCTACTCTCTTCTTCTGTTCTTCATGTTCAGAAATATTTTATGCTTAGGTGTGCTTACCTGCTGTTTACCAGTACATGACCTTTATTTTCATCTGTGATTTGTGCTTTTCAGTTTATTGCTAAGGATTTTGAAAATAAAGGACTTTTTTTGAATGAACAAGCTAATAAACACATCTCAATCCTGATTTCCTAGGAAGGTTTTTATACTCATGGCTAGTTGTTGTGCTGTATAAGTCTGCAAATCATACAAAAATTTTAAGTGTGAAAACAGAGAACAACTGGAGAAACAAACCATGTAGACAGGGAAAGTGGTAGTTATCCAGAAGATTTCATCAGTTTCTGTGCCAAACCCCTGGCTACCATGTTTCTTGTAATCACTGCTATGTTTAAAAACAAGTGTCCCTTCAGGTGAAAGTAAAATTTCATTTTGTTTACTACAGCACGTCTGTTTTCCATTGTATAGCAAAAATGGAGCAAAATGAGGGAAAGAGCTTTGTTTTATCACCCCCTCATGAAAGACACATGGTTATCTTGGGCTATGAGTGTGTCTGTGAAGTGATGATCTGGTCTGGAGGACCCCTAACATACCGATACCTGAATAACATAATTTTGTTAAATGCTGTTTTCCTCTTGAGGTGGAAGATGCCAATTTTATTTTTATTCTTGAAATGTTATGTCTGAACTCATCACCCTACACATCTTTTAGAGTCAGATGAACAGATGCTTCCTTCTGACCTGCCTGTTACAGCTACTCTAGGAAAACACAAATACACTTCTGAAAGTGGAGCACAGCACACAAGACAAATCGTGACTTCAGAGGATGCTTCAAGGGACCCTCTGCTTGCAACTGTAACAGCACAGACTTGTTTTTTAATCCTCCCCCCCTCCTTCTATACATGGATCATAGCCAGTGGCATCTGTGTGCAGACCATAGGCTGGTAGAAAAAAAATAAAATAAAACTACAAAATCAAGTGTAATTTTCTGTGCTTTTCCTTCATGGTCTTTCTGAGCTTGCAGAGGGTTTAACTACTTGTTCCAGCATCAGGATCAGTGTCATTTACTCACGAGAAGCTCTTTATGATCTCAGGCCTCAGCAGGCTCTTTTCCAGCTGAGATTTTTGAGCAATTCCAGTGCAGTGTGTAGGAAACGGCCTCTGGTGACATTATTCTGCTTTCAGTGACAGTGCCAGCATGTGCCAAAATGATTGCTACTATAACAAATAAACTAAGCCATGCTGCAGTTGCCCTTTGTGTAAATTAGGAGTGAGAACTGTGAATGCCCCTAACATTCTCCAGAGCTGAAGTATAAATCTGCTACTTTATCCAAAATTAACAGCATGTGGCATCCCCACTTAAGATGGTGCATGTCTTTCTGAATGCACCCATGGTGTAAATGACACTACAATATATTATTAACTTGTTAATATTTGATGAAAAGGCCTGTTTTATTAAGCTCGGGGAAACAAGCAAGAGAAGTACATCTGAAATTAATAGAGCCCCAATTTAAAGACATCATAACTAGATAACAGCAAGCAGTAATGCTAAGATAGAGTCACAGCACACAAAATTAATCATTTTGTTCATTGAGCACTCTGTACCTGAGGAGTTCAGGGAGAACAAACTCTTTTAATGATCCCCAAGCACAGCAAGTTATAAAGCAGAACAGCTCCAAGCAAACCTCATTTGCTTAGAGCACTGGAGCTCTAAGCTGATGGTGAGAAAAAGAATAAATGTCAGAAATTTTTAAGCAGTTCCATACTACTGATTCAGAATCCCATTTAAAAAGAAACAGATGAACAAACTCTAATATTTGAATTGTTTTTCACTCTGCAACTCACAGTAAATATGCAAAAGAAGAGCCAAGTCCATGTTGAATATTTAGGAAAACACTGCTATATGTAAAAATAAAAAAGCAAAATTGAAAGTGAATAACCAAAACTTCCCGGTTGCACTTCTGTAATATGAAAATGAAATAAAAAAACATAATGACAACAACAATACACAACTGCAGTAAAGTGAAGGGAAATTCAAAGAAAGAAGATAACTTCAAATGAAGGACATATGGAGTACCACCGTCCAATTGTCTTATGTTTATTTCTGTCCTGATATACTTAAGGATATTCGGGAAAATCTTTGTTGACTGAGTTTTATTTTTCCTTTCCTATTTCTTAACAACATGGAGTTTGAGTATAAAACTGACACCTTCGTACTCTAACATGAAGGATCTCATTGCAAAATCAAAAAAATTTCACATGTGAATTTGAGTGGGTATTGTAAAATTAGAAATGGAACATTTCTATGAGGATTAATCAGAGAACTTCTGATTTGCCTTTAAATACTTCTCTAGCATCATGATGTCTTAAATACCTCCTGTCAATATTGGCCTAAGATGTGTAGAGTAATTCCTTGTAGAGCCTTACAAGCCTACACTTTTCGAACGACCAACTAATGAGCCTGACTGCATCTCTATCCATATCCTTCTTTGAGGAAAAAACAGTTATGACAAGGAATGAAGGAAACTAACTCCATTTCAAAGTTCAGTATCCCATTAAAAAGCTTTAAAGGTGACATTCCATTCCTGTTGAAATCAATACGATTTGATTTCAAAATGAATAGGATTTCACTAAAAAAAAAAAAAAAAGAATCAGCTTTGAGGTATATGGAATCAAATAAAACTCTGTAATTGAGAATGGGTTCTTAATTTGGTAGCTTCCAAAGCATAAAATAAATAAAATAGTGTGTAAGCCAACTGAAGTCAAAGATCTGTGTGTTAGTCCATTGGGCTAGCCTCGTTCAGCTGCATTCAGTTTTATAGCCATGGTGCACTGTCAGTGTTAAGTTGAGGATTGTGGTCAATGTTTTATGGTTCCCCACACAGATGATCATATGGCCACTTTCACATAAATTAATTGGGTGAGCAGTTGCAGATTCCTAGACAAAACATAACCTTGATTTAAACAGGAAAATTCTGTTCATTTGATCTTAAAAACTATGGCCATTTGACTAAACTACACCAAGATATTCTTTACATCAGTTAATTGGAGTGAAAACTTTTGCAACAGGGAATAAATTGCTACGTCAATGCAGTTTTTACCAAAGAAGGAAAAATGTGGAGTCATCAGCCAGGTGAAAATAATCAGTCAGGATCTGACAAATGAAGGACTGTTTACCAAGGCTCATAGGAAAAAAAGAAAAGAAAACATTAAGAAAACTTGGAACTGAAACAACCAAATCACTGATTCAACTGAAAATAGGGATGTGAAAAAAGCAGTGCTGCTACCAAGGCAAACGTGCTGAAAAATTAGTCTGGGCCACAGCAAACGGGACCTTTCTCTGCCCAAAGAGGCACAAGAGAATCATTACTGCTAAACGCTCACTTAACATTCCCTGGGAAGCAATTTATAGAGAGCACCGCACGCTCTCCTCCTCTCCTTTTAGGGAAGTTGTGTGGAGTGGATAATCCTGGAGCCTTCTCATGCCAAGGAGCAAAAAGAATCATTACTCTGTATCTGCTGCATTTAATCAACCTCTCCCTAGGCTTATTCTGTAAGAATAAGAAGAACTGAGAAGAGAACAGAAATCTGTCACACACACGGTTCACTTTAACACCAGAATCCCCAAGACATCCCAGCTCCCATCTTTTTAAAGACATTTCTGGAAAAAATAATGACATTTTAAAATGGTTTTCAAACTTTAGAGCTGTCAAGAGAATGAGAGCTATAGGAACTGTTGTTATAATGACAGGACTCCCTCGTTTTCTACATTTGTGCTTAGAAACAATGGACCAGATTGATCCCATTTCCATTTAAACATCTGATTGAGATGTCTAAGTTATGCTATAGTAGCCTTATGCTTCCAATAATATCCACAGAGATATTATTTCCAAAAAATGATTCAGATTTCACGTTCTCCTCTAATGATTGGGTCATGTAAGCAATAAGAGCTTGTTGCCAGATAATGGAATCCGAGTGATTGGCTTCCATGCTTTGAATCCCAATGTTCCAGGTTTTCCTCTACTAACAACCTAGGTGAGCAAAACGTTTCACAGAATTGGCTTATTTCTGCTGCCTACAGCAAATCGTGCCAGTGCTGTCTGAACAATTTCTTAAAGCACACTAATATCTGAGGAAAGTCCAGAAGCTAAATTGTAAACATTCAGTTGCAAACTGTAAGGCAAAACATGTTTCTGCTGCATGACAAATATCAGAAAAGAGTCCATGACGGTGTTAGATCACCAGCAGGAAAAAAAACACCACCAAAATTGGGCTTCTTGAGTTTAATGCTTTATTCCAGACTCAAAGATCTTAAGAAAAGTGATCTGATTTTCAGAAGTGTTTTTCTTCCTGAACATTTACCTACCCATATATATAAGCATCTCACTTGAGATATATGATAATGAAAATCTAGAGCCCTGCTTCGTAATTTTGAAGCATTAAGGGTTAATAGGTAAATAATGGTTAAATTCATAATGGTTACAAAAGATCCTCTGGAAACTCAGGGTACAGCAAGCCCAGAAGATGACTCGTAATCATTCCTTTTCCATGTCTTTCTGCTGATATTATATAATAACCAATATTCAGTAACCACAGTCTAAACCGTACATCACAGTATCTGGCACAAATCATTCTTATCCCTTACTGGCTCCACAACAGTTTGGAAATAAAATAGAAATAATATTCTCCTTTCTCTTCTCATAAATCTATGGTAACTTCTTATTAGGTGTTATTTTACATGTCAGAATAAAACATGATTTAGACTCTAGGGTGCACATAGTCCTAGGCAAGGTCCAGTTTAGTTTTATTAAAATTATTTGCATCTGTTAAGATTCATATGAAGCTTACTTGATTTTTATTTTTTTTCTTTCCAAAATCCCTGGCACTACACCAAAGTGATGGAATTGAGAGTTCTGACCCTTAAGACTCCTGTCAGCAAACTGAGGATGTAATTTGCTTTGGGGTTATTATAGCTCTGAAAAGGCTGAGTTAGATTTAACCTGATGTTGTTTGAATGAGTTTACAATTGAATAGAAAAACAAAGACAGAGAAATGGCTTTTATTTTTTAACATAGGCATCTGAGATTTTTTTACATCAGCATAGATTAGCACCGTTGGAACATTGGAAGGCTTTTGAGATTATTTTATTTTTCATTTGCCTAACAAGCTTGGTCACAGTTGTTGAAGCTTTATGCTCTATTTTTCTCATAGAGAGTCTAGATATTGCTGAAAATATTAATTTTGCAGTGACAGAAGGTCTTATAGGGAGGCCCAAAGCTAAACAGAACTCTGCGTGCAGGGAACATCTGTCTATTCTTAACAGGTAAGTCTTGTCAAAGACCTGGAGGTTCAGCTCAGATGATTCCTCAGAAGTTCTTATTTGGGTTTGAAACATAAATGTTCTGGAAATCAGCCTGGAACTAGCATGGTTTAAGAACAAAACAAATCAAACCAAAACAAAACAAAAGAAAACTTGCTGGAAGTTACTTCTAAGGTGATGGACATGTTCTCTGAATTTAAAATAGAACAAAGCTTGCTTAATTGTGTTGACTGGGTCTGAAATACCACGAATCCTACGCCTTCCGCATAATTCTGGCAGATTGATGTTCTGTCCTAGCCAAATCTCAATTGTACCAAAGAAAGAAAACATGTAAGAGAAAACAGTATTTCATGGAATCTGTCAATTTTTCACTAGTCAGGAAAGGTACAGATGAAAACTTACATGGTTTTTCATTTGTTCAAAAACAGCTTATCATCAAAGATAGAGCAGAAAGGAAAGTCTGTTTTTCTCTGGGACTGAATCTATACCTTGTGAATAAACTTTTGACACCGTTTCAATTTATGTTAAAGTGATTCAAATTCTATGCTCAAATTCTATGCAATATTTGGCTTCCAGAAAGTGGGAGATACATTGACAGACAAACCACAGACTGCATCTAGAAGTGCAGAAGGTTTCTTGTTGTGATTTCTGTCAAAAGAGTTTATGAAATTTCCTGCTCTCAAGACCGTGTTACCTGTAGGTAATTGCAAGAATTTGCTGCTGAATGACTAAATTAAGAATTTTGAAAATTTCATCTGGGTTTGGGGAAGAGTGCTCTTTTAGACAGATTAAAAATAATAATTAAAGAAAACAAAACAGCAAAAGCAGAGCAGATTGTAAATGAGAAATGTAGCCCAACAGAATTCTAGCAAACAGTGTTATAGGCAAGCCTTCAGCCAGACTGTCTCTGACAAAACACTTTCCCAACTGTTCAGCAGCTATGTGCTTTTCTGCCAAGGCACATGAAACAGTTCATTACAAATGAATGCCTTTATCTATTGGCAAAACTATTGAGAATGTAGGTGGGGTTACGGCACTATGTCCTACAAGTCAGAAGGGTCCAAGCCCCCATGAGAGGTGAGGCTGAGGCTATGTGGATGCCCCTTCTTGTTCCTTGGTGACCCCTCCGTTTTCAAACCTACCACCTTGACCTCTCCTGGCCTTTTTCCCTTTGGAAGTCATCTCCAACTATGTCTCTCCTGTAACCTAATCTGCTTTTCTGGTTACACGCCTCACACTACATAACAACATTTCATCAAAACACATTTCTAATTAATATGTTCTGGATTTGATCCCACCTTAGAGAAAAAGTCCAACTGATTTAAGTGGGAGGAGGATCAATCTTTCTTGTGTTCTTTTCAGTTAAGAATGTACCAAGATCTTGTGAAGCACAATCAAATAAAGCCATTTGTCTCTGACAGCCTCTCTGTCTCTCATGAGCCTTTAAGAGGCTGTTCAGTTCATTAAAAGCACCTTGGAAAATATTGCTCTTGGAGACAACGAAAGGCACAAACATGATTAGCTGCAGATGAGCAATCTCTTTTTAAAAATCAGGAAATTAGAATCAAGCTTTGGAAATTTTGTTTGCTCTGTGGCACCAGGAGTTCTTTCTCACTACACTTGGGAATGATTATGTGAGTGATGTTGCTTTCACTGTCACGTGTTTCAAAGACACCAACACAGTGCGCCATAGCCAAGCCAAGCAATACACACCTCCACCGCTCCGTCAAGAGAGTCATGTTCTTTAATGGCATTTTTCTCTCATGCACTGGTGTAACACATTGTGCTGATTTTCCAGAGCTGGAAAACCAACAGAGAATGGCTGGGAGTGCACAAGAGCATCTGCTGAAGGAGTAATTGTGTAGAGACTGCATGCTGCCTTCGAGTCGGTATTTTCCTTCAGGGAGGTGCTCATGACTAGTGATTTGAATTAATAGAAGACAAATCAAAAAGTGAATTGGAAAAACACAGGGTTTTTTTTGTTTTATGGTAATAGCTACAGGCCCCAATCATCCTTGTGGCCCTTTGTCTTGGGCATTGTACACTTAAACTGGGTCTGTGCTGTTAAATTAAAGATGACCAGGGCTGGACCTGTAATCTTCCATAGCGATCAACTGTTAGCACCCTCCCTGAAACAGTTTTGTTCCATGTCATTTTTCTCTTTCCCAGCCAATGCTCAGAGATGGTTCAAGTAATATCACAGGTCAGAGACTGTTCCCAGTAGGCGATATGGGTGAGGCCACATGGAGGAAAGTTTAGCCGTATGGCCATGAGATGAATCACACCACTTGCCTTCAGGGCCAAGGAACAGGTCCTGGCCTGTTTGTCATACTTGTGTTGATGTATCCTTTTGTAATAAGAGAAAGGGCTTGCCTTTCAATACTTGTAATCTCAACCGAAAAGAAAAACAAAAGGGAAAAATCAAAGAAATATTATTATTTTCCAGATGGTAGAGAGAGATTAAAGAAATGTTTACTTAGTGCAATGGAGCATTATACAGACATTCCCAAGCTAGTGCTGACCTGTGGTTGATACATTTTCACCACAACAATGGATAGACTATCTTTGTTGGCCTATCAGACTTCAGAAGTTGGCTCAAATTCCATATAACCCAAAGACCACTGAGAAAAGAGTCAATAAGAGTAGCAAAAAGACAGTTGACAAGAGACATAAAAGGAGGGGGCTTTACTATAATCCTTGTATTAAATCTGGAGTGCGACTATATTAGGTTTGGTTCCATGCAAAACCTCTGCTTCTACTGAGTAGCTGCCAGTGTCATTTTCTGATGGCATCTCCCTGCCTCAGAGCTACAAGTACCTTCAATTTTTGACAAAAGGATCATCAGACTGTAGCAGTGCCTGCGAAATTCATTCATCATCTTCAGTTTTTATCTCCTTGAATTATGAGTTTCTTCATCCTTTTAGAGATTTGAAAGAGTTTGAGTCTTGATAGAACTGGAACATGAACTCTTTATTATGACAGAGAACATCACCTCTTAGGCTTTCCAAAGATTACACATTTGTGCTCATCATGTGCCAGTCCACCCCTTCTACAGGACATCTCCAATCAAAGTATATCAAGACATCCCAATTCAGCTTCCCTTTTCCGTGGGTGGGTGAATTGGCTTCCAGATTTCCAGGAGACACACAATGAAATTATGCCTTTGGCTTCATATGCTCAGGAAGCAAATCTCGTCATCTGAAGGACCTGTTTGCAGGGCTCACATGTTATAGTCTTTATCAATTAGTTAGAAGCTTGGACCATGAATTGGAAAGTAACAGAAGGAGCTGAGCTCCTCAATGAAATCCTCCAAGCTTGTTTTTTGCAGGGTACAATAGGCCTCTTTAGAGCTGGGTGCAACTCCTCATTAATATAATGATAACTTCAGTAAAGCTCGTACATTGGTCCTAGCTATCTTCATGTTAATATTATTATGTTATGAGTGGAGAACGGAGACACAGAAAAGCTGCAAGGACTGTCGAAGTTAGAGAGGAAGCCTAGACTGGACCAGGAGACATGGGTGGAACACATAAATTAAAGTCCATTGTGGTAACTACTGGACCATCTTTCCCCTCAAGGGGTTTATGACCTGATCCTATGGTAGTTTTAATACAAACAGTATTTCCTTGATTTTTGCCCCTTTGCCTTGACCACTGGTAGTTTTTCCTAAAAACCTTCTGGCTGAAGACTTGTTCTATATCTTGATTGTCCACCCAGCGGAACACTTGTGACTAAATTTATCTGCCTTTTAAGTTGTTTTTAAATTGCCTTTAGTGTGTGATGTTTCCTTATCTTGGACAAGAGAAAGGAAAAAGGAAGGAGTCTATTTCTGCCATGTCTTTCCTCCTGCAAGAAATCCCCCTCCCCTTTCCCTTCTCCCTGCCTTCCAAAGCTTTTGTTAATTTAAAATTAGCCCTTTGAGATGTTCTTGGGAAAATCAGGCTCCACGCAGTGAGCAAGTCTCTGTGGAGAGGACTGTTGCAGTAAACACGGGGCAGAATCTCAGTGAGTCACCTGGCTGGCGCTCTCCACTGCGTGAGGGAGAGCAGCGTAGGAAGCCCATAAAGAACATGCCACCAGCATCAGGGAATCCACGTGGGATACTTCAGCAAAATCATTTCCCATCCTATCCGGGCCTCCTACCAGCTATTCACTGCGAGCGTCAGTCTAGATAGTAATTAGCGGGCACTAGAAGCCTGGCTCTGATCTCATTGCCATTGTTTGACCAAAGGAAGGATTCAAAACAAGGCTTAGGGCCAAAAATAAGTTCTGAAATGCTTTTTTGATATTCAGGTTCTCTTGCCCCCATGCTTTTTTCTTTTTTTTTAAATTTCCCTTGCAGCTAATTTTTAGTGACACCCGCTGGCCAAGGCTCAATTGTAATAAATCCCTGGTAGACCTGATTGGCTTGTAGAGAAGGTATTGGCTTGCAGTGCATCAGAACAGTCTGATAGATCTATCTGCACACACATGCTCTTCAGGCCAGCCACCCAGAAATGCTAGGGAGTATTGTTGCTTCCAAAAAAGCCTCTGTCTCAGCCTGTCCCGGTAAAGGCATTGCAAGAGGGATGCGACAGACAAGCCATTCTTTGTCAGCCTTTTGATGAAAGAAAGCAAGCACCTAGGATGTTTTATTCAAACTACCTGTCATGTTTTTTCACAGAAGCTGTGTGAAACAGGAAGAAAAAAAATACAGAAAATAACGTTTCTTGGCATCTTTATTATCTGTTTTGTTGATGTACAGTGGGACACATGGATGAAGGGTTTGTTTTGCAGGAGGAGGAGGATGACAAATGATAGCAGCCTGTTTCAGGGGCTTTGCTAGGTGGAAGGTTTGTAGGAGCTTCTGACATCTTTTTGACGACAGAGGGAAAAGACTATGCACCCATGAACAGGGAGGACAAATATAGTTAAGTCAGGGGTAATATGTGGGCAGCTTGGACGATAAACCTCTTTCCCATTCTCTTTCTTTTTCCACTTTCCACTATACATAGATCAAACTTCAGATTTTAGGAATTCCAAACCTCACCTTTCTAATGTTGCAGACGTGTAGCTTCAGTGCTTGCTGTGAAATGCTGATTGCTTAAAATCTTCTTCCAAACAGTTTCCTTACATTAGTAAACCCCTGTTTGCAGTGAGTAAATGGAAATTTAACTCCAAAGTCTTGCTGTGCACTGTAGATGAGACATATCTGGTGTCATGGCACGTATTTACACCCTACGCACCCAGTGTAGCTCATACCTTCAACCAAGCCAGATCTCATTCTGGAGGTGAAGCAGCCACGGTAGCACAGATCTCAGCACAGGGTAATTATTCTGCCAAGGGATGTTTTGGTCTGGTACATCAGACACAAACGCTACTGAGCTGGCATTCTCTGCTCACAGCAAACAAGGGATGGGAACAGGACTTTGCTTTTAGAGGCTGTAATAAATGTGTGGACTGTATCTGAGCAATTACTGTGACACTTGAATTTTACAGCCCTATGGTGGAAATAGGTATGTTTTCTGCTCCCCACCTACCCCACCAAACTTTTCTTCAGGTAAGGTTGGATATTTTCTTGATGTTTTAGAACTGTGTGTTTTTATGGCCTAGACACAATTATCATGAAGTAAAAGAAACACAAAATCAATGGTAGGTCTGATATTTCATCCAGAATAGGGCAATGGCACAGAACCAGGACATTTTATATGACATTTTTATCTTATGCTTTCATAGACATCTTTTACATTTACATTTTTAAAGCATCCATAAGTTCATTTTCAAAAAAATACCCCAAAACAAAACAAAAAAAAGACAGATGTCACCTGTCAGAACTATAATGATAAACAGTCTTTTCAATCCAAAGATTATATCAAAATGAATAAATGACAGTGCTCAGAAGTGGAGCATATGTACACCACCAGGATAGTATTTTCTGGTTTTTTTTAAATTCCTTAATTCCTAAAAAATTTTTCATTAGAAAATTAATTTTGCAACTTTGACATTTCAGAAAATCAAATATGAAGAAGAGAAATGAATAGAAAACCATGCCTGAAATGAAAGAATAATGGAGAAATAAAGGACAGTGTATCATTGCTATGAGGTAACCAAACAGGTGAATGAAAATAAAGAAAACCAAGACTTCACAGGCAGAGACCTTGCAGTGATGAGGATACAGGAATGTACCACTCTTGCTTGGTTTTGAGTGACCTTTACAGACTTCTATATTTATGTGAATAACAAAGGTCTCAAATTCAGGCAGAGTAAAGAAATGCAGAACTCAACTGACTGTGGCTGATTTACACCATATTTCCATTGTGATGACTAACAGAACATGGACTTTTATCCAAAAGAAAAATTTAACTTTACCTTAAAATAATTGTCCTTCTCCTTCCCATATCTGG
This sequence comes from Nipponia nippon, assembly GCF_047370975.1. NCBI lineage: Eukaryota > Metazoa > Chordata > Aves > Pelecaniformes > Threskiornithidae > Nipponia > Nipponia nippon. The sequence continues at coordinate 163,063,366 of NW_028262290.1, forward strand.
TGGCAAGAGCACAAGTGATATATCGGTGTTTCTTTTCCATCAAAAGATTTTACATGGAAGAGTAGCTTGCGGCTATTATTTGGATGACCTTGATATTGTGCATGGTCAATGTTAAGACTGTTTAGGAATTTTAAGGGGAAGTTTTCTCAGCTTTCTAAAGATACGGGCACTGAAATTTAGTGTAACTAGCTTTTGCTGCCCAGAACTGTACAACCCTGTATAAGGCAACAGGGATTTCCCTTCATTTTATATTTGGAAACAAACGAACAAGCAAACAAAAAATAACTTTTCCCCCCTTTCATATTTTGCTTAGGGTACAGTTTCCATAACCTTTTCCTTTGAGGATGCCAAGGCCCAAGACAGACCAGTAGATAATGCTTTTTCCTTAAAGTCCTTCAGAAGCTGTATTCTGGTCTCTCTGCATGTCATGGCCCTGTATTGGGTAATTTAATGTGATGAACATTGTGCTTTTGAGGTTTAAGACAAAACACATACAGGTTGCTGCTGTTATCTACATAGAAAAGATGAAGTTGTGAGCCATGATTGGATTCCCAATGGCATCACCAAATGTTGGCAAAACTCCATGGAGGCTTTTAAAAGTTGCTGTTCATAGCTGGTCTCTGGCCCTAGCTCATTGATCTTAATGTGAGCACCTTTCTCAGGTCACTCTCTTGCCTTTGGTCATGCCTGGGTCTTGACAGCAATGTAAGCAGTCCCGTTGAGCTCTCTGACGCCTTCTTGCTTGGTCCTGCCTCACTGGTTTGTATCTCTTGGAAATCTTCCCAGGCAATCAGAGCAGCAAATGTGTGATAGTTCAATGAACTACAAGCCACCCACTTAGATTACCTTCAGTATGCTCTAAAATGTATTCAGAACTTGTCTTTAGCAACTTAATTTCAGTGTTTTTCTAAGGAGAATGAAGAGTTTAACCAGCTTTTAGAGGATAACACCTTATCCGGCAATGTCCAGCACAGACTTCATTTTGAAGTTAAGTAAACACAGGTGCATGCTGGAAGCTGGTTGCAACAATACATCATCTTGGTCTCCTTCCAAAAACAGTTAGGCAAGGGGAACTCGATGTTTTAGAGGGACCCTAGATATACCATTCCCATGCATGCCTCTTATGTTATGTATAACATGCTGTGAGCACCCTGTCTTTGTTAAAGTGAACAAGCAGGTGGCTCCTCCATTCCCTGTTTGTCATGGTTCCTCAGGACACTTTGCTATACATGAAGGAAGGGGTGTGGAGAAAAAAAAGAAAGAAGACCAGGGCATTCCTAGGAGCATCTTGAGGGCTGTCAGGAAAAATCAGATGGGACATGAAATCAAGCCCTCTAGCTGCAAACAATAGTTATTGCTTTCTTTTTGGAAAATTATTACAGATGTTCAACCAAATTGAAGAAACCTCAGCAATAGCTTGTGGAATGAAATAATGTATTTCATTAGTGAAACTTGTTTGCTTTTTTTGACCCCCAGAGAACATTTTAAAATGCTTTAAGTTGTTTACCTTGACTTAAGTCAAGATTAATTAAGTTTTCCTTGGCTACAACTGGGCATGTCCAGAAACTATGGAATGAGCATGAGATAAAAGCATACACGGTAGGTAAGTAAGTTAACGTTTCATATAACTCATAAATCCTGAAGCAGACTCCTTCAGATTGTAATATTGACTTGAAAATTATTAAAGGAAAAAGAAACCTTTTGTTCTCTTGATGCCTTTAAGCTTTTCTTTGCAGACAGTTTTCGGAAAAGATGGTATAAACTGATATCATCACATGAATTCCAGAGAAGGAGTTAGCAGGTTCAATAGCTGCAAGGATATGTGGATTTTAAAGCTAAAAGAGACTGTTCTAATTATGTGGCTTGAATGTTTCATAACACAGGCCAACATATCTAAGCCAGTAATTCCTGTGGTGAGTTTAATAACATCTGGTTGAGATAACCCAAGTGTTTCTTAAGTGAGTTTCGTAAGAGGCCCCTTCATCTCACCCTTCATGTCTTATCAATATGTTATTATATGAAATATTCCTGATTTATCAATAGAATAATGGAAGGAATTTTCAGGGGTGTCTCAGAGAGGGAAGCTCCTGAATTTTAGCAGAGAGATTGACCTCAGACTTGAGCAACATGAACAGCTTTAATGGATGTTTATCAAAGAGTGTCTCCACCATCATAGAGATGAGGAAGTGGATAACAAGAAAGATCTCCTCTCAAGCCTTTCAAACTTGCCCAGGGTGCTCATTTTCCATCCCTTGGAAAACCTAATGCGTGGTGAGAATATCAGCCTGGCTTGCAAAGCAGGAACAGTTCGTTCCGAGCTGTTCAACATGCTGCTCCCTCTGTTTGCTTCATGTTATCAGCACACTGGCTTTGGTTTTAAGACGCTCAAAATTAATCACTTTGCAGGCAAACAGGCTGCCTGTAGAGGTTTGCAGTGTTTTCTTCAGAGAGTGGGTTTACTTTGGAGGCCAAGTAAAGAGTTGCCAAGCAGCTGCCAGAGCTGATAGATAGAAGGCAATTGCAGGAATGTCCAGAAACGTTGCATTGTTCTTTAGTTGTTTAAACAAATGGATACAGGATGAACTCCAGGTTGTGCTGGGTGTGGTCACTGGGAAAAAGGGGGGAGTTTACAAATGTATGTGCTCTTTTAAAAAGTAATTTTGTTATTATTTCCTGTGTTTCTGCATTATTGATTGTTGGAGAATCCCAAGAATATAATAACTCTACTTTGTTGTTGTTGTTGAGAGAAATGCTTCAAATTCAGAAATTAGTTTGAGAAAGGATTTGTATGAAATTGAGACCTCGTGAGCATAAATTACTTCATTCTGTGATAGTGATTGCTGAAAGTGCTGATGATACCACAAAAAAAAAAGACTATCACAAAACAGTAACTACACATGTAGTGGTGTCTTTTATATTTGAAGATTAAATGGGCCAATGCATAAGGACACACCCTGTGAGCACTTCATATAGATACCAGCATTTTCCATTCACAGCCTATGGGTTGAATAGGTTTCATACCAGACTGGTTTCTGAAAAAAATGCCCTTTCCAGCAGGTTGATTGAATTGGAAACAAAGTGGAAGAAAAAGTTGTGAACCTGGAGTTCCTCACATACATAAACTGCAAGTAGTTTATCCCTCCATTATTCCCTGTAAATTAATTATTTAATGAATATTCAGTTACAGAAGGAAGAAAAATAATGACGACCAAGAATCATCGGAATGCCAGGTATTTAAACATTACAGATAATATAAAAAAATACTGTCAGCTCAGAAATTAGGCTTCTAAATCTGTTTAGAAACCAGCTAGCTGGATCTGCTGTTGAAATGAACGGTGTTGCACATCTGGAAAATCAGTGTTCAAGTGCCTAAAAATGGCAATTGGGTTATGTTTTAGCTCTAAATAAATGGCAAAACATTCCTTTACTCCACTGAGGCAGGAGCAGTTCTTTAGGCAGATTAATTAAATGGTGGCAGTGGTACTGGCAAATTAAGAGATAACTTGCCTATAGAGTATTTGTTACTAATAGTGATAGCTGGTACCAGTTACTACAATTTTAGCTAGGCCGAGTGTTACCTAAGTAAGACAGTGAGGTCCTATGCAAGGTGACTCATTCCCTGCTATCTGAAATGGTATTTTAAACTTTCTCATGTGGTTCTGGTGTTGTTGAAAAGGAATGCAATGGCTCCACAACCTGCAGTATGAAATATTATTCTTCATTCTGACCTTTTGAAAAGGTTTTGGGTTTTGGGAGTTTTTTTTGGTCTGGCTTATTCTGTGGTGAAAAAAAAGAGATGAAAAATCAGAGAAGGAAAGAGTGAGCATGAAAAACTAGGTTCTCTGAAATATTTGCTGTGTTAGAGACAAGAGTCCCTTCTCTACCTCACATTTTGTGCTTCTGGGCCAGCTCTTTTTCTTGCATTGTCTTGTTCTGAAGAGTTTTGGTCACATTAAGCAGACACAGAAAAATCACCCAAATAAGGCAGAATCAGGTCTTGCCATGGGGGAAGTGCTTCTTTGAGTGTTTTGCTTTTCTGTCATCATGGTTGTAGAACAATGTAAATCCCTTAGTAGCCTGCATAATACAGGGGAAGAGAATTTGTACTCCTTGAATTCCGGGTTGGAAATTTCTACCTTCTATCAGTGTTAGAATGTGCTGCCAAGGTTTCAAGTATTCCATACAGCTGTGTCACCTGGATCACCATTTTCTTGATGGAAACACACTCTTCCACCTCTGTGGCTAAGGACCTCAAATTTCCTGGATCCTCATGAAAGTTGATTGTAGCAGAGACAGCGTGGGGAGGGAGATATTCATGTCACCTAATTTCAAGCATCAGTCTGACACAAAAGTCAGCAGTTCAGGCTCCATGTACTTCTCCCTATTGAAAGGAGAGGGATGAGTGTTTAGTGAGAGCCTCTGGAGGAGCATGTCTTTACACTGACCATCTAGGAGATAAATCACATAATATTCTCTTCTCATAATAATCAGTCCCTAGGGGCTATGGTACGGAGATTTGCAGCCCAGCAAAGGCAAATCCTGAGGAAGACATTTAGTCTTTGCAAAGATGATAACTTCCCAGAGAGGACCATTTATCCTGCTGGCATTGGATTGGACTCAATCTCGCTGAATCAGGCATTTGATAGATCAGGGAATTGTAGCTCAAAGATGCTTTTGAACAGGTTTTCTCCTACATTACAGGAGCAGAGGGAATCAGTACAGTCTTATGGAGGATTTCTGACCTAAGTCAAGGATGTTACTTCTTACAAGGGCTGTGTAAAGAAATGCCAGACCTCTCTGTGTCTGGAGTAAATCCTTGTGGTTGACACAGGAGGGTTGGTTATTCAGGTTGTGGTGCTGTGGCTAGATTGTGTGCACTGTGAAACCTGGGTATTTGGTTGTATAGAGTGAAAGAAGTTTTAGTGAGCAAAAACTTTCCTTCCTCTGGCCTATGCTTAATGCAGCTGATCCTATGCCTGTGATGATGTCCTAGGAGCCCAAATACTTTCCTTTCTTTCTCCTTCCTCTAACAAAAATACTTTATCTTTCAAGTAACTCATCTGTCTTTAGTTATCCAGTAGGAGTGGCTTCCTTTGAGATTTATCCCCCTTCACATCTGCCTCAGTGACCATTGCAGTCCTAGCTAGCCAGGAGACTTGTCTAACTTTCAGTGAAGCCAGCAGGATCCATTTTGTGACCTTCAGCAGCCAGCTTTGATCAGCCTCTGAAGACCAAAAGACAAACATGAATAAAAATGCTAAGCCACCACCCCATTAGCAACAGAGAGTGAAGCATCAGGAAGGCATTTATTTCACATTAAGGATAAAATTGTCAGAGAAGCCAGAGTCATTAAATCTGACAGGACATTAACAGCTAGAAATGATTTGGAGGAGGTTGTCAGGGAAATCCCAAGACTGAAATATAAATTATGTTGAAACAGTGCCTATTCAGTGATAAGTTAATGCTTAGAAATACAACATCTGTGCGGTTTCCTCGGACTTATAAGTCCTGAAGCAATTCCATATGAAATTGTATCTTCTACCAAGCCATCTTTTGTCTGATGTCCATCCCACTCTTAGAATGGTTTTTAATAAATGCACAGAAAAGAACTGGAACAACATCAGAAGGTGATTCATAGGCAAAACCCACATCAGTGGGTACACAAGCTTGTTTGTTAAGCAAAGCTGCTGCCCTTGGCGATCTGGTTGCAGATTGGGGCCTGGAGATAGGTGCGTCAACAAGGGTGCACTGGAAAGAAAGCTTGGAAAAAAAGAAAAACGTTCCCTTGCCTCATCAGTTTTGATTGTCTTCATCCTTGTTTTTCTGAATTTTCTTCATTAAATTAATAAGGAATTAATGAACAATGTTAATGACAGGGCATACGTCTTTACAGCAGACCAGTATGGGTAGCATCCTCAGATGTTACATGCTATTAATCACTTCCACTCTTAGATCTATAATGTACCAAGGTGACGGGTCGCTTAGTCTGACCTGGTTTGGGAAAGTGCATGAACTGCTCTAGTAACTCCCCAGCTGTTTTCTCATTTGTGACTGACAACAAACTACTGGAAAGCATTGTAAAAATCTTTGTGGCTCCTTTAGCCCCTAGAGATCTTCACAGAATCATGAACTGTAGGACAGGAAAGGACTATTAAATGGTCCAATTCCTTGCCAGTAGAGGTTTTCTCTCCAGTGCACACTTGTCAGTTTTGAAAAAGCTCATGTTCAGTATTTCAAGAAATTATGTGCTATTCACTTCCTCAGGGGAGCTATTATATAATAGGTCTTGTTGGGAAAGTTTGCCCTCCACCTTGATAATTTATCCTAGATTTTCTCTTCCTAAGGGTGTGTATATATATTTATATACATGTGTATATATACATTTCGCTAGTTCTGTTGCTGTGTTTGTTGTTTTTTTTAAGTGTAGGTCTACGTTTCAGTGGCACTATTAACAGAAAATCCCCAAGATGGATAAATGAAATGCTGTTTTCCAGTTTCTAACTTTGAATAGTAGAAAGCTGGCAGCAAATTACAAGTAAATTCTATGAAATTATGGCGATAGCAGAAAAGGAGGTCTAAAACACCCTGAATGCTAACTATACAGTTTATTTTTCACGTATATAATGCAGTTAGCAGTTGGCTTCATATTCCTCACAGATATCACTTCAATATAAATGCCAGGAACTATGTCAGGGCTGGCAATCTTAGATTAATGTACTTTCCTGTGTGATGATTTGCATAAAATATCAAAAGACTAAAGATGCAATAAAACTTATATTTAAAGCAAAAAGGTACTTGTTCTGTCAGCAGTGGAATAAATGAAGACTGGTTTGCACTGGTGATATTTGTGTATATTTTCCCTCTCTTATTTATTTTCCCCAATGAGTAGGTTTTGTGATGTCTAGAACTGTAGTTAAAGTTCACTAAGAGGGCTTTTCTACTCAGCTGCCTATTTTAATAAGTGTTTTAGAAATTTACCATCTTGGAGTTTTCCACCCTTCTTTTAAATTTGGTTGAAATCAGCCAAGGTCTGTTTACATGAACAAAAAACACATGTACAGAAATGTATACACACTCTCATATGGCAACAAAAACACCCAAAGAAGAAACGAGTGAAATGGGCTTACGGGCTCCGTTTTGTCCATCTTGTGGCACAGCATAGTGCACAGAGCTGAAAAACAAGATTAACCGAAAAATCGGTTTCAAAGAATAATCCTATACAGCTTGTAATTAATCTTGTCTCACAGCAGTGCTGAAGGCCATGAAAAAAACCCAAACTTGGTTAGTGATTCACAGGTAAGAGACAAGTTGTGTTCAAGCTTGTACATCTTCCAACATCCTCTATCCATTCACCGTGCTCCTCATACCTTGTCTGTTCAGCAAAAGACATGTCCATAAGGACTAGTGCTGCTTAGGATGACTTACTTAAGTGTCACCTTTATCCATGTATATGCTGGTGCCCTTCAGTTTGGCACAGCTGGATGTGTACCTAATAAGCTACACCTACACTGTTAAGGTGCAGAGGGCCAGGAGAGGGACTCAATAACCTGTTGACAGTTGTCCACACTGTGTAATTTTCCAGCACAATCCCTAATTGTTTTTTGGTCTGGGATGAGCAGCCCCTTCTCAGAAAGGGCCTGGATATGCTTTGGGTGGGTAACACAGACCACAGGTTCACGGTGGGTGGTATGGGTAAGGCCACCTGGGCAGCAGAAGGACAATGAAGGTTTTAGCTGGGTGGCTTAAGAGTTTGGCCATATCTTGTCTTTAGAATGGTCTCTAACCTCTCTGTTATTCACTAGTGTGGATGTGGCCAATGAAGACTTGCAAAATACTGTGATCCAGATAAATTCATGGGTTGAGCCCATGTTTGCAGATTAGAGAGAGGCATACTGAGAAAGGTTTAAATAAACGTGAATGATTCTAATAAGTTCCTGATCATGTTTTTTAACACATCATTAAGCAATATGATACCCCAAAGCCCTGCATAGCCTACAGCTTGGATAAACTATTGACTTTTATGAGTCAATTAATATTCATTAATTTCTCCAACTTGCTTCTAGTAAGTCACCACAGCCCCATGGCTACAGTAATAACCAGGTCTGGGAAGACCTAAATTCAGTTTCTTGCTCTGCCATATTCTTTCCATCAGACCCTGACTATTCATCTTTAGTTCTCTTCATTCCTTGTCAGTGCAAATGTTTTGGATGCTTTTCTTTTCCCTAGCTGTCTCAGCTTTATCAAGATTCAATCTCACTGTGTTATTTTCCTGTCTCTTTTCTTGTTCCTGTTTAGAGTAGGTCCTTCTTGAAATTACTTTTTTTGTGCTGGTAGCCTTTCCCAGATTAGTCTCCCCCATATCTACAACTGCATTTAAAGGCTCCCATTTGCTTTACCTCTCTGACTTTCCGGACTGAAGCTTTTGCTCAGCAAACATTGACAGTTCTGGCCAACAAGTGCTCCTCTAGAGGGGAACAAAACTTTCTTGTCTTTATTTGTAGCATGTTTTTGGTACAGGAAATACCCCACTCCCTTGATCCTGATCTGATTCATCCAGTGGTTTCAAAGAAAATAAGAGCAGATAATTTGAAAGGAATGATGGCAATTTCTGCCTCATGTGCTTGAGAAATTTTGCAGTACCTTTCCTTTATTTTTGATGAAAATTCTGAAAGTTTCTGTGTGGGGAGCGATTGGCAGGTTGTTGTTGTTGTTAAGCTGAGATAGCAATGTGTGGGTGGAAGAAGGTTTTATTTGATTCAGTGCTGGGAGATGGGGGAACTTAATCTTGACTCCAATATCCTGCTTCTCTGCTCAGTGGAAAACACTTGCTCCAAGTGAACAGCTGAAAGTCTCTGAGAGCAGCAAAGTGCTTGACAGTCTTGGTTAGCATCCAAGGACAATGCCCAGAGCGTATCTAAAAATTTTATTCTGCATCTGAAAGCCAAGGAGAAAAAAGGTCTGAAAGCTGTAGCTGCAGAAGTAAGCTTTGCATTTCCATTATTAAGCTATCTAGCCCACATGTAAATGGGGATATTTTAACCAGGGGAGCATCAATAGTTTATCACCTCCCACTTTATCCTGCCCAATATGCCTAGACTGTGCAGGTCCCAAATCCAGCAGCTGGCTCAAACCAGCCAGGGGGAATCTGCTCCTGCATCCCACTGTCTCATTCATATTAGACACATGGAAGTAAATTTAATTATTCATCTCAATAAGCAGTACAAGGTTAGGCCTGATACAGGCCACCTAATTTTCTTAGGTTTGGGCCAGAAAAGACATTGGTGATAATGTAGTTCAACTCTCTGAAAAACAAAAGAGAGAAATACATCTTTAATCTGCCAGCAAAGAGGGACTTGGCTGGACACAGTGACCCCCTAATATAACCAGGAGTATGGGCAGCAGAAGGAAAAAAGGAGGAAAGTGCTTCTTGGTAAGCATATTAACCAAGGAAAGATTTTTTTTTTCCCCAAGCATGATTTTATGTCATATAAAGTGAAATTCAAACTGCATAAGGACATTGTCAGGCTCTTCACATGATACCAAAGGGTGCCCATATGGAAGCAGTCTAGATCAGCCTGAGAAACCAGGCTGGCTGCTTAAGTTCAGTGCTGGAATACTGGATAACCTTCTAGAAATTATAGACAGTTTGAATGGGTATGTGAGCAGACAAGATGAACTTTAATAGAAACACAATTAAATTTGAGTCAAAGCTCACCTTTATAAACTTTTAAAATCTTGCAAATTTACAAGACTCCTCTCTGGAGTGTTTCTATGTTTTTTTTTTAAGTTGGTCATCTTGGCTTCAGAGAAGAGAGTATAAGAACTCAGCTAAAAGCAATGACTGAGAAAGACTGTTTGTTCTTTGTAATTACTTTGAGGGAAGATGGAGGAGAGAAAGAGAAGAATTGTTTAAGGTAAAGCATGGCACAGAAATAGTGGAGATTATCTGAAAAGTAATATGTATGTATTTTGAAATTAGACATTCGTAGCCGTGCTTCCACTATAGTTTGGGAACAGCATTGAAATGGGAAAAAGAGGAAGGAGAGGAAGAGTTAACTACTTGTAAGATGGAGCTTTATATATTTACTGAAGCAAAAATATGGTATGGATTCTTTTTAACAGTGGTGAGTTGAATTTGATGATCAAGAGGTCCTGCAGCTCACTTCACTTCCAACAAACAGATGCTGACAAAACCACATGTCCTCTTTGCACATGGACTAGCTAAGATTTTGTGAATGCTGTTCACATCCAAGCAGAGGAAGCGCATGGAACGAAAATGTATCTCCCTGTTTTTGTCTAATATTTGTGCTTCAGGGTTGAGATGGCTTAGGAGATTAGGGACAGGATATGGAAGATTTCAGCAGAGGACAGCTTTTGAAATCAGGCTGTAGTTCTCAGCAAATGAAGAGGCTGTTTTATGTTCAAAAAATTATGTAGTTCTCTCAGTCTAATTTATGGGGATGCATACCTAAGACTATTCCTTCATGGCCCAATTTATTTCATTCAGCAATATCAGAGCCCTTTTTTCAATCAGCTCATGAATTTGAAATAGTGGAGTCAAAACTGGAAGCAGGTTATAATTTGTCCCATTGGAAAATCACACTACGCATCTCTGTACTACAGACTACTGGCCAATGCCAAGGATGGTGGCTTTTAAGTCCAATTTAATACAGCTGTTCCTCTTAGGGTCTTTGATGTGCCTGAGGGATTTCAAGCTGCATTAGACTTCATTGGCTTTCAAGGCCAGAAAAGATACTAAGATCGTTTATTCTTATCTCCTATACTGTACAAAGCCTTTGCTGTCATTACGGGAATTTTTCTAGTGCTTGCTGATTATATTTCTACTGTTTACTAGTAGGTTACTACTAGTATACTGCTAGTATACTACTATTGCTATATTAATCCAGTATTTGAGAAAAGTCAAAAGTAGAGAAATTTTGTCTGCATTTTACAGTATGGAAAGACTCTGGTGTTTGTTGCTTTTGAACACTGAACCCAACAGGGAGATAAAGAATCTGGAAATAATCTCTCATGCCAATCCCACCCCATCTCTACCCATCTCTCTCTAATGCTCCACACTGACTGTGTTAGTTAATAAACCTAAAAGTGGTGAATCAGTCAGGCATCAAGACACTTGTTCTTTCTACCTGATATTCTTGTTAATAAAAGTAAACGAAAAAATGCAGAAGTCCTGTGGCCAAGCCAACTAACAGAAATGGAAAAACACAGCAGCCTACTAGGAAAGATGAGAGATTATTACAATGCAGTATAGCACATCTTCTTTCCTAGACTAATTAGGAGCAAGCCTTTGGGGCAGGACCCATATAGTCTACCCTCAACTGCAGAAGTAACAAGAATCCTCCAAATCCAATGTCTGCCCTGAAGATGTTCATCCATCATTTCTTTTGCTGCTGATGCTGTTTTGGTCTTCTCGCTGTGGCTCAAATGCTAGAATAGGGAATATTTCATGTCATGCTAATGCCTGCCCAGATGAACTAAAAGCAGTCCTGCTGAAAGTTTTCAGCAGAATTCCAGCTACAGATCACATGATCTCATCTCCTGTAACAGTACCTTGTGGATCCAGGTGACTGAAATTACCTGTGTTTGTACTAGCAAACTGAATGGGTCGAGGGCCTGTGGTATGTCTCCAGCAGACAACCATTTATGTCATTAAGTTGCTACCATCATCTCTAGCATGGTGTGGCTGGGTCCCCAGACTTTCTGCTGGGAGAGGTAGGCTAACAGCTCTTCAGAAACACCAGAGAAGGATTTCAATGCACCAAACTTCTTGGCTGAAACACTGAAGCTGAGAACCTCATTGTTGCAGGTCCTATCCATAGTTGTGAGAATGGGATGCTGTAGTTCACAGGTTTCTCACTTGTGTTGGTGGAAGGCATCTCGCTAAATTTTTAATGATATCTTGGTCTTGGTTTCCCCACTGAATGTATAGAGAAGTTGAGCCTACGTGGTTGTGGTTCACAGCATCACATGCTGTTCAAGTGCTGTAGACACTGGTATAGGCACTTTATTTTAGTGTGGCCCTATAGTCTCAAAGTCGCTTTTGAATATGGAGGAGAATGCAGAAAAATATGGAGCAGAAAGTTAAAAATATACTTTCTGTCATCACATGGGGTCATGCTTAGTTGAACACTCACTACTACTGATGTATAGTCCAGCCCCAATAATACATGTTTCCCAGCAGCACTGAATGAAAATAATAGAAAATAATAATAGATTATCTATCATGTTTTTCTTTTCATGCTGACACATAGTGTATTAAAAGCAGATCGGTATGATCTGCAGTGCATGCCATCTGTCCCTTGGCACTGATAACTCAACCAAGATCGATATCTGCATCATCTGCCTTCAGTCCTTTTTTTTTTTTTAATTACTTTAAGTGATTTTCTTTTTAAGAACAATTTTCAGGCTTTGATTCTCTATACCGAATAAATGTATTCATAAATCCTAGAAAACAGCATTTGAATTCTTATTCATTTAAGCATGTCTGTCTTGTGCATTTGTTACTTAGCATGCTCAAAATGTAAACAGAATTTTTGAATGCTTTTACTGAAAAAGTGGGTGTGCAGAGCAGTGAACACTGAGGCCTTGGCTGTTGGATCACCCAGGAAATGCTCTGAGAGCTCTGTGGCTGCTATGGCCTTTACATCCCCAAACTTGCTTTTACAAGAAATCCGTGACACAAGACAAGGACTGGTGCACTCTAACATCCCATGCAGATGAGAGTTAGGAATGTGCCTCTGCCCACCCCTCCCCCGCCCCCCGCCCCCTTCTTTTCCTTGGCTACACAAATTCCCAGTGGTTTGTCAAGCCATTTGTATTTTATTTTAAAGCACAAGGCTCAATCAGTCAGTGACCACTGGAAGTCTTCCAAATACCAGTTAAACCCCAGCCTGAAATATGCTATTTTTTCCTTCTTTGAAACCTTCAAAACAATGCAAGAAATCTGCTTTCACTCTGTATCCTCAACAAGGCCATGTATCACTGATTAATTTATGTTTCTCATTTTCTAGGACTGTTTTTTTGCCTCTTTTCTCATATTCTATTTCCATGCATTGTCATCATAGAAATTGCTATTGAGACTCTTTCGCTGTAACTTAACTTTTTATGGGTACTTTGTAAGAAGCACAGCAAAATCAAAGCGTGTTTTTCAACCTGTGCTTGTTGTTATAGTAACAATTAAAAAAAAAATGGTATGGCCCCTGAAAATCAAAGGTTGCCTTCCCACCATTTTCTCGTGACCCGACACAAGAGGATTTCTGCTATGCTTGAAGACATAAAGCAGAGGGTGGGCTTGCCACATAGCAAAGAAGGCTTTAATATTTTATTTGCATGATGTGGTGTTGCCCTAAAGAAAGCTTATATATTATTTAATCTCTCTGAATATAGGCTTTGCTGTAGACCATGGCCTGCTGTGGTCAGTGGCAGAATGACTAACCATGAATCCGCAATTTGTAGTGTATGGGGGAATTGCACTGGGAAGGAGCATCTTCAAAGAGCACTTTTAGGCTTGAGTCAAAGGCCCAGGGCCAACATATTCACACCGCAGGCAGGGTGAAGCTTACAATCACTTGGAAAAGAACCAGGCCTTGGAGTAAGTTGCTGTATAATAGCCCATTCATTAATGCTCTGGGTTTTAGAGAATTGATTACAGCATCACAAATACATTGCAAGAAGGGTAGCCTTACAACTCCAGCTGCTTTCTCCAGCAACAATGCTTTTTCTCTGTTATTCTTTCACAGTACACCACCATAGATAGCTTCATTGTTTTCTTCTCTTGGATCATTTCCATTTATTGTACTGGGAAAATCTGTGCTGGCAAATAATATCACCTAGGGGTCCCAACTTCCTATTCTATACGTTCTCAGTTTCAACAGACTTATTGCTTATTTACATTTGGGTAAACAGGTTCAAAATTGGACCAGGGCAGTTAGCTTCACATTTTCAGGTGGTAAAGGAAAAATGCAGCTGGAAACTGTAAGTTCACCAAGTTTATATCTAGCCGATTATTTTGTTCTAATTTTAACCTGTGGTAAGAAAAAAAAAATTGACTGGATATTTTGAGTTCACTGTGTTTTTGTTCTTATGAATAACTGGCATATTACTTTGCCAAACGGCACTGTAAATCCATGATGGAAAACGTTATGCAGAACCTCTCATTTCTCTTCAGAATAGATACAGCTCCTTACAGAGGAGAATTCTTGATTTAAAACTGATGCACCACAGAACTTAGGCACTTAGACTTAGCATGTTTTTCAAATAATGAAAGATGACAAATATGCAGGAAATAGCAAAATCATAAGCCTAAAATACAGACAGACAATCCACAGAAAGATTTTTTTTTAATGCTTAATACTTACATATGAAATATTGTGGCTGGAAAAACTGTTGAGTACTACATTATTCTAAACATAAAACATCTAGATGGAGACAGACTGGAATGAATTCAAAGAAATAGCAAAGGCTATGAAAGGGCTAAGATTTAAGAAAAAAAAAGAAGTTTTACAAATAACCCAATCCAACAATGGTTGAGGGGGCTAAGACCAATTTTAAACTAATGAGAGGGATAAGTGCAACAGAGAAAAAGGGACTCAGCACTATTCATACAGTGGAATATAACCAGGAGGATGGAACAAAATGGAAGAAAAAAGTAATTTAAATGTAATGCAATAAACAGCTTTATAATAGCGAGATCTGTCAGGACCTGGAACAGTTTCCCAAGGGTAGTAAATAACTCTTCACAATTAAGAGATCTAAATTCGGTTTGGAGAGGAGCATAAAAATACTATAGTAAGCAAGAGTACAATCGATATGTAAACATTACAATTAAAAGAGACTCATAACGGTCTGAAGTGAATGTATTTACTTTCTCAATGTTTGCACCTAGGCATTATTTTTGAGAAGTTTCTTGGAAGAAGAAACAAACTGACCCTTTGGATACGAGTCTTTCAGTTTCGTATATAATTGGAATAATCTGTAACATTTGGCTGTTGAACAAAACCTAATATATACTGATTACACTTTCCTTGGAAGATCTCCAAAGCTTCTGCTTCCAGAAAAAAAAAAAAAAAATCTCTCCAAAAGAATATGTGACAAATGTTTGGTATTTTTCTTCTACATGTGTTTTTTCCAGCTGTTACTTGAAACTGTGCCTTGTCATGAAATATAATGGGACACAGACAGCACACTATGAAACAGGTTGTCTAGGAATATGTGCTGGGTTTCACCTCAGAGATTAAGACACTTACATTTATTTAGATGTTGACATCTAGATATCTACATGGATCTGTGTCCTGTCTCCCATTGCAGTCTGTGGATGTCCAACCAATATAATCAGTGGAGTGTAGAGAATAATTCAACTGATCAAATGTATGCATTTTCTACAACATAAGCTTCAAAAGTCCCTGGGCTCCATTGGTTTTATTAATTGATTCAGTTGCCTAAAGATAGGGTCTAGTGCCATTTGGGATGAATCTACGAGGAAATAGTGGTCATTACAAAGGAGCTACGAATTTATGGACTAAGAACTGGTTATCAGATGGGAGAAGGAATCTCAAATGCCCTTGACACAAAAATATGCCACCTTGATGCCTATATTAAGGTAATTTAATTAAATCCAAGATCACAACTAAATATAACAGGATCATAGGCACCTAGTTTACACACAGACATGAACACTAAGATTTCTGATTTTTTGAGCTGAATGCCACCAGAAATGTCCATTAATAAAAAAAATACAGTTAAAAATCATGGTGTTCCTAACAAGTGCATAGATTTTGACATAGGTAATATGTTTTTCAACATATAGCTTTGTTTCTTTTGGCAGACTTTTTGGGGTATTCAGTTTAAGATATGAACACCTCATGATTTCTTAGCTAGTCTTGGAAGAGAGATTATAGGGTTACCAATAACAGAACAATGTATTCCTAGAGGAAAAAAAGAGAATCCATGGAGACTTATTTCAATCACAATACTGCACTTATTAGGTCTTTCCCCAAAATCCTAGCTTGTGTGGTATCTGAGGGGTATATCACATGAAATGAGATTGTGAGAGATCATATTACCTGGACTTCTGGCAGTTACTGACCCTTTGAAATGTGTAGCCAAATAAAATACTGAGATGCATGTTGTTAATGTCACTATCACAGAGATTTGAGCCATCATCCCTCATGGAGCAGGTTATAGCTGTGAAAATGACAAGATGGCTTCTCTCTTACAGAGCTACACTGATGGCTGTCTCACAACTGAGCACAAGCTGTCTGTTCTCATGTCTTTGCAGGCTTCACAGTGAAAGCTGGTTTCAAGGAGAGGGGTTGCTGTCTGGACATGGTCCTGAGCAACCAGCTCTAGGTGGTCCTGCTTAAGCAGGGGGGTTGGACCAGATGACCTCCAGAGGTCCCTTCCAACCTCAACCATTCTGAGATTCTGTGAAGAGGTGGGTAAAGAACAACAAAAATGTTTTGAACATACAAGCAACTAATTTTTTGGTGTGTAAAACATAACCTGGAAAAAAGTCTAAGATGAGAAGACTTGAAAATGAAACAAATAGATAAAGAGGTTTTTCCTCACTGCCTGCTTAGAGTTTTGTATCAGCTTATTAATACGGAATGAAAAGATAAATATCCTCCAGGAAAGGCTCTGAGATTGAAAACAAGCAGTTTGTTTCATGTGATAGAAAAGGAGTGAGGCGAAGGATCAGAGGAGAAAGATGACATATCTATAACTCCTAGTTAAGGAAAGGTGGAGAAAAATTCAGGATGTGTAGGAGGAAGGTCAGGCTGCATAGGTTAAGATCTGAGATAAAAGATACAAGATGATAAGAGCCCAAATGAGACCTGCCCTTCTGTGGATGGACAGAAAAAGTAATTTCCAATAATATATTAACTGGAGTAAGGTGAGATGGCTAATGACATGACAGTCTTTCTCAATAACATGGAAACCTTGAAAACTGTGAAACCTTGCAGCTTATCTCTAGCTCCTCAAAGGGAGGTAAAGAGAAGAAGCCACACTGAGCAGGATGAGAATTCAGAGGTGACAGGTCTGTATGCCACCTGCACAGGGGTGGCAGCTGGAAAATGAGACTATGCAGAGTTAAGATGTAGAAGGGGAAACATGAGGTAAGTGGTGATGTGAGTCATTCTGACACACCATTAATTATGTTTCCAACCCTGGAATGAGATCGTGTCAGTCCTGTATGTTTGTCAAAGTGGAAAGTGCTAGCACAAGCCTCTGTGTGTGTCAGAGAGGCTTCCAAAGGGAATTAGGTGAGGCTGAAGTGATCCTTATGGCTGAGTTGCATTTCATCCTCTCCTGGTAAGAGAAATGGTATTGGACAAATGTTCACTGAGCATGACGTAAAGCTTGGGATCCACCTCACCTTTAGCCATCTGAAAATGAAGGAGCAGGTTCCTCTCTAGGGAGAAGCTGGTACTTCCTGGGAATGGTTTGCATCACCTCTTTTGGACACTGTACTGGGACAGGGTGCATTATCATCTGACCATGTTGTTCTTTATCTATCATCAATAAAGGGGGCCCACACAACTTTCGTACACCTGGGCGTTGATTTTAAATTCCCACACATCATTAGCTAGCCGTTTAAGCTAGGAAACTCTTTACCATTGGGGAGCTGAGATATCCACATAAGGCTGGCAGATATGACAGAGAGACAGCACAAAGAGACACCATAGCTGCCGAAGTCCAGGCAAGAGACTGCAATGCATAAAATGGTGCCAGATACTTATGTGTAGGCAGAAGACTTGCATCATGTACTGGTCTGCAGTGTGTTCCTGATATAAATCTGCTAATCCACGAGCACTTTTCTACCTCCATGTCCACTTTACCTGGGATTGCCTCACAGTGACTGATGTAGAGGGGTTCTTTGTTTTATTTTATAATAATATTTCAATGATAACTGTGTTTAATATTTTGTTTCGCTCCTAACCTACAGAATTATCTAATTCTCAGAGATCACAAATGTGGGAAGTGGTCCTAAAGCATCAAAAGTCTTGCACAGGCTTCATGTCCTTTAACGCATACACAACTGTAAAGAAGCATGAGGCAGATCAGAAAGTTTTCAAACCAGAATCAAAGACAACGTTCGAAATCTTTTGATTTTCTCCTTTCCACCTCTGTAAACTGGATATACAAGTGCTTACCCAAGAGGGTAAGACTTCTCCGTCTGCTACTGATGAGAAACATATGTGCAGAAAATACACTGGAGAAACAGTTCAAGAACATGTTATTCTAAGAGAAACTTTATTTATGCAATCCTGCCAAAGATATCAAGACTTTAGGTAATTGGCAGTGTATGCATTCTCTGGGCAATTCAGTACCCACTACTGTGCAAGCAAAAGTTCCTGTAAGTATAAAAGATCTTTATAATTTAGAACTCTGTATTATGTGTTATTCTCCCCTTCTTTCATAGATTTTATGGTTAGAGTGAGCTACTCTGAGCATTTAGCCTGGAAAAATCAATGCAAATGAACATTTAGAAGATCAACAGTTTCAGCTGAGCCTCAACTACATGGGTGAGACCCTGAGCCCCCACCTCTCAAGTGCCCTGATTCTCATCCTTACCATGAGTGAAACTGATAGCACTGGAATTGCTGGAGAGTTTTGGAGTATTGCTGAGCATGTGAAAGGACAGGATTATGAGTCCTGAACCCCAGACACTCCTCACCTACTCTCCAGTCCATGTGGATGCAGTGCAGTGAGCCAGAGAAGTAATTTCACCACATGCTTGTTCTGCAATTCTGATTTGTAACTATAGCTTTTGGCATAAAGATTCATAAAGAAAATTTTGGAAACTTCTGTGTGAGTCAAAGTGTTTCTCTTCATGTTGATAACCCTGAAGCAACCAAAGAGTCCACATGGCCATGAACTGATGGCCACCTTGCAAAGAGTATGAAGGGATGATGTGGAGTTTTTTGGATTTTCCCAATACGGCTGCAGATTGCACATGAGTGCAAAAGTGTCAAGAGATAAGGGGATACTATGGAATGTACAAACATTAGGAACTTGACAGTTAGGAAAACCGAAGTGTATCTTCAAAACCCGAAGCAATAAATAAAACATTTGAAGAGAACAGTCTGCAACAACCTGCCACAGGAAAAGTTACAGACATGGATACAAAGGAGAGAACTGAGAAATTGTTTAGCTTAAACTCAGTAGACATCAGGCAGAACTAAAAAGGCCTCCAGAGCTGTATAGGAAAGACAGATTATCCTTGTACTAAAATAATAAAGACTATATATTAAAAAATGGAAAGACTAGACAGAATGTTGTTCAATGAGCCAACATCAGTACAGTTATCTGTTCCCCTGATAAAAAAATAAAGGGCCCTGCATGAAGAATAAACAAGATCATGTGGTTAGCAGAAGAGACCCTTTTGGAAGTGATTTATCCAATGACTTTACATCATTCAAGTTCCCAGGTCTTCAGGAAAGCACCTAAGAGAGAAAAAGCTAAAGATAATCTTGGTCCAATGAAATCTAATGCTTAGGAACCACCCCATGAGAATCTATCTTTGTGAGTTCAGTTTTCTGGTGTCACAACAAAAGTAGATTAGTAAATAATCAATAGGACAGGAATGACTAAATATTCACAGTCCAAAATTTGTTTTAATAAAGTCAAACTGAGGGTAAAATGTCTGGGAGACAAGACTGCAGGTTCTTGGGAGGGGGGAAATTTATCTGGCAAGAGGCAAATGAAGCATCAATAACTGTCTCAACATGAGCTATTACCAAAAAAAAAGACCAGTGCAACTTTTGGATGTACATGGAGAACATTCAGTAGAAGACGGGAAGTGACTTTGCCTCTATAAACTACAGCATTGAAAACATTTGTTAAATGATGTATCCAGTTCTGGAGTACACATTTCAGAAAAGACATCTAAACAATGGAGATAGTTCAAAGGAGAACTGCAAATACAGTCCAGGGCAAGAAAACAAATCTTTCACTATGAGGCCTAAGAAGCTTAATTTTTTTCAGCTTGTTGCAAGGAAGGCTAAGGCACAATGCTATCTGATGAAAACAGTTCCTTGTTTACAGCCTTAAGCTGTCCCAATGGCTCTGCCTGGAACTATCATCCACATGTCTTTGAGAAGACTTGAGAAATCTTGTAGCAGGCTTCATAGGTGGCTTTCTGGTAGACGAAAACAGAAAATGAAAATAAACACTAGCATGCTAACACCTTGAAGTATTTGAGTTCAACTATGTCTTTCTTGGGATAGGATGAGGCACCAGAAATTTCTATCCAAATATTACATCTTACTGGATGTTCAGGGTGTCCAGGTGGCAGGAGATATTCTAGAGATAACCATCTACTTTATTTCTTTCTGTGTCCACAATAGATCCCTAACCTCCCTTGCTTTTTAGGAGTAGAAGACATCAAATATAAATAAAATCATGCAAACTACCAATCCTTTAAAAAACTTAGCATCTGAAATATTATTGAAGAACATGCATTTAATTGGTGTGAAATTGTTCAATTTGCATATTTACTGCCCATCTCAGTCTCATTTCAGGCTCCTCACATAGTACAGAGAGAGAGAGAGGAAGAAATAGTGAGGGCTACGTTTGGTATAACTATTATTTTAAATAATCACAGTCTATGTCAGTCCCAGTCCCTGTCACGGTGTGTCAGCTGGGCAAGAGGGAACTGCTCTTTTCAGCCATTGCAAGTCATTGTCCATAAAAGCCAAAGTGATTACAACAATTCGATGACCTCTACATGATTACAGAATGATGGAGACCCAAGCCACGGTTGGTCTTGTATCTATATGGCACTAAAAGAACTGTAGTCTGGAAGACGTGCTTGGTGTTCCCAGAGGGACAGTGTGCACTTGATTTTGGGAGTAGCTATTCAGCAAGACGTTCTGAGCTTCAGCTAATGTTTGCATCTCAGACAATTTGTGCAACAACATTACCAGCCAAAACTGCCTGCATGTGCAAGCAACAAAGTCCAGCTGTTCCTTTTTTATTTCCCTTGATGTTCCCTCTCTCAGGTAAACTGACATTTTTCCTTCCGCCATATTCAATCCTAGCATGATTCTAATATGAAACATACAGAGTTGAGACAAACCTTGCAATGGTCATTTGCTTGATTATTAGCTTTCCCTTCCTAGCTCTTCACTTGTCTGGATCTATGGTGGTGGATAACCAAAGAAAACAGGATCATAACCTAATCCAGATCTGCAGCTGCTTTGCTAATAGAAATGCCACTGCCCTGTGGCAGTGGCAACTGTCCCTGACTTTTAAGGAGTCCAGCTGTGCCTTAAGAAGCTTGGAAGGCTTCGAATTCCAGAAAAATTGATATAAGAAGCCCCCATAGCTACTATTTACATTCATACTGTTGATCCACTAGTTCAACCCACGTGCTTACTCAAACCTGTCAAATTCTGTTATTTTTGTCATCTTTCATAACACAGAAAATCATCCAGTCTCACTCTTCCTTTCCTCCCACCGTTGACCTAGTCATTATGACAAAGTGAATTAGTTGCTGGGGCAGAGTCAATTTATGGAATACTGTTTAGCCTCCGTTGCTCGCCTGTGTTGCAAACGACCAGCTGAGCAGAGACACATCCTTCCAGAACATACATCTTTCTCAGTGAAAATTCTGAAATCCTTACTCATTATACATATTTCCATCCCAAATGGCTCCTTCTCCACAGGTTGGAGCAGATTAGGGGGCAGGGGGCTAAATGTTTGCCTTGGAAATCCCTTGGAAGCTGAGAGTCAAACCCTGAGTAGTTCTGCTGGATGCCACCAGACTAGGGGTTTCTCCCCTTTCTTTCAGGCCAACTGAAGGGACTCGGTAGGGAATTCTCATCTCCCCTTCTGCCCAGGAAAGGCAAAAAGGAGATGCAGAACCACTACATGCAAAGAAAGTCAACCTCCATCCAATTCCGTGATGGTCTGATCCAACTCTCATACAAGTCAGCTATTCCTCTCCTACATCGATGGGAGATGAATGTTGACACAGTTTTCTCCCTTTTCTCCTTGTCCTGGAGCTAGTGGATACACTGTCCCACATTATGGCAGAAATCTTGTTTTATTGAGACTTGTGTGAGGGAAAGGACTGCTCTTTGAAATGAACCAGATAGCTGTCTGATTTTTCCTGTTTCTTCCTTGTTCGGAAAGTCTTAGCCATTGAGTGGCATCCTTCCTCCCATTTTTCCACCCTCCCGGAAGACACGCAAGTCTTCCTGCCATGTAATCCACATGACAAAGTGAGAATGCAGAGCAGGGATGATTCTCTAAAGCCTACAAACTACTGCAATTCATTCAAAAGCAGCTCATTTAAGACACTCTCCCTATTAAGAGGTATTAAGATTTTAAATTTATATACCTACTGCTGACTTGATTTTACTTAGGCTTTGCCTTACAAGCTTTGTTTCTGAGAATCTCTTATTTCCTTTAGAGCAGTCTTGTGGCATATGGCAATGTTTTTGTTTTTCTTTTTAATTTCTGGGAATTTAACAGATTATTGCCATACTTATGTAGCTATATGCTGTAATTGGCTAAACAGTAATGAGCACATACAAAGATAGCATTTGAACCACTCATAGGTATTCTGATAGTCCCACTGGAAGAAAAAGCTTGGAAAACTGCATGGTATAAAAACACACACATACTTTCACAGCAGAATATAAATACTTAGTCTGGAATTACTGAGAGATTTGCAAACCCTGGTGGGGGGTATAATTATGCCAGCCTTCATTCAATGAAGGGAATGAATACACAAATTAAGGGTGTGGCCCAGCTCTCTTTATGCCACATTAGCCATAGTGGGTTCCACTCTGGCTGTCTTTTACCATCCATTGAAGGAAAGTTTCTATCCAGCTAGCTCAGACACACCATCACACAATGTGCACATTCTTAATCTATTTCGGTCCAAGCCAAAGGATTTATTTTAAGTCACTGGTGTGTGAGCATGTTTAAGTCTCCTCTGAACACAGACCATGACCCCAATTTACCTGTGGGATGGGACTGTCCAGTGCAGGGATGACACTAGATACAGGTATGTCTTAAACCACTACAGCAAGCTCTAGAAAAGCTCCTTTTATGCCAGGATCACTGTTTTATGTCCTGATGCAACATCAGTGAATCAGTGTCAATGCACCCAGTGTCAAACAGTGAGGTGCTAGCGTGCCCTTACAGAGTACAAATCTGCATGTGCTTAACACTTGAGTCTTTGTTCCTCATAACACCAGGAAGAGATGGAAAAATAGGAGGGAATATGATAGGGACCATTCGTTACTGGTGAGATGAGAATGGAATCACACAACCACAAAACTGAGAGATGATTTTTGGGAAAGGCTCAAACATTTAATGCTTCCTAGATCTCAGCTCTGCTTCTCTGAAGGAAAGCTGAGACCTCATGTAATTGATAGACTTTTTTCTTTTTTTTTCAGTTGTGCATCTCAGACTACTTCTGCAGCAACTTAGCTCATCTGTTTTTTGGCAAACTTTCTAGATAGACTCCATGGTTCTGTACATTGATGTTTTTCTGCAAGGAAGGAAAATGTTGGTCCCTATAAATATTCATATCATGAGTGTGAACTTATTTAGAATTACTACTGCAAGGAATAATTAATCTCTCCCAATCTGTTTTTATTTCATTTTATTTTTTTTACATTCAGATGGGATCCCAAGTTGCAATGATGGTAAGATGTTTGCAATGATTGTCAGCATGTAGGGAGACAGCTGAAGGTTACTCACAATATTTATTTCACTTTTAATGAATTGGCTCCAATGCGATGTCTTCGCTGGTGTCCTCATGTTCTTGTTTAGAGATAAAACAAGCCATAATGAAAGGCAACTCTTGCATGTGATGCTGGCTTCTAATGAACAGGATTTTCAAACCTGGAAAGAAAGAGAGGGTCTGTTTGATAAAAATGAGCAAGAAAGAAGAAAAGGACAAAAGGTGAAAGAGAAAGGGAGATGTGCTCAACCAGTGGCCACATACAGATTCACATTGCAAGATGTTGGTGATCCCAAGGAAGACAAAGTAAAGTGCTCAGAAAAAGGCTGAACTATGTTTACAGCAAGTTACAGTACCCATAGAGTCACAGGAATGAAACTGTGTCTTCAAAGGTGCACAGATGCCCATGGTTATTATTCCTGAGTATTCAGAAATGGGAAGACAGGTGATACCTTCAATAAAAAAGGAGAGAAGACAGTTGATAGGAGAGCTTTATCACCAAAGATGCTTTAGGAAACCACGTCAGTGAACACAGAGAAGAAGTAGTGAGGGCAGTGGTGTGTTTTGGTTATGCTAGAGACAACCCCATCTCCAGTCACTTGAGTATAAAGCAATACTTGAGCTTAAGAATATAGACAACTCAAGGCTTGGATGAAGTTTCTCTGTCTGAGATCTTCACTGAGAGTGAGATTAATTTCACCTAGCTTATGCCATCTAGAAGTCAAGCACTGAGTTTAAGCCAATTATCTGAGGTTACTCTATAGCTGTTGGAGGAAGGCAGACACTTTCTGAAAGTGATTCGTGTCATCTTGACGTATAATGCAGAGGAAAGGTAGATCTTCAGGGTGATGGTCATTGAATTTCCTTTCAATCCACTTGCCTGATGAAAAGTAGCATTTAGAGTCTTCAGTCCTTTCATATGCAGATCACAAGGGGATTTGCAGGATGCCAGATATGTGACAAATGGCCCTGCCCTCTTCTGTAATGGCTGTGCATACCCAAATGCTACTGAGTACAATCAGTATGAGACTCAGTGTGAAAAAGGACAAATCTTAGCTGAAGGCCTTGAAGGTATTTTGCCTACATGTGCCTGTGTACCTGGGCCACAGACTGTGAAGTAACTGCAGATCGAGGTTCCTGAGGTTCAGTAGAGTCACTGGTGTGTGTGCTGGTTAATCATATGGCTAAATATAGTGTTTTCTGCTGAAATACAACCACCAGGAAACTGATTCAGTCTGTAATAGTTCATGTCCACAACACTATAATCCATTCCCAGTTGTAACTTATGTTTTTATTACAACCAGAGTAGACAACGTTGACAGATCTTACTGCTTCCCCAGTGTCAACCTGCTCTACACTTGTTCCTGGAGAAATATGGTACATCTTGCTAATAATTTGTGTCAGAAACAAGCATAGTAGTTTTACGTATCAAAGTTTACTTTATGTAAAGATCTGGTCAACATGGCCAATGGTGTCTCTGGTGTCATGCATCTAAAGTGGATGTATAAACAGATTCAATGAGTCAAGTGCCAAAAGTGCTTGTTTCTTTCCGCTGACTGTAAGGGAAACAAGTGCAACTAACATAATCGTAGCTCTCTGAAGCCAGATGAGATGAATGCCACTATTGCTAAGGATTTTCTTTTGTTTCAGGGCTTACACATGGGTGATCTGCAATAGATGTATTATCCCTTGACCTTAGTGAAACTTTAAGTTTTCTATTCCTGTAAGCAAGGGAGGACAATAGAAGCCAGGATTATGAAACTACAGTAAGTGCATGACTGTTGGAAAACTACACCTGAGAGACAGTTAGCAATGGTTCATTGTAAAAATTGAGGATGTTATTGAGATGGTGTCTCTGCTAGGATCTTGTTCTGGTGTATTATTTTGAATTGTTTTGTGTCTTGTGTGATGGAGTAGTGAACAGGTGTTAAAGTTGCAAACATTATTGAGTTAGAAGGGGCAGCAGTACTCTGAAGGTGCAAGATTAGAATTTAAGATGAACCTTGTGAATTTTAAAACTGTTCTGAACTACAAAGAGGTTATCCTATGGAGAAAATTCACAGTTATAATCATACAAACACCAGATAAAGAACTACATTTACAGAAGTCAAGAAGACCAAAAGAGGGAAGTTTGTAAGAAAATGAGTTGATTAGTCTAGAAAAAATAAGACTAGTAATCTTTAAAAATCTCACACGTTTTTGAGAGGAAGGGAATAAATCATTTTCCAAGATGCATGTTGTTGGGCTTTAATTGCAACAAGGGAGATTTGGGAAGTCTGGATATTAGGAAACCTTTCTAATGGTAAGCACTGGAATCGGTCATCTAAAGGGGTACAAGAATCACCATCCTCGAGGAAGGTCTTTAAGACAGCCTAGATAAACTGCTGTCAGGAGAATTCTAATTGTAATTGGAGATGCAGGAAAGACTAAGTAACCTCCCAAGATGATCCATTTACTATGAAGTTCTGGAACAGCATTCTGTAAGGCATACAAGTGCTCTGCCTATGATTACTTTGTTTTATTGCTTTATTTCTGCAGCTTGTATTAGGATGGTGAGTTACTTTGCTGCTGCAATGTGATCTCATAGATTTGACAAGTCCAGCTGACACTTCACAGACTGTGGTTGTATGATAAACCTGACAAAGTTCAGCTTAAGGATTTTTCCTGCTTGGGAAATAGGTCACAAGTTTCACCTCAAGGTCTCCCTTTTATTTTCATATCAGCTCAACATCCAGTGCCCTATAACACTTGGCAGTTAAAAGAAATTCACTATTATAAAGAAGTCTCTGATGTCGAATCAGCACCTCGGACTGTGCCAAAGACAAGCTGTGAGCCTGAGCAGTTGAGCCATGGGGAAGCAGAGCATAGAGCATACAGCAGTGATGAAATCTGGGTAACAAAATTCATGAAAATTACATAAAAAAGCCTCCCTCAAAACAACCAAATAATCAGCATTGCTCCAGTGGAGCTTTGCAGCTTATGGCAGTAGAAAATTTGACCTGATTTCTCCTGCACGTTAAAAAAACAAGCAAACTGTGATCCATACTGAAAACTTTCCTATAGCAATAACAATGGTTTATTCACCTCCTGTGTTTGTAGTGAACTACCAAGGCTTTCATTAGCACAGTCACTGATGTGTCATGCCCAGTATTCCTGGCAGACTTGTTATTTTATGTAACACAATGTGCAGGGCAGAAAAAAAAAAGAAGAAAAAAAAATTGGTCAGCTTCCCAGTGATGCACTGGGCACAGGAAACTCAAAAGGACAATTGTTGCTAAATATGTTCACTTAGAAAAAAATAATAATTGGAATTTAACCCTCAATGTGGTGGCATTTTCTTGGATTGCCAGAGAAACCAACCATTTCACAAGACAACTGTGTTTAAATAACACATATATGAGAAGTTTTGTTTGGAGAAAGACATAAGATTTTCTCCCATTTTATGGTAAGGGATTCATACCCCCTTTCTCACAAAAATGGCTTGCTCCTAAAGTGTGTCGACATTTGTTTGGTTAACATCCATTGCTAGTGTAAGAGGGACATTGCTTGGTATATTAATGCTGCTGCAAGTTGCCTGCTGCTAAGCAGCAGAGTGTGTGGTTTCTCTCTCCAGCATAAGCCTGGGGAGAAGAAATGCCTATTTTGGAAGATGCCTTCAGACAAAAGATGATCCTGATGAGAGCCAACTTTTCTATACCCTTTCTCTAGCACTACATGCTGTGTGTCAGGAGAGCAGGCAGTTGTAAAGACTTCATGGTCCATAATGTTACCTCCTTTGGAGAGATGTTGCTTTCAACTTGGTGGTACAACAGAATCAAGGTGAAAGGAAAATCTGATTCCTGATGCAGGCTGATTTAGCAGCTGTCTGGGAAATTCCCTTTTGTGTCCCAGTTGGAAGACAGTCATCTTTATTATTTCATGTCCCAGAAGTGTCAAAAAAAGGGTAATAACAGTCCTTTCACTGACATGATTGGCAGCTGTACAGCTCTTATGGCCATAGAATTGGCATTTCCAGAGAAAGGTAAGTGCTGGTTCTGGGGCTTGGCAGCCTAAGTAGTTGTGTAAATGGAGCCAATGGAGTGTAGATGTCTAAAATCGAGAGCTGTGATCACATTATGAAAATGCACACACTATGCATTCACTAAGAGGCAGACAAAGGACATCAGCTCAGTTGGAGCCATTTTCATGGTAGATACCTGCAATTAGGGGAGACAAATGCCACCCACATAGCTTTGTTGTACTTGTGATGAAAAATCACGCTGTACTAACACATTTATCACCACATTATAGATGTTTCCAGGAAGTGCACTAGGGTCTTTTACTCTCAGAGGAGAGAACAACTTGAAATGAAATTTGAAGCAAACTCTCCAAGGACATTAATGAGTGATTTTCTCTTCAGATGCCTTCAATACTTCCTTAAAGAGAAAACAATTTTTTAATTATCTTCTCGATCTATCTGGACTAAATTGGTTATTGCTGTAAATAGGTTTGCCTCTGCTGATACTGAATTTCATTCATTTAATTGTACAAGCACAGATTGTGTCCCATCGTATATTCACTGGTAAACTTTTCTCTTCTATTGTCTTACTATGGTCTGAGGGGAAAGAATAAAAGAAAAAGGAAAACGAAGAGCAGAAACAGGGAAATGCTGTAGTAAGGAGGCACACATATCTGTAGTGAAAATGTTTTTTAAAAAAAGAAGAAAATTTAAGAATTATGATAACTAGGTGAACATGGAGGAATGTACAGACATTTTTTGTTCCTAAGAAAAGGAAAAACTTGATCAGTCTTTAGAACCTGCTTTGATTTCACTGAATCATGAAGTACCCAAATAAGAATTAATCATGTGAACTTTATGCCTTTAAATCTTGCTCATTAGAGGGTGACACACCATCTGATTTCTGGCGCAGCAGGTGATTCATGTGGTTGATAAATAACTGCTGATCCTCCCAGATGAGTTTCTGAGAATTCAGGTCCAGCTTCACAAAGCGATTTAAGTGTCCAGCTCTGTAAGAGGATAGTACAGGCTCTGAGTTTACCGTACAGGGAACAAAGTCAGCTGAGTAGCTAAGGAGGGAATTTTCAGCAGTCGGCACATGGAGCAAGTGGGTGCTTAGACTGGCTGACAGCAAATGCTAAAGAGGGTGACGTGTCTGAAATCTTCCATCTTTCCTGGATTTAGGAATGTTAAGTCAGGGATTCAGTCTAAAACCCCTACCAGTTCTTGGATACCTTATTCATGCTGCCAGGTCTCAGTTGTTCTCAGGCACCTCTCTTGCAGAGAAATTCCCAAGTGTCTTTACATTGACTCAACTGCCACCTCGTACTTTTTACTTTAGCAAAATGGGACAGGTTCTTCTTCTAACCAAAAAGTGAAATGAGCCCAGGAAGCAGCTCCTGAACACTGGTGTAAATCTGTTTAAGTCAGTGGCAGTACTCTTACAGGAAACCCCACCTCTCAACTCCAACTTTCTGTATGGACATCACTGAACAGAAACAAACACAAGAAAATATTTTCATTCCAGCCAGCAGTGCCTGACTCCTTTCCATTTCTGAGATGTTGGGGCAAGAATACATGGACCTTCTAGCTCTTTCCTGCTTCATGGCATTGCCCTTCTCCGTGGTGGTGAGAGCCAGTGATGCCTGTGATGCCTCAGAGGGGTGAAAGTCTATGGGCAGAAAGTAGGAATTGCTGTGGTCTCTGAAACTGCAATATAGTTTTCCTAGGAATTGCCACTTGCCTGCAAAAGACTTGGCTGGCAGGTCACAGGATATTCTTCTCCAGAGAAGAATAATTATAGTTTGCTTAAGTTTCCTTGGTTCTTCCAATCATTTGGCCACTGGACTGACATACATTCCCTCTGCCCTTCGACTTTGACTGTTCCTTCACCTAAGTGGAAAATTCTCAGAGAAGTCATGTTAGCCAAGGCCAAATTTGCAGTCACTGACATTTGTTTCTTGTTCAAATAATAGAGAGATCCTGAGCACTTTGACATGTGGGAGCACAGAACAAAGTCTACCACTTAAACAAGTACATTTGTTTTCAGACTGAAATGTTAAGTGAGGATTGCGCTATAGCCCTTCAAAACCTGACTTGTTTCAGACAAAAAATGAGTTGGTCCTGGGATCTTGGCAATTAAATATCCAGTACTGTGAGCTTGATTTTTCACTCAACTGTCGCTAGGGTAACTAAATTAGAGAGTTGTTGAGAGTACATTGGCTTAAATCATCTGTGAAGAATCACCCCTCAGCTAAAAAGCTACTTTCTTCCTCTTGTTCCCATCAGATATGTTCTTCATTGCCTGTCCTAAACACATAAGGTTGGCAGTCGTCTCTCTCTATTTCTAGATACATAATTCCAGAAGAAAACAAACCCCACTTTCAAGTGTGAGTTGGCATATAAGCTAAAACCATGCCTAGAAAAGCTATCTGCACAAGCCTTAGCTCATCTGATATGCAGGACACTGGATTTTGCCCTTTTTTGGTTCTGGGTGGTTTATGGGGACTGGGTATACAGGCCTCCGATTACTTGGCCAAGTGCTGGGGTCTTTGCCATTAGCTTGAGTAAGATGAGATGCAGCTCATTTTGTGGAATTGGCATAATGAGTTGGGCACCAATTAGATCTACATTGTGGTGGACATTCCTGAAGAGGTCCAACTGATGTGTTGCTACTCTACTCACTTCTCGCTCCTGTTTCCTCATTACATTTATACTGTTGCTTTAATTTGTCCACTGCCAATTGCCTCTACTTCTTGTGTAGAATATTTGTGCTTTTGTTGCTGTCTCCTTTGTTTCCCCACTTGGTTGTTCGTCTACACATGGGACAAAGTTGTCTCTGCTGTCTCTCTTTGCACAGCACTGAGGGCATAGGGGCCCTGGGTATCATCACCATGCAAGCAATTAGTAACACAGCAGTGATGATGAGGACTTTGTTCACATCAGAGCATAGATGGGTAGAGATTGCCTAATATCTCCACACATCTCTTTTAGATGTGTATTTTCCCTGTTTATATGTAACAGTTTCTGTCTTTAATTAATTTCAGATGATTTTTTTTTTCTTTTCTGTCTGAATGACAATTTTATTGAGTTATTGTGGCATCAAGTTCCAAAATATGAAATGAGAAGTGGTAGTAATGAAGAGACCAATGGAGAGTCCCAGGATGAAAACGTAAGTGTATTAACTAACTCAAAGGGGGTGACCAACCTGCTGCTCTCAAGGCACATTTAATTTGTGTGTTGTTCACATATGCCACTGGTCAGACTAAAGGTCTTGCTTGCCTGGTACCCTGTCTCTGGCACAGGCCAGTCAGGGATACCTAGAGGAGACTGTAGAAATCAGGAAAGCATTTTGTAGTACTTCCCCAGCCTGTTTTCCTGGCTTCTAGAAATTTTCCTTTGAGGGATTTCTTCTCACCTTATCAATACTGGTACAGAGGTTGTTTGGTCATCCAGATCCTAACTCTAGGAAGAAGTGAGTAAAGAGGGAATTTCCTGTAGACACAGCTGAATATCTAGGCAGCTCCATCCCACAGGTGCCAATCTGGGACACATGGAAACTCTTGTAAACTATTCATAGAGCTCTGCCTTCCCTAGCTCCCTGGGGTGTGTGATATGTACCCTGTGTCTTGGGCATCTGCTTGGTAGGACCAGAGAAGATGGTCACTTAAGATCTTCAAGTCTCAGAGACAGTTTGCAGTAACTAAAAAGTTTCACTGAACAGAATACAACTAGCATCAATTGTATCTTATATTAAAATTCAGCCACCTACCATGTTTAGCTAAATCTGATTTTTGATTTGTCTGTCACATGGTTCCTCACTGAAGTGCCACTGTAATTAGAAGGATAAAACCAATAATTAATTTGTTCCCATTTCTTTGCTTTTTCCTTTTTTAAACTGGTACAGTTCTGTTGTGTAAGTGTATTATAAAACAGAAGGAAATAAAATTGTTTATATGGAAAAACAAGAACATATGATGTCTAGAAAGAATAAGAACTTGGGGATGACAGGCTGCAGACATCTGGATTTTTATTTAAACAGTCTTCGGCTTTGTATCTGAACCATTTTTTGAAAACTGAATATATTTTATAAACCTTTGTTGACTGTCTAATACTATCCAGGTGTGTATTTGATTTTATCTTCATACTGACATATTGTTCAAGTGAAAAAGCCTTGAATTAATTTAAGTACAATTTAGAAGTTGACACCACTGCATTAAAGTAAAAAGAGGGAGAAAAAAGAGGAGGCAGAGAAGTAGGCTGGTTTTAAATACCCATCTTTCAAGACTTGTGTCTGGGGAGCTAGTTTCTGACTCTGGATCAGGTTTTGTGTAGTTTGAAGCCAGAGCAAACCCCCCTGATTTACCACCAGCCTCTAAAGGAGGCAGAGATCTGATAACACAGGGGTTAATCTGAGGCATGTATACAAGTCCCGCTGTGATAAAACCAGAGGCGATTAGACCTTTTGCTCGGAAAGACACTCTGGCACTGCTGGGAGATTCATTTTGTCTGCAAAATCAAGCATGTAATTTCCCTTCTCCCTTGCTCTCCCCTTCTGTCTCTGTCTTTGGCCAGTCCTGTGGCGCAGCGGCAGCAGCCAGTCTCCCTGGTGACAACCAGGACAGCTGACCTTCAGCAGGGTGGTGTGAGATACGCTTTCACTGCAGGATGTGAGCTAGGAAGCCCCCACATTGTTTTTTTTGATGCCGGTCAGAAGGATTGCGGAGAGCAAGCCTGGGAAAACCCTGAGACACCTCTGTGCTTGAAAGAAAAAAAGTGAAGAAATGATGTAAATTTAAAAAAAAAAAAAAAATAACCCAATCCCCCCAAATCATCAGCCCCTCATCATCCAAATTGCATCCATAGAAAGCTTCCAGCTTACTTGCAGCGTTATGTCAGATCTACATGGTAGTCACAGAGCTTAAAACTGATCCCTACCATTCATCAGTTAACACC
Source organism: Nipponia nippon (assembly GCF_047370975.1). Lineage (NCBI taxonomy): Eukaryota > Metazoa > Chordata > Aves > Pelecaniformes > Threskiornithidae > Nipponia > Nipponia nippon. The sequence continues at coordinate 163,096,041 of NW_028262290.1, forward strand.
AGCTTGTGTGAGCCTGGGTAAATACATGTGTTTGTCTGTACAGCCGTCAGGCTTGGCATCAGAAACAAGTCCAAGTCTCCACAGAGCCAGCAGAAGAGACATTTCTACCTGTTTTCAAATGAAACAGAGTTACTTAAGTCTCCAGAGTGTGGATTTAGTGGTCAGTTTAATTTACTACTTTTGGATGTTATTTGCCGCTGGTGAAGCTGAGCGTGAATAACTTACCAGCCTGCAAAGATAACTTTGCTTTTTGTTTCGGTCCAGCTCGAGATAGAAATCCCATAAAAGCTTTCATTCCAGTCCGTGTGCTGAATGATGATACAGGAGTTAAAGAAGTGAGGGTAAAATTCCTGAGGCACTCCTAAAGACTTTTCCAAGAATTTTAAAAAGCCTCTTAAAAACGGCAGCAGAGATCGAATGCTGTTAAGGGAGGGGGGAAAAAAAAAAGGAAGAAAAAACTTTGGCAGGCATACAGTGTCTTACATCAATCTAGCAGTCAGCATCTATGTAGATGTTCTTTCCTCCTTTTGTGCAACACCCCTTCCCTCCTACAGACCACCCAAAGCCCTATAAATAATCCAGGGACTGTATTTTTTCTCCAGATTTCTCTTCAGACCTCAAAGGAAAAATATCAGGCAAAGGAAGGGAGAGAGGGAGAAGACAAAGTGAGGAGGGGAGAGAGAGAGAGAGATAGGAAAGATGGCTAGTGAATTCAAAAAGAAAATGTTCTGGAGGGCAGTGGTGGCTGAGTTCCTTGCCATGAGCCTTTTTATCTTTATCAGCATTGGCTCAGCTCTGGGTTTTAGCTTCCCTGTGGTGGGCAACAAAACATCAACAAGGTCTCAGGACAATGTGAAGGTTTCCCTGGCTTTTGGGCTATCCATCGCTACCATGGCACAAAGTGTGGGCCACATCAGTGGTGCACACCTGAACCCAGCTGTGACCCTGGGCCTCCTGCTGAGCTGCCAGATCAGCATCTTCAAGGCGATCATGTACATCATTGCCCAGTGCCTGGGAGCAGTGGTGGCCACAGCTATTCTGTCGGGAATCACCTCCTCTCTCCCAAACAACCTCCTGGGGCTCAACTCGGTAAGCAGAAACTTTTAATTCCTCGTTCATTTTTTTGGGTAGAAATGTAACACCTGTAATCTAATAAAGATGGGGGTGGGGTGGGGCTGGTGGTGGCGATGGTGGTGGTGATGGTGACTTCAGGCACCCAACTGCTTATTGTAACAGGGGATCCAGTCTTGACTGTTACCAGGATGGATCTATGTCATAGGGACGGTCCTTCATCCCCACCTTCATTTCAAATCTTTAGGACATTATGGTTGTGATCAGGTTTTTTTATGTCCAGTTTTGTACATCCAAGTTGCTGAAAGGTGCCTTTTGACACCAATTTAACATTGAAATCACTGGAAGTTGCATGATCGAGTCCCTTTTGTGGTTCTGAAGGACTCAGGTAACATGCTGATTAATGTGCATATACCAATGTTGTTTTCGTTTCTGTGAGTGTGGTTCTTTTTCAATACCTAATTAACGGTTTGTGTAACCTGGTGATGACTGCAATGAAAACTTATGGGAACAGTGAGAGAGACGTATAGCAAGTGAAACCCTATAACCAAAGATGTGAACATTACCTGTTGCATTAGGCAGAATGCTCAGATCCTGCCTGACACAGAATCCCAGCTGCACTTTCTGTGTGTTTCTCCTTTTGCTGTGCAAAAACGTGAAAAACCCTGAATTCTCAGGTGTAGACTGGAGAAAGATGTGAGGCAGCTACATTTAACAAGGGTGCAGTTCGAGCCCTCTCCCAGCCAGGTGCTCACATCATGCTACCTAAAAGCAGCCTGGCCACAACTCATCCTCCTCCTCAAAATATTGTTATTTTACTGTTGTCATTGTACCATAGCAGGAGAAAAAAGGACAGATACACTTTTAAACTTGAAATCATCCCACTGTCAGAGGCAGTGCTACAGCCACTGCACTACACAGAATACTATAAATGGAAATTGCCTTCTAGTCACTTATTTCACCTGATTCTGTTAAGAACAAGTGTTTCACATCCTTTCTATGGCCCCTTTCTTGCAGAATATTCCTGACTGCAGTTTGAAACTTGAGCTAATTTGAAATCTTATACCTATTTGCAGTCACAGGGATATTTGGGACATAAAGCTGCAAACACAATATCTCTTCAGAAATCATTTAGCCAAAAGGGGAAGAAAGGATCAAAAAAATTAAATTAACAAATAAAGTAATATGCTTTTGCATGCTGTGGCATTACAGTTAATTCAGAAAATAAGGCAGTTTTTAAAAACAAAATAAAATCTGTTATTAAGAAGGTGATTCCTGAGCAGCTTAGTATCATCCAACCTCGTGTTACTCTGCGGGTTGGCTGCTTACCTCCCTTGAGCCTGGTGCCTGCAGGTCTTCCATCGTGCCACTGTTTTGGAAATTTTGATAGGTTAATCCAAAACATTTTGGGGAAGAAGAGTCGGTCATTTTATTAACTCCAGAAGGTTCTGGCTGCGTGTGAGATACGTGATCTTTTCCTCTGAAACCACTGGCAGAGGGAACTGCTCAACCGCATGGGACAGGGTATCCGCCCCAGTGGTTTCCTCGAGAGGTCCAACTGCCATTAAACACGGGAAGTCTGGTTTCAGTAGCACTTGCGTTTGGTCTTCCCCTTTTGCTTGCCACAAAATGCTGATGGCTGGCTCCTTCCTCTGTCCAAAAGTCCTGAAACTGAACATTTGTAAAGGGGGCGTAGATGATCACCCCAGACTCTTCTTGCTCCTCAGTAACTCTCCAAGCTACAAAGCTATAATTCAGAGCTCTGCACAAGGACATCTGAGAAGAGAAGAGACTATAGGGACAGATGGAAGATCAGGAAAGATCAGTGCAGTCACTGATTTTAGTAAGGTTAGGAGGCTACTTCATGAATCTCAAAAATTGCATGTTAGAGTGGAAGCCTTGTTCCCCCTCCAGGAAAACCTTGGGAATACAATCAAATACATCATTTTCAAGGCCATCAAATACACTGTGGGCAAAACCAGATAGTGTGAGTGTCCATCATGCCTATTTTACAAATCTAGTAACACTTTTTGTGCATGAATTAATGGATAAAATGGTTCCTAAACACTGTGAAAAACCCTGGTCTCAGTGCTTGTTATTGTCAAATACTCAGAATTTTGATTTTTTTTTTAATTTTCTCTTTCACATCCAGTTGTTATAAATGTTCTGGCTAGAGGAGCAGTGGGAAGACCTCCCAGGGGATGGCGAGGGCAGCAGCTGTTCTTCTCCCTTGCAAGAAAGAACTAGAGAGGAAAGCAAATCCATTCATTTCCCACTGACAAGCTGGGACTATCTGGGAAGGGGAGGTGAAGGTTGAAGGGGGAGTTGGGCTGAGCCCATGCAGGGGAGAACAGCAGGATGGCTGTCCTTGTGCAGAGCCGATCACAATGGAGCATATCCTGAAACCAGAACCAAACACCAAGAGCACCCTTCCTCCTTCAGCAAATAGATGATAAGGAGAAACCACAGAGATTTCCTTTTATGTCATGCTTTTTAACCTGAGGACAAGCAGAGGAGGGACAGAGCTGGCATCCCTGCCAGCTGCTTTGTCTTTCTGCCCTTCCTGTGGAAAACGAGGTGTAGATTCACTATTGAGAAAAAAAAAAAAAAATAGAAAGAAAGGGAGTGCTGTTTGTTTGACAAGGTTGGGAAGAGGGCTTGTATGTGCATGACTGTGTCCTCTGTTCTGACCCTGCCATGCTCTTGGAGGGGTGTTTTTTACAGAAAAAATGTGGTGGAAGCAGTTTAATGGGGTCAGTGGTTATCCAGTGTCCCCAGTGGATACTGGGTGGGATTGCACGCCTGAACTCAGATGTATCCCTCCCAGCTGTAGGTCCTGCACTGAGGCGCCAAGGGAGGAGCCCATTTACATAGGCTTCTCTCTAGCTCACAGAGAAGGAGAGACAAAGAGAGACACTTTAGCCTTTAGAGTCGTCGAGTTGTCCTCCAGAGACAGCCAGCTCTTCTTTGGTATGGTGAAGCTCTAGGCTTGGGAACCTCTGTTAAGTATCCAAAATGAAGTGGGGATGAATCTGTGCCTTTCTCATTGCCCAAGGGAAGAAGGGAAACACAGGCAAATGAAGCACAAAAAACAGCCATGGAAGATGCAAGGCTGAAGAGAAGGAAGGGAGAACGAAAAAACATGATGCTCCTTTAACACGTTCAATATTAAGGTCTGTTTTGTACTAAGACAAACAAAACTGTCACATATGAAGAGTTTGATCCAAACTTTACTGAAGTCAATGGAAAAATTTTTAGTTACCTTGGCTGGTTCCAAATAAGACATTCTGGACAATATTCAGAGATGTATTTAGATTACTGAATCCTTTCAAGACGCTTAACTTCCCATATATTTTAGTAGTGGTGTGGGTACCAAAGTAAAAGCCTTGAGAACTGGAAAAGCTGAGAGAGGAGTGTGCAGTGTGTTTGTTGTTCTAAAAATTTGAATATTTTTCCTTACATCATCTTGTATCATTTTTTGGTTATTAGATTACTACATGTTACAAATTTCCATTAGGTAAAACTGTAAGAATAGAGAATACCTAATCCAAAATGCACTCATCTGCCAGCATAGCTGGCTATTGTCTAGTGAGGACAGATCTGTAGTTTGGATAATGGAAGAAGCTATTCATCACAGGCGGTTAATGACCAACAAAGAGCTCAAGCAGGAAAGGCGGGTGAGAGGAGACTTCTGTACTGTAAGGTAACACAATATTTGTGGTTCAGCAATGATTATCTTGGGAACTTTTATCAAGCTTTCAAAAACATGCCAAGAAAATTTCTTTAGTTCTTTTTTTTTTTTGTGAAAATAATCAGAGTTTGTGAAAAATGCAGACACTACTTTACAATTTCATAATTTCTGTATTTTGGCATACTGATTAGAGTGCCAGAAAATGTGTCCCCTAAGTCTCAGAGCTACAGTTTGGGAACTTTTTGAAAGCTTGAAGTTTATGATGAAAGATATTATTTTAAAAGTTACAAGTGGATGAAAAATTGTAGGCAAGGAAAACAGACCTGAAGGTAGTGTAGATAAAAAGAAAAGAAAAACAACCAAGAATAACAAATAGAAGGACTTGGTTTTAAAAAAACACTCAGTGATAAATGTTGTTTGTGAAACTGAAGAGCATTCTGGAAAAGCCAGAAGAGATCTGTGTTCAGTGGATTCAGAGGTCTGGAGCATTTTCTTAAGACAGGTGAATAGTCATATAGCTACCACTCCTGCAGTGTGGAAAGTCACTTGTTGCTGGAACACCCTTTGGATTTCCAGTGCTGTGCCTCTGTCACTACTGCTCAGCAGAGTGTCCCCAAAGTTGGATCAGCTGTGGCAGAGGAATTGGTGCACATAAGGGTTCAATGCCCTTTGGTGATAAACACACAGTGGCCAACTCCAAATCCTTTCTCAAAGACAGGGAGAAAGGAGCCCTTTGCTGTCCTTGATTCTTCATACCAGGGCAATATCTGCTACTTTGAGACACCTTCCACCCTCACCAAAGTAACACTACAGAATGAGTCCCCTTTCTTTAAGTAATCCCACTTAGCTGAATTATGGTCCAGCAGCAGCAGAGCAGCTTTGAACCCCTATGCTGGAGTTGGCTTTTTTTCTCTGCTATCTATGTGTCCTGCAGCTCCAGCCTTATTCTGCTACTTGGGGAAGCTGAAGGCTGGACAATCTCTTGCCTCCAGGAGACTGGAGCATAGGATGGGACATATGATGTGTGGATCCTTAGCTTCGGCAGATATGTCCTCTTATCTCTAGGACATCAATGCCGGTGATTTTTCTCTGAACAAATTTCCAAGGCACAGAGACTTCTAGTGCAAACACAAAATTGCCCCCTGCACTGGGAGTTCCCTTTCACAGAGTTGAGACCTGCCACACCTTTTAATGGTGCGTGTGGGTCAGTACTGATGTTTTTATCCTCATATTCCTCACTGAATCTTTCCCATCCTTTAGAAAGTTGCCTCAGAGGGGCTCATGGACAGGAATCGCCAGACTCCCCACATTTGGTCCAAACCATTGCACCAGTGGTAGCCCTCTGACCATGGGGAATGAGACTTGCATGCTTGGCCTTGATGACTCAGTGTTTACTTTGTGATTTCCCTCTCTTTTTGTGCCCGCGCCCTATGAGTCTGTTCTCCTCCAACCTCAAATTAAACAAAGTCATGTTGAGTTGGAAGAACTTCCAAAATAAACTGAGAGCTCGACAGTGTGTGTGGACAATTGAGTAAGTGATGCTGCTTTTCCTCTGAGTCAGTACGGAAAACTGCAGTTCCAGAG